>NC_064925.1:12969194-13586166 GCF_023897955.1 Schistocerca gregaria | reverse complement strand
TCTCATGCAGCATCATCCACTCGTTCTGTGCGTCCATAAACACAAAAATTTCTTCACAATTTATGTTTAGTATTCGTCTTGCGGTCACCTGAAACAATTACTTTTTTAAAAACAGTTCCGATTTCAATCATCAAATCCCAGCTCCTCCACCACTTATAAAGCTACTTGTTCGTCGAGCAGCTTTATATTTATAAACTTAACTTTTGGGGGTTCATTTTTAGAAGAAGAAATCGGAGAATTCTTCACACTTCACATTATTTATTTACAGGCGTCACTTGTACAGACTCTCCAGCCGAAATCATCACAAACAACTGACTGACTCTGACCTCGCATCATCTCTGCTTATATAGAATTTTAACAATCACTCACAAAATATTGCATTATTAATTCTGAAGAATTTCAAAGTTACAATTAAAATGTACAAAATGTTTGCGAACAGACATTACATCCGAATAAGGAAAAATTAACAATATTAATTGATGTAATTTTTGTAGTGTCATCACTAGGTTTAAATATTAAAAATCGATATGGTTCTAATTACAATAATGTCTTTTGTGAATTTTGAGTTATTTAATTAATTACAGTTCGGTTTCAGATACTAACATTTAATGATATCACAAATTCTGCTTTCTATCAGACTGTATACAAGGAAGTTACAAATACGCCCTGAAATACGAAAAATCTGAACATTGTGTGATGCAAACAATTGGAGAGTTAATCAAAATGTGTTTACAAAGTACATTAATTTCAAAATAGGATATAAAATGAATAACAAGTACGAATACATTGCTTGGTAATCACTTAAAAAGCTGTTTCTCAAGATAATGAAGCTTTTTCTATACTAATACATTTCTTGTTCCAAATGATCGTAATTAGTGGCTCTGACCACTTATACCAATACTTCTACAGTATCTTATTATCCGTTACTTTACATTTCTTAGCTCACCCTGCTGATGAATCATTTAATTTGGCATTTATTATGTAATTCCGTTAATGACAACAATGACGACAATAAAAGTCTTTTCACAACGAATACAGAATATTACTAGTAAATGCGACAGACTAATATATAAATACACATAGGTACACATACAAATCCCTAGGGCACTGAATTGTCCAATAACTACACAGTTACATATCAAAAAACAGTTGGTATCAGTCATTTCAGTTAACCCACGGGTCGGGCTGTATTGTTATAACACCAACGTGAATAGTCGTTTTGTTGCCACTTCCCCTAATGATTTTAGAAATTCTGATGGAATGTTATCTATCCCTTCTGCCTTATTTGACCGTAAGTCCTCTAAAGCTCTTTTAAATTCCGATTCTAATACTGGATCCCCTATCTCTTCTAAATCGACTCCTGTTTCTTCTTCTGTCATATCAGACAAATCTTCACCCTCATAGAGGCTTTCAAAGTATTCTTTCCACCTATCTGCTCTCTCCTCTGCATTTAACAGTGGAATTGCCGTTGCACTCTTAATGTTACCACCGTTGCTTTTAATGTCACCAAAGGTTGTTTTGACTTTCCTGTATGCTGAGTCTGTCCTTCCGACAATCATATCTTTTTCGATGTCTTCACATTTTTCCTGCAGCCATTTCGTCTTAGCTTCCCTGCACTTCCTATTTATTTCATTCCTCAGAGACTTGTATTTCTGTATTCCTGATTTTTCCGGAACATGTTTGTACTTCCTCCTTTCATCAATCAACTGAATTATTTCTTCTCTTATCCATGGTTTCTTCACAGCTACCTTCTTTGTACCTATGTTTTCCTTCCCAACTTCTGTGATGGCCCTTTTTACAGATGTCCATTCCTCTTCTGACTACTGCGCTATTCCTTAATGCTGTATCTATAGCGTTAGAGAACTTCAAACGTATCTCGTCATTCCTTGGAACTTCCGTTTCCCACTTCTCTGCGTATTGATTCTTCCTGACTAATGTCTTGAACTTCAGCCTACTCTTCTTCACTACTATATTGTGATATGAGTCTATATGTGCTTCTGGGTACACCTTACAATCCAGTATCGGATTTCGGAATCTCTGTCTGACGATGATGTAATCTAATTGAAATCTTCCCGTATCTCCCAGCCTTTTCCAAGTATACCTCCTCCTCTTGTGATTCTTGAACAGGGTATTCGCTATTACTAGCTGAAACTTGTTACAGAACTCAATTAGTCTTTCTCCTCTTTCATTCCTTGTCCAAAGCCCATACTCTCCTGTAACCTTTTCTTTTACTCCTTCCCCTACAATTGCATTCCAGTCGCCCATGACTATTAGATTTTCATCCCCCTTTACATAATGCGTTACCCTTTCAATATCCTCATACACTTTCTCTATCTGTTCATCTTCAGCTTGCGACGTCGGCATGTATACCTGAACTATCGTTGTCGGTGTTGGTCTGCTGTCGATTCTGATTAGAACAACCCGGTCAATGAACTGTTCACAGTAACACACCCCCTACGTCTACATCTACATCCATACTCCGCAAGCCACCTGACGGTGTGTGGCGGAGGGTACCCTGAGTACCTCTATCGGTTCTCCATTCTATTCCAGTCTCGTATTGTACGTGGAAAGAAGGATTGTCGGTATGCTTCTGTGTGGGCGCTAATCTCTCTGATTTTATCCTCATGGTCTCTTCGCGAGATATACTTAGGAGGGAGCAATATACTGCTTGACTCTTCGGTGAAGGTATGTTCTCGAAACTTTAACAAAAGCCCGTACCGAGCTACTGAGCGGCTCTCCTGCAGAGACTTCCACTGGAGTTTATCTATCATCTCCGTAACGCTTTCGCGATTACTAAATGATCCTGTAACGAAGCGCGCTGCTCTCCGTTGGATCTTATCTATCTCTTCTATGAACCCTATCTGGTGCGGATCCCACACTGCTGAGCAGTATTCAAGCAGTGGGCGAACAAGCGTACTGTAACCTACTTCCTTTGTTGTCGGATTGCATTTCCTTAGGATTCTTCCAATGAAAGTCTGGCATCTGCTTTACCGACGATCAACTTTATATGATCATTCCATTTTAAATCACTCCTAATGCGTACTCCCAGATAATTTATGGAATTAACTGCTTCCAGTTGCTGACCTGCTATTTTGTAGCTAAATGATAAGGGACCTATCTTTCTATGTATTCGCATCACATTACACTTATCTAAATTGAGATTCCGTGCACCATGCGTCAATTCGCTGCAGATCCTCCTGCATTTCAGTGCAATTTTCCATTGTTGCAACCTCTCGATACACCACAGCATCATCTGCAAAAAGCCTCAGTGAACTTCCGTTGTCATCCACCACGTCATTTATGTATATTGTGAATAGCAACGGTCCTATGACACTCCCCTGCGGCACACCTGAAATCACTCTTACTTCGGAAGACTTCTCTCCATTGAGAACGACATGCTGGGTTCTGTTATCTAGGAACTCCTCAATCCAATCACACAATTGATCTGATAGTCCGTATGCTCATACTTTGTTCATTAAACGACTGTGGGGAACTGTGTTAAACGCCTTGTGGAAGTCAAGAAACACGGCATCTACCTGTGAACCCGTGTCTAAGGCCCTCTCAATCTCGTGGACGAATAGCGCGAGCTGGGTTTCACACGACCGTCTTTTTCGAAACCCATGCTGATTCCTACAGAGTAGATTTCTAGTCTCCAGAAAAGACATTATACTCGAACATATTACGTGTTCCAAAATTCTACAACTGATCGACGTTAGAGATATAGGTCTATAGTTCTGCACATCTGTTCGACGTCCCTTCTTGAAAACGGGGATGACCTGTGCCCTTTTCCAATCCTTTGGAACGCTTTGCTCTTCTAGAGACCTACAGTACACCGCTGCAAGAAGGGGGGCAAGTTCCTTCGCGTACTCTGTGTAAAATTGAACTGGTATCCCATCAGGACCAGCGGTCTTTCCTCTTTTGAGTGATTTTAATTGTTTCTCTATCCCTCTGTTGTCTATTACGATATCTACCATTTTGTCAACTGTGCGACAATCTAGAGAAGGAAGCACAGTGCAGTCTTTCTCTGTGAAACAGCTTTGGAAGAAGACATTTAGTAATTCGGCCTTTAGTCTGTCATCCTCTGTATCAGTACCATTTTGGTCACAGAGTGTCTGGACATTTTGTTTTGATCCACCTACCGCTTTGACATAGGACCAAAATTTCTTACGATTTTCTGCCAAGTCAGTACATAGAACTTTACTTTCGAATTCATTGAAAGCATATCGCATAGCCCTCCTCACACTACATTTCGCTTCGCGTAATCTTTGTTTGTCTGCAAGGCTTTGGCTATGGTTATGTTTGCTGTGAAGTTCCCTTTGCTTCCGCAGCAGTTCTCTAACTCGGTTGTTGTACCACGGTGGCTCTTTCCCATCTCTTACGATCTTGCTTGGCACATACTCATCTAACGCATGTTTTTGAACTTTGTCCACTGATCCTCAACACTATCTGTACTTGAGACAAAACTTTTGTGTTGAGCCGTCAGGTACTCTGTAATCTGCTTTTTGTCACTTTTGCTAAACAAAAAAATCTTCCTACCTTTTTTAATATTTCTATTTACGGCTGAAATCATCGATGCAGTAACCGCTTTATGATCGCTGGTTCCCTGTTCTGCATTAACTGATTCAAATAGTTCGGGTCTGTTTGTCACCAGAAGATATAATATGTTATCGCCACGAGTCGGTTCTCTGTTTAACTGCTCATGGTAGTTTTCAGATAAAGCACTTAAAAATATTTCACTGGATTCTTTGTCCCTGCCACCCGTTATGAACGTTTGAGTCTCCCAGTCTATATCCGGCAAATGCCCTACCTCTGCCCTACCTTCCTATTCATAACGAATCCTACACCTGTTATACCATTTTCTGCTGTTGTTGATATTACCCGATACTCATCTGACCAGAAATCCTTGTCTTCCTTCCACTTCACTTCACTGGCCTCTACTATATCTAGATTGAGCCTTTGCATTTCCCTTTTCAGATTTTCTAGTTTCCCTACCACGTTCAAGCTTCTGACATTCCACGCCCCGACACGTAGAACATTATCCTTTCGTTGATTATTCAATCTTTTTCTCATGGTAACCTCCCCCTTGGCAGTCCCCTCCCGGAGATCCGAATGGGGGACTATTCCGGAATCTTTTGCCAGTGGAGAGATCATCATGACACTTCTTCAACTACAGGTCACATGTCCTGTGGACACACATTACGTGTCTTTAATGCAGTGGTTTCCATTGCCTTCTGCATCCTCATGTCGTTAATCATTGCTGATTCTTCCGTCTTTAGGGGCAATTTACCACCCCTAGGACAAGAGAGTGCTCTGAACCTCTATCCGCTCCTCCGCCCTCTTTGACAAGGCCGTTGGCAGAATGAGGCTGACTTCTTATGCCGGAAGTCTTCGGCCGCCAATGCTGATTATTTATCAAAATTTAAGCAGTGGCGGGGATCGAACCCGGGACCGAAGACGTTTTTGATTATGAATCAAAGACGGCTACACCCTGCATCGGCGGTTTAATATAGCCGATATTGGGACAGTGATTACAAGAAGAAGGCTACAGTGGGCATGACATGTTCTATGAGCAGCGGACAGTCTCCCTAACTCAGAATTTCTACACCAGGCAAATGGTAGACGTCCAAGAGGTCATCCGCGAAAGAGAAGGAGGGCTTTGGTCGCCCTGGAAGAAGCAGATCCAACAACCAGCACTGAAGATAACCAAGACAGAAGTAAATTAGCAAACATATGTAATAAACTGTGCTGTCACAACTATTTAGTCATGATTCGTGGACTTGATGCGTTAGTCATTTCATTATGTTCCACGTATGTCTGGCATTTGTATATTTTTGCTTCTGCCGTGGGCCTAAATGGCCCGTGTGTATGCAATAAATGATGATGATGATGATGATGATGCTGACGATGATGATGATGATGAAGTGACATATCCTTTCATTGCATTGACCTAGAAGCAAAAATTTCCTGTTTCGCTAAGTGAGCATTAGTCTTAGCACTTGATATATATTTCCAGTCGATACTACCACCCGTTCCTGAGAAAGGGGGAACGGAGGACAAATGATAGATGGACAACAAAGTTATCGTATAATGGTGCCGTTTTCACCGATTGAAGAACGGAACCCTAAAAATATGGACACGCAGTTTAAGTACCTTCATTTCTACGCTGTGGTACCATACTTTCGTATGTTTTAACCATTAACTGTAAGACTGAATCATCAGCTGAGTCATGAAATTCGTCCAAGAAATTCTGTCTTAAGCATACAAAAGAAAATCTTCTCGCTGCTGGCATTATAGTTGTTGTATAACTGAAGTGAAGTACTCTGTAATCGCGTTCCTTCTTTCATGGAAACCGATAAGGTAATCTTCTACATCTCCATTGGCGATTGTGATTTCTATATCTTCGAAGTATAGAAAGACTAAAAAGAAAACTGAATTACAGGTTAATTTCAAACCTAGCACTCTGGTTCTCGCAATGAAACCAAACGACCAGCCGCTGAAGATCTGACGTGCAAACACAGAATAAAATCCCATATTTAACTCAAATTAATTCGGGTTAGGTATCTCCAACAGAATTCCAGTTTCGCGCAGATGAAAGTATTAAGAATTGTTAAGAATTAGTTCCCATTTTCCAACAATCAAAATATGTCGTTTACCAATCAGCGGAACCAAAGCCAACATGCAGTGCAGAAGCTAATGGTGTAAGGAGCATCATGATGTTTTCGTTCTGATTTTCTATCATCATGCGAGCCTATAGGTATCCTTGATAAGAAACTAGAGATTGCGGTAGGTTCTTTCTTTTTTTAAAAATGTGTAATTTCCCATCGATTCGCTGTCAGAGTTACGTGCTAGCTGACAACATTGAAAACCGAGCGCATTGTGTTCAACATAGTTGTACATCACTACTCCTTTGCTCCCGCTACTGTAACGTTGTTAACGTTTACAAACTACAACAATAGGCGGACACGTGCCTTCTAGGCGTGTGTTTTTGTTGGTTTGCGTGAAGTGAGTGCGCCCTCGCAGGATGGTACAAAAAGCGGGCGGTAAAAGCTGCATGCATCGATCAATCACTGTGGACCGCTACACCGCCACGTGTGTGACAAATTGCCGACGCGGCGCTGCGTGGCGCTATGGCGGTGCTCACACTGCAGGCGACGGCGGGGAGTCGGCGTGAGCTGCCAGGTAGCCCCGTGACGCCAAGGTCTCCGCTATTGCAGTAAACAAGTCTCTATTAAATATTAGGGATCTTGTCGCCGCATCAATATCCAGAAAACTTCGACACCCACTGTAAGTGTGCTGCAGTGCACTGTAGAATCTGTTTCACATTACGTTAACGGCACTGATAACCATATCATTCTCATATTATATGTCTTTAGTAAGTGTTTGGGTAGTTTAGCCAGTTAAATTAGCAAGAAAGTTAATTTTTAGGGTGCCTAAATAGGTAAAAACGGCACTCTTTATAGAATCACATTGTTGTCCGCCTGTCAGTCTGTCTGTTAGGACCCCGTTTTGTCAGGAACGGCTAAATGTATATAGTTGAAATCCAAGTCAAATGCTAATATCTACTGTCCCTTCTCGGTGCAAAAGTTTAAGTTTCTATGCCAATGCAGTCTAAAGGCATACTCTCCTTCCTACATGTAGTGTTGTAAAAGAACTATAGGCTACCGTAGAATATCTTAACTAAGCATAGGCATCGGTAGATTTCCTAGGAGCATCGGCACAGGAGAGTAATTCGTTGTGGACCGCATCAAACCAGTCAGATAAAACAGTAATTGAAAAACTGGACGTGTGCGGATGGTCTCACGCGCTGAGTGTTTGGTACAAAGTTAATTACTTACACACATAGTTTGTCAATGTACTTTCATGAGAAAAGATTTATCATATAGTACTATAAAATGGAAAATAATGTAAATTTAAAGAGGACTCAAAACTAAATCATATCAGACACCACATCAATAGTGCATCGAGATTATGTAAACCATATTTCCCTTATTTATAATCAACTTTCATACTTATCACTAGTAACCGAAATCTTGCCCTTGATCATGGCGAAGAATTTGTACTAAAGCCGAAATAACAACAGTACTTATATAGACATTTTATGTTTGTCTAAGTAACTGTACTTGCATCAAACGTAATTTCTCTGTTTATATAAAAGCGTAGAATTTACGTGATCACTAATTTTTGTCACTCATAAAATGTAATTTATATTTCCTACGGATACAAAATACACAGTGGACGATGTGCGGTTGTAATCATGTGCGAGAGACACAAATAAACAAAAGACAAAGATGAGTCGTCTGCTCCCAGTTTCTCGCAAACAAATTCACTTCTGTTTCTTCCTCTACGGACGCTACCGATATTCCTACCATTTACTACGTCCTTTATGTCCTGTTAC
This sequence comes from Schistocerca gregaria, assembly GCF_023897955.1. Taxonomy (NCBI): domain Eukaryota; kingdom Metazoa; phylum Arthropoda; class Insecta; order Orthoptera; family Acrididae; genus Schistocerca; species Schistocerca gregaria. The sequence goes on along the minus strand of NC_064925.1, from coordinate 13,577,771 downwards.
CAAAACTACCCTACCGTAGTTTTGGTAGAGCGCCACTCTAGTTACATTTTTTGATACCAGGAACGCCACCCATAAAATTATGAAGACGAAGTGTCTATGTAACTTAATTAAGTTCGTATGGAACCCTCAGGGCGCAAGTCCTACTCGTACATGTCTAGTTTTTCAATAACTATAAAATCCTCACTATCGCAATAAAAATAAGTGATATCGTTAATTATAGTTTTCGGGCAGTCACATTAAACCTGCGACACTCGGATATTAATTAGCAACACGTGTAAGATCGCATACCAGGTAACAATAATTTAATGTTAATAATTTGAATTAATTGCCACATTACAGTTACAGTGACACAACTTTATTCGCAAAAATCAGCAGTGTTTGCACGTGAACTGTATGTTACGTGCAACACAGCATAACGAAATTGCTTGCAAATTTTCGACGTCTCATCACGATTGCGCTGGCTGATGAACGTCTGCAATGATCCACCGCGCCTCCCAGTCTCAGCGCACGCGGTATGCTGCATATCTGGCCGGAACTCCTGCGAGGCAGTATATGGCTCGCTGTTGCCGACGAAAATGTTCTACAACGCAGTTACTGACTGATTTGTCATTGGCAAGCGCTCCTCTTCCGGACATCAGCGGAAGAACAATGAAGTAGTTTCTGCCTAGTCGTCTTGTTCATTTTCTGAGAAACTTTTGGGAGACCAAGTTACTCCTAAACAGAATTTCTTTCACTTTCTGTGTACTGATACATTCCATTCTACACGCATATTAGATATCATACATTAAAGCTCAGCAGCAATGTACGGTTATCTGCAATACTTAACGACGAAATAGATGAAGCAACATAATATATTATCAGTTCGGTGGAAATGAATGAAAATGCGGGAACATATCGCTAGATGTCTCTCAACTAGATGTCATACAGCGTGAGACCAGGTTGCACAATGTGATGCCCCGAACACGAGGCAGTTGAAAGACAGGAATGTACGGTATGTGTCATTGAGCGAGATGTTACGCTGCCCTGTACGGGTGTTCTTCATCAAATCATGACCCGGATCATTGGGAATTTGATTTGATTTGATTTATTCCTCATTTAGAGACCTTGTGCCTTACATTTTATAATAGGTCGTCAGTCTTACGGCTTTTCATGTAGGTTACAAAACATATTCCCTATCTCAAAGAGGAATTATCGTTTTCAACAATTACAATGGAAGTGATAATAAATTAAAAATAAAGTAGAAATTGAAAAACGCACGAAAAATATTCAAATTTTAAGATGTGATGACAGGTGATAGGGAAGACTCGGATAGATAGAGAGAGAGAGAGAGAGAGAGAGAGAGAGAGAGAGAGAGAGAGAGAGGAATGCTAGTCTCTCTGAGCCAGCCTGGTCTGCCAGCCTCAGTTTAATTTATGAATTGATACTTGTAAACGCTGTTTATAAAGACACTGTAACTATTACGTACACTCTGGAATGTGCAGTTCTTTGTTGGTGTAAAGTACGTTATTCCTTGGGGTTCTTAATTAACATTCATTTGCTGTATTATGTGTCTGGAATTTTACCTACTACGTTCGTTGTTAGAAATGTTACATCCTAACAGCGGTATAATGCTCTAGTGAAGGATATTCCTGCTGTTATTCTTAAGGTAGAACAGGTTTACAGGACTGACTGCATTGCACTATTTATTATAATTATTCTTGATGTTATGTAAAGTTCTCTGCGGTACGTGTTGGTGTAAGTGTTCGCTGTGTGAGTGAGTGTATGTTTCAGTACTGTAGTCGGTGTCGGTGTACGAACTGGAACTGCTGTTTTACGAGATTCACGTGTGCTGTAGTGTTCTGTTATACGGCTGGGTCTGTCCGTAATCGTCATGTAGTGTCATTGTGACTTCGTCAGCGATCCTTTTTTTATTCCCACTCGTCTTGGTCTCTTATGGTCCGTATCATGTCATTGGGAATCTGAGAAAAGGACGGAGTATGAAGACTGTAGGCCAGGGGTTCGTATTACTCACAGCACTCTTTCACGTGCATGTGGAGCGTTCCGAACAACAGGTACTGCTGCTGATGGAGGAGAGGTGGTCGCTTACGATCAGTCACAGCAGCAAACGTTCGCTACCTTCTACAACACGCAAGAGAGGCATGTTCCCCACAGTTCCCCACAGTCGTTTAATGAACAAAGTAAGAGCATACGGACTATCAGATCAATTGTGTGATTGGATTGAGGAGTTCCTAGATAACAGAACGCAGCATGTCATTCTCAATGGAGAGAAGTCTTCCGAAGTAAGAGTGATTTCAGGTGTGCCGCAGGGGAGTGTCATAGGACCGTTGTTATTCACAATATAAATATATGACCTGGTGAATGACATCGGAATTTCACTGAGGCTTTTTGCAGATGATGCTGTGGTGTATCGAGAGGTTGCAACAATGGAAAATTGTACTGAAATGCAGGAGGATCTGCAGCGAATTGACGCATGGTGCACGGAATGGCAATTGAATCTCAATGTAGACAAGTGTAATGTGATTCGAATACATAGAAAGATAGGTCCCTTATCATTTAGCTACAAAATAGCAGGTCAACAACTTGAAGCAGTTAATTCCATAAATTATCTGGGAGTACGCATTAGGAGTGATTTAAAATGGAATGATCATATAAAGTTGATCATCGGTAAAGCAGATGCCAGACTGAGATTCATTGGAAGAATCCTAAGGAAATGCAATCCGACAACAAAGGAAGTAGGTTACAGTACGCTTGTTCGCCCAATGCTTGAATACTGCTCAGCAGTGTGGGATCCGCACCAGGTAGCGTTGATAGAAGAGATAGAGAAGATCCAACGGAGAGCAGCTCGCTTCGTTACAGGATCATTTAGTAATTGCGAAAGCGTTACGGAGATGATAGATAAACTCCAGTGGAAGTCTCTGCAGGGGAGACGGTCAGTAGCTCGGTACGGGCTTTTGTTAAAGTTTCGAGAACATACCTTCACCGAAGAGTCAAGCAGTATATTGCTCCCTCCTACGTATATCTCGCGAAGAGACCATGAGGACAAAATCAGAGAGATTAGAGCCCACACAGAAGCATACCGACAATCCTCCTTTCCACGTACAGTACGAGACCGGAAAAGAAGGGAGAACCGATAGAGGTACTCAGGGTACCATCCGCCACACACCGTCAGGTGGCTTGCGGAGTATGGATGTAGATGATGTAGATGTCGGTTTGTTCTATGTTTTACATCTGTCGCGAGCCGTCTCTGTCTAGTCGTCAGATGGCGCTTCAGTCGATTGTCAGTTAAGTCATTGGTTGTGGTTCCTTGGAGCGGTCGTTGGACAGATACAGAGGCAGTCATCCGCAGTCAGGAAGAGAGAGACAAGAGGCACATGTGATGTACGGTGGGGTATTCATGGAACTTAAGCACACACGATTGTCTAAGCGGCCTGTGGTCGGTAGGGTTGTGCTGGTCGGCAGTTTTTGGCCTTAATTCCAATTACACTGCATTAAGGAGGCATAGTTGATGATTTAGGTGTTAAAGTGCTGTTCATTTTGTGGTGCAGTTTGTTCCGCCCTGTGGGGTAATGTGCTCTTTACTTTATTGGCGCATGTGCTCCCGTGTTGAAGATAGTTCCGCCACCTAGACAGCCTGTCGTTCTCCGTCACATTGTGGTGCCTCTGTTTGACATTATCAGAGTGCCATATATGTGTGTTTTAAAACTTCCTTTAATTACAGCTTCTTCAGTGTGCTGTGGGATGTCGATGGTGGAATCCGAGACTCCAGAAGACAGAGCTGAAGCCGGATCCCACCGCACCGCTTTTCGTCAGGAAGCCGAGCAAGTTCAATAGCGTCGAGGGGCAGTGCAGAGTTATACAGCGATATTCAGTAGCATTGCTGTATTACGATAATTTACAGTACTCCGATGGGTGCAGCGCAGTGTCAGAGTGCCGCCCGCAGTGTTGTGCCGCGAGTCCAGCTGGCTATGAAACTCCTGGTATGGCGACACCGCGGCTGTCGCTAGCAAGGCCGCTCAGCTGGAAGCCGGTCACTCTCGCCTGGTCGCCGCTCGCTGGGGCGTCGCGTCTTGCGCTGTGTTGCTGCCAGCGATTCAGGAGACTGTCACACTCCCTGGTCCCCACCGCCCTCTCTCACGTTTAGCCTGCTGTGTCCGAACATGGGACGAATGTGCCTGTGGCCCTCAGCTACTGCTGCTCGCAGGACAGGACCGGACTCGAACCCGCATCCCCGCAACTTGCCACTAGAGGTGCTTGCCGACTGGCTACAGCCGCAGTCGTCCCTGGCGCTTCTGCACCTCCTGCAGCGTGTGCCTCGCCCGGACCCCGGTAGGCCAGGTGGGAAGCTAACGTGGCTTATCCTGAGCCTGCTGCAGACCGCTGTCACTGCCCTCCTTCAGGCAGGCTGTGCAGTCTCCCAGTACCCAGCTGCCGTTCCGCCCCACCCCAGTGTTGTCTCCCTGGAGGCGGAATACAGCTCAAACAAGTACTTAAAATTAAAGTACAGGATTACATAGAATATTTACAACATCGCTGCCAGAATGGCCCACATTTGTCTCTAGATAAAATTGCACATATGTTTATATTGCTTTTTCCTTCGCTTCTGACGTACTGCCAGAAAGACACAGAAACTATGGCAGGGGTAAGTTCCCATACGTCATCCACTTACACATCGCCACTCCCGGCTCTGGCCTACTGCCTCGCCTCATGCATCGCAATAACTTAACGAAACGCTGCAGATCCTTGCCTCGCTGTTTCACCACTCGAAACTAATCGTACGTGCCATACCCCGGTGCCGCTCCGCGCCATGTTTACCTTGTCTGGCATACAGGCTGCCCATTATTACGACACACTGCCAGCGGCCCCAGTTTTCATCGACCAATCGCGCCTTTACGAATTTTTAGCAAAATTTCCCTTTTCTATGACTAATACCAGCACAGCACATCTCCTTCCTTTCAACAAGATTCGTCCCGAATCGAAATATAACAGCAATGGACTGTGGCTGCGTAAACATAGCTTGTTCACAAAACTTACATTCTACAGACTAAAACTAACGAGAACATCAGAACATTAACTCTATACCTATACATTGTTTGCACTGGTTAGCCATGCGTAGGCAACTGGTGTGCTGGCACCTCCTCTACTGGTGCACGTTTCCACACTCTCCACAAAGCTGTACTCGAGAAAAACACAGAAACGGCGCACCCTGTGGCTGACATGCTCACTGTCATTATTCTGTCGATGCGATGCTGTTTTAACGTTCGAACGTCTTCCAATACTCTATTAGCCATGATGAATCCTTCCTGTGCATTAATAAAAGAATGCAACGTTTCCAGAAACTCTGGATTTAGCGAGGAGTTTAAATATGCCAGATTCTGGTTTGGCAATATCTCCGGAACGCCTTCACACTACAAGTCACTGCAACAAAGTGCGACATCCTAAAAAATTCCCTATAGTTCACTCTGCCCCTATCGTACTCTCTGAAAATAGTCTCCACCATACAATTACAAAACTAAAACAACAAACAAGAAAATCGCAACTATTATCTGACCCACCAAAACACAAAAGAAGTGCAAATTATCTCTTGATACAAAAACACTAAATGTAAAGTTGCCAACAATACTACACATATAATAATTTACTACCTCCGTGACCAAAACGCATACGGAACGTATTGCATCTGCTTTTCTCCCTCCGCCGCGATCTTCTTCCTCCGTTTGCTTTGCATAGCCTCTGCAAATGGGTCACTTCCTAGTAATTTACTCTGCTTACGTGGATAACGGTTGAATTTGTTGGAAGCTACACTTTAACATTTACATGTGAAGTCATCTCCACAACCTGGTATGATCCGTGGTACATCGTAAAGATTTTTCTCGTCTTTCCCTTAGATGTATACGGATTCGTAATCATTACCCATTGACCTACCTGTACAGTGGTAAAGATCCCAACCGCTTATTCTTTTCTTCCTGCCTTTCCAACGATTTCGTATTGGCCTTACGTACCCTCTTCCAGACTTCCTGTATTGTACGTGCAAATATCCTCACTGCATCCCTTTAGCTCTCGATTTCGGACATAGAACGTCAAATGGTGATAGCATCTTTCTTCCATACACCACCTCGAACGGTCACATTCCGACCCCCGAATGTATTTTGATGTTATAACTCGATACAACGTACGGCAGATAAACGTCCCTGTTATCATGGTTTCCATTCACATAAAAACTTAGCATCTTTCAAATTGTCTCATGTTCTCGTCCCGTTTTCACATTCGCCTGCGGATGAAATGGACTATTCCGTAATTTTTTCATTCTCAATAACCGACACAACTGTGGCATTAATTCCGTCATGAAGTTTGTTCCCTGATCCGTAATTATGGTATCAGGCACCCCAAACTTCAATAACCAGCTATTGAATAAATTTTGTGCTACCGTACTTGCCTGTTGCTCTGGTATTGCGACTATGCCTAGAAACCCTAAAAGTAATTAATTATAGCTAAAACGTAACGATTACGTGAAGGTGTTTTGTTATATGGTCTGATGTATCCAGCCCCATAAACTGGAAAGCTTTCGAAGCCTTTGGTAATCGTTACAATGGAATTTTTGCATGCGTCACATCCGGTCGCTACGCACACAGTACACAATTTGCTACGTGTTGCTTCACATCCCTTCTCCGAGTGTGGCACCAAAATTGTTCTGCTACTCGTCTTTCCGTTGCTCGACGACCCCTATGCCTTGAAAGTACATGATCATGGGCCTGCTTTAAAACTTCATCTCTCAAACTCTTTGGTACCGCTACCCGTGGTCCACACCTGGTAACTCTACATAACGAATTTCCCTCCGCAATGAAATATGGTTGAGTTCTAAAACCCTGGCACTTCTCATCCTCTGCTCCTGCCCTTTGCCATTCCACGACACTCTTACTCATTACTTCCAACGCGTCTAACTTGCGAATTAATGCATCTGCATTGCCGTGTTTCTTCCCTGGCTTATGAATTATTTCAAACTCAATTCATTTTAGAGCTCACCAAGCTAACCGACTAGAAGGGTCCTTGAGTCCCAGTAACTATCTCATCGCTGCATGATCTGTCACGACCTTAAACTTCATACCATAAAAGTAACAACGAAAATACGTTATTCTATATGTTACAGTCAACATCTCCTCCTCCATTGTAGAATAATTCCGTTCTGCCTTGATCAACTGGCTGGAAGCATACACCACCGGATGCTCCTGTCCCTTTACCATTTGCCCCAGAACACATCCTACTGCGCCATTTGACGCGTCACATGATAAGATGAAGTCTTCTTCAAAATTCAGAAACACCAACACCGGACCATAAACTACTCTCATTTTTAATTCATCGAAAGCTTGTTGGATTTCCTTCGTCCACTGAAATTTAACACCTTTCTTTAAACGTTTTTATTAACGATTCGGCTAAATTAGCAAAATCCTTTACAAAATAACGATAAAATGAACATAACCCTATACACAATTGTAATTGCTTCGATGTACGTGGTGTCGGAAAATTTTGAACTGCCTAGGTTAACCAAGTATCGGTTCGAGACCCTTGTTTACCGATTACATGACCTAAACATGTGATCTGCATCTGCGGAAAACTACATTTTCCTATACTTAATGTTAACCGTGCTGACCACAATCTTCTAAGGACTTCACTTAAACATGATACATGTTCTGGTATATTCATCGGAAATACTATAATGTCATCTAGGTACACCATGCAAGACTTAGGTTCCAATCCCCTCAAAATCCCATCTAACAATGGCTGAAAAGTGGCCGGTGCATTCTTCAACCTGAACGGCGTAGGTATATACTGATAGTGTTCCCCAGGAATAGTAAAAGATGTCTTAGCCCTATCCTCGGACACTTCTTCCAACAGGTGGTATCCACTCTGTAAACCCATCGTCGTAAAATAGTTGTGTTGTCGCGTCTGTGATATTCGCAGTCGGCTATGCGTCCGAAATGGTTTTCACATTCAGAATCCTATAATCACAACAAAACGGAATATGTAAGATATGAAGGTCAGGAGACCACACCACCCCTAAATTTCCTTCTACCATCCAAGGACGTGTTAGGTACGAGAACTACATTGCCTGAATACTGCTCTATGCTCTATGCTCTATGATTCCACCCCGTAGTTGTTCTATTAACTCCTCTAGCAGCAGTTGCATATGACGTGCTACAGTATATGATTTCCTAAACACTGGTGTATTATCCCCAGTTGCTTTGTGATGCTTCATAATCAATGTGGCCAGTAACCTACCCTCTGTTCCGAATAAATCGCTACATGTCAATAACAGTTCCTCCTATGCAACCCTGTCGTCTCCCTGCAAATGCTGTAATCTTCCCCTCAATTGTGCTGCGTCGAGTTTTGCTTATGGCTCGCCTCTAAATCCTCCCTCTCCAGGTCATCTTCATCGAAAATCCCTAATGTGGCCAATAACAATCCTTTCGACATGCTAAAATCTGCTCTGCCAAAGTTATCTATATTAACAGGAACCCTATAATCTCCTTCCACATAACTTTCATGAGCTAAACTCCTCCTCATAAAACAGTATGCGTTATCCAACTCTTCATTACTCGAGACGGGCTCCACCATGTACTACTTCTCCTCTGGTAAGTTCTTATTTATCGAAACCCAGACTACCTTCCCTGTACCTGCCGGTATGTTATCCTGCTGATCGACCTTTAATGAATCCGCTCGCAGTTTAGCTGGCGTCACCTTCGCGTTAAGTGCACATTGCGACATTCGTCCGTTTGCAACCGTTTCCCCATGCAAAACGTTGTTCCATTGAGTTCCACTGTTTGTTGTCAAAGACCTATCTCCGCACGATGTTTGTCAAGGAAGTCTATTCCGAGAATCACCGAATATCCCTCACCCACACATAGTAACCTCTACCTGCCTATTAAATTTAGTTCCTGCGATCACAAATTGAAGTACCGTCGTACCCAGTGACTCCAATTTATCATCCCCACCCCACATAACCTATACGTGATGGCTCAAGCCTTCTCCTGCTAACCGGGTCTAGACTGATAACAGCCACGTATACTCCCGTGTCAACCTGAAACCTCTGTTCCCTTCCGTCTACCAAGAATAATAAGTAACATTCCGTCAGTGCACCTACAAGCGCATTACGTAATTCCACGGGGATCGCTCTCTGACGGTTGAAGCAGTCCGGTTCTCGTTCAACGGCTGCAGTCGCCGAGGTTCCCCCCTACTTTTACTCCTGCAGTTCACTGTACAGTGACCCATTTTCCCACATGAGTAACACCGCAACTGACGCTGACACTGCCTCCTAATATGCCCTACCTGGACACAATCAAAACACTTAATTTCCGCTGCCAGAACTTTATGCTCCACCCTTTACTTCGTCTCATAACCTACCTCCTTTAAGTATGTGACAATCCTTAGAGTCGCCGCAAGATCACTGGGATTCTCCATTCTCACCCCACGTGACATCTCCGGCGGTACTCCCCGCAAAAACACATCTAGCGCCCTGTTCTCGGCCTCCTGTAACAATAAGCCAACAAGCTATTGGTCTCCCCATTCGGTGACTGTTCGAACGTTTGTGCATTGAGCTCTCGAGTCCTGTCGGAAAAAAATCACCACAGTCTCATTTTTTCTCTTAAGTGACGCACTTAATTTTTCCAGAAAAACCTGGTGCTATTCTGTTTTTGGTAGCAGTAGTAGTAGTAGTAGTAATAGTAGCTTTATTCATCCGTAGATCTCTTGGGACCCAGTCACACCTTGGTTGTCGATTGAAATCAAGAGGTTGGTTGACAAATGTTGGTGTTGAGATAGCAACTAGCCCCAAATTTATTTTCAGTTCCTTCCTGCAAAAGGAACCATTGCCGGTTTCGAGTTACTACGATTCATCTTCAGACGGTTTTCATGCTTTCATTACATGTGGTGCATTTTTTATAGGTTAATTGCCCTAAAATATAAATAATTCATAATTATAAGCACGCCACGCAGATAGTTCCATTACAGATTTGCACTGGATGTGACTTACGTGATATGTCGGTTTGTAGTGTTCGTTTTCACAGACCAAGAGATGTCAATACATTCCCACTGAATTCTTACCGTTGCAGATGTAAATTTCTTCTCACTGAACACCTTGGATTTGTCACAAAATAGATCTCTAACACGCACCACATGTTTTGATACGTACAAAATGCTTACAAACATATGGATGTCAAAGATGTTATAATATATCGTAACATTACAAAGATGTCTCATGTGTGGAAAAAGACCATATATTCATTTATCCAACTGAAATGCCTTTTACACTAGTACAGAAAGACATTGATTATGTGAGTTTTAGAGCGAATACTGTTACATTAATTATAAAGTTGTCCCTTTTTTAGTACTGTATAGGGAGGATAGTACATTATTTACCTACTTTTAGCATCATGACAACTGTAGTAACATATAAATTTGCTACTTGATCTGCAGATAGACGTAGGAAAATTATTTTCTTTGGAGGGTGGAAAAAAATTTTTAGAAATTTTTCACGAACGGGGTGTTACTACAATTCTCATGATGCTAGATGTAAATAAAAAATGTACTGTCTTACCTATACAGTACTCAGAAAAAGAAACATGGAACCACTTCATAGTTAATGTAACAGTATTCGCTCTAAAACTCACAAAAACAATGTCTATTTGTACCAGTGTAAAAGCCGTTTCAGCTTCATAAGTGAATACATGATCTTTTTCCAAACATGGGACATCCTTATAATGTTACACTATATCATAGCATCTCGAGAAGAGGACAAGGATGGGAGATGGAAACCACATTGGAGAGGAGCGTGCGGGATCCCAACCGGTAAACTCACCTGAGGACAGGCAGCAGTCAGGCAACACCCCGAAGCCCCAAAAAGAATAAAATAGAAGGGGTGAGCAGGGAAAGAGCGGATAGTGATAGCATATAAAACCAGGAGGTGGGACCGCCGAACTGCAAGAGGAGGGGTCCCAGGTCACAAAGAAAATTATCAACAGGGCTAGTGGGAAAGGCACTGGTAACTAGATAACAACGGTAAACTGGGCCCAAGTGTAGCAGAGTGGAAGGGGCAGCTGATCCATAGACTTGACTGCCATTGCCCATACCAGACTGAACTAATGCCCAACAAAGGTGGATAAGGAACGAGCAATCTGCCGCCCAGGAGGTGTGGGCTAGGAAGTGAAGGACATTGAGTTTACGAAAACAGTCAAGCTTCAGATGATGGCTATGTGGCAATCAAGTAAGCTCGTTGTCCAAACGAAGGCCCAAGAAAAGGAACTGGAGGCCCATGGTCAAGTTTTGGGCATCAAGGTAGGGGATGGGTTGTAGTATGCCACAGAAATGCACCAATGTCGACATACGGCGAGAGAACTGATGTGGGAAAGTTTCCACGTAGGAGCAAGTGAGACGGAACCCTGGAGCTGTCGTTCCACACCAGGCAAGAAGTGGGAGCTAGCCAAAGCACAGAAATCATCTACATACAGAGCAGGGGTGACTAACAGACCGGTAGAGGACACAAGTCCATTACTAGCAGTGTATGAAAGAAGAGCATATAATACGGAGCCCTGTGGACCGCCATTCTCCTAGGTCAGCAGAGAGTTGAGAATGATTCCCACTCGAACTCTGAACGACTGGTTGGACAGGAATTCGTGAATAACAATCTAGTTCCCTGAAGCCCACATTCATTAAGTGTAAGGAGGATGTGACAGCGACATGCTGTATTGTATGCCTTTCAAAGAACGAAGCAAACTGTGACAATATGGCAGCGCTGAGAAAAGACTTGTCGAATTGCGATTTCCAATTGAAGCAGGTGACTGATCAGAGATCGTACCTCCCTAAAGCTACACTGGTGAGCAGACAATGGGTCCTGTGATTCAAAGCCTCATTTGAGCTGATGAGCACCATCCAGTCTAATAACTTGCAAAGGACATAGTTCAGGCTTACTGGCCAGTAACGATCAAGGAACGATGGATGCCTGCGAGATTTAGCGAGAGAAACCACAACACTGGCTTTCCATTGAGAGGAAAAAATGCCTTGGTTCCAAATATTTTGAAACTACAGGAGAAGGTAATGTCCTTGTGGAGATCTGAAGTGTTGAAGCGATTGGTTATGGCGGGAATCAGGGACAGGGGCTGAATTTTGGGAAGAAGAGAGGGCCAGAATAATTTCCCATTCAGTAAAATGTTCATCGTACGGATTTGGATAAAATGGCGCTGAGCACTATGAGACTTAACTGCTGAGGTCATCAGTCCCCTATAACTACTTACACCTAACTAACCTAAAGACGTCATACACATCCAGAGGCGCGATTCGAACCTGTGACTGTAGCGATCACACGGTTCCAGACTGAAGCGCCTAGAACAGCTCGGGCACTCCGATCGGCATTTAGTGTTTGGTTACCAGGGATAAAACATTAGCAGGAAGCTTCAGCCCACTGTTTCTGGAGGAATAAGGCAGCTGTATAGAAGGCTCATGCTGATGATCTTGCAAAACAGGGCGCAAGATGTTCCACAAGAACTGATTGATCTGTATAAAGGCCACCTGGAAGGGCAAGGCCCGGAATGGTAGATTGCCACTGACAACCTTGAAGGTGGGAAGGGAACGAGAAAGTCATTGGGGTCACTATCAAAGAGGTCATCAAGTGGCGACCACTGTAATGAAGGAAGAAGGGGAGGGGAAGTGAGCGAAAGATCAGTGGCAGGGAAAGTTCCATATGCCACATTAAAATTAGTGAAGTAGCCATCCTTAAGAAGGCACAGGTCGTGGTCGAGAAGAAATTGGGCAACGACGAGCTCTTCAGTAGACAAAGAAGCACTGCCCCACAAAGGGTGATGAGACCGCAAAGAGGAGGAAGGGAGAGAGACTTAGGACAGCTGGTGTAGGTGGCCTGTTAGGAGTGAGACAGAGGTAGCAAACCAAGACTGCAGAGTCGAAGTGGACTTGGATGGCCACTGCTTCTAATGTTCTAAAAACGTTGATGCAAACCAATGTGTGTACGCCACTAGTAGCCGTCAAATGCCCAAACCAGTTCTGACACGATGCACGAAGGTTTGATGAGTGAGCATCAATAAAATGAGATTGCTGGAGAGTGACATAAAGTGCTGAGTAAATGGCAATAATGGATTCCAATACCAATGAACTTACCATTGAACAAGCATGGAGCAGGTACCCAAATGTGAGGTGAATGGGCTGGAGCCAGTCATGCCACTGGGTCATCATCCATCACCAATGAGGACAGGGTGACATACATAAATAAGCGGTCAGACAATTTGCAAGAAGGACGACGGCACCTCCTGGGGCACCATGGAAGACTTGCACTGAGGCTTACGTTTCTCCTCCTTCTCTTTCGTAGGTTGAGGAGGGCAGGGCATGGAGGGAGAATGGGCACGTTTAGGGCACATGGACTGTGTGCACCATGGCCAAGATGAGATAGCGTCCTGTTTGAGAGACACCAGGGCGAGGCGTCCAGGAGAATGAGGAGGACACTTTTCCAGCTGAGGGGATGGAGTGGCACCTGAAGGGGGACATCGGAACCACAGGGAAAGGGAAAAGGAGAGGGGGGCAGGACTGAGGGGGAAGAGGTAGGAGGGGTAAGGAATGTAACAGAGGCAAAGGTGGAAGTCATCAACACAGGATGAAGTTGGTCATACTTATGTTGAGAATAAGTGTAAGATAAATGACCAATGAACTTAAACTTCTGTATCTGCTTTTCCTTCTTAAAATCATGGTGAAGTTTTTTTCCGATGAGCCTAAGTGACAGATAAATAACCAAGGGACTTACACTCCTGTACTTTCTTTTCCTTCTTATAGACTGGGCAGTCTGTTGAGCATTCAGAGCGATGGTCATGACAGTTTACACACATGGGTGGCAGAACAAAGGGGCTCCCCTCATGGAGTGGGTGTCCTCATTCATAACATAGGGGGTCTGCTGTGCAGCAGAAAGACATGTGCCCAAAATGTGACCACTGGCGGGACATATGGTTTCACGTCACAATGATAACACATACCTTGACCTTCAGTCAGAAAGTATCTCCCTCAAATGCCGGAAGAAGGAGCCAGTAACAGTGTGATTGTCCCTGCGACCTTTCTGAACACTCCAAAGAAACTAATGCCCCATCATTCCAGATTGGCTGGAAGATCCTCATTAGTTAGAAGGATGAGATTTCTGTGCAAAAAGACTTCCTGAACCATATGCAAAGATTGGTGAGGATTAATGGGCACTGTAACAGCGCAAAGATGATCACAAGCACGAAGGTCTGAAGATTGGACACAGAAGTTTTCATCAATAGTGATCCCTGTGTTGCCAGGGAGCTCAGCCAGATGGGTACATAACGGCCCAACCACATGGACTGGCTATACAGGTTGGTGACTTAGTGGTGTGGTACTGTGCGGAAGGAGGTATCCACGCCATAGATACTAGGGAGGAAGTTCTTTCGTCAAATGGCCCCCACTGGGGAAGTTTATAAGCGAACATGAAAGAGAGGCAATAAAGGCCAAAAAGAATGTATGAAAAAGGAAAGGGAACAAAGGCGAAAGGAATACAGAAAACGAGGTGCACAGCGAGATCGACATAAATAAGAACATAGAGACAGAGGAATGAGGGAACAGAGGGGGAGGAACGAGGACATCTAAGGAGAGGTACGGAGAAAGAAATGCAGCACACGAGGAGGAATGGGTTGCAATAGCCAAGGAGCCCTGTGCGCCATGCAGGAACTCAGGAATGGAGTATGAGCCACCTGGGGGGCAACAATGCCGAAAATCTCTCTGCCTCTTCTCATCTTCGAGAGCTCGCTTCCACTCACCACTAACGTAAAATTATAGTCTCTGTGCCACCTGAGCCCGCATCTCGTGGTCGTGCGGTAGCGATCTCGCTTCCCACGCCCGGGTTCCCGGGTTCGATTCCTGGCAGAGTTAGGGATTTTTTCTGCCTCGTGATGGCTGGGGGTTGTGTGTTGTCCTTAGGTTAGTTAGGTTTAAGTAGTTCTAAGTTCTAGGGGACTGATGACCTTCGATGTTAAGTCCCATAGTGCTCAGAGCCATTTGAACCATTTTTGTCCCAGCTGAAGTTGTTCTCGCATATTATAATTTCTTCTGGTTCTTTAATAGCAAAATTGCAGGGTGTATGAGCTGTAGTTGCTTCCCCATTTGTAAGTTTTCTTATAAATTCCGAGGACATTGAAGTCAAAACCGTCCTCAGCTAGGAGCAGCATCTCCTCTTTCTTGTTGGGTTGTCAGAAAAAAAATTATATGCTTTTTCTTCCCTTGAACCCTCCTCCTTTTTTAGATGTAGCATCGCAGAAAGGACCTGGCAAGTGGCACTATGACGCAATAAAGATGTATTCTAATCATTCATAAGCCATCTATGAGCTCGAAACCACAAGAGCAGTCACAGCAGTCAGTTGTTTCTGACGAAGGAGAAGGAGGATTTCGCTGAAAGATCCAGATATGAAGCGACAGTTAAATCGAGCATGTTTTACACAAACAGGTACATGGCAACACAATGCTTAAAACATTTCGAAGTTCAATAAATTTTTAGCTAACGTTTCCTGTTCTCCACTTCCATGAGAACAACCTATTTTTTGTTCTTACCCGTTTTACTGCTGACTGCTCTGCACCAAATCACGTGACGTTCGTCTGAACTGCCGTGCAGATTGTTCCGCTTTTAGCGACGTCTGCGTGGCCTCTCTACCATCTCCACCCTCACCGTGCAAGAATTCTGCGAGACGGGCGCCACTGTCGCCCCGCGGCGCCGTGAGGACGTAATTACTGCGACACTTCAGCGTAACCATTAATTACCGTTTTCTTACGCTGGGAGGGTGTGCTCCGGAATCGAGGCGTCAGCTCACCGTCGCCTCCCAGAGCGGTGCACAGCGTCTCCTTCGGGACGAAAATTATGGCGCATCTTCACCTTACGAGCTGCAGAGGGCGACCCCGTGGTGTGTGTGTGTGTGTGTGTGTGTGTGTGTGTGTGCGCGCGTGTGTGTGTGTGTGTGTGTGTGAGAGAGAGAGAGAGAGAGAGAGAGAGAGAGAGAGAGAGAGAGACAGAGAGAGAGAGAGGAGCACTCGCGGAACGCCTACACAGCGAAAGAGGGGGCGAAGCTTACAGGGCAGGCAGGGGGCGACAGAGGGAGAGAGAGAATGTTGAAGGAAGAGAAGGAGTAGGAATGAGAGACAGAGACAGCTGCATAGAAGGAGTGAGAGGAGGAGTGGTTAGTGGAAGGCCGTAAACAGTTTTAGGAAAATTGGCAACAGCGATCGCACCACGCTGCTTTAGGGTCCATAAAGAGCTTTAACTGTAGGGACCGGCTTCTTCTCAGCTGACGACCAATCATAATAAATGTTTAACGGCGATTCCTAATGGCGACATATATGTGGAACCTGGTGGGCAGGTCGCACCACTTCTAATGGATTAAAAGCAAAACCCCCTACAGTGCGGGGCGCTGTGTCGCTGGGTTGCCGCCTCTGCTAGGGGCGCATATCTGATGACGAGTACCGCTTGGTGAGCGATGGTAGGGGACAGTCGAAGTAGCTGTATGGTGTTTTATTATGCACGACGTATATAAAGCCACGCCGATAGTGAGTATCAGTGAATAACGATCACTAGATAAGTGAGACAATGGCTGAAATATTCGAATCCAGATAATGAAAGTATAAGATTGGCTTGCGTGTTAAGTGTTTATTTCTGTTAAAACCCTATCACAGAAGTCCAGTATAACCTGCCTACTACTGAATTTTTAATACTGCTGAACTTTACAGTGCTTATTTTTAATGTTTAATCCCGGAATTTATCAGTTCATATGTTGTAATCTGACTGCTATGAAGACAATATCAGAGGAATTATGGCATCCACAGAGATATTAAAGCAGTCATTCTTGCTGAGAAACAGGCAAGTAATTATCATCGAGTAAAACAGAGGTGATTTTTGGGGTTCCCCAAGGCAGTGTTATAGGCCCTTTGCTGTTCCTTATCTACACAAACGATTTAGGAGACAATCTGGTCAGCTGTCTTCGGTTGTTTGCAGATGGGACTGTGGTTTAGCGACTAGTAAAGTCATCCCAAGATCAAAACAAACTGCAAAACGATTTAGAAGAAATATCGGAATGGTGCAAAAAGTGGCGGTTGACCCTGAATAACGAAAAGTGTGAGGTCATCCACATGAGTACTGAACGGAACTCGTTAAATCAGTCTAATATAAAAGCCGTAAATTCAACTAAATACCTAGGTATTACTATTACGAACAACTTAAATTGGAAGGAACACATAGAAAATGTTGTGGGCAAGGCTAACCAAAGACTGCATTTTATTGACAGGACACTTAGAGAATGTAACAGACATACTACTACGCTTATCCGTCCTCTTTTGGAATTCTGCTACACGGTGTCGGATCCTTACCAGATACAACTGACGGAGTACATCGAAAAAGTTCAAAGAAAGGCAGCACGTTATGTATTATCGCGAAATATGGGAGAGAGTATCACAGAAATGATACAGCATTTGGGCTGCAAATCATTAGAAGAAACACGTTTTTCATGGCGACGGAATCTCCTACGAAATTCGAATAGTCAACTTTCTCCTCCGAATGGGAAAATATCTTGTTGACACCGACCTACATAGGGAGGAACGATCACCACGATAAAATACGGGAAATCAGAGCTCGTACGGAAATATGTAGTTGTTCATTCTTTCCGCGAGCTACACGAGATTGGAATGATAGAGAATTGTTAAGTTGGTTCGATGAACCTTCTGCTAGGAACTTAAATGTCATTTGCAGAGTATCCATGTGGGTGTAGTTCAAGAAGTAGAAACTGACACTGTTAAGTACCGGTGGGAGCGCTGCGGAGAATTAAATGTCATTGCGATATCACTATTACTGCAAACCGGCTACATTATTTTCGGAAATTTTCTGTACAAGAGGGACTTCATTGGTGAATACAAATACTATTCGTAGGAAAGTTAGCCGAAGAGACCATCATTAATCCCTGAAATGAAAAATACTGATCATGAACCGCTGACAGGAAGAAGAATCCTGGAATACTCTTAAATGAAAATGATTCGGAATTTACATATTAACATCACCAGGTTTAGTATCGGTAAAAGTGTTTATGAATTCATTGATCGAATAACATTTTAAAGGTAATCTGAATTGGTGCTAAATATCAACGGGCAGTCAGAATTATTGTCTGGGAATACTGAAAGCAGAAACTTGTGGAAAAGCCGATGCGCCTGTATGAAGGGCTCCAATCTAGTAGGACCATTGAAGTGTGATTTGGCGCAGATAGTGACTTCATCACGGACAGGAGCATATTTCACTTATGGAGCACGGATACACAGGCAAGTAAAATGGACTCTTTTCAGTCTTTGCATAACTCCTCCAGGGCTCCTTTCACCGTAGTATTTCAGATTCCTGTACTCCTCTAGCAGCTCATGTCAGTAGTCTCACACACTGAACGACCATTGACGTACAACGTCACATATCGAACCCATCCATTCTCAAGCAAGTAACACGATTCACTTTCCGTAAATCTATAATTCCTTACCACATCATTCAAACTCATTTGTGAGCCATATGAGAGATTCATTTCAATATTCAATCCCTAGAAAGCGAACATCGATTTACAAACCCTGAACCATGTGTCATGGTACTGGAAAATTAGAAAATCTTTACGTTAAATTATTTCGCTTCATGATTTCGCTTTAATCTTTTACAATTTATCGATGAAATACATAACCATCAACAATCACTTTTAAAGGGCTTTATTTTACTACTGCGAGAGGCCTAAGGGCAATCACGCTCATATTCAGATGCCTACATTTATTACAAAAATAGTTTCGTCAGTGGCCAGTCGCCCAATACAGTACTGCATGAAATATTTCAGTGGTTGGTCCATGTTCTGTGACATGCGACGTTCGCACCGCTTCCTTCCCTCCCAGCTTTCGTAGTGTTTTCAATTACAATCACAGCTCCCATGGAGCCCATGTGAATGTCCACTATACCGCAATATTGCCACCAGCGGTCAGTGGCCGTGGTCTAATGCACGTTTAGAACATGCGTTTTCATGGATGACTGGGTTTCGAGAACAGCCATCGACCTCGTACAGTAAGAACTCATTTCATCCGGCCAGGCGTCACTTTTCCATTGAGCCATGATCTAATCTCCATGATCTCGTGCCCATTGTAGTCGTAACTGGCGATGTCGTGGCGTCAAAAAGGGAACAACTTCAACAATTGAGAGCTCCATGGATGATTGGTTGTTGGCGGCAATATCTTACATGTTGTTCCGTTGAACATCCTCTTGTGCCCTGGTAGGGCGAAGTGGAAGTTATCCTGTCGGTGAGTCCGTTGACTGTCGGTCGGTTGGGTTGTCGTCGAATAATGAATGGTTGGGCCGACTACCTGTCTCAACTAAGCGAGCGTTAGTGTTCGAATTACAGGCCGAACCTCGAACATCTGAGCACCCTTGGGTGCACTGCGTTTTTATATTTGTTCTTGTTATTTGTACTTGTATGGCTTCCAGCCGATTTTTTTTTAAATTAACATTGTTTTGCCATTAAGGCGTAAGATTCTTTAGGCCTTCAGCCTAGTTTGAAGATCGGTTTCAAGTAAGACCTCTGGCATTTTAAAGGTTTTAATGTTGTTGAATTTTAAGTATTGGGACTTCAGCCGATTTTGAGTTTGAGTTGTTTTGTTCTTAAGGCCTTCTGGCAAAATTTAAGAACTGTTTCACGTAATGCCTTTGGTATTAAAAAAATTAATTTAATGGAGTTGTAAGTGTTAGACCTTCAGCCGATTTGAATTTGACTTGTTTGCTCACGAAGGAACTATTTTAAGACAATACATTATCTTTTAAATTTCTGTTTTAGAATAATTTGGCCTAAATAACATCTGTTTTACGTAATGCCTTTGTTTTTTACAAACGAAACTTTTTGTTGTTTAGCATTAAGTGTTTCAGTTGATTTTGAATTCAAATTGTTTGCTCTAAAAACCTCAGATTTTTTGGGCCTTCCGCCTAAATAAAGAACTGTTGTAAGATATGGCTCGCCTTTTAGATTTCTGATTATTCTTGGGTTTTAAGTTATTGGCCTTCAGCCGTTTTTAAATTAAAGTGTCTTTCAGCTGGTCATTAAGTCCCAAAGATTAAAACTGTGTGTTTCAAAAAAAAATTTTCGGCTCTTGTAATAGTTGATCAAATAATAAAATTTTATGTTAGTGTGTAACTCACAGCGCCTTATTTTGGCCCATTTCCAAAATTTAAACTACCTATCGTTTCCTGCGGATTAAGCTCGGCGTTTCAAGTAGTTAACACAAAAAACCACACATGGTAAGATAACACAAGGTGAAGCACAACTGGAACATAAGAAGTTGCACAACGATTAAAATAGCCACACGAGGAGTGGTGTAGCACAGAACTATCATGGACAGCAAAACTACGTCAAGCACATGATTAAAACCACAGCACTTCCTGTCACTGGAGATAGGCACCAAACTTAAAACTTACATAGCACACTGACGATGCAGAACAAACTGGGAGGTTCTTCCTGGAGTACGGGTATGAGGGAGAAGGGAAGAAAGGGGGAAAGGGCAGTGCTAGAGGGGGTGAGAGAGAGGGATGGAAGGGGTGGTTCAAATGGCCCTGAGCACTATGGGACTTAACTTCTTTGGTCATCAGTCCCCTAGAACTACTTAAACGTACCTAACCTAAGGACATCACACACATCCATGCCTGACGCAGGATTGGAACCTGCGACCGTAGCGGTCGCGTAGTTCCTGATTGTAACGTCTAGAACCGCTCGCCTATCGGGGCCGGCTGGAAGGAGTGGGGGCAGCCGAAGTGGGCTGCAGAGGGAAAGACAGGGGAGGGGAAAACAGACAAGAAGGGAGTGCAGAGACCCTGGGGTGGGGAGGAGGAAAGAGTTTCTTGGGGAAGGAGGGAGGGGAAAGGACGTGCCCTGGGTAGGGGAGGGGAGGAAAGGCCAGGCTACCAGGCTGAGATATCATGGTGAAGTTCATCATCTGGGTGGATGAGGTGCTTGAGACTGCCCTGGTGAAGGATATGGAGGGTGTGAAGGTGAAGAGAGGGGAAAATTCAGCGATAAAGGATCAGACATTGGTTGGGGGGAGGCTGAAGGAATACACCAAGGGGTAGGGGGCGTCAGGCCTGTGGAAAATATAAAGGATGCAGATATGTTGGAAGAAAAGGAGGAAGCAGGGGATCAGGATGTACAGCAGTCATGTCAGTGACGAGGCATGGAAGGAGGACATGGAAGACTAGGCCGAGAGCATGGCATTCAGGGATTTGGATGGTCTTATAAAAGTAGGGGGGGGGGGCGGAGATCCGAGATCCAGGCAATGCTGGCATAAGGATAGGATAGGTGAGGGATTTGTAGGTATGGAGGGTGATGGAAGGATGCAATCCCAGTCTCCAGCCAGACAGGAGTTTCAGGAGGTGGAGGTGAGTATGGGCTTCCTGCTGGATGGTCGTGAGATGAGCGCCCAGGTGATAAGATGGTAGAGGGAGATGGAAGGAGTGGTTGGCGCAGTCTATGATGTTTGCCTGGGTCTTGGACAGGCTGATATGAAGGAACGACTGGTTGCACCAAGTGATGAACTGGTCAAGGTGGGTTTAGAGTGCCCATTGGGATTGTTGAGGGGTAGGATAGCCAGGAAGGCTGTGGCATCAGCATATTGGACGAGCTGTACAGGTGGGGATTGTTTGGTCGTATCGGCAGTGTACAGGAGATAGAGGAGAGAGGAGAGGACGGAGCCATGAGGGAATGTGGGATAAATTGTGCAGGAGTTGGTATAGGGCAGGGTGACATAGGAAGGATGGCCTGAGAGGAAGGAAGCGACCGGACGGACAAAATCGATTGTAGGACGTAGGTTTGTAGCTTAAAGAGGAGACTGGGATCCCATATGCGGTCGTGAGCATTTCGGAAGTTGAAGGAAACAAAAATGGCGGAGTGACGGGAGGGAGAGAAGGTGGACGAGGTTAAGGAGTTGGTCTTTGGCGAAGAAGGAAGGTCGGAAGCCACATTGGTTAAGGGGAGAGGATGTGGTGTTTAGGTGGTGATAGATACGACAGGAGAGGATGGATTTTGAAGAACTTACTGAAGATGGTTGTGAGGCAGATGGGACGATAGGTAGGGGGTTTGTTGGGTTTGAGGAACAAGAGGACACGGGAAGTCTTCCACAGGTCGCGGTAGAAGCCAATGGAGGGAATGACGTTGAATACCTCTGCAAGTATCGTAGGGGAGGGAGAAGAGGCATTTTTCGAGGTGGCGATAGATGACACAGTCGTGACCAGGGACCGTGTTGACGTTCCTGCAGTTGCTCTGATCTTTCAAACCCGCGGATCGCATCACTGCGCATGCAGCTACAGATACACAAGGCCCCAGAGTCTTTGATCGGAGGCAAAGAGGTATCACACATGCATGTAATTATATCTATGTGTATGCACGGTGATATCGATGTACCATTGCCAGCTGCACAGTCGCGACATCTTTGTGATATTATTACAGAAATTACCGAATTCCATGATTTGTCCAAACTGAAGCCGCTATCTCCATTAATTACATTCGTCGCCAACCCAATTTCAATTGCTTCCTTCACTACTGAGTCCCCGAAAGATGAATTCGAGGATAAAATTTCGACGTTATCATACACCATAGAGTGCCCAGTGTCAATACAGTGCTCTACCACTGCAGATTTATTAGGTTATAAGAGCCGGAACTGTTTGGAACTAGACACTGATTTAATACATTTCATCCTGGGGATTTCAGTTTACTTTGTTTAGAGTAGCAAATCAGTAGTATACTTTGAGATCACATTTTTGCTTCTATTTATTCAATTTGCTTATTTAGGTAGCGGTTTTATGAGGGGTCTTTTGTCTGTGATGAGAACAATGAGTTAAGTCTCTCCTAAGCTGCTTCATTCTCCAGTTAAATGTACTGGTTCATGAATCCACTTTTTATTTCGGAATTCATACTATTTTAACACGTTAAATCATAATTTGGTCTTGGTCCTTTGCTGTAACCATGCAACATGGCACCATAACAGGTCAATGCCCATTATCAGTTCATGCATTGAAAATACCATCACCTTCAGCAATCGTGCTGTGTTTTTGTGTCCTTCTGTTGATAATATTTACTGCGGATTAAGGGTCTTTCTTTGAACGTTGAACATGGTTGTAGTTATCAGACCCTGCCATGTGTTCCTTATTGTGTGTCCAGAGAGTAATAATGTGATACAGCTAGTATTATGGGAAATTACAGACACAGCGAGTACCGATATGTGAGGCTAATTAATTCTCTTATCTTGCAGTTATGCAATTACGGTTTATGGCCCCTAACATCCGTAGTCTCCTCCCGCTTTTAATTCAGTTACTTTTATTATAATATTATTACCCGTAAAATCGTAACACACCTATTTCTGATGCCTAGCATTGTGATATCTGACATTTTATATGAATTGTTTCCACTGGCTTTGACCCTTGCCCTGTACATGCGGCAAACCTTTTTTGTAATAGCGCAGCCATGTTCATGAACTTGATGTATTGACTATAACAGGGTATAATTATTAAAGGTTATCACTTTGTCGTTATTATCAATGTACTCAAATTTTGGAGACATTTAATAGCAATAACGTCTCTTAAGAACTAATAAACTGCCATCATTTGTAATTATCAACTTCACAGTTTTTAATGATATCACATATGAACTCAAACTTCTTCCCCTCTATCCGTTTAACCAGCTCCTATGACGTGATAGATTATATAATGGTAAGACAGAGATTTAGGAACCAGATTTTAAATTGTAAGAGATTTCCAAGGGCAGATGTGGACTCAGACCACAATCTATTGGTTATGAACTGCAGATTAAAACTGAAGAATCTGCAAAAAGGTGGAAATTTGAGAAGGGACCTGGATAAACTGAAAGAATCAGAGGTTGTACAGAGTTTCAGGGAGAGCATAAGGGAACAATTGACAGGAATGGGTGAAAGAAATACAGTAGAAGAAGAATGGGTAGCTTTTAGGGGTGAAGTAGTGAAGGCAGCAGAGGATCAAGTAGGTAAAAAGACGAGGGCTAGTAGAAGTCCTTGGGTAACAGAAGAAGTAGTGAATTTAATTTGTGAAAGGAGGAAATATAATAACGCAGTAAATGAAGCAGGCAAAAAGGAATACAAACGTCTCAAAAATGAGATCAACAGAAAGTGCAAAATGGCTAAGCAGGGATTGCTAGAGGACAAATGTAAGGATGTAGAGGCTTATCTCACTAGGGGTAAGATAGATACTGCCTACAAGAAAATTAAAGAGACCTTTGGAGAAAAGAGAGCCACTTGTATGAATATTAAGAGCTCAGATGGAAAGACAGTTCTAAGCAAGGAAGGGAAAGCAGAAAGGTGGAACGACTATACTGAGGGTCTATACAAGGGCAATGTACTTGAGGACAATATTATGGAACTGGAAGAGGTTGTAGATGAAGATGAAATGGGATACACGATACAGCGTAAAGAGTTTGACAGAGCACTGAAGGACTTAAGTAAAAACAAGGCCCCAGGAACTGACAGCCTTGGGGGTGCCAGTCCTGACAAAACGTACCATCTGTTTGCAAGATGTATGAGAAAGGCGAAATACCCTCAGACTTCAAGAGGAATATAATAATTCCAACCCAAAGAAAGCACGTGTTGACAGATGTGAAAATTACCGAACTATCAGTTTAATAGGTCACAGCTGCAAAATACTAACACGAATTCCTTACAGACGAATGGAAAAACTGGTTGAAGCTGACATCGGCGAGGATCAGTTTGGATTCCGCAGAAATGTGGGAACACGTGAGGCAATACTGACCCTACGACTTATCTTAGAAAATAGTTTAAGCAAAGGCAAACCTACCTTTCTAGCACTTGTAGACATAGAGAAGGCTTTTGACAATGTGGACTCGAATACTCTCTGTAAAATTCTAAAGGTGGCAGGGGTAAAATACAGGAGCGAAAGGCTATTTACAATTTGTACAGAAACCAGATGGCAGTTACAAGAGTCGAGGGGCATGAAAGGGAAGCAGTGGTTGGGAAGGGAGTGAGACAGGGTTGTAGCCTGTCTCCGATGTTATTCAATCTCTATATTGAGCAAGCAGTAAAGGAAACAAAAGAAAAATTTGGAGTAGGTATTAAAATTCATGGAGAAAAAGTAAAAACTTTGAGGTTCGCCGATGACATTGTAATTCTGTCAGAGACGGCAAAGGACTTGGAAGAGCAGTTGAACGGAATGGGCAGTGTCTTGAAGGAGGATATAAGATGAACATCAACAACAGCAAAACGAGGATAATGGAATGTAGTCAAATTAAATCAGGTGATGCTGAGGGAATTAGGTTAGGAAATGAGACACTTAAAGTAGTAAAGGAGTTTTGCTATTTGGGAAGCGAAATAACTGGTGACGGTCGAAGTAGAGGGGATATAAAATGTAGACTGGCAATGGCAAGGAAAGCGTTTCTGAAGAAGAGAAATTTGTTAATATCGAATATAGATTTATGTATCAGGAAGTCGTTGCTGAAAGTATTTGTTTGGAGTGTAGGCATGTATGGAAGTGAAACATGGACGATAACTAGTTTGGACACGAAGAGAATAGAAGCTTTCGAAACGTGGTGCTATAGAAGAATGCTGAAGATAAGGTGGATTGATCACTTAACTAATGAGGAGTATTGAATAGAATTGGGGAGAAGAGAAGTTTGTGGCACAACCTGACAAGAGAAAGGGACCGGTTGATAGGAAATGTTCTGAGGCATCAACGGATCACAAATTTAGCGTTGCAGGGCAACGTGGAGGGTAAAAGTCGTAGAGGGAGACCAAGAGATGAATACATTAAGCAGATTAAGAAGGTTGTAGGTTGCAGTAGGTACTGGGAGATGAAGAAGCTTGCACAGGATAGAATAACATAGAGAGCTGCATCAAACCAGTCCCAGGACTGAAGACAACAACAACAACAATGACGTGATGAATATTTCAAACATGAAATTAAACTGGTTGTGTGGTAATGATGAAACTTGACGGGCTCATTTATGCAATAATGTAGTTTTAAAGGCAAAATATGTGTAAAAAATATTTTCTCATTACTGTGATTTTAGAGAATATTAATCTTTTGTGTGGCTTATGACTGTGTCTCACGCAATTTCTTAGACTATTTTGCTCTTCATATTATGACTTGAAATAAGTGGAATAAATGAAGAATCGCCCGAAAAACCAAAGCCTTCACGGAAAATAAAGCGAAATATTGATCAGTGGAAGAAAAATAAAGTAAAACGTAGACAAAATGCTGATCAG
Organism: Schistocerca gregaria; assembly: GCF_023897955.1. Classification (NCBI taxonomy): domain Eukaryota; kingdom Metazoa; phylum Arthropoda; class Insecta; order Orthoptera; family Acrididae; genus Schistocerca; species Schistocerca gregaria. The sequence continues at coordinate 13,551,446 of NC_064925.1, read as the reverse complement.
CAGTGTAAGTCTTTAAAAACCCACAAGACTGTTCAGGCTGCTGCTATAGGAGATCCCTTTACTGGTTTAAATAAATGCTTCACAAAACTGCTTCGAGAGGAAGACAACATTTTTCATTCATTTTGGGACATATGAAACTTTAATGCCCAGAATACTTAGCTGATGAGTTGTATGAAAATGGAACAGAAAAATCGGTGGTTTGTTCACTAGTTAAATACACATGGTTCAATATTTTGTATATTTATTTAATTTTGTTATATTTGTCATAATTTCTTTCAAAACTATCCAAAAAAGACTTCCAAGAAAATATCTTCCAGGGATGTTACATTTTCTTATAATGTGAGGGTATGCGGAATAGAAGTCATGATCTGCAAGGAAGATTTCCTAAGGGTTCATGGCTTACAGATACATGCACGAAGAGTGAGGAGTTTGCAACATCAAATGAAGCAGGGATTTGAAGCGCCAAAAGAAGATGGAAGAGGTTTGTATATTACTCTGTGCTATAAGTTAGGGATGTACTCTAACTGAGTACTATACAAATATTTCTATTAGGTAGAGGATATAAGCTCCTCTTTTTTTCTTTCAGGAAAACATGGAAGCTACCCACATAAATTTCAAGACGAAGCTGTACAAAATTGTTAGAGAATTTCTCAATGCCATACCGAAATATAACGGTCATTACAGTAGGCAACAGAACCGCAATACAGTGTATTTGGAATGTGATCTCACAATTGCTTCCTTATTTCGAGATAAATACTCAGAATACTGCAAGGAAAAGCACGTTCCTGCAGTATCTGAAAGTAAATTCAGAGAAATTTTCGTATCTGAATTTAACATTGGCTTCAAACTACCAAAAAGTGACACCTGTTCAAAATGTGATGGATTTCTAATAGCAAGAAATAATCCATAATTATGTTTAGAAGAAGTGACAGAAAAGAAACAACAATATGAACTGCATCTCAAAAAGGCTGACAGAGGACTAAATATGATTGCGTCTTTAACTGCTCTGGCTAAAGAAAATTCGAAAGAGCATAATGTGATAGCAATGGACATGCTGCAAACGTTCCCCACACCTAAACTAACAGTTAGTCCAGCATTTTACAAGAGGAAAATATGGACATACAACAATGGTATCTACGACTGTGGATCAAATAAGAGTTATATGTTTCTGTGGAGTGAGAAAGAAAGAGGACGGGTTCAGATGAGGTTGGAAGCTGCTTATTGAAGTACTTGGAGGTAACTGATCCTCATTCAAAACATCTCCACATAATCACACACAACTGCAAGGGTGAGGCGAACAATTTGAATATTATTACTTTGGAAAGGTGCCTTGTTGCTACCAAAAGATTTGATTCTGTCCGGTATTACTTCCCTATGGTATGTCACACCATGCTACCTTTCGATCGTGATTTTGGTCGCATCGAACGGTGTGCAAGAACAGGCGTCCAATAGTGTACACTCCAGATGAACGGGCAGATGTAATAAAATTTGCGAGTCCAAAACATTTCATTGTAACTAATATGGAAAGAGAAGACTTCAGAAGTTTGGAAAGCCTGAAGACATTGATCTCAAATCATACAGAATCCACGTCTGGAGATCCCCACCATTTCAGTGAACCTACTCAATTTATGTTCGAGTTTGAAGATCCCTTCAAGCTAAGTGTAAAGCACTCCTATTCGGACATAGGAGCTTTCATGTCAGTGGATATTCGTGTCAAAAAGAAAGGAAGGCTACTTGAACCAAATCCATATTAGCTGCCAACAAAGTACAGAAAGCCACTACCAATTAACCAGATAAAATTGATGATGTACTGTCTCTTATGCTATACATACCTGCAGCAAATCAAGATTTATTTCGGTCATGCACTGGAAGTAACGTGTACAATGATGAGGTAGAGGAACTTTCTTGATGTAACTGTATGAATGAAAAAGTAATTTACACATCTCAGGTACCAGATATGTATATATTAACGTGTAAAAATTATATATTCTGCTTGCTGTGTCAGCGTAGCTCAAACAAACCCTTACAAATTCATGCTTTATGTTTTAAACAATTTTTCGGGAGATATAGTCATAAGCCACCGCTGTCTACATCTTAATTAGAACCATTCTAAAATTAATATTGTATAGCATGCAAAGAGTTGACTATTTAATAACATGCTTCGGAAGTATTAAGCAAGCGTTTGCAAAAGGAAAAAGGTTTCCAGTTTGTATTAAACATTTTGCAGACCGGTCCAGGGTGAAACAGACGAATCAGGCTGTTAGCAACGTGAAGCGGCATACAACCCGATGAATAGCGGTGCCACTAACCGACTGACTCGCTCCATACACCACTCGTCCAACAGACAGTTTCCTGTGTCAGAAAACTATGTCACAAACGATTAGGTTCTAAACGTGTAACTCGGCTATAATCGTGCTGTCTCAGACCAACTGTCTTCCCATACAAAGACACCACACAGCCAGCACATCCTCCTAGGCCGACTTCGACCAAAGATGCTTACTGGACAAATAGTAAATCCGTAGCAAACTCGAGCCAATGGCGCTAGACAAGACCCAAGCGAAGTAAAATACTTTACTGGCCATTAAAATTGCTACAGTAAGAAGAGATGCAGATAATGAATGGGTATTTATTGGACAAATATATTACACTAGAACTGACATGTGATTACATTTTCACGTGATTTGGGCGCATAGATCCTGAGAAATCATTACCCAGATCGGGGCATTGAGTCAAACAGAGCTTGAATGGCGTGTAGAGGTACAGCTGCCCATGCAGCTTCAACACGATACCACAGTTCATCAAGACTAGTGACTGGCGTATTGTGACGAGTCAGTTGCTCGGTCACCATTGACCAGACGTTTCCAATTGGTGAGAGATCTGGATAATGTGCTGGCCAGGGCAGCAGTCGAACATTTTCTGTATCCAGAAAGGCCCGTACAGGACCTGCACATGCGTTCGTGCATTATCTTGATGAAACGTAGTGTTTCGCAGGGATCGAATAAAGGGTAGAGCCACGGGTCGTAACACATCTGAAATGTTCAAAGTGCCGTCACCACAAGAGGTAACCGAGACGTGTAACGAATGGCACCTCATACCGTCACTCCGGGTGATACGCCAGTATGGCGATGACGAATACACGCTTCCAATGTGCGTTCACCTCATTACCACCAAACACAGATGCTACCGTAATGATGCTGTAAACAGAACCAGGATTCATCCGAAAAAGCGACGTTTTGCCATTCGTGCACCCAGGTTCGTCGTTGAGCACACCATCGCAGGCGCTCCTGTCTGTAATGCAGCGTCAAGGGTAACCGCACCCATGGTCTCCGAGCTGATAGTCCGTGCTTCTGCAAACGTCCTAGAACTGTTCGTGCAGATGGTTGTTGTCTTGCAAACGTCCCCATCTGTTAACTCAGGGATCAAACGTGGCTGCACGATCCGTTACAGATAAGATGCGGGTAAGATACCTGTCATCTCGACTGCTAGTGATACGAGGCCGCTGGGATCCTTATACGAGGCATCACAGCAACTTTTCACCAGGCAACGCCGGTCAACTGCTGTTTGTGTATGAGAAATCGGTTGGAAACTTTACTCATGTCAGCACGTTGTAGGTGTCACCCCCGGCGCCATCCTTGGGTCAATGTTCTGATAAGCTAATCATTTGCATGTCACAGCATCTTCTATCTGTCAGTTAAATTTCGCTTCTGTAGCACGTCATCTTCGTGGTGTAGCAATTTTCATAGACAGTAGTGTATAATCAAGAAGTAGATTTTCTCAGAAAACCCTCTTTTTTTCTGGTGTCATTGCTCCGTATGTTTTTCGTTCACCTGCACTAGCCGCTTTTCAGTCCAACAGCTTCTTTTTCAAAAGACACCATTCTTATTATACTACTCAAATACTAGACTTAGTGCTATGTTAACATTCTGGGAATATCTGGTCAGATCTAAGGGCCTGAAGGCTCTAGTTTTGCAAGGTAAAAGAAATGCATGGAAAATGAAAATCTAACTCTAAATTAAACCTAAAATTAAACCTAAAATGCTCTGTCTCTTGTACAGCAAGCACATAAGAGAGGACTGCACTGTGCGGTTTGGCCTGTTTGCGCTCGCTAGCTGGAACTCCGCTCCAACAGTGAACACGCGGCGAACATTCCTGGAGAACAAAGGCGGACCTGATTGTTTCCGAAGCGGCGATGACGCGGAGGGCCCTCCACCGGAGCGCCGGCTGCCGCCCGGCTTGTGTCATCGCAGCGTCACCGCCAGCAAACCGGATAATTGGAGAGCCCTCTCCCGCACACACAGCCTTTCAGCGACACGGATCGCGGTCGCCTCTCGGGGCGTAATCGTGTGGTCTGTGGCTGCCTCTCTCTGTTTAGCTTCACGTTTGAATCCCCGCCTGTCTCTTACACCTCCAGCTGCGGTTTCCAGCTCTCTTACAATGGACAGAATCGATATGTTCTGAGGGACAGCGGAAAGTCACTACATATTCGAATGGTTGAGAACGGAAACGTATATCTCTGAGCCCACAACTGTTTAATTCAAACTGAGTCATCAAGTTCTGTGGGACCGGGTGAACAAAAGCTATTTTTTCTTTGACAGAGTGATTCCCTAAACTCATTCAAAACAGATTCTTTCTTTCTTGCTTTTGCTACTGTCCGTATCCCGCATTGTTTATAGGGTCGGCAAGGTTAAATACGGAATCGACATGGTTAATTTTAAGGGGTGGCCGGATGCCGTTCCTGCCGCCACCCCATACGCCCCTGGAACGGAATTAGTGTACCCCAGCTGTCTGCGTATAGTGTAAATCGTGAAATAATGTGAATGTGTTTCAAATGTCTGCGAGTCATGTAACTGAGGCGGCACGTGGAGACCAGCCCGGTATTCATATAGAAGGATGTGGAAAACCACCTAAAAAACACATTCGTCGTCGTTAACCAGCTGGGCGCTTCGATCTGGGGCTGGCGCGCATACCCGATTCCAGGAAGCAGCGCGTTAGCGCTCTCGGCTATCCTGGTGGGTTTCATTCAAACCAGATAAGAATCCTGAAATAGTAATAAACTAGACTATGAAATAAATGAAAGAACAGAAAAATACTGTGAACATTTTATGAAATAAATTATATATTTATCACCGAAGCACCAAAGGAACTGGTACAGGCATGCGTTTTAAAATACAGAGATATGTACACAGGCAGAATACGGTGCTGCGGTTGACAACGCCTATATTAGACATCAAGTGTGTGGCGCAGTTGTTAGACCTGTTACTGCAGCTAAAATGGCAGGTTATCAAGATTTAAGTCTGTTTGGATGTGTTGTTATAGCCAGCTCACGAGCGATATGACACAGCATCTCCGAGGTAGCGGTGAAGTTTGGAGTTTCCCGTAGACAATTTGACGAGTGTACCGTGAATATCACAAATCCGGTAAAACATCAAATCTCCGACATCATTGTGGCTGGGAAAAGATCCTGCAAGAACGTGACCAACGAGACTGAAGAGAATCGTTCAACGTGACAAAAGTGCAACCCTTCCCGCAAATTGCTGCATATTTCAGTGTTGGGCGATCAACTAGTGTCAGTGTGCGAACCATTCAATGAAACATCACTGATATGAGCTTTTGGAGCTGGGGGCCTACACGTGTGCCGTTGATGACTGTACAACAAGAAGCTTTACGTCTCCCCTTGGCCCGTCAACACCGACATTGGACTGTTGATGACTAGAAAAATGTTACATGGTGGAACGAGCCACGTTTCAACTTGTATCCAGCGGATGGACGTGTACGGTTATGGTGACATGAATCCATGAACCATTCATGTGAGCATGGGAGTGCTCAAGCTGGGAGGGCGTGTGCAGTTGGGACCCCCTGATACGTGTAGATACGTACGACTCTGACGGGTAACATGTAAGTAAGCATCCTGTCTGATCACCTGCATCCATTCTTGTGCATTACGTATTCTGACGTACTTGGGAATTTCGAGCTCGACAATGCTTCAGAGTGGCTCCAGGATCACTCATCTGAGTTTAAACGTTTCCCCGGGCCACCAAGCTCCCCTGGCAAGAACTTTATTGAGCGTATTTGGGATGGCTTGCAAGTGGCTTTTCAGAAGAGATGTCCACCTAGTCGTACTCTTGCTGATTTATGGACAGCCCTGCAGGCTTCCTGGTATCAGTTCCCTCTAGCACTACTTCAGACATTAGTTGAGTCCATGCCACGTGGTGTTGCGGCACTTCTGCTTGCTCGCGGGGCCCCTTCACAATATTAGGCAGGTGTACCAATTTGTTTGGATCTTCAGTGTAAGTAATACATTATAGTGTAAGTCTGTGATATACCACAAAGGTTCCTCCACTGGAATTAAAGTGGTGTATTCACAAGGCATCATTTCTAGTTATACATTTGAAAGTAAGAGATACACAATTAATTTTTTCTTTTCTGTAGGAACTTCGTTCCTGATGAAATCACCTACTTTTTGCATATGGAAAATTATTAAAGATTTTATTACAACGTGACATACCTTCAGCGAGACTCTAGAAAGTTAACGGCCTGAGAAGATATTGATAGAGCGTGGTAGGGCCCTAAAAGCATGAAATATGTTTATGGATCTTAGGCAGTAGAAGCGGTATGTTGGGAGTTGAAAGCAATTGGCGGCAAGCCCATCCTTTTGTAGATTTTGCCGGACGGGTCCACAGCCGTGTAGGGCAGACAGGGCAGCCCCTCATTGAGACAGGTCTGCAGCAGAACAATGCCGCACAATCTGCAGCGGCGCCAGCAGAAGTTTTGGGCTGCGGCTATGGTTTGAAGGAACACGTCTACACAGTGGAGTCGTAAATATTGTGTGCAGGGCCGAGCTGATAGTGCAAACAGGCCAGTGAACCACTTCCCTCGGCCGCCTCAGTTGTATAAGAAACTCCGGCGTCTGAGGAACGTTTAGAGACATAATCTTTATTACACCTCATAGCTAGGACTAACAAGCTCAGGTGATTGAGATAAACATATTTGAGAATGTATCCGATCGCTTGTTGCTGTGGAAAGAGACACAACTTCGGAAAGAATCATCTTCCCCTTCTGCAATAACTTAAAAAAGCCAGAGACGCACGTTTCTTAACTCTTTCCCTGGTTGACATGAGACTTTGCTGTCGTTGTGTGAGGGGAGATTTAGCGCCTCTAGAGCTCTATGATTGGCTCAAGACAGTGTGAATGCGGTTTCATTCGACTTAGCGGGAAAAAGGTGTTTTTTTTTTTTTTTTTTTTTTTTTTTTTCCTGTGACTTGCGAGTGGTTTGGACTGGATAGCCTGTGGCGAGGTTCTTACTATACCAAAAGTGTGACTTCAAACACCTCGGACTACTCGTTTGCCGACGGCACTCCTATTAGTTTTTGGTTTACAAGTCTTGACGTTTGGTGTCCTTGTGCGCTCTGTCGTATGAATGTGCCAAATTGGTCCTTGGTACGACCAACGAACGGGTGTCACACACTGAAATCTACTGTGATTTCAGAACTCTGGTAGAGAGTAAATTGCGATCTGTCTAACTGATAGATAGACCGTGAGATTTTTGCATTTCATTCGTGGCCGTCAATAGGTGCCGCCTCCAAGTCTCGCCTTCGCCGCACACATCTCGCCAGCTGCAAGTCACGCCGCCACATGAAGTACACAGGCCGACGTACCGCCGCTCCGACATTGTCAGGGCGTACAGATCTCAATCGCCACTTCCTCTCAGCTGCACCTATTTAGAGAAACGTCAGTAGATTTGATCAATCATAGTCTGCTCAGCGTCTGATCAGTTCAGCATTTTTAGGACCAGAGTACTTGACTCACTGATCACCTAGTGAAACTGTCTTTGCCGCACAGGATCCACCCTGTGCAGTCTTAATTTATATCTGTTTTGGGAAAATATATGTTGTTAGTACCGGTACACTAAATTTTGCTTACATTTCCAATCATTTATATAGACCCACCAGAGTTACCTTTCACAGTGCAATCCCTTCCATAGCGTATTCAACAAATGTTATACAACTAAAAATCTGTTTTCCGTATAGAGTTTTCTAAGTAAGCCTCTTTGGAATTATTCTACATTATTAGAGAATATCTCATGTGGGAGTGTCTGTATAGCCAAGGCAGAAAATGCTGAGATGCTTGAAAATCGGCCTACGTGATAACTGTTTGTTTATCGTTCATATACGCGTCTACATCAACGTTGCTACTCTGCAAGTCACACTGAAGTGCCACTCAGAGGGTTCGTCAAAGCACCTTCACACTGCCTCTGTGTTACTCCACTCCCGAACAGCGCGCGGTAAAACGAACACCTATATCTTTTCGTGCGAACTCTGGTTTTTCTTACTTTATTACGACGATCGTTTCGCCCAATGTAGGTCGTGGTCAATAAAATATTTTCGCGTTCGGAGGAGGAATGTGGTGATTGAAATTTCGTGAGAAGGCCGAGTTGGTGATAGAAATTTCGTGAGAAGATCGAACCGTAACAAGAAACGCCTTAGTTTTAATGATGCCCACACCAAATTCTATATTATGTCCGTGACACTCTCTCACCTCTTTCCCGGTGATACAAAGCTGCCCTTCTTTGAAATTTCTCGATGTACTCCGTTGGTCCTGTCAGGTAAACACCCCACACCGAGAGGCAGTATTCCAAAACAGGACGGACAAGCGTAGTGTTCGCAGTTTCTTTAGAAGATCTGTTGCATATACTAAGTGTTCTGCCAGGAAAAAGGCAGCTTGTAATTCGCCTTTCCTATGTGTTCTTTACAGTTTAAGTTGTTCGTAATCGTAATTCCGAGGCATTTAGTTGAATTTACTGCGTTTAGATTTGACTGATTTATCGTGGAACCGAAGTTCAACCGATACTTTTTAGCACTCATATAGATAACGTCACACTTTTCATTCTATAGTGTCAATTGCCAATTTTCGTACCATACAGATATCTAAATCGTTCCGCAACTAGTTTTAACCTTATGATAAACGACAGCGTCATCTAGAAACAACCTAAAACGGCTGCACAGTTTGCCTCCTAAATCGTTTACATAGATAGGGAACAGCAGACGGCTCATAACACTATCTTTGGGAATGCCAGAAATCACTTCTGTTTTACTCCATGACTTTCCGTCAATTACTACGAAATGCAACCTCTCTGACAGACACTCACGAATGCAGTCGCATAACTGAGACGATATTCCATAAGCAGCAGTTTCACTACAAGCTGCTTGTGACGTACGGTGTTAAAAGCCTTCTGTAAATCTAGAAATATGGAATCAAATTGAAATGCCTTGTCGATAGCACTCAACACTCTGTGTGAGTACACAGCCAGTTGTGCTTCAGAATTACGACGTTTTATAAATCCGTGTTGACTATGTGTCAGTAGACCGTTTTCTTCGAGGTAATTCATAACAAAATATCTGCTCCAAAATCCAGTTGCATATCGAAATTAATGATATGGACCTGTAATTTAGCGGATTACTCCATTTGCCTAGGATTGATATAACCCGTGCTATTCCTCAGTCCTTGGCGAGTGAGCAGTTCTATGTGACAGTTAAGTATGGAGCTACTGCATTAGTATACTATGAAAGGAACCTACCTGGTACGCAGTCTGGACCGGAAGACTCCCTTTTATTAAGTTGCTTCATTACCAACTAGTTATCTCCTTCTAAGTTATTCATGTTGGCAGCTATTCTTGATTCGAATTCTGGAATATTTACGTCGTCTTCTTTGATGAACGAATCATTCTTCCTTACGCAAAGAACACTGCTTGGAAATGCAAATAGTTTGCACAGAACATTAAATCATAAGGATGTATGCAAAATACGTTACACTGTGTAGAGATAATTATCCAGTTATTTTTGTTTCTGCGTATTACAGTGAATGTTGATACTTAAAAAAGCTGATCTTTCTGTGATACACAGTGAAAGTATGCCACTTTTTTGACTTAGATACTACTTAGTGAATACAGCGTGGTGCAGTTTTATATTCTTAAATACTGTAATTCCAGTCAACATTCAACTTACAGTTCTGCTGCAGTGTGCTCTCGATTAGTGCTGTCATTGTTGATGGAAGCTACAAGTGCATGCGTTACACTTTAGCTAATCACAGAGCTATTTTGTTTGCAGGTGGATAAACGTGTTTAAGAATTCATTGGAAACTTTCCACTAATGATGTTAACTCACTAACTGAAGGTAAGTTGAGGCAAATGAGTTATATGCAAAGACCATTCTGTATAAGATTCAAATTTTAAATGGCCGTTGGAAAGTATAAACAGTTGTGCGTCGATTACAGAGGTAACTTTGTGACAGCACTCCCACCTGCAGAAAAAAAGTGTGAATATGGAAACAGTGCAGAATAAAAGTTTTATTTCACGTCATAATGTTGTTTAAAGTATTACATACAGTTTTTCAGAATATCGCATTAAATGTGTCACAAATTTCTTTTTTCTCCCACCACTGAACTTGTAATTGTTAAAAACGTGGACTAATTACGCTGATTAGAGAATATTGCGTTAAACATACATGTTATGACTTTTTTATCTCACTCCTTCCACTGAACAGTTGCCTTAATAAGTGCGTTAAAGTTTCGTTTAATTATCTGCTTGGTTGATATAGTTTACTTTCATTTCACTTTATTTGGTTTGTGTGGGTACAGGCCTTTAATTATTTGCATTTTAAGAAAAATAAATGTCAATAAATTGGAAGACATTGTGACAAATGTTTTTCTGTGTATTCGCGGAGCGAAACCAATATAACAGAGAAAATTTCGAACAATTTACACAACTATGAGTCAGAAAGGAACTCTAAGTTATCTGACCTTTTAGGCTACTGAATTTAACCCTAATTCGCATTCTTTAGACATCGTGTCACAATGTTGTCCTGAAATTGGCGGCTAATTTTGTGTCCATTAATATTCCTTATTCTAAAAATTTCATTGCACATATAACCTTTATTGCCAGCAAAGCTACAGCATTAAGGTTATAAAACCCCATACATGTGGAAATTAAATTTTCCAGTACACGTTTGTAGAAGTTTATGTTACAATAAGTGCTCAAAGTGTTACAAAGCTTCCCACTTTTACGATGTCTAAAATGTGCAACTCCGCTGATTACACGGGACAGAAGAAAAATGTTTTTTTTTTCAGTTATAATAACCATAGCCACATTTATTGAACGATAATTCACCCCTGAATCCAGATCAAACTTCAGAATTTCTTTGCGGTCTTAGTTTTCACCTACCAGTAATAATGATTTTTGTGAATGTTTTTTTATTTGCGTCCTAATTTCCGTTCTCATATCGCACCGTCCAGATACCTGTACACATGTACACATAAGATACACAACGTATCTGTTTCAGCCCTTTCTTTTTCGAAATAGCCCGTATTGATTTATCTTCTGAAGTCAGTATACGACATTGTCTTTGCCTAGGTGTCCCAGAGTGTCTCTTAAGTGCAATGGATAATCTCACTTTTTCATTGTTTTGCACGAATGGCCACTATCAGCATTTTAAATGGGATTTATAGCATCAACGAAACCGAAGTGATTTTGTCCTTTCAATTCTCTTTGTTTTTTAGTTATTTATTTTAAGACAAATACCGCATCAGTCATAGACCAACATTTTCTAGAGCCTATTTGCTGTACACTAAAGTCAGTCAGATATACATTCGAGTTTTTTTATTTAGAATCTGAGCGTACAGATTGTATGCAGTGTGCAGAAAGCTGACTCCTCTACAGTTTTCACAGTTAAAGCATCTCCCTTCTTGAGCCATTGATTTGACCTTTTTTTTGCTGAATGCAAATACGCACTTCTAATATCTCGAGTCTTTCACGGATATTGCCTGCTTAAAACTACGAAGTGTAGTTGTATGTACCATATCTCATGTAGTCTGCAGAACTGGACTTTTTTTATTTCAAAACGTGTGAACAACGTTTAACGAACAATTTTAGTGTCTTTCTTAAATATTGTCACAAAATTTGAACCACACTACATTTAATTCTGCCACATCAGCAGCACTCGGATACTGGAAAAAATCTTTGTAAAGCACAAGGAGTGATTTTTGCATTGTATTTTTTTTCCTCGCGTCCATCGAAAGAGGCTATGGAAGTGGCCATTGTGTGAACTCTCTGCCCGAGTCTGCAGGTCGGTGGCTCTGTGGCTGATATCTTTCTCATTGTAAAACACTGTTATTTTACTGTTAAAATAAAGTGTTACTTTCGATATGTATTCATGAACCACTGCTCTTAGGTTTGGGTGATAAATGGCAGTTATATTGAACTGTGTTTCAATCGTTACTAAAACTATAATTCACCGTTATTGCAATCACACTTAAAAATTTCATTGAGTAGAAATGGACATCATAGTTACGTGAAAACTTCTGAATTGAAACTTATAGTGATTTTTTCACTTTATATGGTAGAACCAGTGCCGACTTCTGCAAAATTTAGTCACTGCGTTACAATATTACTAAAATATACAGAAAGAAATGGAGTTGCCGTTGGTGTTGTCACTACTAGTTTCAGAAGTTTTGTTGTGTGAGAGAAGGTGTCCTGCAGATAGTTATTCGAAAAGGAGCAGTGATATAGCTCCAGCAATATTCCTGAAGTTTCGGAGGTACTTGGGACAAAGAGGTAGAATGTTTGGTGTCCCATACGAAGAACCTGTGACAGCTTGGAAGTCTGGTATAAAACACTCCACATTTGCAAAGCGTCTCAGAGATCACAGTCACAAGCCATCCACTAGAAGAGGAAACCCGGAAACAACCAGAATAAAGGAAACAAAAAACTACGGACGTTTCGAGTACATTTTATCATAGGCGGAAACAATAAATTGAAAAGAAAACACATTTGAATGACGAAGTATACGTTACAAACCACTCACTGTTCACATTAATATATAAAACAACTATGTAACACGCCAACAGGTGGTCTTCACGGTAATGTCACGCAACTTCTTACCCCATTCTATCCTGATCCCCTCCAAATAACCTATAAACCGGAAGTGCAGTCATCTCAACAAACAGAACACTTTGCCGATTCGCCGACTGCTGTAATACACAGATTGATCTTTCTCGAGCGTTCTACACTATGCATCAGAATGCTACGCATCTAATACGTTCGCAAAAGACAGAGAGAGAGAGAGAGAGAGAGAGAGAGAGAGAGAGAGAGAGAGAGAGAGAGCACAACAGTTGTTACGTAAACAAATGAGAAGAGAGACACCATGTGGATAAACTTAGTGTGAACGAACAGTCGGGACAAATATCTGTCAGATTTCGCTTGAGAAAAACCTGCAGTTGTTAAATTAGTTGTTTCGATGTTGTACAGCAGTCAGAAATATGAAAACCACAAAGCATAACGACAATGACGTGAAAATGTGCATATGTTTTGCAAGTGCAGTGACACTGCTACGTCAGAACCATGGCCACATGAGAGGACACGCAGATATAAAGTTTGGAGTGAATCTTCCGTAATTGATAAGTAGTGTACAGGTCCGCTGAAGATGCTATGATGCGAAAAGCGAAAGATGTATGGAACACAACTTAACATAGATTGCAGCAGTAAAATAGTACGTAAGTAGAAATAAGTTAAAAAACCAGAATCCTTGTCTTCGGCGTCATTTGTGCTGATGCTTCATTTAGAATCTGGGCAATTACATCGGTAATGTAGTATTAATGCAAAAGCGCTATTCGAGAATTGTCGACAAATTTGGAAATATCAGTACCAGTCCTTGGCTTGGAAATAATTAACAATTTCTAACGAAATCAGCGGAGGTATCTCGTGTATTGCGCAAGTAAGGCAACTCTGTAGTGTTGTTCAATACTCTAATCGCTAAGAGAGGATCAAAGATCTTGCATATTGCTGGCTTTTCGATACCGAGCTTACGAAAATGAGCCAGAGCAATACATCAACTTATTTTTAATACTAATAAGTTTGTCGTATCTCGAGTGCGAGGCATGACGTTGCACTTAATGATGCGTTTAGAGTAGAGGACGCCTGATGAAGAGATGATGTCGAATAACTGCTGCGATTTGTACGTATATCACTGGCGTAGCTCACGTTGCCTCTGATTTACTGGCCGGACGCAGTAGAAAAATTCTCCATCTCAGCTTCCCTGACTCATCACAAAAGCATCACATTTCTCTCGTCGGACTCCGGAGGCAGCTTTCTTTGATGGGGTCGCCTGCGCTCCGCTATGACACGCCAGTATTTGTCGTCCTGACATTACACGACTTTTTGCGGGACACCGTTGCCGCGCGGGCTTTCACCAGCATTGCGCGCCATCAGACTGGCGCCAGTGGCGGCGCCTGCAGCGGGCACTGGCGCGGCGCTGGCGCTGCGTGCGCTGACGTAGCGCCCGCCCGTCCACAGACATCGCAGAGAGAGCGCAGACTAATAACCCGCTTTGTGCGGCCGCGGCGCCGCGATTTGTAAGCCTGTCTTCCGGGCGCGCGATTCCTGCCCCACCGGCCACCTCAGCAGTCTCACCCCGTAACGAGTGTTTTCTTTTTCTTGTGAAGCAGCCGCAGGAAAATTGTTGTTTCCACTGGAATTTTCTTTCGTATCCGTATATTCCTTTCTTTCGTGGTGAATTTCTCAACGGCGATTCAAGACCGGTAATTTTAGTGATAGAGGTCGCCAGTAAAAGAAAAAGATGATGCGATGCCAGAGTGTGGCGTGTTGGAAATATCAGCTCTTTCCACATCATTGATTTTCATCGCCATCATCTGCAGACAATCCATCTACTCTGCCTTCACTTATAATGGAAGACCCTACCTGTCCTCTGAAGCACTGCCGATGATTATAAACAACAGTCAGAGAAAAGCGTTCAGCAACAGTATCTATTGTATACTTAACCCCTCCCTCCCTCTACCCCCCCCCCCCCCGCCCCCCACAGCTGAATATTGAGAGAGAGTATTAATTTTGCCCATCAAGAGTTACTGATTTTAAAAAGAAATACTTATTACCTGTAAGTTTCGGTTGCAACAGCCATCTTCAGCAATGTTATTTTGGTGCGGAACGACCTGGGTTAGATTCCGCATTCTTCCCGGGTGTAGGATAGGTCTTGAACGGAGACCACTTCCTCGTGCGCCAGTAAAGAAGAAGGCTCATATACAGAAAATTACGGCTGCAGGACATGGCGACTTGCTGATCGTAGTTTCTCACTATCGTAAGAGGTTTGTTCGGAAAGAGAGGAACGATCGGTCGCGAAATGAAAACCACAGTGAAACTCAAAACTGTTTTCTTTGCACATTTAGCTACACCCTCCAGGTAATTCTCTATATAGTCACCGCTCCGACTGAGACATTTGTCGGAGCGTTATACCAAATATCCAACACCATCGTCATAGAAGGCAGCTGTCTGTTCTTTCCGATAGTTGTTTATGCTGGTCTATAGCACGTAGCCTGCGCCCAAGTGTTGCCTTCGTATCCAGCGTTTCATGTGAACAGATATGATACTCAGGACGAGCCTATTAGGGCTGTGTTGTGGGTGATCGAACACTTCCTATCGAAAAGGCTGCAGGAGCGTCTTCACTGCCCCTGCAGAGTGCGGCTGAGATTTACCATGAAGAAGGAAGTGCGTGGCAGTAGTGTTAGGTGGGCAGCATTCATTAAGGTGGAGCCTCCCAGCGGGCCCTCATACTTGGCGGGAGACATTGTTGTTCTAGGCATGTTCACTCGCTCACACTGCGCTTACAATTAAAAAGAGCGTCTTGATGCGATCGACAGTCACACTAGAGATACTGCCCAGAACGTATGTCAAAACCCGCGTCGGATTTTCAGAGTGGTTTCCATTTCGCGACCATTCATTTCTCACTTTCCGAATAGCCCTCGTAGATTGCTTTTCGCCCTGCCATGAAGGACGCAGTCGAGAATCAGTAGAGGCCATAGGTCCTAATCCGTGTGTGGTATTAAAGTTCATTTCTGAAGACGCGATTGTAAGGATAATACCACACAAGAACGTCAACTTCTGTCGTTTCAGTGTGGCCTACACTTTACCCTTCACAACAGTAATCCACGGTGACTTGTACTGTTTTATTTTTATAAACGTCACCGTGCTATTGATACCCGCAGTAGCAGTTCGTGATGGTACTTCCTTCAAGTCTCCACCAACCTGTAATGGTTACAAATTATGTTCTCACAGTGCAGGAAGTATCAGATTAGGACGGATAACAATCTTGTGTCTGTGTCGTATTATGCATATTGGCATTCCCACAAATGTGAAATAAATATACGTCGAGTCAAATTAAGGATATTTTGCAAGCAAGATAAGGACAATTACCTATAAATAGTGTTTCCTTTGATTGTTATCCTGTAGAGCAAGATCGTAGGAATGAAATGTTACAGAAATGATACTTGTTCGGCACTGAGTAGCACAGTGTTGAGTGGTATAGTTATGTTTTGAGGACGTCAGCGCACAAAACACTCCTCACATCACGTAATCACAATTTTGTGTTGATGGATGTCAAAACAGATATTTTTCCAGTGAAGTTTCAGTTATGGTAGAGACGCTGGAAACACTCTAAAATAAGGTTTGTTTCCATCATGACTTGTATGCTTCACGACGGTATTAATGAGATCTAATATAGGAGGAAGGGCAGCTTCTGTCGTAAATTTTTAATCTGATTAATGCCGATTGATTTCAGCTACTGTGCAGCTATCTTCAGCGCAATTACATCCAAGTCATGATGACTCATCGTAAATAAAATCGTCAATGGCAGCCCTTTATCATTACCTTTTGTTCAATGTAATGACAACGTGGAGTCATGTCCGATTTTACTTACGATGAGTCATCATTACTTGGATATAATTACAGTGAAATTAGCAACAGGGCAGCTGCATTAAACAGATTAAAAAATTGCGACCTTTGTTGCCCTTCCTCCGATGTTGGAACACGATGAAGACATTCTGTTTCAAGATATTTCTCATTTAAGCCAAATGCCTCCTGGAACAGTGTTAAAGAAGTTGGATCACGTAATGATTAAAAGATCACTACCTTGGTAAATTTTGAAGTTAGTCATAATGATTAGATACCTTGAGTATCAGTTTTATTTAGTGCGCTTTTGATTCTTTAACACTTGTAAGATATTAATTTGATTATACTCAATACTGAGTGCTGAAAATGCGTCATTGTGATAACGACTTCCCTTGTCAGTTGCTATGACAGCTGCCAACTCGCCCGTGTAGTACGTGAAAGTCAAAAATTTTCCACGATTACGTGAATTACGTTACTTGGGTGTCCATACCCTGAATTTACGGTAAATTAAGTACCCCCATTGTTTTACTCTTAAAGCTGATGGACATCCTGTTTTTGCAATGAGGTTCGATAACCGTATTTCACGGTTCATTTGTATTTTATGTGTGTAACTCGTGAAGGCGTAATATATTGTAATTTACCGGGAGCGTATAATTGTGAATTACTGCAGTAAATATTGCCTAGTATTTTGTATGATTTAACCTCATCGGTATTCAGCTGATCTCTGTTCTTTCGGATCGAGAGTCGTTGTATTCACCGATATGTAATACAATCTGCGGATCAACTGTACTAAAGATCAGAAATGTTGTCAGTTACTTACAAGAATGGAGTGTTTATAGGTGACCACATTCTGCCTACGGAGTATATATTTTTGTTCTGTATGTATGCATGTATTTTCGTATGGTTATTTAAAACGTAAGTCACAGTGGAGATTATTCTCTTCATCTGCAAGTTGCCTGGATATTATACTGCGTCTGTTCATACAATGGATTTCTGTATATTCCAATAAAGATTTTCACTGCGAAATGCTTGCTGGTCGAAGTAAGTGACCTGACGTGACCCGCGCTTATATTTATTTCGGTGTGACATTCTATGTAACTTAATCCTCTGTTTCTAAATATTTGAAAATAATTATGATCTCATGTAATGGTTCACACACTGGTGACAATAAATATAAAGTTTGACAGTGATAATATGTTTCATTCAGTTCTAGACAGTAAATTAAGCTCACTGTACTTGTATTGTTAGGAAAAAGTGGTTCTAGGAGATAAAAGCACACATTTTTAAACAGAAGATCCACGATCTCTGAAATCCAGATATGCTCACTCACACGCACACAAACATATATTATTGATCAGAAACGATTGTAGGTAAGAGATAAAACCATACCATTTTAAGACAAAAGATCGTTGACCCCAAAACACACACACACACACACACACACACACACACACACACACACACATGCGCAAACAAAGATTAATCCATTGGTCAATTTTATGACTTTCGTTTAAAAGGGAAACGACACACTGACAGGTTAAAAATAGAAGTGGCGTCTAGCTTACAATTGGACTACAAACGGATGAGCCAGGCAGTTTGCATCACAATGAAACATCCAACGTAACAGACTAGGCTGGAGGCTGTTCCAGTTGCAAAATTTTAAAACGCATACCACATTCGTCTAGGCGAGTATTAAAACGGGGGACAGATCCCTTCCTACATCTGCAGCTGCCCTCTCGTCATAATATGAAAGTTATTTCATTGACATATGACATTCTCATATGTGTACATCGCAGGCGCTACAAACGGTTTCGTCTTTGGGCCGAAACCAAACTGCATATGCCAGAGACATGTCTAGGATGGAGATTGGTGACCGTGCGTCCCACAATGTGAGTAGTACAAGAAACGCCACGATAGGGTAACTGGTTTTGAAATATACATCTTGTTATACCTCACTTGCACGCTCAACGGCGAGTTCACAGACCGTAACGAGATGGGAGACATGTCTCCTCCCGTTTGTCAATATTCCCATGTGGTCCAGTACGCGGAAACCTTTTTTTCCATGCGGCTGTAGCAAAGGAAGAGTGCCTTGCACATTGTCTATAAATTTTTGCCGTTAGATGGACAGATTTATTTCTGTGCATGAAGAGCAGTAAGAGAAGCGGAGCACATGAGAAAATTCTTCCCTTTGTCTTTATTCATCTGGTTGAATTCATAATCATGTGCAACTCAGAGTGACGTACTGTATACAAACCTGGCAGACAATCCTGAATACATGGCCCGGGAAACTCACTGAGCTGCAAAGGGGAACAAAAAATAGTTCAAATGGCTCTGAGAACTATGGGACTTAACATCTGAGGTCATCAGTCCCCTACAACTTAGAACTACTTAAACCTAACTAACCTAAGGACATCACACACATCCAAGCCCGAGGTAGGATTCGAACTCGCGTCCGTAGCGGTAGCAGGGTTCCAGACTGAAGCGCCTAGAACCGCTGGGCACTGCGGCCGGCAAAGGGAAACATTGTGTGGTGACTTCTCTGTATAACCATCTTAAGATTGTAGTAGTCTTCTAAAAAATTAACAATCGAACAGCAAATTTGTCTTTTGTATGCTCTCTTTTCTTATCTCAGACAAAACTAAAATAAATCTATGCTTGAAAAGAGGCCAAGGTGATGATTTACTCCACGCTTCTCATAAAACATTTCGAAAATTGTCGCTCACGGAAGATTAATGGAACGTCAGTACATAGGTCGCCATTCACGTGCCTGAGCTACTGAATATATTCTCTATGCTTGTTGCACAATGGCTTCTTGGTTCCCGAATTCTTGCCGGCTATAGGATCTAAGCTGTAGACAAAAATCAGTGACAAATCGGCGACCGATGAAAGACTGTGCGAAATGCTGATTGCTGTAAAAAAACTCTAATCTTTTTAATGTAGCGAAAAACAAAAAAAAATGTATGCTACATAATGTGAACGCGTCTGTATCTCGTTTACAAATTCTGTGATTACTATGAGTAAACTCTTCTGGAAATGAATGAGAGGTAGCGGCTTCAAAGCAGAGTCTGTGAAAGGAGCTCGATGTAAACGAAAATGTGACCAGACTAATCGAGCATAGTGAACTGTATCCTCTATGTTAAGCTACGAGAGTCTAGCAGAGCCGTACACATTGCACCCATCAGGTGAAGTTCACGAAGTGTCCACTGTTTCTCTCTATACCTCGGTGTCTTTGCACTTCATGAACGTAATGTTCTAAGCAAATTTGGTTGGTCATATAATTAGCTTCACTTTAAAGTTAATGACTTTTTCATTTCAGCTTATCACCAAATTATCTACCTTAATATTGTTTCTTCTTATTTCAGATCATAATAGGCCAAAGGAAATTAAAAAAATATCTAAAATAACAGAGAAGCGTTGACCGGCACGCCTGTATTAGTTTTTACCATCCAGCATGGTGTAAGGTATTTTCTGACATTTTTTTGTTAATTCACTGCGTCCGCAACTGTTGGAGGGACAACGCGCCACTTGTAAATGTAAATCTATCAGCAATATAGGTTACTTGCAAACTTAAATATATCAGCTATATAGGTTAGTTTAGCACTTAATAACGTGGAGAGTGTAAGGACGGTAAATAAAGACGTAATACGTGCGTCGAAGGCCTATGCGTGGAGTTGACCGAGTGTATCACAGGGACTCTCAAGATTAAAATATAGACCTGTTTGGGGAAGTATACGGGGAGCCGTCTCTGTCCGGGATAGTTTAACAGTGGTAGAGTGATATTTCAAGAACCCAGAGAGAAACCGAACACGATTTAATGCGATGGTTGACTGTGTGCCCAAAAGTATTCCACGGGCAAAAGGCGAAGTCAGAGGATACCTAATCGAATATTTCCGATGCTGCCCGAGTTTAAGAAACGGACGTAAAACAGCTTCCTGCCAAGAGGCAGAAAATGATTCAATTTCCTCTGTAAAGTTAAAAAGTTCGAGCAGCATTTGTTTAGTATTTGAAGTAAGTGCCGCAACATAATTTAGTCGTGAACTGTTGCCGTGTAGTTTGCTCTGCTGAATCCAGGGGTCAGAGGGTACAGTTTGCAACGCGTCATTTAGCTGTCGCTGGTACTTATTGTGAACCCCAGCACCAATTTTCAGGTGCCTTGGGAATGATGACCATTTTCCAACTGGAGATTATGGGCAGGCGTTTCCTCAATCAGGGTAAACTGGTGGTCGAGTAGAGTGCCAGTGCTCTTTTTAAAGACGGGTGATATCCACAGGATGGTTGGTGCTTCCTAAGGAGCTCCATGGCTCTCAAATGTTCCCTGGAGGGCGACTGGCTCAAAAGCATCAGAGCGCTCTTTTTTGGAAATATTTCGAAAGTTCGTGTTCTGCTGGGGTTTCACACATTCCAGTCTATGTCGTTCTCTACACTGTTGTGAGATGGTGCATTATTTGTACTTGAGCACTTACTAGCTTGATTTTACAAGCAGTATGCAGTAGTGTTCTACATAATATTAGTGCACCTTCGTTAGTCGGGGAAGAGATATGCGTTTTTGTCACTAGGGTTTATCAAATACCACTACAGTAGTGGCATTTCTGTATTCTCACAAATACCGTATGCTGAAATTGTTTAGTTGAGTCACGGGATAGGAGCGAACAGCGAGGTCATCGTTCCCACACATTTCGAGAAGGATGGGAAAGGAAGGCGGCCGTGGCCTTTCAAAGGAAGCGACCCGGCGTTTACCTGAAGCGATCTCGGGAAATCACGGAAAACCTGAATCAGGATAGCCAGACGCGGGTTTGAATCGTCGTACTCCCGACTGCGAGTCCAGTGTGCTAACCACTGGACCTCCTCACTCGATAATATAACTTGAGTTATGCATGGTGTAACAGGTGCAGATATTTTTACATATGGTACCTCAGCATGTACACAAATCTGTTTTGGTTGTTTTATCTCTGCCTCAAGCAGCCTTCCCGCAAACACATCACGTAATTTACTACCTGATGTTTTCTGCACAGGCATAACTGCACCACGAAGTGAACTGTGCCAGCAGTACAGATTGACCGTTTTCAATCCACCAGTCTACATTTCAGCACCTGACTATCTACCCAGGGGTAAATAAGCATTAATGGCTTGGTCTTGCCACCTGTATTTAAAGTACTAACTAACTTAAAAACACATTATTCTTAATAACTATAAATATTAGTCTGCAAATAAAGTAGATACCGATGTACTATTGCTCACTACACTGTCCTCAATCACCAATAAATGTGTCTTCATTCACGCCCGTTACACCCTGTATGTAGCTTATGAAGTTGATTATCCAGAACTCATTTGTTCAGTAAGGAGTTTTCAGCCTTTAATAGCGTAGAAAAATTTGGACGTTGGAAATTGCCCTGGTGTAGAGAACTTTTATCTAACTGTTCAACTAAGGCTAAATGTGTTAACACATATCCTATCACCTTTCTTCTTCTTCTTGCCAGTAATTTTCATACATCCGTTTCCTTTTCTTGCCGTATCTGCAGAGAACCTTCTTTTTCCTTACCGTATCAGTCCACCTAACTTTCAAAGTTTCTTCTACTGCAACAGATCTCGAACGCTTCGATTCTGTTCCGTTCCGGTTTCCCAAAACTAAAGGTTTCTTCTACGGCAACAGATCTCGAATGCTTCGATCCTGTTCCGTTCCGGTTTCCCCAAACTAAAGGTTCCACAAGCATACACTACTACGCTCTGAGCCTACCTTCTCACAACTTTCTTCTTCAAATTAAGGCGTATGTTTAATATTAACAGACTTCTCTTCGCCAGGAATGACCTCAATGCCAGTAAAAGTTTACTTTTTATGTCTTGCTAGCTTCGTCCATCATGCGTATTTTGTTGCCTAGGCAGCAGAATTCCTCAAAGTCGTCTACTTCATAATCCCCAATTCTGACGTTAAGTTTCTCTCTGTTCTCACTTCTCCTACTTTACATTAGTATCGTCTTTCTTCGATTTACTCTCAGGTCACATTGGTACTCATTAGACTGTTCATTCCATGCAACAGATTCTCTAATTCATCCTTATTTTCACTCAGGATAGCAGTTACATCAGCGAATCTTAGCATTATATTATTTCACCCCAAATTTTAATGCCTCTTTTGAACCTTTCTTTTATTTTCGTCGTCCTTTCTTCGATTTATTGATTGAAAAGTAGGAGCGACAGACTGTTTTCCTGTATTATAGCCTTTTCTATCCTAGCACCTCGTTCTTAATCTTCCACTCTTATTTTCACTCTTGGTTCTAGTTTATTACCAATCTTTTCCCGTGGCGTACCCATATTTTCCTCAGAATTTCAAACACCTACACCATTTAGATTGCCGAGCGCATTTTCCAGGTCGGCAGATCCTACGAATGGTACTTGTTTTACTTCTGCTTTGCTTCCATTACCAACAGTAAAGTCATAACTCCCAATGTGGAGCCTTTACATTTCCTAAAGGCAGTCTCCATTTTCTTTTCCACTCTGATGTATATTATTCTTGTCAGCAACTTGGACGCATGAGCTGTTGAGATGAGTATGTGACAGTTCTAGTTCTTGTCGCGTTTCGCTGCTTTTTGAATTGTGTGGATGACGTTTTTCCGAAAGTCTGATGGAATATCGCCAGTCCCATACACTCTACACTGCAGCCGGTATAGTCGTTTTGTTGCCACTTCCCCTAAGGATTTCGGAAATTCTGGTGGAATGTTATCTATGCATTCTGCCTTATTCTCCTTAAGTTGTCCAAAACATTTGTTTTTAAGTTTTGGTTCTAACACTGCATCTCTTATCTCTTCCCCGTAACTCCTGTTTCTTCTTCTATCACCTCATTAGGCAAACAGGACATTTATGTACTATTCCCGTCTATCCATGCTCTCCTTTCCATTTAACAGTCGAATGCCTATCGCACTCTTAATGTTACCGTCTCTTCTTTTAATTTCGCCGAAGGTTGTTTTGACTTTCTTCTATATGCTGAGTCACATAATTTATTTTCCGATTTCATCACATTTTTCTTGTAGCCATTTCGCCTTAGCTTCCCTGTAACTCCTATTTTTTTTAAAATTCCTAAGTGACCTTTTATGTCTGTACTCCTGAACTTCTCTGCGCATTTTAGTACTTCCTTCTTTCGTCGAACAACTGAAGCACTTCTGCTGTTATCTATGGTTCCTGCGCTGTTACCTTTCTTGTAACTACGGCACCTTCCTTGTACCTGCGTTATATACGTAACTTCAGTACAGTTTCTCAAGACTATTGTGAGTGACGTCCATTTCTAAACGTAGTTTGAGAGCAAGTTCGAAAAATAAATCTTTTAATGGGAACTGTAAAACTTTAATATCACTTCTTGCTTTGGAGTTTGAAAATTACGAGACTTGCAGGGATCAGGGTGGTGCGAGAAAATTTTGCGAACAGACGTACAGTGCCACTCGTAACGTAACAGTTATTAGGGTAGTGGGCTCCATGTTGGGACTGGCTTACTTAATTTTCGACTACAAAAGTGGGTGGCATTACAACCTGTGTCTATTACAATTTGCCGTTACTGTTGTTCAAAAATAGTTCAAATGGCTCTGAGCACAATGCGACTTAACTTCTGAGGTCATCAGTCGCCTACTTAAACCTAACTAACCTAAGGACATCACACACATCCATACCGGAGGCAGGATTCGAACCTGCGACCGTAGCGGTCGCTCGGCTCCAGACTGTAGGGCCTATTTCGGCATTGTGGCATGGATAATTAACCTGCTTTAAGGCCTCATAGCCATCTGGGAAGACTTCAGACTTGAAGGGTTCCACATAGTGGCAACAATCATCGTAGAGGCCATAGCTGCAATGGTACCTTCGGTTACTACCAAATGTCCAATGGATGCCATCTGATTGTCCCTCATAGGGTAATAGTGTCCGCAGAGTCTTGTGTAAGTGGCTCAATGCATATTTCTAACACACGTTCACCTAGACGATGATGATAATTGGTTTGTGGGGCTCTCAACTGCGCTGTCATCAGCGCCCGTAAAAAGTCCCAATTTTTACACAGTACAATTTTTGTACACAGTCAAATCCAGCCACTGTCACGAAAGATAATGAAATGATGAGGACAACAAACTCAGTCCCCAGGCAGAGAAGGGCTGTCGCCTAGATGACAGCGTAGCCATACATAAACTGTGACTTGCTGCAACAAGAAATTTGATTCATCCGATCAGGTGACACGTTTCCATTGCGAATGGTCCAATCTCGAAGATCCAGAGGCCACTTCAATCGTAATAGACGATGTGTTTGGCTCAGCAGGAGAATATTTAAGGATTTTGTGTCTGTGTGACTGTGTTGCGTATACCTCAGCCTTCCAGACACTGACACGTCAGCGTTATGATAATTCATGTTCGTCGAAGTTTGTCCGCGTTAGGTGCAGGGGTGGACTCACCGGCAGTAGTTCTGTCTGTATGCTGCGTATGTACGCGTTTATCTACCCGTGTTACGTCCAGGGGCACTGAACCCACCAAATTAGATCTGGGATATTGTCTGTGGGTTTACGTGACACGTACACACACACACATACACACACACACACACACACACACACACATACAAAACAATTATTGCAAGTAAAAGCAAATTTGTAATGTGTTACCAGAAGTGACATCGTCATTGCGTGTGTCATGTGTTGTACGGACGTTTAAAATGTACAAGTAATGGATGAAATCTGGGGAAACCACTGCAAAAAGGTAACGTTGCTTCATTCTTCATCATTTTAATACTAGCTCCCACACAAGATGTAAACAACTGATAATTACTGACGGAGAAATTCGCAACATAAACGAAAGTTTCTAGGCGTGTTTCTGCGTCTCAAGATGACTTGTATTAAGGGGAGGTTTACTATCTTTTCGTTAAAAAGATATCAATATTTTTAATTGCATTTTTGAATCCATAAAACTGTTTAGAATCCACCCCTGAAACGGGTTTTAGAATACGGAACGGAAATGTTTGCTATTCACAGTTGAGCAAAAAAATGCACCTGCCTGAAATCGGCCATTTTCACGCACCAGCTTTTCATATTTTTATTTCGGAGAACGAGTTATTGTACCGGTGCTTGGGAGGAAACATAAAATTCAAATGAAAGTGAAACGTCCCCTTTGAACAATTTATACACGACTGTGCTTAAACTGACACACAATAATTTTTGGCGCAACGCAATCTGACTATCAAAAATCCCTACAAAAGAATGGCCCTGACTAACATTAACCTATACCTTTCACAAATCACTTACCTCACAAAAATCTTCGTTACTCGAGCTACTGCAATACAGTGAGCGCCACTACTGCCAGCTAAATAAAATATTCAAACTACTGAAGGCACTAACTACTGACAGGCATAGTTAGCAAATGAAAGATTTTAATAGAGAACAAACAATGTATTTACCTCACTAGTCATAATATATATAGCAGTTCATGACACCAGTTCTTACAAATTTCAAAACTCCGCCATCTCTCTCCCCACGTCCACCACTGCTGGCGGCTCACCTCCAACTGCGCAACGCTACGCGCTGTTAGCATCCAGCTGCCGCTGCTCAACACTACAATGGCAGACAACAATGCAAACTAAACACAGACTGCGCACAGCACAGCCAGTGATTTTCATACAGAGCGCTACGTGGCGGCGGCGTTACCAATAAAAAAACTAAACATCCTACTTACATAGCCCCCATGCTCCCCACAAAAAATTTTACAAATTGTTTTGGGCAGTGGCCAATAATGATTTGATAAAGTTTTTCATAATTACTATAACAAAGATATCAAATGCACGCACTTATCGATACTATGTTGGTCAAAAGCTAAAATTTTCTCACAGTCCATAAAGACAGTCATGATCATTCATCAAAGTAAAATTTCAGTGTTTTTCTCAAAGTCTGAGTAGTAAAAGAAAATGCACATGGAAGTAGTGTATTTCCATGCAGTCTTGAAGAAGTAGTGTTGTCCTTCCAACGGAAAGACAGTGCTGACTCTTGACATGCAGACAGGTAATGGGCCACAACAGAGCAAACCCACAGCTGAGTCAGTCGAAGTTTTAAAGAATATTGGTACGTAGGTCGTCACAGAGTAGACCCATTGTAGTCCTGGTACAGATTACAGTATTGGTGGGCCGCCAGAGATGCAGACCCACTGCAGTCCTTGTAGAAATAATGGTATTGGTGGGCCATCAAAGATGCAGACCCACTGTAGTCCTTGTAGAGATGGCCAGCAGCTATCTGTTGCGATTGCGCAGGTGCACAATCACCATCGAAGAGTCTTGCGGAGAATACAGAAAGTCCATAAACCACCACTTGTGCACTCACAATTTTTTTATATGTCCTTAGAACCAGCAATGCTTTTATCCAGTCCCTTGCTGAATTATTAACGCACGTGGAAACACTATCAGTCCCTACTTCTCACATATTGTCCATATACTATGACCAACAGAAATGTGTGCAGTGAAATGTAATTTACAAGTTACTTAATTTGATGAACTGGTGTCAATTACAATTTTATAACATAAGAATACAATAACAAAGGTACAAAATATATCATTAAAGAACATAATAGTACAGATAACATTTGCAGTAATACAGGCTGTACAAAAGAATCGAAATAGAAAATACATCAGTGTTACAAAAATTATGACATAATTACATACATAAAAGATCAGAATAACTTTTGAAACATCAACTTCACACATGAGCATTAAAACAAAACACAATAAATAATGTCTGAACATATTTACAAAGAAAATAACATAGTATTTGAAAAATTCTACAACATAAATCTTATTAGCTAAACACATAAAGACAGGAAAAAGACAAATACACAAGGGTACATAAACAAATAGTGGGATAACACAAGGAAAGGACAGGGTTTGTTTTACTGCAGTATTTTGCAAACAAAACTTTCTTTACTTTTCGGAGATCTCCCTTCGTTCTTCATTATTTCCAAAAAGTCATATCTATACCTGCTTTCTGTACTTTTCTCATATAACCTCTCATTGCATTTCTTCAAATCCATCGCAACTCATTCTCTTATATAGGCTACCCCCTCTTAAGCTAACTTAAATCTACTGAGCTCAGATGCTTAACTAAGGGACGAGGCAATGCAGCAGCACAAAACAATTAACACAAACAGAAATGATAAAAAAAACGGAAATTGGCAAAAAAAGGCAGCAATATTAGAACTAATATAAGGCAATGCGCAGCAAACAAGAAAAAATAAATCCGTAGTAAAACTGGCTTACCAGAGTAATACAAAGTCAAATTCAGTAACATTGTGCCTGGTAAACAGCAGCAGCAAATGCAACAGCTTATAACTAAACATGACAAAGCTCAAGCAGAAAAAATGTTACACTAAAGACAACAATGCAGATAAGGACAATGTCTATTCACATCTTAATATCTATGCAATTAAAGTGGTGCACCACAAAAATTAATGCTACAACAAATTACTAAGTACTTGAAAAGAAAATTATATATATACAGTTACTGTTATTAGTCGCTTCTTATTGCTCTTTCCATTCCAAGAGCTCCTTTTTCGCAGAATGTGGATCATAAAATAATTATTTAATAGATCTGTCGACAGAAAGTGTTCACATTAGCAAATGCATTTAATTTTATAAAACCAATGCTGTAACACAGCTGGAAAACAGATATCAAATGAAATAAGCAACTATGGACAAAGCTTAAAAATAAATTCAATAGTCATGTGACATTTCATAAGTTAGTAGAATTCTCTCATCTCTCGTAGAAAGACGTTTGTTATAATCAGGTGTCAGATGTAAGTATCTTTCTCAATAATGAGCGTGTCGTATTTGCGGTGCTTTCTACAAAGGAATGTCAATAGAGAGGATAATGGCCCTTTTTTTTCTCCACCTGTGCCTCTGAAAGGCACACACTAATGGCTCTCTTTTGTCAGGTGGTTATCGCCCAGCTGGGTGCCCACGACGCATTACGTGCAGGTGGTCACTTAATTGTCTTACCGAAATATTTACGACACCAGTTTCCGCTACAGTGGCAGTCTCATATAAAAAATTTCACAGGTCAAGAATTTGTGTTACAAATCTGTAAAAATATAATCATTTAAAATTAATAGTGTTCAAAAATTTTCGTCGGCATTGTAATACATTCACGCATGTACATACATTTCGTAACTCTTAAAGTAGGATTCTTGGTTTCCAACAACCTTTTTCACAAACCAGAGTCCCTAACCACTACTCATTATTCCTTACCTTATGACACATATGTATATTCGTCGACACTTCTTCAATATGTCATCATAACAGATACGTAACATAATCAAATAACTCATATAGCATAAGCTTAAGCATACTTCAGCACCATAATTCACATCGTCGTCGTAATAATAACATCATAACACCACAGTCAAATTCTCAAAATCTCCGTAGCTTCCTCCAATAATTTAAAAACCTAAAAAAAATTCTCTGGTCATGTCAAAAGTGTCATCTACCTCAAACGTACTTTAAAAATCATGATCCCATACCAAATACATCATTCAAAGCTCTCATAATATCACAACGGTTCCGAAAAAAATGAACTGTTCACAAACTACAGACAAAATACAATTTCATAAGTGTGAAATTATCCAACTGTGTAATTACGTAAACATCTGTCACTGATGTAGTAAAAAAAAGTTTGTCTCTCAGTTAAATTAACAGATAGCTGTGTAATTTTAGTGTTAGAGAAATATGGTACCGATGTGTAAATTTGTATAAGTAAAAACCATATTAGCTAGGGCTCCTTGTGCTTGCCAAACACATGGTACACAAAGTAAGCATGTACCCCCCTGAGGATTAATGTAATTATATCCTCAGGTGTTGCAGATTACAGCAATGGAATGAAATGTATCATGGAAAACCTTTGTATCATTGTACTTCAAATATCTTTAAGAACAAATGTTTAAGTACAAAATTAATCACTCAAATACGTGTAAGGGTAGCGCTAAACTGTGCGTCTTGTTGTAAGATAATCTCTGTGGAAGTGTCGTAGTTATCGTCCTCCGAAAACTAAGTTCTGCAGAAGTCAATGTACTTAACTCATGATAAACAAAAGTGAAATGCTTTGCGTATAGATATCGTAGTTACTACGCTTATTGCCGTGATGAAGTAAGTACTATACTGTAACTTATTGTTGTGCTACAGAAAAGGCTGTCTCATTGAAGCTATACCACAAAAGTTACTAGTAAAACATGTTTTACTTTCCAGAATTATTCAGAAAAACTGCAGATATAAAACAGATACACCGCAAAAGCAACATTGTAAATTGTCACTGATTAGTAGCGTCGTGATATAATCGTGTAGCTGTCACATATACTAACCACTGTGTCATCTGGTATCTCACAGAAAGTACTTTAAATCCAGAATGTATTTGCAAGTAAACCAAAATGTTGCATTAAAATCTCATTAGTAGTACTGGTAAATGTTCTAAGTATGTCAGCCTTATGGTCGTTACATAATCGTGCCACTAACAAGCAAGAATGTACACTCACACAATGACACTGTGTCATCTGTTCACTGTAACAATGCATTCGTAATTTCTGTTTAGATAAGTTCTCTTGGTTTCCAACAACCTGCATGTTAAGAGATTATAAGTCTGACAAAGCATACTAGTAATGTGAAGTGAAAAGTTATATGGCAAATACAAAGTTAAAAAGCAGATTATCTTTCAATAAACGGTTTTACATGTGAAATGTGGTGTAAACCTTTACTCTTCCTAGTACACAGAGTTTCAACTTCAACGCAATTATCATGTGGTATACGTCGGATTCTGTAAGGTCCATTGTAAACTAGAAAGAATTTGTGACTCAAGTGTTTCTTCTTATGTGACAATGGATGAGCTTTAATGAGAACTTTCTGACCAATATATAATTTCTTTGCATTTTCTTTACCGTGTAATTTTTTCCTTTTGTCTGCAGCAGAATTTATATTTTTAATAGCCAAATCAATTATGTCTTTGTGTCGAAGTTTACGTGTATTCGGAAAAGGTACAAGCTCTCTGATTCTGTTTGGTGGTTCTTTATTCTTCAGTACAAGAACAGGTGGTAAAGCAGTGGAGTCATGAGGCATTTCATTCAGCACGTTTTGAAATAAGTGTAAATATCTGTCCCAATGCTGATGTTTTCTGTGACAATAAAGTCAGCAAAGCTTATTGATTTCTTTCATAATCCGTTCAGACGGGTTACAATGTGGTGAGTACAATGAAATAAAAACAGATTTGATTTTTATGTAAGTAGGATGTTTAGTTTTTTTATTGGTAACGCCGCCGCCACGTAGCGCTCTGTATGAAAATCACTGGCTGTGCTGTGCGCAGTCTGTGTTTAGTTTGCATTGTTGTCTGTTTCTATGATTGTCTCTGTCATGTTCATTACTACGGAAATGCGATCTTTCTCTGTAATTATTATTACTCCGCCAGTGGTTGTCATACGGGTGGTGTTTGTTTTGGTCACGATTTGTATTGTGGACACGTCCAATTATTATTTCTTTCATCGCAGAATTGCGACGGATGTGACCTGTAATTGTTGTGTTCCTGTTTTCGCGTTCCGCGATTGTCAGTGTCAATTTCTAATTCTTGTAAGAGTCCCTGAAAAGCTTCAATGTCGTCTTTGCAACGGCCTGCCAAAATAATATGCCGTAAATGTTCAGGCAATTTGATTAAGCAAATGCGGATGAGTTCTGACGGGCTGTATGGGTTTGACAGGTACTGATTCTTGTGCAACATGTCTTCAAAATATTTTACAAGACTGGAAAATTCAGATTGTTCGAAATGTTTCATCATCATGATGCTATGTTTTACTCGGTCTTGTGTGGCTTGGGACCAATATGCTGAGAGGAAGGCATGGTGAAATTCTCCTTCACTGTGACAATCGTGAATGACCGATCGCATTCTTACAGCTGGTTCATTCTCTAAGTAGCCACACATAAATTGTAATCTGAGTTCTAATGACCAGTTGGGAGGAAAACAATGAGAGAATTGATGGAGCCACGCTTTTGGATGAATGTCGCTGCCAGAATTCTTAAATGTTTTGAATTTACGTGCTGTAATGAACAGCTTATAGTCAAAATCATCGTGTCGGCGGGTAGCATATCCGTCATTGTTACGTCGTTTCGGCGGTTCTATCTCAAAATTCGGTGTATTTTGCCAATTACTTTCATGATTTCCGAAATGCCCTGTGTTATTATTTTGTGGTTGTTCTGTATTGCTATGTCCCTCTTCTCACACTGGGGCGCGAGTGTCCTCTGAAATATGTAATTCTTGTATTACTTGAGCCAACTGATCTTGTACTTCCCGCATTTCTCTTTTGTACTGTGTGTTGATTTGATTTTGATTCTGTTTGAATTTCCTAATTTGTTCATACTCTTCAGTGTCAGTGAAGGCTACAGGTTTTGTGTCATTCAGATCATCATCTACCTTCGTAGATAAGTTAGTGAACTGATCTGAAAGTTCGGCTACTTTCTCCGATAGTGAACACATTTCCTCAGTGTGTTTTTCTGAACCAAGTTTCAGAGTGTCCATTTGTGTTGAAATCGAATCTACTGTGACCTTTAAGTTTTCCTGAGTTCTTGCAAGTTGCGTAACCGAATCGGTGGATGCAACTGAGTCAATTTTAGCTTGCAAGGTCTCATGATTTTTATGAACAATTGTGTGCAGTTCTTTTATGGCTGCTTCGTGATTCTGTAATGCATTTTCATGCCGCGAAAAAATAGGTTGGAAATGCTCACAAATTTGTGTTTTTATGTCATTACAGACTTTTTGACATTTCGATTCGATTTTATGTAATTCAGTAGTTAAATCTTCACGAGTTTGTTCAAGCATATGTTCCACTGTATCTAACTTTTGAAGCTTTTGCTGGGTTTGTCTCTGATTTTGTTCCATTGTGTCCAATTTTTGAAGATTTTGTTCCATTGTGTCTAACGTTTGAAGATTTTGTTCCATTGTGTCTAACTGTTGCTGTGTTTGTCTCTGGTTTTGTTTCATTTGTTGCATTAATTGCAATAATAATGTATTAGTGTCTGGAATCTGATCATCTATGCTTTTCGGTAGTGCATTTGCACCGGCAACATTCACAGTTTGACAAGCAGAAAATGTGTCTCGGCTTATTTGAGAAAACAGTGAGGACGCAAAACCTGAATGTACAGTATTTGCAAGATTGTGTCCTGTCATATCGGATTCCTGACGCGAGCTGTTGCCGACCAATCGATCGATAATGCTTCCCTGTTCACTAATTGTGTCACTGCCTACACCATTATTTGCAACCCGCTCCATTTCCCTATGCACAATTACCAAATTACTACTTTGAACATTAGTTAATTCATTACATGGTGGCGCTAACACACTGCTTTCGTCTTCACTGTCATTTCTCAGTTTACTTTGGAGCCCAGTATTACGTTTTTCACACGCCATTATTGTCACAATATTTCACACGACAACACAAAAAAGCACAATTTGAAGAGCAAAAATAAGAGAACACATTAACATAGCACTGAAAATAATATCTAGTTAATTGCAAGCGCAGCTGCGAAATACTTGGTGCAACTCTACATGCATGCCACAACTGTTTTACTGTACAACAATGAAAGACTACAACTACAAAGGAAATTCCCTCTATGATTACGCGCTAGCAATAAAAAAAATCTACATTAATTACACAAACTACAAGAAAAAACCAGAAGATTCCAGTGAGGTATCCTCGGCTAAGGGTCGACATATGAAACGTCCTATTTGAACAATTTATACACGACTGTGCTTAAACTGACACACAATAATTTTTGGCGCAACGCAATCTGACTATCAAAAATCCCTACAAAAGAATGGCCCTGACTAACATTAACCTATACCTTTCACAAATCACTTACCTCACAAAAATCTTCGTTACTCGAGCTACTGCAATACAGTGAGCGCCACTACTGCCAGCTAAATAAAATATTCAAACTACTGAAGGCACTAACTACTGACAGGCATAGTTAGCAAATGAAAGATTTTAATAGAGAACAAACAATGTATTTACCTCACTAGTCATAATATATATAGCAGTTCATGACACCAGTTCTTACAAATTTCAAAACTCCGCCATCTCTCTCCCCACGTCCACCACTGCTGGCGGCTCACCTCCAACTGCGCAACGCTACGCGCTGTTAGCATCCAGCTGCCGCTGCTCAACACTACAATGGCAGACAACAATGCAAACTAAACACAGACTGCACACAGCACAGCCAGTGATTTTCATACAGAGCGCTACGTGGCGGCGGCGTTACCAATAAAAAAACTAAACATCCTACTTACAAAAGTTTTGGAAGTTAGCCCCAAAACATTTGCGTTCTGGTGGTAAGCCAATGGAGACAGCGACTTTCCTGGCAGTGAGCAGCTTCAACGAAGGGTATTCAGCAATTCTAAAGACCATGACAACGATGGACGCCATCCTGAGACTCTATTCGCCGCAGTTCGGCGAGCATCTGGACGACCACCGGATTCAAGCGGCCGCAAACCACTTGTCACCGGCGGTACAAGCGGCTCTGGACCAGCGCAGAATGGCCCAGATCGAGCAGAACGCCCCCTACGAGGGAGAGGAAGGGCTAGTTTGTGGACCCGAAATAGCAGATTGAACGTAAGTTGCATAATATTGCATGTATATGTCGTCAAATCTTCAAACGCGTTTTTCTCGAGAAGACTTTTCTTATCGCGCGGTATGGTAACTTCAAATCAACTGAACCGATTGGCATAATCCTTTGTTTCCGACGAAGCTGACTAAATTGTCTAGGTTTTGTACCACTTTTATTCCGATCCATCAACTACAAATGTTTTTACTTGGCCGACGAAGTCAAAAATTCGATTTAGAAAACATATTTTGTTTCCTATTTTGCAAATAACTCAAGCGAGGTACAGCTCCTGAAGAATCTTATATACTTCGCTAAAGTCAACTCAATTTTCATTTCAGACGAACCAGTTGACCTGTGACATACCGCGCGTGGAGGTCTGCATAGAAATTTTGTATCGTTCCGACGGCACTTCCACCTTTGCTCTTCGACATGTGCGGTCGAGAAACTTCCACTTTGTATAGGAAATATCAATAAACATTTTGACCAAATTTGACATTGATATCTAAAACACACCACAAGAAAAAAATTCTCACAGAAAATTCTTTTCTCCGGCCAACGATAGTAAATCTCCCCTTAACCACTGGCGTCAGAGCGGCGCTAGTGGCGCCACTACGAGGACTCAGACGAGGTTTGCTTTAAATACGCTCTGTAACGGTCGTCAGCGTTAGTTACTCTTGAGATTGGTGGTGGTGAGTTGATGTTAGTCGAAATGTCTTTAAGGTGACGAAGAAGCTATCATCGTCACCTCACTGACTTTGAACGAGGTCGTGCAATAGGGCTACGAGAAACTGGATGCTTCTTCTGCGACACTGAAGGAAGGCTTGTCAGGATTGCAGCCACTCCACCTGATTACTGGTAGCGGTGGTCACGAGAACGTATGGTCACAAGAAGATCGTACTCCAGGCGGCCATATGGCACTACTGAGAGGGAAGACAGCCGCTTTCGATCGCATCTGCAGCAGCAACCTAACCATTGGACCTATACCAGGAATAATGATCGGGGATGCGATTTCGTATGACAGCAGTAGCATTATAGTGATTATCCCACACTCCCTGGCTGCAAATCTGTATGTTAGTCTGGATATTCTACCTGTTGCGCTGCTAATCACGAACAGCATTCCAGGGGGTGTTTTCCAACAGGATAAAACGCGCCTACATACCGCAGCTGTAACCCAACATGCTCTACAGTGTTAACATGCTGCCTTGGTATGCTCGATCACCAAGTCAATGTCAACATACGAGACATCATTGGACGACAACTCCAACGTCGGGTACGGCGAGCGTTTGCTGACGAAGTGCAACAGGCTTAGAAATACACCCCGAAAACTGATATCCAGCATTGCATTCAGCATTCTGGCGGCTACATCGGTTATTAATGTACGAGCATTTTACATGTGCAGTGAGTTACCTCGCTCTTACGTTAATCACTACCCCGGAACTGTGTATCAATTGCGTTCTTTTGTGTTAGGATATGTTCTGTCAGTGTATGATTGGTAAAAAAAAAAACTTTGATACAGTGAATCATCACTTTGACTAATTTCATTCTTCAGCTGAGGGCATCGTTTTTTCGTTCTTTATATCAAGGGAAAGAATTCATGGATCACATTTTTTATCGTATAAGTATTTGTTGATACCTCCGAAGCCATTCGTTTGTGATATCAATATCACACGCCCTAGGAACATAAGTGTACAATGGGGCACTCTGGTAGTTGTTCACTTCTTTAAGAAAGAAGTTTGTGTGTGTCATTCACTCATTATATTTTTATACTTTTATTTTATTCATACGTCCAGTTCCGTAGGACCAAACTGAGGAGTAAATCTCCAAGGTCGTGGAACGTGTCAGTACATACATTACAACATAAAAATAATAACAGTTAAAAATAAATGTTCATGAACCTGAAAAAAGTAATTCCATAAATTTAAGTAAACGCTATCAGCAATATAATAAGAATCAGCTTAATTTTTCAAGGAACTCAATGACAGAATAGAAGGAGTGACCCATGAGGAATCTCTTCAGATTCGATTTGAAAGCGCGTGGATTACTGCAAAGATTTTTGAATTCGAGTGGCAGCTTAATTAAAATGGATGCAGCAGTATACTTCACACCTTTTTGCATAAGAGTTAATGAAGCCCGATCCAAATGCAGGTTTGATTTCTGTCGAGTATTAACAGAGTGAA
Source organism: Schistocerca gregaria (assembly GCF_023897955.1). Classification (NCBI taxonomy): domain Eukaryota; kingdom Metazoa; phylum Arthropoda; class Insecta; order Orthoptera; family Acrididae; genus Schistocerca; species Schistocerca gregaria. The sequence goes on along the minus strand of NC_064925.1, from coordinate 13,514,921 downwards.
AGCTGCTTATTCTTGGGAATAATCTAATATTGGTAACGAGAAAAGACAATAAGGAATATACGTATTGAGAGGCCAATGTCAAAATATCCAGACTCGTGAACAGAGGGCGAGAAGAGGTTTTTGAACTCACACCACTTATTGCCCCAACCGCCCGTTTCTGAGCCAAAAATATTCTTGTAGAATGGGAAGAGTTACCCCAAAATAAAATACCATACGACATAAGTGAATGAAAATAAGCAACGTAGACTGATCTTCGTGTCTAAGTATCACTCACTTTTGATACAGTTCCAATAGTAAAAATGGCAGTATTAACTATTTGAACAAGATCCTGAACACGGGCTTTCCACGACATCTTACTATCTATCTGAACACCTAGAAATTTGAACTGTTCAGTTTCCGTAACCATATGCCCGTTCTGTGAAACTGAAACGTCAGGTTGTGTTGTATTGTGTGTTAGAAACTGTAAAAACTGAGTCTCACTGTTAGTTTATTTTCTACAAGCCATGAAATGAGTTCTTGTACTGCATTGTTGGAAACCGAGTTAATGTTGCACACAATAGCCTTTACTACCAACCTAGTGTCATCAGCAAACAGAAATATTTTAGAATTACCCGAAATACTAGAGGACATATCATTTATATAAATAAGGATCAGGAGCGACCCCAACACTGATCGCTGGGGCACCCCCCACTTGACAGTACCCCAGTCAGATCCCACATCACAACCGGTGTCAACATTGTGAATAATGACCTTTTGCTGCCTGTGGCTAAAGTAAGAGGTGAACAAATTGTGAGCTACTCCCCATATTTCGTAATGGTCCAACTTTTGGAGCAATATTTTGTGATCAACACAATAAAATGCCTTAGTTAAATCAAAAAATACGCCAAGTGTTCGAATCTTTCTGTATAGCCCATCCAGTACCTCACAGGGAAAAGATTATATAGCATTTTCAGTTGTTAAACGACTTCCAAAGGCGAATTATACATTTGACAGCAAATCGTATGATATAAAATGATCAATTATCCTTACATTCACATCCTTTTCAATAACTTTTGCAAACACTGATGGCATAGAAATAGGTTTAAAATTATCTGCATTATCCCTTTCTCCCTTTTTATGAAGCGGCTTTACTACTGAGTACTTTAATCGCTCAGGAAACTGAACATTCCTAAAGGAAAAATTACAAATATTGCTAAATACAGGGCTAACATGTGCAGCACTGTACTTTAATATTCTGCTAGACACTCCATCATAACCATGAGAGTCATTAGTCTTCAGTGATTTAATTACTGATTCCATCTCCCTCTTGTCTCTATCACAGAGGAGTATTTCAGACATCAATCTCAGAAAGGTATTTGCCAAGAAAGTTATATGATTTCCTGTAGAAATTAAATTTTTATTTAATTCACCAGCAATGCTCAGAAAATGGTTGTTAAATACTGCGAACTGAACTTATATCGTCGACCTTGTGCTGCTGACAAGATACTTCCTTCACAACTAACCGTATGGTTTTCATTTTATCCTGTGAATTAGATGTTCCATTTGCACACCACATACTCTTTGCCTTCCTAATAACATTTTAAGCACCTTACAATACTGTTTGTAATAGGCTACTGTAGATTGATTGTGACTACTTTTAACATTGTTATATAATTTCCGCTTTGTTCTACATGATATCCTTATCCCACTACTGAGCCACCTGGGATGTCCATTACTGCTAGTACCTCGTTTAGAACGTTCTAATGGAAAGCAACTCTCAAAGAGCATGAGAAATGTTTTAGGGAAACCATTGCATTTGTCATCTATATTATCGGCACTATAAACATCCTGCCACTCTTGTTGCTTACCAATTTTTAAAAAACTCTCTATTGCTGTTGGACTGGCTTTCCTACATCGTTTGCAATTAAATATGACATTGGTTTCAGTACAAAAGCCTTTTAATGTTAAAATTTGTGCATCATGGTCTGAAAGGCTATTTACGCTCTTACTAACAAGTTGCCCATCTAGTAATGAAGAATGAATAAAAATATTGTCTATGGCTGTGCTACTGTTCCCCTGCACCCTAGATGGAAAGAACACAGATTGCATCAGATCATATGAATTTAGGAGATCTGCTAACATCCTTTTTCTTGCACAATGATATACAAAATTAATATTGAAGTCACCACAAAGTCTTACAAAGTGAATCAAGAACGCTCTCTAGCTTGAGCCAAAATGCCCTGAAATCGGAGTTAGGGGACCTATAAACAACAACAATTAGAAGATTTGTTTCACTAAATTTAAGTAAGCCTGCACAACTTTCAAATATCTGTTCAGTGCAGTGTCGTGATACGTCTATGGACTCAAATGGAATACTGATTTTTACGTACAGAGCAACTCCCCCAACCCGCAAGGAAATCCTTGAGAAACAGCCAGCTAATCTGTAACCTGGAAAGGAAGCCACTCAATTATCAAATTATTTAAGTGGTGCTCAAATATACCAATAATTTCAGAGTCAACATCTATTAGCAGTTCACTAACTTTATGTCTAATATCTACGTTGGCGGCTTTCATTTTTATTCTTATAAAAATTTTAGAATCAGATCACACATTTGAAAAATGCTATCGAAATCTCTGTTTCCGCCTCAGCTTTCGTAATTATAAAACTGAATACGCTATAAAGCAATTATGGAGAGTTGGAGGGATGGCTTTCGTAAGACTCTTTGCATTCCCAGCTGAGTGCGTGTCTTGAGCATAATTCGATTGGGTGGAATGTGGTGATGTACGCTCTGGAATGTGTTTGCTTGTTATACGACAGTCGAAGAATTGCTGCTACTCTCTGATTTCGCTGTTTGTGTCTTCACCGTCGACACATTTCTCATTTAGGCTGTCATAGTGCCAGTATTGAGTTTAACCAATGGTTGACATGCAAAGAAACCGCTTTCCATACGACAGCTGAAGAATTTTTGCTCTCCTGTGCTTCCACAGTCCTAGGTATGAGTCTCCGGAGTCTGATTATACATCGTATGCTATCGGAATTTACTTACGTTGCGTCTAACTAAAAATATAGCTGTCATTCCCGAAATCCGTTGTTCGTTGAGTGAAATTTATGCTACTTTTCAGATAAAAAACTGAGTAGCTTTGAACAGTGACTATTAAATTTCTCTTGGTACTATGTGTGTGGAGATAAGAATATGTTTGAGTAATTCTTATGCCTTTTTGCGAAGGCGGTATGTTTCCAAAACTTACTTCTTTTCATTTAATGTAAACGTCATTGAGACTTACAAGTTTTATCCTTTTAAAATTTTGCAAGTTTTGTGAAAAACTACGTGTTAAAATTATTACCATAAATTAATTTTCCAAGTGTTAGTTTGCGCTAAATATCCGCAACTTTTGGTAATTTTACAATATCTCAGGTCATTCAGTGTGCTGTCTGTAACTTACTTCTGTTATGTGGTTTTAATCTGTAATCTGTGTGCGTGTGTGTGTGTGTGTGTGTGTGTGTGTGTGTGTGTGTGTGTGTGTTCTAGAGTCCGATATCAATTGGGCTATGCACAAGCTTATCACCCTATGTGATGTAAAGTATTCATTTGATTCCGGTTTAAATCTGTATGGGCAGCATTTAATTGTGCGTGCTTGTAAATTGTGTTTAAAGCTCTTTTTATTCTTGACAGTGCAAAAAATAGTGAAATATTCAAAAGGCATAATTAGAAGCGTTTTCCTGGTGATACAGTTCTGTGTTTATTCAAACGCTGTCTTACTACGTAGCTTGTTTGTTACAGTTTACGTTAATTTAAAGCTGCAGAGGTAAAGAAATATGGAGATTGAAACTTCCTGGCAGATGTTTATTATAGTTTACGTTAATTTAAAGCTGCTGAGGTACAGAAATATGGAGATTGAAACTTCCTGGCAGATTAAAACTGTGTGTCCGACCGAGATTAGAACTTGGGACCTTTGCCTTTCGCGGGCAAGTGCTCTACCATCTGAGCTACCGAAGCACGACTCACGCCTGGAATATGCAGATTGTATGCTCAGCACCTTAGCAATGCAAGCCCCACACTCCCTTGACTTTTCTGATTGGATTAGTGGCAACCTAAAATGTACTGCCGATAAGGGAATGCAAATGTTAAAGCCTCTTATTCTTGAAGAACGAGGCAAATCAAGTGACTATAAAGGGCCCGTGTACGATTGCATCACCGCAACCGCAGGAAAATACGCGCGCAAACCTCTTTAATTCCGTATGACATGAAAACAGCAGTGCTTTCGCCGTGGAGGGGCTAGTTGGTCTTACACCAGGGGCAGACAGGTGAGACAGCACGACAAAACAAAAACAAAAATCTGACAAACGACTGGTCGGCAGAATGTGGTCAGGTAACAATGAGTTGGCCGCCGGGCGCGTCCTATCTGTTTGCGCGACTAACCGAGCGGGTTGTGAGCGCGCTATTTGTCGGCGGCAGACACCTGCCGATAATGGGAGCACCGTGCACAGGGGAACGACGCTTATCAGCAGGTGCCTGCGAGGGGGTGGCGCGCGGGAGCTCATTGTGTGCGCCTGGCGAGGCCCGGTTCTGCGGCGCACCAGGCAGCCGGTCTGTTCTACTCCAAGCGTTCCTCGTTTACTTCTCCAATAATAGTGAAAGCAAACGCCTTCGGATAGTTGTTCTACAACAGCAATAATGGCCTGTTGCTTACGATATCATACAATACATTTATAAGAAATATTGTACATTTATCCTCTCCACAGCGTATACCTAAGATGGTAAACAAGCGCAAAGAACAAAAGTCTAGTCACCTTTCTAGAAAGGAAGACTGATTGCTTGAAGCGCTGTAGGTGGTACCACACGATGGTCTGACCCTCCATCGCCGTATAAGTCAGGGCAACAAAAAGTGTTTATGGGCCAGTTGGTTGTATAGAGTCAGCGCACCGAAATGCCTCAACTTGCAGTGCATGAGAAACTAACAAGAAGGCTCCTGAGACGAGGTTGGATGGTTGATATGGGGGAAGGAACCAGACATCGAGGTCATAGATCCTATCGGACTAGGGAAGGATAAGGAAGCATGTCAGCTATAATCTTTCAAAGAAACCATCCCGGCATTTTCCTGAAGCGGTTTAGGGAAATCACAGGAAACCTAAATCAGGATGGCCGGAAGCGGGTTTGAACCGTCGTTCTCCCGAAGGCGAGTCCAATGTGCTAACCACTGCGCCACCTCGCTCGGTCTCTGACCCCAGAAGGTAATCCTGTCACCAACCGATGTTCTTTCCATAAAAGGAGAGATGTCCAACGTATCTACCAAATCCGGGATCTCCGGTGCACCAACGTCCGTACTGAATCTGCGACAAACCATCCATCCTCCGTAACAAGGGAACGGTTACGAGACACTGATACACACTGCTCATTGTTGCGGTGTGTCAAGTCGTTGGTCCATGTGGATCGGACGCCTGTCCACTACCGGTCTCGGAAAACCCCGAATGCTCCGTATGTCTGGGCCCTTCTGACGACCCCCTACACCTGCCCTCCTGGAAGCGTTGTTTGGCTTGCGGACGTGCCCTGGAGCACAACGTAAATGAAGTTGACGATCCGTTTTCGTATCGATGCAGGGTGTCTAGAGTCTCCGAGACTTCCATGAGGCACGGTGCTCTGCTCGGAGCTGTGTAAAGTGATCTATGAACAGCAGTCGTAAACATATCCTAACCGATAGCAACCACAGACGAGGGTCACGACTTGCTGTTGTCAGTCAGTTTCACTGCAGATCCATCTCTACCAGTTTCCGAGTAGACACTGCGAAGGGAACTGCAGCCGATCGGATTGCATGCAGTTCCATTCGCATGCAATGAACTGCTGGGCTGTGGTGCTCCGCAGAAAGCAGCCACTCTCAGCGCCACGTTAGGCTGCAGGATTTCAATAGTCCGAACAAAGAAAACTGGACGGTAAGTACAAGGCTGGAGCTGTGCAATCAAGTCCGAAGAGTCTTCATTTTGCCTAGTTTCAAGTGCTAGGCATCGAGTGCATTGAGTCGTTCTTAAGGCAGGTTTCCGTTGTCGCAGTTTCAAAAAAAAAAAAAAAATTATTTTGTTTCGTTATAGTCTTAAGGTTATGTGACCAAAAGTTTTTTGCGAAAAACTAAACCTTATATGCAAAAATCACGAATGAATAGAAGTGCGCATATTCCCACTCCATCCACTCTTGTTACTTGGACCGTTGCGACTCTGTTCAGCTTATCTTCCTCTGTAAAACTATTGTAACATTATAGGTCGAAGAAAATATCAACATAGCTGTTCTACCTTCCCAGCAGATGTTTCGAGTTTATATTTATACAGGGTGTTACAGAAGTGATGGCCAATATTTAGAGATATGACAGGAAACAAAACATCAAGTAAATGTGGGGTCCAAAACGCTTGTCTTAAGCGCCATGAGCTATTTTTTACTTTCGATACTTGTAACACCATAGCTCTAATACTCCAATGATTTACTTTGGTTTTTGTTTTATTTAATGTTACATCATTGAGCTTTTGTAAATGTGTTTGTTTGAATCGATAACATAAAATTGTATACAACTTTCTTTGTTTAAAACTTTGATGTTGTGGCTTGATTCTATGTAAAGTAATGTATCTGTCATTTAAATTCTTTGTCCCATTTGGTGGGAACAAAACTTACTGTATCTAATTGTAATTTTGTGTGAATAATTTTTGGTAGAAATGTAAATATGTGCAAATATTCTGTTTTATTTATTGTATTTGTTTGCTCTTATGTAAACTGCTGATCCTCACTTAGGGTTCTTAGTTATTCTGTATGTAAAAGTTGTTGTGATTCCCCTCGGGAACGGAACTGTGTAGCGCGCGCAAATTGTGGTTGGCCTAGGTGGAAAAGGTGGAACAAGAGTCAGTGGGGGACGAGCCACCAGCCGGGGACGAGCTACGAGTCGGGGACAAGCTACCAGTCGGGGACGAGCTACCAAATTGTGCACTGCCATGTAAATGTTGCGTATTGTGCTGGTTCCGAGAGAGGTTTTTTTTTCTGCCATTTTCCAGTGCCTCGGATCGATGGAACTATTCTGGAATTTGTATCTATCATCGCCACCAAGAAATGACAGAGTCCAGCAATTCTACCTGCAATTCCACCTACCGACATGCAATCGGCACCACATTGCGCAATCACTGTAATGGAGCACTATAGCAATGTACAGTGAAGGATCAGCTAAATGGATGTGTTAGTGTGCTCAAATATAAGGTAATTTATAACTGACTTTATGTACCTACCTTGATTTTTCTCCTTATCATAACACCTCTCAGGTTCCTCTCCGTTTGAACTAAAGTGATTTCCGAGTGTCCCTACTGAAAGGACATTAAAGATCAGTGTTTTTGCTAATTAATACCTCTTGAACATAAAAAAAGAAAGTTAATGAAAGTAATTTTCCTACTAAAACTGCTTATTAATGTATTGTTGCTAACTTCAAATTAAGAGTTCGTAAGACTGAGGCTTATAACGTTTTGCTTCGTAAATGATCTCATTACTCCCTGTTGTAAATCACAGAAGGTGAGTCAGTATCTTACATATATGTTAATTTTGTCTCTCAATGTAGTAAGAGTGGAAAACTGCAGGATGAAACGTTATATACTCATGTCTGCCAAGTGTTTGTCTCTCTTGTGTATTAGAAGTGCATATCAATAGTATACCAGGATCCACAGTCTGTCTATTGTGTTAATGCTCGGTAACAAGTAACGGAGAGACCATTAATTATGAAAACCATAATTTCATTATTGAAATGATAGTGAGAAGCAACCTGTTATTGGATTCCAATTAACTTTCATTTTAAATAGTAAAGTATTTAACTGAGAGAGACTTGACCTATATCCAATTAATGATTCTGCAGTGAATAGTAATAATAACGTTATAAAGACCATCAAGTTTGTGTAAGCCCTTAAAGTAATAGTGTGTTTCGGTATCTGTTATAAATTTGCAAATAGTTTGTGCTGCTCCAGTTGTTAGCTTCAATCTTAAAACATACGTAGGTGTCAAGAGTTCACTTCACTCGCGTGTGACAAAGTATAAGTTGTGTTTATCCATTAAAGTTACTAATAACTATTTTCTTGAACGAGAATGTTAATCATTCTCTTGGCTAGTTAGGCTCGCGACCGTTTTCTTTACCCGTTAAACAATACAGATAGGCAAAATTTTGTTTGTTACTGTTCAAATATTTCCGTAATTCTGACTTTCACTTCCGATAAGCCACCTCCGTTAGGTACAACACGGTGAACACAACAAAATTCCTCTCAGGGGATAACACTGCTCTGTTGCGTTATACCATAATTGCTTTAATAAGATTGTTTTATTTGAGAACCTGCTTTAAGGTTATGGTACAACAGCATTAGCAAATTGCAGCAGACGGTAGCGTTATATACTGTTAAATAAATCTCTTCTGTTGCAAGCTCTTTGCTTTTCACCCCCTGGAAAGCGGAAGTATAGACCAAAACAAGAAAAAACTGTCCAGTAAATACGTGCTCTAAAATCCAACGCGTAAAAGTTATGAGCATTTATTAAGAATAACAATTGTGTTTCAAATTAGAGAAGATGAACAAGTGCATTTCAGAGCACATGTTTACTGCGTAGTTTTTCTGGCTTTGGTTCATACTACCACTTCCCAAAATATGGAAAGCAAAAAGCTCTCTGTAGAGCATGTTAGATTACAACTGCGGAACGTACGCTTGCGTTATCATGTTGGAAACCACAGTTCCACAGAACTGAAGATCAAGAATTGGTCGTAGCTCTCGTTGCACTTAAGTGATGCGTTTGTAGAGTCCATGTTTCCTTGAATTTTTTGTTTCGGGTGATCATTCCTGTCTTATCTCTGAATATTGACTATTACCTCTGAAACACAACCTATATTACAAAGGGTGAGTCACCTAACATTACCGCTGGATATATTTCGTAAACCACATCAAATACTGATGAATCGATTCCACAGACCGAACGTGAGGAGAGGGGCTAGTGTAACTGGTTAATACAAACCATAAAAAAATGCACGAAAGTATGTTTTTTAACACAAACCTACGTTTTTTAAATGGAACCCCGTTAGTTTTGTTAGCACATCTGAACATATAAACAAATACGTAATCAGTGCCGTTTGTTGCATTCTAAAATGTTAACTACATCCGGAGATAGTGTAACCTAAAGTTGACGCTTGAGTAACACTCCTCCGCTGTTTGATCGTGTGTATCGGAGAGCACCGAATTAGGTAGGGATCCAAAGGGAACGGTGGTGGAATTTAGGTACAGAAGAGACTGGAAGAGCACATTACGTCCACATGCTAACACCTTTTTATTGGTCTTTTTCACTGACGCACATGTACATTACCATGAGGGGTGAGGTACACGTACACACGTGGTTTCCGTTTTCAATTACGGAGTGGAATAGAGTGTGTCCCGACATGTGAGGCCAATAGATGTTCAATGTGGTGGCCATCATTTGCTGCACACAATTGCAATCTCTGGCCTAATGAACGTCGTACACGCCGCAGTACATCTGGCGTAATGTCGCCGCAGGCTGCCATAATACGTTGTTTCATATCCTCTGGTGTTGTAGGCACATCACGGTACACATTCTCCTTTAACGTACCCCACAGAAAGAAATCCTGAGGTGTAAGATCAGGAGAACGGGCTGATCAATTTATGTGCCATCCACGTCCTATGAAACGCCCATCGAACATCCTGTCAAGGGTCAGCCTAGTGTTAACTGCGGAATATGCAGGTGCACCAACATGCTGATACCACATACGTTGACGCTTTTCCAGTGGGACATTTTCGAGCAACGTTGGCAGATCATTCGGTAGAAACGCGATGTATGTTGCAGCTGTTTGGGCCCCTGCGATGAAGTGAGGACCAATAAGGTGGTCGCCAATGATTCCGCACCATACATTTACAGTCCACGGTCGCTGTCGCTCTACCTACCTGAACCAGCGAGGATTGTCCACGGACCAGTAATGCATGTTCCGTAGATTCACTGCCCCGTGGTTTGTGAAACCTGCTTCATCGGTAAACAGGTAGAACTGCAACGCATTCTCTGTTAATGCCCATTGACAGAATTGCACTCGATGATTAAAGTCATCACTATGTAATTGCTGATGTAGCGACACATGAAACGGGTGAAAGCGGTGACGATGCAGTATGCGCATGACACTACTTTGACTCAGTCCACCGGCTCTCGCAGTGTCCCGTGTACTCATGTGTGGGCTCATGGCAACAGCAGCTAACATACCAACTGCACCCGCTTCTCCTGTGACGGGCCTGTTAAGGACTCGTTTGCGTGTTACGACCATACCTGTTGCATACAGTTGGCGGTAGATGTTTTGCAATGTGCGGCACGTTGGATGCTCTCTGTCGGGGTACCGTTCTGCACACACCCTGCAGGCTTCAGCTGCATTTCGTCAACACTCGCCATAGATGAGTATCATCTCCGCCTTTTCATAGTTCGAATACACCATGGTCACAGTTCCTACAACACTACACTATCACAGGCGTCTGGTAACACGGTGTACTACAGTTGGTCTACATGCAGAGACGAATGCAGAATAACAATAGCAGCAAGCGCTACATGCGGACACTGCGACAGCTAGACCAAACCACAACAGTGCACGACAGCCACACTCGTAAACACGATCGTCATCGTAAACATGTCCCTGCAGATGCTGATCGCCGACCGTGGCCCGTGTTTGTTACAACACGCAACTGAACGTCGGAGATTTCAAGCGTCAACTTTAGGTTACAATATCTTCGGATGTAATTAACATTTTACAATGCACTGATTACGTATTTGTTTATATGTTCAGACGTGCTAACAAAACTAACGTGATTCCATTTTAAAAAACGTAGGTTTGTGTTAAAAAACATACTTCCATGCCTTTTTGTTTGGTTTGTATTAACCAGTTACACTAGCCCCTCTCCTTACGTTCGGTCTGTGGAATCGGTTTGTCAGTATTTGATGTGCTTTACGAAATATATCCAGCGGTAACGTTAGGTGACATATGAAGCTTTCGACAAAGTGATATGGAAAAAACGATTATGCCGCCACTTTTTCACAGGAGTTCCTCGAAAGATAATCTCCAGCAAAATTACTATTCTGAAAGTTAGTATACATGGAAGCCAGCTAAGGTGAACATGGCACTGGATGCTCTTGACGGTGATGAGGAGCGAAACTATTGAAGCTATTGCTGATGTGTGCAGACATCTGACTGAAGTACCCGCCTCCGTGGTCGAAAGCCGTGACTCACGCTTGTGAGGTGCCACTGGGCTTGGAGAAAAGCCAGTTTGAATCCTCGTGCAGTGCAAAACTTTCACTGCCATTATTTGACCAGAACATGAAGGACAGATTATGGCTTGAATTTCATGACCACAAATGTTTTCGCCAATGTACTGGACTAAATAAACCTTTCCGCAGTGTCTCACGAAGAGAGGGCATGAGACGTTGTTGTTGGAGGTGGTGATCGGTCTGCCGGATAGGGGCGTTACCCCGGCGGCCCCCTTTCTGCTATTTGAAAGTAGTAGCTTATAGTAGGGTATGAGCTGTCACAAACGTGGGTGCAATCGCATTACATTCACCTAGCATACACAGATCATACTTCGCAACCGAAAGATGCCTGCAGGAGCGAGGATTACGTGAGAACTTTGCAATTACGCGACTGAACCTGCACCTCGCGGTCTCCAAGCCATAGGACTCTGCTGCCTGAGGGCAATCTGATGGAGAGATTTCTTAAAACCTATACGCAGAACAACACAAGTTTTTGAGTATGAAGGTCGTACAAGTTGCTAACAGTCAGGCGTGGGCCATTTTTAACGACAAACTTAATGGTGTAGTGAATAACATGAAAGTCATGGGAGTCGTTATCATACCACCGCTTTCTCATTTGCCACGCAAAGCCACGAGAAAGGGCACAAGCTTTTTCCCGAGCAGCTTCAAAGCCAAGATTATGCTAGAGAGAGTCACAATTTTGAAAACGAGATCTTAGAAGAAGAGGAAAGTTCCCTGCATGACCCAGGAAGGTATATTAATGGTAAGATGAAACACTTTAAAGTTATATATAAAAAATCGAACTCTAAACTTTAAATTCCTGCTTCATGATACAAAGTTTTATAAGGTGGTTCGCATGATTAAGAATTCTACCCAAAAATTGAATGATGTTTTACATTTAAGAAATTAGACACCTTGTAATTTTGACATGAACACAAAATCTGGTACCGAGCGCCGCGGGTTTCAAATTGGCGCCAGACGGCATGGAACTCGATGACCACTAGAGGTCTCTGCAGCAGTCACGCATTAACCAGTGGCTGTGTGCGCTCCTGCCCCGAGTTTAACTTGGGGCGCCGCTGTGGAGCACGTGGTCCCAGCGGCCAATAGCGACACACCTGTCGTGTGTTTAGGCGGCTGCCTCTCACTCACCGAAGCAGTTTGGTATTCGTGTTGAGTCGGTTGATAGCTCCCTTACAGGCATCGTGTTTACGTTGCGTGTGCTCACTTTCTGTTTACGGGTGGACGTTGTTTTCATTTCGTGAGGTTATCTCTTGTGACCCCGTTGCTTAACACTTTGTTGTTGATTTTGGTGTTTTGCTCATTTGTCTATTGACGTGCTTGTCATTCAATTCTCATTCGTCCGTCTTGTTTGTTCACGGGCCGCTTACGTTAGGTCCCGCCAAGTGTTCGTTCCTGTCGCGCTAACACATTTTTCACAATGTTTATTTGCACTTAAATTGAGCAAGACAGGTTGATTTCGAAGTGGCCGTCATTTTTATATGTATATGAGGAAATTTGGTTTTTGTTCTTCACGTCATAGAGAATTTAATTATGATAGTGTGCATATTTTTCATTTTGATTCAAGACCTACATTTCTCCCTGACTTGTGTCAACCGATTACTTGCATTTATTTCAGCCTTCTGAGCGACCAAGCGTTGCCGTTCCTCCTACATCCTCGTCAGTATTATGTTGTTGAGAATCCCATGTCCAGCCTTCCACTCATGTCCATAGGGCTGCAGGCCTACATTCCTGGTCTGCCAAGCACTCGGATGACCTACAGCACCTCAATTGGCCGCATAAATCATCCCATCTTAGACCAGCAGAAATTATATGGGACGAGTGGAACAATGAGTGTAACATAATGATCAACATTCCAGCATTCTGGTAGTTCTACTGGATCTAATCGCCTATGAGTGGCTTCATTTGTGTGTGACATGTTTTGTACTCTGTTTCTCATCGAAATTAGGCTGTTTTCAAGGTTGTAGGAGATATTACATGGCATTGGCATGATGTATGCTGACGGTGACTGATTTACTGAAATGATCGTGTGGCATTGTTGGCCGGGGAAGTTCGGACACCGAGTAGCAAGTCTTATGTCTGGTGACGCCACATTGGCTGACTTACGAGTCGGTGATGATGATTGATGACGAGGATAACACGACACCCAGCCCACGAGCGGGGAAAATCTCCAACCTGGCCGGGAACTGAACCCAGGTCCGCTGCATGATCACCACACATCTAAGCACGCGAACAATTATTTATTGTATGATGCTTATTACCACAAATCAAATACAGGGAATGATATGGTACATTACTGCCCTTCGAGGTAATCTTCATTGACGGAGGTGCACATACTACTTCTGCAACGATGCTGGTATCTGCTAAACAGACTTTTCAGTGGTAATTTTTGATTGACGATCCTGTCTGTGAATCTCTGTCGAAATTTAATGCCGGTAGCTGTGCAGTGAGACCGTAATGGCTGACTACTTGTCCCCTATCCTGACAGATATCAGAAAGCCTCATACCCAAATACTTGTATTTTCGTTTCGAGATATAATGTACATCGAAACACAGAAAAGGTGAGATAATTCATTCGTGTTGCTCACTGCACTGTATTGTGGAATTCTGAATTTTTTTAATGTGATAACAGACTTCCTGCTCGCACTGCACATTGTGAATGACCACACTAACAACTCATTTCATTACACATTTCTTTGTCATTATAATTTTGACTGGTTCGAGTGTGTCCTACATTTTTTCACTACTTTGTGCTAATCGTTTCAACTCTACTATTGTACCAATGTATTCCATAATGCGTTTTGCATAACCTGGACTTGATGTGTCACTCCACTTCTCTTCATGAACCCCACTTTTCCTGCGTCAAGAGGCAAAATTATTCCAGCATGCTGTAGCAGGGACCCTCTAACCTGCCCATTTTTCTATTGACTTCCCCAGACTTGTTTCCCACCTAACCGTGTTAATACCTCTTCTTTTCTTACTTTATCCTACCATTTGATTTTTGGACATTCTTTGAAAGCATAGCGTTTGAAATTGTCTCAGTTTATTCGTTGCTAGTTTTTCAGTGTTCCACCTTTGATTTTCGATTTAGACCTTCCTACAGACAGACTTCCTGGAACTTCTTTCTTGTTTGTATATCATCATCTGATATCGGCAGCACCCTTTTATGAAATAAGGGTTTCTTCCTATGTACTAATTTACATCTTGAAAGTGTGACGTTAATACTCCCTTGCAAAGTTGGCCAATAATTCTGCTGTGGTGTGCATACACTAACTCTGAGTCTGTGATATTATTATCGCTAGCAGCAGCGGGCAAACAGTTACTGAAAGCAGTCGAAAGTGAAGGACGCGGCCTGTGGTGAAGAGAAGCCGTGCGACATGAGAGCTTCCCGTCATAGTAGAGCCGGAGGAGACGGTAGTATTAACTGAGGATTTTTGATAATTGGCCTTTTTGTTGCACGTAGTTGTTGCATGCTTCCGCACCGGAAGGATTTTGTCAGATTTGTGAACGGACATATTCAGAGTGATATTCGCATCTTTATGGGGCCAGAGACGTGTTTATTGAGTATAGACGATGTCGAATAATTAAGGTCTGTATAAGGTTTTTCGGTGTCTAAATGATCTACTTTGGGAATTTAGTAAATTAAAGTCTGTATTGGTTTCTTTCAACTTGTTTCTTAAAGATAGTTGACAAAACCCAAGATCATTCAGTTTCTACTTTATATATAGCAAAAGTTGTTGCAGATATTATGAACAAGCACAGCACTCTGCAAGAATGGCACTATTGCTTTTGAATTATATTTTAGCATGTTGCTGATCACGCAGTTGCAGCGGCAAGACGAGATAATTTGTTTGCTGAGTACAGGAGCATTGCAGAACAATTGTTATAAGTTGTTAGTGAATATTTTAAAACTCGCAGTCAGATACTTGAGAATTTCTTTCTTTATGATTTGCAGGAAAGCTGACATGTTTCAGTTTCTTGTTGTTCACGGTCTGAGTATTACTATCGACAGAGATGCAAGTCACATGTTTTCAAACTTCTATCAGCGGAAAAGACAATAAATACAACTATAAGCGAGTGTAATCATAATTACGAAACACTTCCAATTTCTTATTTACCTTGCCTCGACCACCCTGTGCAATCTCACTTCCTACACACGGGATTTCGTTCTTATTTTCCACCTCTGTGTTGGTCCAAATTTGACGTTAACCAAGACGGAAATCCCATTTCAACTGTTGCTCGTCAACTTCGCCTTTCCTCTGTTTGTCATTAAGCCACATTCTGTGACAAAAACAGTCAACTCTTTAAACAAATCCAAGTGTTACTTGAGAGCACTCTCGGCCAAGAGCTGTCTGTTAGTGTTAAACTTCGGCCTTAACCTGGGGAAGAAATTTCTGAGAACGTACGTAGGAGCACAGCATTGTACGGTAATAAATCACGGACTGTTGCGAAGCAGGAAAAGAAGACAATCGAAGTGTTGAGGATGTCGTGTCATAGACGGACCTTTAAACTTAAATGAACTGATAAGGTACGGAATGAGGAAGTTCTCCGCAGAATCGGCGAAGAAAGAAACACATGGCAAACACTGACAAAATGAAGGAACATGATGAAAGGACATGTGTTAAAGCATCAGGGAATAACTTCCACGGTACTGCAGGAGATGCTGCTGCAGCGAATGCCCGGTGGTGTGCAGATTAAGAGCGCTGCTAGATAATGAGTGAGACCTGCAGGTACCGAAGAGGCCGGTCCAGTAAAAAGCCAGCAGGCAGTCATGAGCCTTCACTGGTGTACAGATTCCGCTCTTGTCACAAGCGAATGAGCTGCGAGCTCTACCAAATAAAATTTACAAAATCTGTGATATGTACCCATGACAATAGGCAAAATAACCTACCGAAATGCAGCCGGGTAATGTCCTCAACACTAAGTCATTTTCATTGCAGGAGCAAAGCAAGAAGTCTCTGAGCATGGCCACGTAAATCTCCTGGAAACAATAAACAGTATACACAAAAAGGAAACAAACATTGTAATTAACTAGTGCCATCTCAAAACCAAAAATTAAAGACAACCAACGCCAGACACTACGGGGAGCGATATCTTGTTTACCAATGGGTGACCAAGTAGCGTAAATCCTGTAACCCTGTTGCTTGACCAGGCACAGAGTCTACTTGGGTAAACATCAGAGGGACGGAGTTAGCATTACTTGCTCACCCCAAGTTAAGGTTTCGCAATGAATATGCTTGAAGTAATAATAGATACATTTTCGAAAAGTACGCTGCGTATGTTTTTCTATATATATATGAAGATAATAAAGTTTATTACTTTCTTTGAACGGAAATATTATTTGTCTGTATCTCACACTGTTGGAATTACTCTGTAAGAGTGCCTATAGCGCCCAGGTACTCAGTGCAGTACTGACAGTCTGAAAACTTGAGAAAATATTTATATTGCTTTGAGGGAATTCAACACTTTCGGCTTTTCTGCCGCACCTATGTATCTGTCATTCATGGGTCACACAGGAAATCGTGAATTTTTTCATGTACATGACAGATTCATAAAAAAACGAAAAACGTCTTAAGATGTCTGTGTTCCCCCAATCTCGCCTACTAGGCTGGCATAGTAGATCACGTGGAGGTGTTAATTTAAAGTCCTAAGGACTAAGTTCCATTAACAGCAGGGCAATGTATTATCCTATCGTACACACATCTCGAGGAGCAACGGTGAAAGGAAAACCATACAAATTAGAGACTATTGATGTGTTCCGGGACGGAAGGTGTAGTGAAGTACTCCAGTTCCGAGTGCTTTCATAGAATTAAATAGAGGCATAATGTACTTCAAAATTATGGGTATGTATTAAATTTAATTTTGAATTTATGACATACTGTGGAAATTAGTTGCAGAGCAGAACTGTAGAGATTTTGGCGGTGTTGTGGTGCCTAAACATAACAATGTATGAACCGCCCTCACCATTCACTGAGTGAAAGCCACCTTTTGGAATACAAATGTCATCATAAATATCATAGGATTTCTGCCTCTTCCTGACAGCCTAGCTGTCTTCATCTAATCCTGCTTGACACAATAGGACCTTGTTTCGCTTCATCCAGTATTTTTATTCTCAAACATATTTCTTAATATCCGTCTTGATTTGCACTAATTAGATGGTGACAGGCTTCTATTCAATGTGAACCATCCTCGGATTTAAACACGACAGTAAATTAAATATTTGAAAAATGCTCAATATAATGTTATTATACCATGTGACCATACATGAAATGTACCAGAGCGTACCTTATTGATTGCTTACAACACTAAACTATTCAAATATAAGCACAATTAACGTACACCGAATGAAACAGAGAACTGGTATGATCCACGTTATTAGTAAAGACAGCACGGCTACTGCTAACAGGTGGTATCTTGTATATTTGGCGCATCTGTATAAGACATGTAGTCCCACACAATAAATTAATAATAATTTTTGGTGGTATTGTTCTTGAAGACAATTAATTAGTGTCCACACCCATGGTGTTGCTACAGGCTTGCTTCCTATGTGGTGGCTGCTTTGGTGTTGTGCTGCAAGCGGACCAGTCGCCTCATGACCGCCGCCGTGGGTGGAGGTCCGCCCGGGAGGACCCCTCTATCGACGTAAGGCACAACTCACGCGTTCCAGGTGTCACACGACGCACATACTCTCCTCCATCGCCTTGTACATTCACATGAGACACGCATCACAGTTGTGTACCAGGGTTAAGGGTACACAACAATGAGACCGCAAGAGGCCGTCACTACATAGGCACAACCACTGTCCTGGCGCCTCTCAGTTCCGAGAAGAAGGCTCTAGAAAAGGCGCTGAAAAAATTCGGACCAATTTCTGCTTCTACACCACGGCGATCTGGGCGTCATACTCTTCCACTGATATCGTGGCCAGCATCTAAAAGGAGCACTGTCAAACGTGGGATACATTGGTTTCGCCTTGTACCGGTAATCATGGAAATCCACTATAGGACAGAAAAGAAACAAGAAAATAGCGAAGCACTAGGAAGGAATTATCTGAATGGGACAGACATTTGCAGATGTGATGCGCATGTACGGAGAAACAAGTGATTACAAATGGTTCAAATGGCTCTGAGCACTATGGAACTTAACATCCATGGTCATCAGTCCCCTAGAACTTAGAACTACTTAAACCTAACTAACCTAAGGACATCACACAACACCCAGCCATCACGAGGCAAAGAAAATCCCTGACCCCGCCGGGAATCGAACCCGGGAACCCGGGCGTCGGAAGCGAGAACGCTACCGCACGACTACGAGATGAGGGCCAAATGATTACAGTTTTAAGCCGTGGGCAGCTGGCATTCATGCCGTTTGTTCCTTCAGATTTTGTCAATCAAGCGGTGTCTTGCTTCTTCCTTACTTACTGGCGTAACGAAGGTGCTGGCTTGCCTCCTTGAGCGGCAGCAGCAGTGCATATCAATACTAGTACTGCCGGACTATCTTTGGTGTGTCCGCTAGTATTTCCGGGTGGTGGTGGTGTGTGTGGTGGTCAGTCGGTTGGGACGGAGCAGCGAGGAAGTCTCCGGGGCGTGAGGCTAGGCTGGGACTGCCAGCGGCGTGCGCGCTGTCGAATCGTGAGGTGCTAGCTGCGAGAGCGGGCAAGTTCGTTGCCCACCGAACCTGGACGCTGGACTATAGTGAGCAGTCAACCAGTTATGAAACCTCAATTATTGTGACATCTATTCGTTGATTTGTGGGTTGCTGCTCCCTGGGCCATTTGGGCCAGCAGCAACACATATGTGTGTTGGTGAAATCTTACAGTTGTCTTTCTGTATCGTGATTAACTATCATATTGACAGTTACTTGCCAGTAAAGTGCACCTGCGCTGTTTTCTGCCCTGTGCCCATTAACGCCCCAGTTACCTGCCCTGGTCGTCAGTGTAGTTTTCTGGCAGCGTGCCTTTCCTCGTAGTGTTGACGCTGTCTGAGATGGCATGTAGTTCAACAGCCTTATAAGCTGTTTGGTTAATATTTTGCATACAGTGGTTATTGTTCAATTGGCTGTTTTTAGACTCCAATTTCGGAAGACGTAATGCTGTTCCTATCGTCGTCCTTGGCCGATATTTTCCATCGTGTGTCGTGTATTAATTCATTTATTTTAAAATTTTACACAAAGGCCTTCAGCCATGTTAAATTAGAATTTTGAAGATTGATTTTGTTTAAAAAATGTGTTCTGTCTGAAATTGTTTGTAATCCAGGCCATAGGCCGTTAGTTGTTCGATGTATTATGTGTGGCCTTCAGCAGAAGATTTACGTGAACCCCTTGTAAGAAGTCCTTCAGCTGTGTCTATTCTTTAAAGGAAAATTTCTTATAAGAAGGAAGGGATTTATTTTAAATTGTTATCTGCCTTGTTGTTCAGGCCTTCAACCATTATTTCAAATTTGTTTGTGGCCTTCAGCCGTGCAATAAGATAATATTTCTTTAATTAGGCTTTTGGCCATTCTGTTGTAAGTTTAAAAATAAATTTCTTAATTAGAAAAATTGTTTATTATTAATGTATTTTAATTATAGTTGTCCTTGAGACGTGTAGTGTAAGCCTTCAGCGGCAAATTGTTTTCCATTGCATTTTCTTTTAAACATTACCTTCTATTTTTAATTGATTTCTAAGCCAGGATTTCAGCCGATCTTTTTTTGGTGTAGTTTTGGGCTTTCAGCCCATATACCACCTCAAGTTTTCTTTAACTACGCCTTCAGCCTTATTGTCTAGCTGTGATCTTCTAAGGCAACGTCTAAATCACTGGTTCATGGAAAATAAAGTTTTGTGCTTGATTGCGAAACTCACAATAACTGTTTACGGCCTCATCCACAATCTTAACCTTATCCTGTGCGCTCTCTGAGTACCTACCAACCAGGTTTCAAGTTTCTGAAAAGCTGGATGGTTTACTCAAGACAAAGAGTTTTACAAATTGAGCAAGTCAATAATGTGTTGGGCTATCTGTGGTTCTTACTCAAGCAGTTACTTGTCTGGGCATTGATTGACAGAGTTGTTACACGTCCTCCTGAGGGACATCGTGCAAAATTTTGTTCAATTGATTCGTTATTTCCTCAGAATCAAGGGCTGGTCAGAGGACCATGCCAATAATGCCCCAAAGGTCCCCAATTGGGAAGAGACACGGCTACCTCACTGGCCAAGGTTGTGTTTGACAAGCACTAAGACAAGCAGTAGAAACTCGTCCCGCCGTGGGGCGAATATTGTCGTGCTGAAATGCATACCCGGGATGACTTGCCAATAAGGCAAGTCATGGTTGCAGTCCGTATGGCGGGCGATAGTCAGATCGATATTCCACCACCATCCAGGGCGTCTCTATCCCCGTCGTCAGCCTGGAATCTCATTCATTGGAGTAGGAGTGTATTCACTGATGAGCCCTGTTTCCATCTGAGCCCTGATACTCAGCCAAGACCTGTCTGGTGACGTCCAGGGCAGCGGTGGGACACCAACCTGACCGTGGCTCAACTTGGACGGCCGGGACGCCGGATCTCTCCCGAATTCAGAACTTTTGGAGCATTATGGGTGTGATCTACCCAGCTCTTGATTTTGACTATCTTACGCATCAATTGGATGGAACTTGGCCCGACAGCCGTCAGAGGGGCACCCAACCCGAATAATTGCTTGAATAGTGGCCGGAGGTGGACCATTTCGTAACTGCCTGATTCAGTTTGTGTAGCTCTTTCACTTGAATAAATCATCGAGTTTTTCGGACATTTTAATGATTTGTTTGTCCGTACATGTTCATAAGATCTACTGACTTTCGTCACATTCGTATAATTCCTTCGTGGTGCCTGGTGTTTTAGAGCGTACTTCTTTGACAGGCTCAAAAGGCGATGTGCAGGAAACACCAGACCGTTCCGAACGAGAACTTGAATAGTTTAGTTAAGGACTACATCCAGCTCAGTACGGCTTTTGCAACTACGTTACGGAGTAGAACTCTAAGAGTTGCAGTAAGAAGACAATTCTCTGACGCAGCAGCGGATATTCGCAGATAATCATGACAATTACATAGGTGTCGGCAGATTCAGTCATAGTGAAAATATCATTTACTACAAAGAGACAGCAAAGTTATTTAGATATCATTGTATTAGGTATATGATATCAAGTGCCTTGCAACAATCTGTACCGAAGCAAGAGTACCGTTTTGGAACATACTCTTATAACATGCTGTTGACATGTGGTTGACTCTTTCTTAGTACGCTCAGAAAAATTTATCTGGGTTTGTGATCGCATCGTCAGAATGTACTACTACCGACGTCTCGATCACTATTTTATTGATTGTGACAATGGCTGCGGAAGCCTATGTTTGTATTTCTTAGTATGTAACCATATTTCTGTTGTAGTCCCGCCACTTCAGGCAAATGTTTAAGTAGATTTCTGTAAGTCTGCAATTTGTCACGTTTTAAAGAACTGTAGGAGATTTCACGTATTCTGGTATTTATGATATTTGGGCTCAATTAACACTAGCATTCTGTACAACATTCCCAACAACCAAATTAGTAACTTTTTGTGCATGTTAAAGTAGATACCGTTGCTAAATTTGCTGTCCCCATTCGAAATTAGATTCGGCGTCTTGATTTTGTGAGTGTAAAATATCGAATGCCTCCAAGACGTTAAGGAACAATCCCTTCTGAGCTCTGTTAAGAATATCCAAAATTTTGATCAGTGTTCGTTATAGATTGCTGTAAAGTTGCCATATGTGCCCCAAATGGTCTTTTACTCTGAGCTTAGTTGCGAAGATTTTCCCCATTTTCCCCAATAACTGTTTACTGCTGCTGTGCCTGACACGGTGAAGGGACTCTCCTAGGTGGTGTTGGAGACGACTCGTCGGCGATGCTGACCTGTAGTGGGACAGAACTCGAATATCGTGTTGGTGTTGCACGAGCGAAGAGTGTGACACACATCAAATACTAGCATAACAGAAAAAAAATTTCCGAGAGGTGCAAAACGTTTTACGACAAACCACACTACTCTACTTCTGATAGTTTGGCAGTTAAGATTTATGATTTCTTTCAAGTGGTAGTGGGACTTAATGGACACCCTGTGTTGCTCGCCATAATCTCTTACGGCGCGCATACCTTGCCTCGCTGCTACACAATGAAATAGCACCCTCCGAAAGTCAGGCGGATCCAACTCTCACTTGGGTAGGTTTGTGGGGAGGGTAAGCGTTTTTCGGTGGCTGCAGACACCGCAGTTACTTTGCTCTTTGTGAGATTACAGCCGGCGGCTTTCCTCAGCCATGTGGCTGGCGGGGACGACGCCGAGAAAAAGCTGTCCAATTTCGGCGAATTCGTCCCGCTTCGCCGCACGCCGGCGACGACGCAAAAGCAGTGGGAAAACCGCCGCTACAGCCAGGGGAGCAGCGGCGGAGAATTCTGCCGGGCCGGAAAAGCACACCAGCCGGCGACGGGGCGGCCAGGGGGGAGAAAACGTCACCGAGTTTCGCCAACAATTTTATTATGAGAATTGTTTGCGTTACTTTATACCCACTAGAGCGCGACAAGGGTGGAGAGCGCGCCGGTGAAGGGGGAGGGACCGGTGAGTCTCTCCAATAAACATCCATCGGCAGCGGCACTGCGTCGCGAGCATTAATATTACATTTCTCGAGCGAGCGCCGCTGTGCGAAGTCCTCGAGAGGGTCGGTGGGTGGTGCCAGACGCGGCGAGAGAGCGTAAGACCCGAGGCCGCGCCAGAAGAGGCGCCCGAGAATGCGGAGTAATCAACAATATTAAAAGGGGCGGCAGAGCGGGGGCGTGCGGTGTCTCCCGTAGCGCAAGAAGCGGCGCCGGGGGCGAAGGCCGAGGTGAGGAGGGTAGCCCTCGCCTTTGACGCCCGGAATCACATTAAATCATCAGCGCAAACAGCAAAGCGCCGGGCCAGGGCGCAGGTGGAGCGAGGAGGCAACGCGCGGCGCGTCGCGCTGTCGAGTAATGCGAAAACCGTGTCACCGGCGGAAGCCAACCTCCGCCATCCACCCCCGGCAGCGGCGAGGTGCTGCTCCGCGGTGGCGGACCTCTCGGCAAAGGCGACGCCACACTGCGCTTTCCAGCGACGACGCACTGTCGCGCCGCGCCGCGACCTTTTATGTTCGCTTGTCTTTTGTTTCGCTGTTGTTTTTTTTCCTTCGCCTGTAAAGCCTCTGAGAACAGCTTCGTTCACAACTGCTGTTGTAACTTTCCTTTCCCACCAGCTTGACGTATTACTGGTAGGTTTAGACTCCACCAGTCAGTGTCTTTTTGTAAACAACGATAATGTTTGTGGCTTCTGGTCACAGCAGGTATTTCCGAATGTTCTATACTGTCTTCCTGTAAAGGGTCATTGAAAAACGTGTCACATGTCCCTACAGTAGATAGCATTGGTCAAAGCCAGTACAAAAGTTTCTAAATTGATACGTTTGTAAACCAATATCCTTCAGTTTTTTGCAAATCTTTCCTTCCTTTCCCACAATGGCGGTTACGCCGAACTGAACACCAAAGGGCGTGCTGTATGTGGTTAGCCATGACACTTCCATCAGCCGCTGTTCACTGTGTATCGAGCATTTTTTCGAATACATGTGGCATCATTCAGTCTGTCTCACATTCACTGGTCTCTCCCACTCCTGTGTTGTCTGTATATTATCGAAGTGTTGGGCTTACACAGATGACTTAAAACGACTTCACAGCCGGTTCAAATGGTTGAAACGGCTCTGAGCACTATGAGGTCATTAGTCCCCTAGAAATTAGAGCTAGTTAAACTTAATTAACCTAAGGTCATCACACACATCCATGCCCGAGGCAGGATTCGAACCTGCGACCGTAGCGGTCAAACGGTTCCAGACTGGAGTGTCTAGAACCGCTCGGCCACTCTGGCCGGCTCCATAGCCGGAAATCCAACTGAGTCGGATCTGGTGAACAGTAAGGTCATTCTACCACACCTCTTCAATGAATTTATCATCCATGAGATGTTTTGACGAGGTACCTATTCACGATCAGTAGAAAGGTGCTGGGCCATCTTGCATAAACTATACTCGTTTAATGGCACACGGGGTAGCCGCGCGGTCTGGGATGTCTAGTTACGGTTCGTGCGGTTCCCCTCGTCGGATGTTCCTGTCCTCTCTCGGGCATGTCTGTGTGTTGTCCTTAGCGTAAGATAGTTTAAGTTAGATTAAGTAGTGTGTAACCCTTGGTCCTTTAGGAACTTACCAAATACTACTTTTCTGTCTCAAGGGTAACGTTCTCCAGTACTCTTGATTCGAGGGCTATTCCGAAAGTGAGGAACGATCGGTCGCGAAATGGAATCCACTGTGAAAATCCGAAGAGGCTTTTCGCTGACGTTTTGGGCAATGTCAATAGTATGCCTATCGATCGCTTCAAGAAGCTCTTTTCAGTTGTGAGTGCACTGTGAGCGAGTAAAAGTGCCTAGAACAACAATGACTTCCACCTCGTAGGGGAGCCACTGAGCGGCTTCGCCTTAATGAATGCAACCACCCTAATAAAACTGCCACGCACTTCCTTCTTCATGGCAATTCTCAGCCGCACTCTGCAGGGTCAGTGAAGGCGCTCCTGCAGCCTTTCCGATGTGAAGTGTTCGATCACCCACAACACAACCTTAATTGCCTCCTACTAAGTATCATCTCTGTTCACATGAAACTCTGGATACGAAGACAATACTTGGGTGCAATCTACACGCTATAGACCAGCATAGAGAACTATTGGGTAAAACGGGTGGCTGCCTCCTATCTTGATGGTGTTAGAAATTTGGTATAACGCTCTGACGTCTAAGTCGGAGTGGTGACTATGTAGAGAAGTACATAGAAGGTGTAGCTAAATGTGTGAAGAAAAGAGTTTTGATTTTCTTTGTGGTTTCCCTTTCGCGACCGTTCATGACTTACTTTCCGAACAACCGTCATAATTCACCATGCAGAAATCAGTGGTACTTTACACCTATAAATCTGTTTGGTAAAGGGTGTGACATTATCAATCTTGTCATCAACAATTTCTGCTGATACACTGATACCGACGCCTCACAACCAAGATTCTTATTGGCACATATATGTATATTGTGGTAATTTTCCATGCTATATATTGTGATACCCTACAACAGCGACAACTAATTACTCTTCACAAATATAATGGCCCATATCTCAACACGTATTGGTTCCAGACATGTAACTCTCACTGCTTTCTTTCCAGTTTTGATCAATAGTACGTCCTGGAGAAATGTGTGACCTTTCTTGCTAGACACCCTGCATAACTCACAGCTGGCCTAATTTGATGGGTGGCTTTACGTATTTTTAGTTGTGTATGAAGATTTAGATCTATTGGAATCATAAATATAAAGTCAGTCTCCTCCCTGTTTGACAATAACAACTGGCAGTTGTTTAAAGCTTTCTGAAGTAACGCTAGGCATTTGGCTGCGCTGTCAGTATTTTCCTGAAATAAATAATTTTTGTTAAAACGTTTAGATTTTTAATCTTTTAATCATCTTGCTAGGGATCGAAGCTCCTTTTGACATTTCTTCCAAGTTTCTCATTTCTATTTGGGTTTTTATAGTCCGCCTGCTAAAAAACATTTTCGATACCTTCAAAGTTTCCTTTAAAAATTATTTTCCTTAGATTAGATTAGATTAGATTAGTTTTCGTTCCACAGATCCGTGTTGAGGAGATCCTCGTGGATGTGGAACATCTCACCTTTTTTATTTTTTATTTTTTTTAAACTGAAATAACAATACTAATAGTATAAATATATACAACACATCATTTGTTTCTATTAAAAAGTTCGTCAATGGAGTAGAAGGAGTTGGCTACTAGTAAGTCTTTCAGGCTCCTTTAAAACTGATCTCTATTTGTAACTAAATTTTTTATGTTTGCTGGCAAATTATTGAAGATGAGTGTTCCTGAGTAGTGGACACCTTTTTGAACTAAAGTAAGTGCTTTTAAGTCCTTGTGCGTATCATATTTGTTCCTGGTATTGTATGTATAAACTGAGCTGTTTATTGGAAAAAGAGATATATTATTTAGGACAAATTTCATTAAGGAGTAAATATATTGAGAGCCACTAGTCAGTATGCCTAGTTCTTTGAAGAGGTTTCTACAAGACGTCCGTGAGTTTACTCCACAAATAATACGTATTACACGCTTTTGGATTCTGAAAACTTTTGTTTGACTTGAAGAGTTATCCCAAAATATTATACCATATACATCTACAGCGGCGCAGCTGCTCTGACCAAAGACTGAGCGCAATTAAAATTGATGCTAAGAGTTTGAGACATCGAAAGCATTTACAAATTTCAGAAATGTAAATAACAAAATTCCAGCAGACCTCTTCAACCTATATGTTATGTTTTGTGGGTGGCGATTTCATTCTGCAAAAATGTTGTAAAAAATTCATGGTTGTTTATCTATTTTAGCCCTAAAAACTATAACATGGGCACGTTTCACAAAATTTCTCTTCCCTACATGGAACTACAGTAGCTGCGAAAGTTTGACTACTTTTTATGCCTTTTCATTGTTTGACAGCGTGTCATCTGAGAAGCAGTCGCAAGAAGTTGCTTAAAGAATTATTAATGTAGAAATACATAATAGGATTTGGCACGTCTATGTTTCTGAAACTAATGAATATATACAATGAATTTGGTGTTCTGATGAACGGGAAACTCAAAACGTTTTGTCATACCTTTTCATAGCGATTCAGTATGCCCCGTTTGAGAAGAACAGCATCCTTGTAAAACAACGGCTAATGCGTTCGACGTCTGTGTGCTCCCACTCTGGGACAGCCCAGCGATTTGCCTTTACACTAACAACCTGCTTCTAGGGATTACTCACGCCATCGTCTAATGCTCTGTGCGGTAGGAGCATCCACACCATACCTAGTACGAAAGTCACGCTAAAGAGATATTTTAGCAGGGTATTTCAACAACATTTTTGCAATGCCATACGTTTCTCAATTTCACTTTATACCTTCATGGGCAGATAGCACATCTTAAACTCTAAATACCTTCTAAAATTGTATGCTCAGCTTGGTGTGCACGAAGTTAAAGCCTACACAAAGAAACATACCCTAACTTTCTTACCCTGTCCTTTTATGTACTGTAGTACCTCTTTAACATGATAATATTTTAGAAAATTTGATAAATCTACAGATCCCTTCAGTTTAATACCTAAATTAATTGCCAACTATACACAATACTATAATTGTCCATCCAAGCTCCCTTCAATTCTCCCTACTTATTCTATAATTGGCCTGAGATGGCTCACATGATGGAGTTCCAAAGATTTTCCTGTTTTCACAGAGTCAATTTCCACCGCATTTGCATGCGCTTGTCTTTTATACGTACAGGGCCTCTGTATCTCTTCAAGAACTTTTGACACAGCTTCATTTGCTTGTTGGACAACTTATAAGACTTAACTAACACTTTCTGTCCAACTACAAATTCCCTTACATGTGCCCTTTGGTCTGAACGCACCTTGCGCTTCTCCCCCACTATGACTTTATGTTGTCGGCGCGTCCTTTATGGAAAATCGATCAAACTTCGAATTTTTTCCGGAGGGTCCCTATTCTTCACTACCATCATAGGTTGCATCATTGTAGTACTCTAGTGAAGCTCGTTTATCACATCCTGAAAGCCTTTAAGAAACATATCCCAGCCAGCATGATTCTTTCCACAGTGTAACCTACACAAATTGCCCAAATGTTTCATCTTTCTCTCTGTGGTGTTCGAACTCGGATGAAACCTGTTAATAAATATGGGATTTATCTTATATCTCCTTAGTGTTCTTTTCCATACCTCAGATTTTTTCTGAGGTTCATTGTCTGAGATGACAGCCTACAGTCCCCACTTGGTTTATGAAGTCTATACACAACGCTCTCCTTTAAGTTGCACTAGTCGCCTTTTTTATCGGTATAAACGTCACAAATTTTGATGTCGGCTCCAATACTACCGATACATATTGCTGGCCCCTCGGCGTCTTGGGTAATGGTCTCATTAAATCCGTCGCTGCCACATGCCTTAGCTTCTCAGGGGTAATTGGGTATAAAGGAGACTGGGTTCCAACACTTATGGATTTCGTCTTTTGGCAGTTTTTACAAATGGCTAGTACTTTCCGTATGCGTTTCTCCATGTTTTTAAAGTCGCAGACACTCATCATTTTCATAAAACATTTTCGTCGACCGAAATGTGCATAACGTAGGTGTGTATACCATATGAGCTTATTTATTAACTCATTTGATATGCACACCACCCACAGCGAATCATTAACGTTTGCCTTATGAAACAGAATCTCTTTTCTCAAGAGGTAGTGCTGTCTTATACAGGCCTGCGTCCAATCCTTCCATTATTCTTTTATTTTGACTAAATCTGAGTCCTTGTCCTACTCATTCTGGATATTCCGAATCGTTCCAGTAACGACGTTTTCAAATGCCACACCTTTGAGGTAGAACAACGAAAAGAGCTCTTGCTCTAATGCTTCAGCCGTCTCTTCTGTTATGCCAGTAGGTGATTGGCTTGGCTCTAGATTAAAAGAAAAGACGTTATTGGCAGTTGGAATCAGCATATGTATATATAGAAACAGGGAGCAGCAATTTTCCAACTTTTGTCAACAAGAAGGTGATTTAGTGTACTGCTCAGACATTCCAGGACTGATGAATGAGTTTGGTATTGAATACAAAACGGAAGAGTGGAGGCTCTTTACTGTTTCATCCAAAACTAGTTTAAAGGCTGTTTTATTACACAATGGCAACATGTATGCATCTATATCTGTTGGAAATATGAAAGAAAGCTACGAAAACCTAGAAATTGAATAAAATAGGTTATTCTGCTCACGGTTGGACAATATGTGGCGATCTAGAAGTAACATGCATGCTCCTTGGTCAACAAGGTGGCTCTACCAAATTTCCACGTTTCTTGTGTGAGTGGGACGGTAGGGCTAGGGATCAACACTGATGCAGAAAGAACTGGCCTGTAAGGGAGTCCTTAAAACCTGGTGAGAAGAACATTCTGCGCAAAAACCTAGTAGATACAGAAAACGTACTCCCACCACATCTACATATAATGTTAAGGATAACGAAACAGTTTGTAAAGGCTTTGCCTGAAGATGTGCCATGTTTTAAGCATCTCTGCCTAAAGTTTCCACATCTTTCAGAACCTAAACTAAAAGAAGGCGTCTTGGTCGGACCTGACATTAGAAAATTAACGTTTGATGTTAATTTCAATAAACAATCACCTTAAATGAGAAAGAAGAATGGATATCATTCAAGAAAGTCGCTACAAAGTTCTTAGGACATGAAAACAGACCCAGATATGTTTCTGTTGTAGCTACAATGTTAAAGAAATCTAAAACCTTAGAATGTTTAATGAGCATGAAATATCACATTTTAAACAGTCACCTTTATTGATTACCAGGCAATATGGAAGATGTTACTGAGGATCCAGGGGAGCATTTTCACCAGGACATTGAAGTGATGGTAAAACGCTACCAAGGCCGCCGGAACACGAACATGATGGGGGACTATTGTTGGTCACTTCACCGAGAAGTTCAGGAAGCGACTCATTTTAGAAAAAGCTAGACAGGAAGCTTCAAAGAAAAAAGAGAAACAAAATAGAAACCAATTACAGAATGGAAGTGAAACCTCTATTAACACAAATCATTGTTTTAAGTTGCTTACTGTAAATACAAACCATGCTTATGTTGTAACAAAGTGTGTCATTGATTTCCCAATCTACCGCATAGCATAGGATTTTTATACTATATAATAAAAAAAGGTATTGCTCGAGAACTATGGGTGATACAAAGAAACTAAGGCCAGATTTGAATTCAGCTCATAAAAATCTATAAAGACAAGCTACCGAAGTAAAAATGTTTTTCAAAAATCATTTTTCGTTGGCCTCTGTGATGGAAAAATTGCCCCACCTGATTCTGGTTTCCATAACCGATGTGTTGATTTATCATATGATTTATAAGCAGTAATACACCAATATTTGCTTCCAACCTAATTTCATTTAAATCTTCCCATTTTTCGCCATACGCCTGTTGGCCCACAGTATTAACCATTTTCAATACAGACCTGCTGACATTTTTGTCAATAATTCCTTGAGAATTAGATTTGATATTTGTTCTGGACGTAGTGTATCTGAATGGACCAGGTGTCTGTTTCGTTATGTTTCCACTGAATGCTTTCCAACGATGTGGAAAGGGTACCGTCCTCCAAGTTGTGCTCTTATCTTTCGATTGAACTTTAATTTGTAAACTCTCGTTAATAATCTCAACGTCTGAAGCATACTCTTCTGATTCTGACGTAGGGTGAATTCTGTCTTCACTAGTTCTTCTTCTGGAATATCCTCCCCTATCAGATGCATTCCCTATTGCTTCTAATGCACTTTCAGTTAGACCATATTTTTCCATGGTAACACAACACCACAATTTCCTGCCAGAGCTAAAAATATAACGTTTTTCTGCCACAGTTTGTCGGACAGAACAGTTTCTTAGTCTGCAACATTGAAATCTTCAACTACATAGTGCCTATTGTTACAAAAGCTAGCAGTGGCCTCCACTGTTTTTTTACATTTACATGCACATAGATGTGAACATAGTGATACGTGAAACTCAATGAGAGCAATGTAAAAATGAGTATGAAAAGCAATCGGTCTGTTGTAAGCAAAGAAACATCAGTGTAGCAATTTCAGGTATTAAATAAATACTTTTCAGTAGTTCAGCGTTTTAGGGAAGTAATTATGAATAAAATCAAATGCCTAAATTAACAAGCACCAGACATTACATTTAAATTAGTAGTAGAAAAATAAATTTATTGTCAGGATATATAGACCCTATCACAATAGCACGCTTAATTAGAGATTGTGTGCCGAATTCTATTAAATTTGACATTTTCTGTTAATGTACTTTAGACTCGCTTGAATATTTTCGTACACCATAAACTGGAAGCAATTAATTTTCAAACGATATATTTTAAATTTGACATGCGACACAATTGTCACCACCTTGTATACACAGACAGTCAGATCTTGGGAACCATACGTTTAGAAGGCAGTGAACTGAGCTGTTTTCATACGACTGTTATATTTCACAAGCTGGTATTACAAATAAACGTATCAATCGGTTTTTTGTGGGACTAATTTGTTAGAAAGTAATAGAGTGTTGCTTAAAAACCGTCTTGATTGCAAATATTTTTATTCATATGACCGGTTTCGGTTTATTCAGAACCATCTTCAGATCTGATATTTCAGTTATAGGAGTAACCCGTCCAAATCCAGCAGTTTTCACATGCTACGTAGCATGTGAAAACTGCTGGATTTGGACATTATGTCTGTTTTTGCAAAGAAAGTAATATGATAGCCAGCGATTTCTGTGATGTACCATAATTCTTATATTGTCATTTTATAGGGTATAAAATGACTAAGTGTAAAGCGAACGCAAATTTGTGGGTGACAAATACGTCAGACTGGAATTTGTTTGAAGCTGGAGAAGACAAGTATGTAAACTGTGAAGGAAGTATAAATAAAGTGGAGTGACCTCGCCCTAAATTACTTGGTGTAACAGATAAATTTCTTAACTGTGTGAGCACCTCGACAGCAGCCGCCGTAAAGGCTCCAGCGAGACACTTAACAACTCGTAGCTTGCGTTGTCAGCTGCTACGGTTGATGACTCACATAAGCTTGTCAGCCTCTGGGCCCATTATTTTCCTGGATAACATCTGTGAGAGATATCGCCTGCTGCTTGACTCAGCCAACAGGAACGTATCTTAATTGGTAAAGTGATGACTGTGCGTGATTTTAACACAGACTGGACATTCATCATTGATGGTGATTTTCATCAATTGAAGAAGGCTGAGAAGCTAGCCTGGCCACGGAAACTCTTACTCTGCGGCATTCTATAATAACTCCTTGCTCCATATTACATAGCAATTGCAGACATCAGAAGATGCAAGTTGAAAGTCGCGAAACCAGTTGTGTGAGTCTGTAATCGACTTAATACAGCTACTGCGGACTACTGGACCTTTCATTAGATTTTATTTCTTAGTAGCTCTAACACTTGTTTGCAAACACCTGCTATACCTTATGAATTTGTCAATGAGTTGTGTATATTTGGTATAAGTATGGGCAAGCGCAATTTTCTGGTACCTAGATGCATTTGAACAAAAGTATTATCTTCGTAACAGAAGCAACCACAGTTGTATTCAAAGATTTTGCAGTTTCAGAGCTACTAAAGAAATGTTTTCATGTGAAGACCCAGACTGTGAATGTTTCCTTAATTAAGGCTGTGCGGTTGGTCGGATGCATAAATGTTTTGTTGGTGTTATGAATCAAAAGTTAGCAGTGATTGATGTTGTAATAACTTTCAAAAGTGGGAATTATAAAGGTGTGCTGGAAAAGTTATGGGTTAGATTACAGCAGAACAAAGATAGATGACTGGGAGAACTGGATATGCTTCATGTAGTCTTCGTTGATCCATATTGGACAGGGGACATCAGCTGGTCAAATAACCGTCAATGAAATTGGCCAACAGTCCCATATATTTCTGGATGTCATAAATTCAAAACCGTATCCCAAGTGCTTCAGTCGAATACTTGATTGCAGCTCAGTCCTGTGGCCTGAAGGTGGCATAGTGAAGTGCCGAAACTGCTTGCCAAAATAAACTAAAATAACATCTCAATCAGACCGCTGTTGGCGAATTTCATTGAAAATTGCTTCATGTAAGCCAAATAGTCTTTTCTACGCAACAAATGATGAAAGAAGCAAGAAATAAATGTAGGAGGCAACCAGTAAAAAAATGGTTCAAATGGCTCTGAGCACTATGGGACTTAACAGCTATGATCATCAGTCCCCTAGAACTTGAAATTACTTAAACCTAACTAACCTAAGGACATCGCACAACACCCAGTCATCACGAGGCAGAGAAAATCCCTGACGCCGCCGGGAATCGAACCCGGGAACCCGGGCGTGGGAAGCGAGAACGCTACCGGGCAACCAATAGGCGACTGTGATACAGACAAGGACAAGGAATGTAGGCTACGACTGTTCTACTGCATGAAGGAAGCAGAACTGTAAGTGTGTGCAAATCTACGTGAAAGTAACAAAAATTGTTTTTCTGTTTGGATTTGTGTTGTTGTTGTGGTCTTCAGTCCTGAGACAGGTTTGATGCAGCTGTCCATGCTACTCTATCATCAGCAAGCTTCATCTCCCAGTACTTACTGCAACCTACATCCTTCTGAATCTGCTTAGTGTATTCATCTCTTGGTCTCCCTCTACGATTTTTACCCTCCACGCTGACCTCTAATGCTAAATTTGTGATCCCTTGATGCCTCAAAACATGTCCTACCAACCGGTCCCTTCTTTTTGTCAAGTTGTGCCACAAACTCCTCTTCTCCCCAATTCTATTCAATACCTCCTCATTAGTTACTTGATCTATCCACCTTATCTTCAGCATTCTTCTGTAGCACCACATTTCGAAAGCTTCTATTCTCTTCTTGTCCAAACTAGTTATCGTCCATGTTTCACTTCCATACGTGGCTACACTCCATACAAATACTTTCAGAAACGACTTCCTGACATTTAAATCTATACTCGATGTTAAGAAATTTCTCTTCTTCGGAAACGCTTTCCTTGCCATTGCCAGTCTACATTTTATATCCTCTCTACTTCGACCATCATCAGTTATTTTGCTCCCCAAATAGCTAAACTCCTTTACTATTTTAAGTGTCTCATTTCCTAATCTAATTCCCTCAGCATCACCCGATTTAATTTGTCTACATTCCGTTATCCTCGTTTTGCTTTTGTTGATGTTCATCTTATATCCTCCTTTCAAGACACTGTCCATTCCGTTCAACTGCTCTTCGAAGTCCTTTGCCGTCTCTGACCGAATTACAATGTCATCGGCGAACCTCAAAGTTTTTACTTCTTCTCCATGAATTGTAATACCTACTCCAAATTTTTCTTTTGTTTCCTTTACTGCTTGCTCAATATAGAGATTGAATAACATCAGAGACAGGCTATAACCCTGTCTCACTCCCTTCCCAACCACTGCATCCCTTTCATGCCCCTCGACTCTTATAACTGCCATCTGGTTTCTGTACAAATTGTAAATAGCTTTACGCTCCCTGTATTTTACCCCTGCCACATTTAGAATATCAAAGAGAGTATTCCAGTCAATATTGTCATAAGCTTGCTGTAAGTCTACAAATGCTAGAAACGTACGTTTGCCTTTTCTTAATATTTCTTCTAAGATAAGTCGTAAGGTTAGTATTGCCTCACGTCTTCCAAAATTTCTGCGGAATCCAAACTAATCTTCCCCAAGGTCCGCTTCTACCAGTTTTTCCATTCGTCTGTAAAGAATTCGCGTTAGTATTTTGCAGTTGTGACTTATTAAACTGAGAGTTCGGTAATTTTCACGTCTGTCAGCACCTGCTTTCTTTGGGATTGGAATTATTATATTCTTCTTGAAGTCTGAGGGTATTTCGCCTGTCTCATACATCTTGCTCACCAGCTGGTAGAG
The DNA here is from genome assembly GCF_023897955.1 of Schistocerca gregaria. Lineage (NCBI taxonomy): Eukaryota > Metazoa > Arthropoda > Insecta > Orthoptera > Acrididae > Schistocerca > Schistocerca gregaria. The sequence continues at coordinate 13,480,117 of NC_064925.1, read as the reverse complement.
TTTTGTCAGGACTGGTTGTCCCAAGGCCGTCAGTAGTTCTAATGGAATGTTGTCTACTCCGGGGGCCTTGTTTCGACTCAGGTCTTTCAGTGCTCTATCAAACTCTTCACGCAGTATCTTATCTCCCATTTCGTCTTCATCTACATCCTCTTCCAATTCCATAATATTGTCCTCAAGTACATCGCCCTTGTAGAAACCTTCTATATAGTCCTTCCACCTTTCTGCCTTCCCTTCTTTGCTTAGAACTGGGCTGCCATCTGAGCTCTTGATATTCATACAAGTGGCTCTCTTTTCTCCAAAGGTCTCTTTAAATTTCCTGTAGGCAGTATCTATCTTACCCCTAGTTAGATAAGCCTCTACATCCTTACATTTGTCCTCTAGCCATCCCTGCTTAGCCATTTTGCAGTTCATGTCGATGTCATTTTTGAGACGTTTGTACTCCTTTTTGCCTGTTTCATTTACTGCATTTTTATATTTTCTCCTTACATCAATGAAATTCAATATTTCTTCTGTTACCCATGTATTTCTATTAGCCCTTGTCTTTTTACCTACTTTATCTTCTGCTGCCTTCACTACTTCATCCTTCAGAGCTACCCACTCTTCTTCTACTGTATTTCTTTCCTCCATTCCTGTCAATTGTTCCCTTATGCTCTCCCTGAAACTCTCTACAACCTCTGGTTCTTTCAGTTTATCCAGGTCCCATCTCCTTAAATTAGCACCTTTTTGTAGTTTCTTCAGTTTTAATCTACAGTTCATAACCAATAGATTGTGGTCAGAGTCCACATCTGCCCCTGGAAATGTCTTACAATTTAAAAACTGGATCCTAAATCTCTGTCTGACCATTATATAATCTATCTGATACCTTTTTGTATCTCCAGGATTCTTCCATGTATACAACCTTCTTTTATGATTCTAGAACCAATTTATTAGCTATGATTAAGTTATGCTCTGTGCAAAATTCTACCAGACGGCTTCCTCTTTCATTTTTTCCCCCCAATCCATATTCACCTACTATGTTTCCTTCTCTCCCTTTTCCTACTGACGAATTCCAGTCACCCATTACTATTAAATTTTCGTCTCCCTTCACTACCTGAATATTTTCTTTTATCTCATCGTAGATTTCCTCAATTTCTTCATCATCTGCAGAAGTAGTTGGCATATAAACTTGTACCACTGTAGTAGGCGTGGGCTTTGTGTCTATCTTGGCCACAATAATGCGTTCACTATGCTGTTTGTAGTAGCTTCCCCGCACTCCTATTTTTTATTCATTATTAAACCTACTCCTGCATTACCCCTATTTGATTTTGTATTTATAACCCTGTATTCACCTAACCAAAAGTCTTGTTCCTGCTGCCACCGAACTTCACTAATTCCCTTTTAACCTATCCATTTTCCTTTTTAAATTTTCTAACCTACCTGCCCGATTAAGGGATCTGACATTCCACGCTCCGATCCGTAGAACGCCAGTTTTCTTTCCCCTGATAACGACGTCCTCTTGGGTAGTCCCCGCCCAGAGATCCGAATGGGGGACTATTTTACCTCCGGAATATTTTACCCAAGAGGACGTCATCATCATTTAATCATACAGTAAAGCTGCATGCCCTCGGGAAACATTACGGTTGTAGTTTCCCCTTGCTTTCAGCCGTTCGCAGTACCAGCACAGCAAGGCTGTTTTGGTTAATGTTACAAGGCCAGATCAGTCAATCATCCAGACTGTTGCCCCTGCAACTACTGAAAAGGCTGCTGCCCCTCTTCAGGAACCACACGTTTGTCTGGCCTCTCAACAGATTCCCCTCCGTTGTGGTTGCACCTACGGTACGGCCATCTGTATCGCTGAGGTTCGCAAGCCTCACCACCAATGGCAAGGTCAATGGTTCATGGGGGGGGGGGGGGGGGCGGGGAGGGCTGTTTGAATTTAGGTTGATATATTCGCAAAATTCTGCCATAACAATTAAGTGTTCATAATACAATTATGTTCATAATATTATTTTTGGAAAAATTCTAGTTAACTGTATTTGCAAAAATACTTTTATTAATTATGGAAAATTTCAAGTTGGTGTCTTAAAATGTGGTTCGCATAGGGCATAGAATCTCTCCTGGCGTAATTCTTCTTTGTTGGTCACTGTTTTCTTTACTAAGCCTTGTCCAGAGAACGTCTCTACGGTAGTTCAGAAATTTGGGCCATTCAGTGAATTATTGTTTTCCGTTAAGAGTCAGTTTCGGACAGTTTTGTCGGGCCCCTGGTCACTGGAGCATTTATCTCTGTAAGTCAGTGGCAGTCAGCGCTGGCCGGCTTCACTGCGCTCCATCAGCGGAGGTCCGGGCCTGCAAGTCTCCCTGACCGCTGACCGCCGCCGCCTGGCCGCCTCCTCTCGTAATGGCAAAGCCGTGTCCGTCGCGAGGTCGGCGCGACGCGGCGCTGCGAGGTCGCCGCCGTCCGTCGGCGTCGCGGCGCCGCCCCAGCAGCCAGTGGTGGAGGCGGCGGGGGCGGTGGGGGTTGGCGGGCGCAGTGGACGACGCGCGTGGTCTCCGGTTCCACGCCGACGCCACTCGCCGCTCGGCTACCCACCTGTATAGCAGGGGAGCGCCCTCCCAACACAGTAGATTTGCTAGGTCGCTGGGTCGAGATAGCGTCCCGCCGAAATGCAAAAGTGCGTTTGTTCCTGCATCTGCTTCTCATATGCCTAGGTGGCTTGCGTGAGAAAATCCTTAGGAGATGTTGTGGTGTTCAGTTCAGAAAATGGTTTGATGCCGATCTGTATGCTGCTCTATTCTGTGTTAGATTCTTCATCCCCGAATAACTACTGCATCCTACATCCTTCTGACCCTGCTTACTGTACTCGCCTTGATGCCTCAGAGTGTGTGCCCTCAATCGATCTCTTTTTGTTACCAGGTACTACCACAAACTTCTCTTCTCCCCAGTTCTATTCAGTACCTCCTCATTAGTTGCTTGATATGTCCAGCAAATCTTCAGCATACTTCTGTAGCACCACATTTCGAAAGCTTCTATTCTCTTCTTGTCTAAATTGGTTATCGTCCATGTTTCACTTCCTCACTTGGCTACACTCCGTACAAATACTTTTGGAAAGGGCTTCCTGTCACTTAAGTCTATACTCGATGTAAACAAACTTCTCTTCTTTAGATATGCTTTTCTTGCCATTGCCAGTCTACGTTTTGTAACCTCCCTACTTCAACCACCATCAGTTACTTTGTTTCCCAAATAGCAAAACTATTCCGCTAATTTAAGTGTCTCATTCCCTAATGTAATTACCGCAGCATCACCTGATTTGATTCGACTACATTACATTGTTCACGTTTTACTTTTGTTCATTATTATCTTACCTCGCCCTTTCGGACGGCTTCCAGGGTTGACGAGTTGTGCACATTGGTTCAAATGACTCTGAGCACTGTGGGACTTAACTGCTGTGGTCATCAGTCCCTCAACAACTTAGAACTAATTCAACCTGACTAACCTAAGGACATCACACACATCCATGCCCCAGACAGGATTCGAACCTGCGACTGTAGCGGTCCCGCGGTTCCAGACTGTAGCGCCTGGAAACGCACGGCCACTACGGCCGGCCTTGTTCACATTCAGAGCTCGTGTAAAAATAAGTCTTTTTTGTGCAATAATTATTAATTAAGCAATATTGTGTCATAAATAATTTAATTAGTACCTACTGTAAGCCATCTATTGAAGGTTTTTATTTCTATTTGCATATTTTTCGGAATAAGAAAACATTCCATAGACGTGAATTTTGGTTTAAGTTTTGTTTACGTTTTCGTATACTGACAGTTACCGGACTGTTTCAGTAGACTAAAGTTTTTGTTGTTAGTCCAGCTAAGAAATAAGTGAAAAGTCTATATAGTGTAGAAGCAGTTCTTTGTTTTCGTCTCGTAAACAGTGCAAAGTTATTTTATTGCGAAATTTTCGAACTAGTCTTTTGCTTACATACTGTGTCCGTACGGTAAAGTCCAGTCAGTTGAGATTAAGTTATTTAACAGATACAGACTTTAAGTGCTTGCAAAGTTCGTATTGTAAGCGAAAATAAATAACTTCTTACGTCTCACAAAACAACTGAAGCGCTAAAAGGTAGGCCTAATTTTTGCTGCTCATAAATAACGAACCTTCGTAAAGTGTGAAGCGTCTTAAGTGATTTAATTGTGTTTTTAAGGGTGTAATCTGTGTTTCAATGCGTGATAAGTGTAGATGTTGCCGTAGGATAGTTAAAGAGTGAGTGGTATGTGTAGACTCTTCAATGGAATTTCACTGGGGTGATCGTAGTGGGGAACTGAATCTGAACTCAATCAGGCTCCCCCATGGAACCGTAGGCTCTGCGAAAAAGACAAGAGAATCTCTGAACAGGAGGCAAAGATTTGTGCCGTTCAGACTGAATTAGATCACGCGAAATTCGAACTAAATAGACTGAGGGGGGAAAAAGGTCCTGAGAACTGGGTAAAAGTAACAACAATGGGCTAAAGGGGAAGAGCTCATCAGCTTCTTCTACACTTGAGTTATCAATATCGAATAAAATTGGCTTGTTACCTGAAACAGGAGGGGAAGAGCATCGTACAGCTGTAGGTTACAGTAGGCTGCAGCAGTCTTCTAGCCAAGAAACTCTGTGTAGGTCGGTACCAGAAGAGACTAGGAAGAAAATTGTCTTCCTAACAGGTAGTAGCCATTGGGGTGGGGGAGTGTAGGCCAAATGGTACAGGAAAAGATAGGATCAGGGTACCAGATCACCAGTATTGTAAAGCCAAGTGGTAGCATTAGGGAGGTGACAGAGAACATAGGAAAATTGTGCAAAGGTTTTTGCAAAGAGGATCAGGTCATTTAAGTAGGTGAAGCAGGAAATAGCCTGGCTAAGAACAGTAATTACTGTATTAGATGTTGTAACACCATAGCTCTAACGTTGTACTGATTTATTTTGCCTTTTTTTTTTAGTGTTATATCGTTGAGTTTCTGTAAATGTTGTTGGATTGAATCGATACCATGAGAGTGTATTTTTTCTTTTCTGTTAAAAACATTGATGTCTTTTAGAGTATAGGAAGTGTAATCCCCCTAATATGTACAATATGAGCAAATGGTATGTTTTGTCTTTCTCGCATAATCTCTTTGGTTACTTTGAGGATGAATAATTTTGTTTAAATGATTTTTTTACAGAAATGTCAATATGTGCAGAGGTTCTGTTTTATTTAAAATGTTTGTTTGCTGTTATGTAAACTGCTGACCTTCACTTAGGGTTCTTATTGTTTTCCATGTAAAAGATGTTGTGGTTCCCCTCGGGAACGGAACTGTGGAGCGCGCGCAAATTGTGGTTGTCCTACGTAGAAAAGGTGGAACCAAGAGTCAGTTGGGGACGAGATACCAAACTTTCAACTGCTCATGTAAAAGTTGTATATTGTGCTGGTGCTGAGAGAGGCTTTAGGTGCCGCTGTCCAGTGCCTCTGATGGATGGATAAAGAGCTGGAACTATTCTGAAATTTATATCTACCATCGCCACCAAGAAATGACAGAGTCCATCAATTCTTCCTGTAAATCCACCTACCAACATGGAATCGCCACCACATTGCGCAATCACTGTAATGAAACACTACAGTAATGTACAGTGAAGGATCAGCTCATTGGATGTGTTAGTGTGCTCAAATATAAGGTAATTTATAACTGAATTTTGTACATACATTGATTTTTTTTCTGTATCATAACACCTCTCAGGTTCCTCTCCGTTTGAACTAAAGTGAGTACCGTGTGTCCTTTAGTGAAGGCATATTAAAATTTACAAGGCATAGAGTGTGCTAATTTTATATTGCTTGTTGAAAGGCTTTTAAAAACATCTCTTGCTATTCAAGTCGAATTCTGTACAATTTTGGGTTCTTCTTGTGTATTAAATGTGCATATTAATGTTGTAACAGGATCCACAGTTTGTCTATTGTGTTCATGCCACACAACGATTAATAGAAAGATAACTATCTATGAAAACAGTAACTTCTTTATTCAAAGACAGTGAGAAGTAATCTGTTAGTGAATTCCATTTAATTTTCATTCTAAGTAGAAAGGTGTTTAGTAGTGAAAGACTTAATCTATGCACAGTAACTTAATTTGCTGTGGACCATATCCATGTTTCATGTCAGATAGGAATTTGTTTGGAAAGTAATATTAAACCTATATCCGATTTACGATTTTACAGTGAATATTAATAGTAACTTTATTGAGACCATATACTTTTACTAAGTCCTCAAGGTAATAGTGTGTTTTGTTATCTGTTATATTTATGCAAATAGTTTGTTCTGATCTGTTAGCTCCAAACGTAACGTAAACGTACTGTATTAAGGTGCCAGAGTTCATTGCACTCGCGTGTGGCTAAGTATAGGTTGTGTTTGTCCGTTTAAATTACTCATACCTATTTTCTTGAACGAGAATGTCAATCATTCTATTGCCTAATTAGACTGACGACAGTTTTCTTTATCCTTTAAACAGTGTGTATAGGTTAAGTATTGTTTATTACTGTTGAAATATTTACATACTTCCGACTTTCACTTCCGATAAGCCACCTCCGTTCGGTATAACACGGTCAACACAACTAAATTCCTTTCAGAGGGTAACACTGCTCTGCTTCCTCATACTATAATTACTATAATAAAAATAATTTCGCTTTACGGACAGCCTCCAGCTTTGATGTTATGGTATAGCAGTAGCGGACGGTAGTGTTATAGGGTGACCTGGATAAAACAGGAGTAGCAACTACATACCAAATCTGAGTTTCATGGAGGTCCCGTCTTAGCATTGTGAGTTGCTGTGGCTCCAGTTTGTTGGTTTGTTTTATTTTTTAATTATTTTATTTTTGGCTGTAGGCTGCAAAGACCATACGTTCAACGGCAGTTTCTGAAGTGTCGTGTTAACATAATTGTATTTTCGACAGCAGAACAAAAATTAAAACACTCTAAGGCGAACGCCATAGAGCCAGCAGTACTTACAACAGTGCCATGTTAAATTATTGCAGTTTTCACAACAGACTAATGACAAGAATGTGAAGTACAAATATAAGATCCTAACACAAATTAAAAACACAAAATTAAGAGCCAGGTTATGTAGGATAATGACATTCACAACTTATAACTGAAACCTGGACAATGCCATCGTTTACAAAGATAAATTCTTAATGCCAAGTGAAATCATGCAGAAACGTCTGTTTTTGAACCGAGCTGGTTCCAGGGGAGCACAGGATCTACACACCTTACGTGGCAAATCTGGATAACGGAGTCTTTTAAATAGCTGGCCATGAAATGGTACTTACATGTATCGAATCGGTGCAGAAAATCGTTTACACCTGTAGGAAGTTGGTAGCTCTCGCACCCAATTACTTCTACAGGAGCGCCTGTGCGGCCGAATTCTTGGCACATGCCACTATGGCATGGTTCAGATCTGCCATCCACCGCGATTGTGACCTGATCATAGTGTACGGAAGCGATAATTTCCAACTGGTGTAGGCTGGTGGGGAAGAGAGGACACATGACGTATACTAAACCGGGAAGCTCCCCATCGAACCCCCTCTGGTTTAGAGGTAAAATAGCTCAGTGGATAGCCTGTAAAAACTGAAACAGATGAAGGTGTATTGAACTGTGGAGAAAAGAAGCAGAATAGAAGCAGCCAACTGTCCGAGCTCAAGGTGTGCAACATCGAGCAACTTACAAGAACCACACGGTCGTGGTTGCGTTGTCATGGTGTTGGATCTGAAAACTTTTGATGACAGAGAAATCTGCATCCGCTGAGGGGACTCCAGTTTGCAATAGCATACAGTACTACTGGCTCCCACGTCCTCTGCACCATTCATGCTCCACAAGTGTCGCCCACTAAACGGCGTCTCCAGTGTCCAAGAGTCGGGCACCGTTGAAGGCGATACTTGAGCTCATTACTAGCCCTTGGCTACCTGCACCACAACATAAAGACTGGTATTGTCACGTGGGCGTACACAGCTGGGATCATAGCGTTGTCGGTAAAGAACGACACCAAACAATGGTCTGCTTCACGTCTCATGTGATGCTATCTACGTCCAAGAGAATTAAAATCAGTTACCTACGGTGTAGTAAAACGCTTAAACTAAGGCAGAGTTGGGTAACTGAGCGCAGCGGGTGATTCAATATTTGAATTTCGCGTCAACTAGATGTCTTCCTACTATTGCTGTCCTACCTATATTTCTATATGTAATTTACCCGGAACACGAACACAGGCTTCCATTTGAGCTGTGAGGTTGGTGAGTATGGAGCAACAAACCAGTCTAGTTTTTAGTTATTTATAGAAGACAGAAAACAGAAAACGCAACCGTGCAGTTACTTGCGATTTACTTTTTTTAAATATGTTATTATGTCCTAATATTCGTTGTACAACAGTATGGATATGCTTTCTAGAAATGGTAGCTCAATATACAATATCTGTACGAGATAATACTTAATGGTACACTGACTTGATCCCTCGTGGGAGATTTAATGAAGAAGAATGTAATGAGTGAAAAGAAACAACAGACTGGATTGAGGATCAAAGATGGGAAAGCTGTACGTGGTTGCTTTACTTAGCAGCCAGAAAAGAAGAAAATTAAAATTAGATGTAAGAAGAAAATACTAGATTCACCAGAGGTATCGGATGGTATCAGCATCGCTAATATTGACGAAGATGACTATTGTAATAACCACTTTACTACAGCACTGAAACACTACATACACGTAGTGAAGAACATAATGAGTTGTGTTGCATCTGTAGAGGTGTAGGTAAAGAGAAAGAATTATAGGACCAGTGTTTTAGGTGTTTCGCACCGAATCAGGCTACATGAACGGGAGAGACAGCCAAAGGATTATGTTTATGATATCTGCAAGCAAGGAAATGAACATTCTAAAATCAGATTTAAGTATTATAATGAGAGATATAGAATATGTGAAAGCAAGGGTGAGTACACAATCCACGTTACTGTTTAAATAAATGTTACTAATAAAATTCCCTAATAGAAATTGATTGATAATTTATTTTAAAGTACATGAATTTAATCAAAGCTTTCTTATTTGTTCTGTTCATTGCACTGTTGTTTTTTTTCTTAAGGCTTAAATTGATTTTAATAGTAAAAGTAGAGAAATTGCTGCAATGTAACTGCAGCAATCTGACACATCGATAGTTTTAGGCATCTTACTACGAATGTGTCAATAGAATAATTTTTATTTACTTGAGGACTATTAGTTACAGTTTCGCTTACTATATTTGATCAATTGTCTATTTACGATGTATACACTTTCTCAATGATCCATTAATAAATACCGGAATTACATTGAAATACATATATCTTATAGAATAATCGTACGCATTCGGCATACGAAGATCGCGGTAAGCCACTGACTTTGCAGAATTTGGGTGGCTTGTCTCAGCGATACAGGTAACTGCACCACATGCGAAACCACAACGGAGGGGTGCCTGTGGAAAGACCAGTCCAACGTGCGGCTCGTTATGAGGGGCAGCAACTTTCCAGAAATTACGAGAACAAAAGTCTGGATGATGGAGTGTCCTGGAATTGTAACATTAACTAGCATGACCTCATCTGCTAGTTCTACAAATGGCTGAAAGACGTTTTCTTCCCAAGGGCATAAGGCTCTTCTTTATGCATTAATGGAGACGACATCCGCTTGGTGTTATACATGGACCTCTGGGCGGGAACTACTCGGGAGTATGTCATTATCAAGGAAAAAAAAAATGCTTTCATTCTGAGGGTCTGATCGTGGAATATTGGATCCCTTAAAATGGTAGCAGAATGGAGAATTTCAAAAAGGCAATGAGGAGCTTAGAGGTACAAGTAGTAGGAATTCCTCAAGTGAGGTGGCAGCAAGAACAAACATTCTGTTAACAACAAAAAAAACAAATTAGGGCTAATGCTGGATTAGGACTAATAATGATTAAGAAAACAGGAATGCATGTCAGCTACTATGAAACGTATAGAGAACGCATTATCGTAGCCACCATAGTCCATAGGCCAACAGTAGCCACAGTGGTACAGGTCTGTATGATAAACAGTTCCGCAGATTGTTAATTTGATAGAATGTATGATGAGATAATGGATATTATACAGATATTCAACAGAGATGAAAATTTTATTGTAGTGTATGACTGGAATTCTATAGTCGGAAATGGAAGAGAAGGAAAAAGTGTATGACAAATCGGACTGGAGAGAGAAATTAATAATAAAGGAAGCCGTCACAGTTTTCCAGGTAGCATAAATTACTCATCACTAACACTTGCTTTAAGAATCATGAATGAAGGTAGTTTACGTACATGAGACCTGAGGACGTTGGAGGTTTTCATGTTGATTATACAAAGGTGAAACAGAGATTTCGAAACCCCACTTTAAACTGTAACACACCTTATGGAGCAGATGTGGAATCTTACCATAATGTTGGTTGGTCGGTTGTACCGTTTCAAAGGAACCATCGCGCCATTTGACTGAAGCGATTTAGGGAAGACCTAAATCAGGATAACCGGACGCGGTTTTCAACCGTCGTCTTCCCAAATGCGAGTACAGTGTGCTAACCACTGCTCCACCTCTCTCGGTGACCATAATGTATGGGAATGAAACACAGATTAAAACTGAGGAAACTGCATACAGGTGGGAATTCAAGGAGGTGGGACTGGAAGAAAATGAACGAAACAGAGGCTATAGAGAATTTCAGAGAGAGCTTTATGAAACAATGAACTGACGCAGATGAAATACTTAGAAGACAAATTGGTAGCCTTGAGAGATTTGTGTGGCATGAGAGAATTACAGAGGTAAAAGTAAAAGGTCTAGTAGAAATCCTTAAATAAGGCACGGGATTTTAAGTGGAGCTATGACTTCTTGTCTTTGTAAGTTCGTATATTCTCGCGTATCCCTCCACCCGCCGAAATGGGAGTCTAATATCGCGAGGACTCGTGTGTTGCTACTGTCGTGACAAGTGCAGCAATGATAGATGTGATAGACCGTGCGTTGTCGCTGGAAGAAAAAATGATAGGGGAGTGTAGGAAACAGAAACATTCCGTGTGATAGTTCGACCTGGCTCTATACAGTACCGAGCTGTGCGACGCATCTGTTAAATATAGAATCATTTCGCAAGCGTAATCGTTTGCCCTGATACAGGTTAAATATTCGGTCGACTACGAGGTTATCATAGCTGCTGCACAAGCGTTCCTTCCAAGAGAATGACATGGGGAATCCTTGGCTTCCGTTTCAGAATAATCAGCCCGGTATTTTCCGTAAACATCTAGTGAAAACATAAAATCTGTATGTGGAGTAATGAATGCAACTCTCGTGTGTATATTACCCATTTCGTTCAATGCTGTCTGGTGATTGCTTTGCTATGTTATTCCCATGTTTTTATGCCAAAATCTATTACTGTGGTAATGCAAGGAAAGAGTATGAACTTACTGTACAAACCCTCTACGAAGACCAATATTATTGCTCTCTGGTTCCCTCCACGTTTTGGTTCAGTGTTGTGTGAATATCCTCGGAAGCCATTTATTGATGTTCATTCTGTGATTATTTAAAATAAACTGTGTATCTTACTACTTTATATTGAATATGGGTCTTTAGGAAAGGCAGAACTATGGAGAGTTAGGGGAAGCAAATGGTGTCTCCAACTGCAAGTAAATTGTCTTCGTTTTATTACTTCAGTATCGATTCATAGTCTTGTACATGGTGAACCAGAACTAGACTGACAAACATTGAAGGTTGGTATGGACCGAAACAAGAAAAAAAATCACTAGGAAATGTGGGCTATAAAATAGGTACATATAGAGAGTTATACGTGCTTCGTCTTCGATACTGCGCAACACATCTATTCTATTGCAGGCTCTTTCCTTTCCATATTTAGGAGGAAGTAGTGTCGACCACTACAAGAAAAAAGTGTCCAGTAACTGTGGACTCTAAAGTGTATATCTGAAGAGATGTGAGCACTTGTTCAATAGCGAAAGTGAACAAGTACTCATAACTCTTCAGGGATGCACTTCAGACGCCATGGTTACTGGATACTTTCTTCTTGTTTTGACCCATACTACCACATCTGAAAGTTTGTTGGTGGTGTTCTACACGCATCAAAAAAAGTTTTGTATCACCCCGGTTGCCGGAACTCCTGAAGATAGACGTTGACTGTGGATATTTTATCACAGACACAGTCCCTTTGACTGTTCAGAATTGTCACTAAACCCTCCCAAAGGTGTAAACAAGCATGCATGAGCAGCGCCTATTAGACGGAGGGAGTCCGACAACCGATTAGTTCCTGTCATTCCACCAGGAAGGAGGTACAGGGCTTATCGTTTCTGTACTTCAACCATGACCAGACGGTCAATACCGCAGTTCGATCGCATCCGCATTGTTACTTAGTGTCAGGAAGGGCTCTCAACAAGGGAAGAGTCCAAGTGTATCAGAGTGAGCCAAAGCTTTTTTTTTCGTACATGGAGGAGACACAGAGAGACATTAACTGTCGATGACTTGCCTCGCTCAGGCCGCCCAAGAGCTATTACTGCACTGGGTGACCACTGCCTACGGATTACGGCTCGAACGAACCATGACAACAACGCTACCATGTTGAATAATGCTTTTCGTGCAGCCACAGGACGTCGTGTTGCGACTCAAAGTGTGCGCAATAGGCTGCATGATGCGCAACTTCACTACCGACGTCCATGGCAAGGTCCATTTTTGCAACTACGACGCCATGCAGCGTGGTACATATGGGCCCAACAACATGCCGAATGGACCGCTCAGGACTGGTATGACGTTCTCTTCACCGATGAGTGTCGCGTATGCCTTCAACCAGGCAACCGTCGGAGACGTGTTTCGAGCTAACCCGGTCTGGCTAAACGCGTTAGACACACTGTCGAGCGAGTGCAGCAAGGTGGAGGTTCCCTGCTGCTTTGGGATGGCATCTGTGGGGCTGACGTACGCCGCTGGTGGTCGTGGAAGGCGCCGTAACGGCTGCACGATACCTGAGTACCATCCTCCGTCCGATGGCGCAACCACATTGGCAGTATACTGTTGAGGCATTCGTCTTCATGGAGGAAAATTCGCGCCCCCATTGTGCACATCTTGTGAGTGACTTCCTTCAGGATAACGGCATCGCTCGACTAGTGGCCAACATGTTCTCCAGATATGAACGCTATCGAACATACCTGAGATACATAGAGAAAGGCAGTTTATGGACGACGTGACCCACCAACGACTCTGAGGGATCTACGCCGAATTGCCGTTGAGGAGTGGGACAATCTGGACCAACAGTGCCTTGATGGACAGAACGGCACGACGAATAAAGGCGTTCATAAAAGCAAGAGGACGTGCTACTGCGTATTAGAGGTACCGGTGTGGCAACTATCTGGACCACGACCTCTTAATGTCTCGCTGTATAGTGGTAGACCATGCAATGTGTAGTTTTCATGAGCAATAAAAAGGGCGGAAATGGTGTTTATGTTGATCTCTTTTCCGATTTTCTGTACAGGTTCCGAAACTCTCGGAACCGAGGTGAAGCAATTCTTTTTTTTATGTGTGTAGTTCACTCAGTATGTGAGGCAAGCGAATCGCACAGGCTTCGCCTGGGTAGCGCAAAATCTCTACGGCCAGACCATTTTATATAATAATATTCCCCCGTCAAGCAGTCAATGCTTAAGTGAAACCTGTATAAATATTACTTCAGTAGTTTCTAGGGTGTATTTTGATGTAAATGGCAAAATCCGTCTGGGTACATTAATTTATTATATGTATACTGTTGATAGTAAAATAATATTTAATTAGGACCATTTAAATGCAATCTGTGACTAATTTTCTTTCCCTAAATAACTCTGTGATTCGAAGTGCCCCCCGACTTTCAGAGCAGGGGCACAATTCGACTTGTGAATTCTCCGAAGTTGAGACCTGCAGAAATACGTCAACTATAGGAACACCACGATGATACGATATTGAACTAAATAAATGCGGAAGAAAGTGTGAAACTTTCAACAGCGGACGAACAACTGTGCATGATGATACACGACTGGGACAACCGCCATTAGTCACTCATAGTTTGATGATTAAAGTGAAGAAGACTTCCTCCAAGGTAATGTTTGACTAAGCTTGAATATTCTCTAGGAGGTAGACGTTTTGGTATTTATGGCGAGATGGAAGCAGTCAACAAGTGGTTACATGGAACAGGCTACTAATAACTACGACATGACTCGTGGATAGATAGTGAAGATGCGTAAATAACGGGGGAGATTATACAGAGAAATGCACAGCTATTCTGACTGTAAGTGGTCGTTGCTGGATAGATTAACTCACGCTTTCATCGGATTGTTGTTGTTTTCGTTGTTGTGGTGGTCTCCACTAAACGAAAATTGGTTTGATTCAATTTTTTATGGTAAACTATACAGTGCAAGCCTCTTCTAACTATATCTATTTCACCATGCTTGCTATATTCAAGCCCTGATCTTCTCCTACATTTTTTATCCTCCAAACATACCTCCATTAGGAAATCGACGATTCCTCGGTGCCCCAGGAAGTGCCCTGTGAAACGATCTCTTCTTTTGTTGAAGTTGTGCCACAACTTTTTTTCTGCAATTCTATTTCGTAATTTCTCATCACTTATTTCTCTATTATGTATTCTTCTGCATTCTTCCGTATCGCATTTCCGCAGTTTTTGTTCTCTTCTTGCCTGAACTGTTTATCATCCTCGTTTTATATCTGTACAAGCTTCCATTCCAGACAAATACCTTCAGAACACACCTCCTAACAGTTAAATTTCTATACTCGTGTAATGTTAACAAATTCATCTTTTTCAGAAATACTGTTCCTGTTTATTTCCAGTCTGCATTTTCTTTTATCACTACATCAGCTACCATCCTTTTTTCCCGCCAAACATAGCGAAACTGTTCTGTTATATTTAGTGTCTCATTTCCTTATCTGATCCCCTCAACATCTCCTACATTCTTCTTATACTGTTGTTGATGCTTATCTTATAACCTTTCATCAAGACGCTATCCGTTCTATTCAACTGTTCTTTCAAGACATTTGCAGTCTTTCTCACACATGCAATAAAACTTATATCCATTATGAGTGTGGACCTACAATGTGACTGGCAGACCTGAAAGTAGCTTTTTCTTCTCCCTGAACGTTAATTACCTACCCAAATTTCTCATTGGTTACCTTTGCAGATTGATCAACGTACAAACATACAGTATCATGGATAGGCCGCAACTTTGTTTCATCCATTCTCGACTGCTGCTTCCCTTTTATATCAATCGACTCTCCTGTCTTGTGGTTGCTATACAAGCTTCGTAGAAGCTGCGTATTTTATTGTTGCTACCAATGAAAATACCTCCACTACGCGGTCGAAATACCACAGATGGCGTGTCGCGGCCAATAACGCCATACCATCACTTTTAGATAACTGATACTTTCAAAATATCCAAGAGTGCACTGCAGTCAACACCGTCAAATATTTTCTGTAAAGCGATTATCTCTATGAATTTAGGTTTGTCTTTCTTCAACCTATCTTGTGATGACGGGTCGGTATTGTCTCATATGTTCCGACAATTCTCTGGAAATCAAGTAGGAAATAATTCATGCCATTACTTTGCGGTTATAACTTACTAAATTGATGGTTTGGTAGTATTCAGACGTATCAACCGCTACTTCTTCAGTATTGGAACTGCTAGTTTCTTCATAAGTCTAAGGCTATCTCGGCTTTCACTAACATCGTGCACATCAGGTGGAACAGTTTTTCTATCGCTGGCTGTATCAAAGATCTGAATAACAATGAGGAAATATCATCTAATACTGGGTCTGAATTAAATTAAGGCTTTCAGAGCTCTGTCGAATTATTGTTGACGTGACATAGCACCCAACTCCGTTTTACCAACTTCAACTTGTATTTCCACAACGTACTCCTCAAGTCTGTTTCCCTCATAACGACACAACATATTTTCCTTATTGCTTTTAGTTCTACGTCTAAGTAGATATGATCTTCATACAGCCACTTCTGTATTCATCAAAAGTCTGCTTAATTTTCATATGGCGACATCTATCATTTTCCCAACCATGCACGGTTCTGAAGCCTTGCATTTGTCCTCTAACCATACCTGCTCAGCCATTTTGCGTTTTCTTTCGGTCTCTTCGTTTTACACATCTCTATTTCATTTCATCCGCGGTAATTTCCTGAACTTTTATATCGTCCCATGTAATTAATTAAACTGAATATCTCCGACCTTATTTAAGGATTTGTACTAGACCTTTTATTTTTACCTCTGTAACCCTTTCAGGCCACAAGAATCTCTCAAAGTTACCAATTCGTCTTGTATAGTATTCCTTTCACCTGCTTCAGTTCATTGTTTTCTAAAGCTCCCTCTGAAACTCTCAATAGCCTCTGTTTCGTTCATTTTATTCCAGTCGCACCTGCTTCAATTCCCACCTGTTTGCCATTTCCTCAGTTTTACTCTGTGTTTCATTTGCATACATTATTGTCAGCGAGCGAGGTTAAGCAGTGGTTATCACACTGTACTGAGGACGACGGTTGAAAAACGCGTACGGTTATCCTGATTTAGGTCTTCCCTAAATCGCTTCAGGCAAAAATGCGCGTTGGTTCCTTTGAAAGGGTACAACCCACCAACTAATATTATGGTAGGAATCCACATCTGCTCCGTCAGGTGTCTTTCAGTTTAAAGTATGGTTTGGAAAACACGGCTTTCAGCCGTATGTAGAACTAGCAGAATAAATCACGCTGGTTAATGTCACAAGGCCAGAATAGTCGATCATCCAGAATTCTGCCCTCGGAATTTCTGGAAAGGCTGCAGCCCCTCTTCACGAGCCACACGTCGGACTGGCCTTTCCACAGTTACAGATGTCACTGGAACGTGGGACGAGCGAAAGCTCAAGAATAGGACAGAACTGTGATGGCAATCTTTTACTTATTAATTACTGTTATTAGATGTTACTGGCGTCGTAGAGGACATTGCAGTTCGTTTGTAACATTTGCTTTTACAATTAAAACACATATCGCAGTAATAACGCTCAAGACGGATATATTGCATATTTCCCATGTTTTTCGTTACAAGTATTTTCGTAACTATTAAAAATTCTCAATTACAAGTTTTCATGACTATTTGTATGGGGTTAGGAATCTGTATTGTAGTAGGGGAAAGCCTTTCTTTATAGGCTGATTTAAAAATATGTTATATCAAAAATTTATTTTTATTTAAAATAATTATTTATGTTACTAGGCTCTGAGCACTATGGGACTTAACATCTATGGTCATCAGTCCCCTAGAACTTTGAACTACTTAAACCTAACTAACCTAAGGACATCACACAAAACCCAGTCATCACGAGGCAGAGAAAATCCCTGACCCTGCCGGGAATCGAACCCGGGAACATTTATGTTACTTGTATTGCATCTTCTCCTCTTCCACCTCACTAAGTCTATGTTCTCTTCCCTATCTCTCTGCTCAGCTATGACCGTACCCCCACATAACGCTTGGAGCGCACTCCAGTGCAACCTACACAGTACGAACGGTCCTGTGGGGCAGCTAAAAAGTGAGGTGTTATGAAATTTTTTAACCACCACCCCCTTTTATACCAAACCGACAGAAAAGCAAGTTAACACTGAATTATCATCTGACACTTGTAACATCCACAAGATAAATTTTAGCTACAGTGCGACGAGAGGAAATTATACCTCTAACAGTTACAAACTTTATCTATCCGACATACAGAACAACAGTGAAATGAAACAAAACGATGATAAATATTAATTATCTATATAATATTTTATGATGTAATTGGACATATCGATGTGTATCATACAATGATAGTGCACAGTATAGAAGTAAAATTTAATAAGCATTAATTCAAATACATATCCTGTTAAAAGGAAATTTGCTCTAACAATAGAAAGTCTCTGGCAACTGTCTGCACCGAGCGACGTGGCGCAATGGATAGCACAATGGACTCGCATTCGGGAGGACGACGGTTCAATCCCGCGTCCGGCCATCCTGATTTAGGTTTTCCGTGATTTCTCTAAATCGCTGTAGGCAAATGCCGGGATGTTCCTTTGAAAGGGCACGGCCGACTTCCTTCCCCGTCCTTCCCTAATCCGATGCGACCGATGACCTTGCTGTCTGACCTCCTCCCCCAAACATTCCAACCCAATTGTCTACCGCCATCTTAACAACCTCAGCGGCAAATTCAAATTACCCAACTCTGCAGACAAAATGCCGAGGATAATAAAAGTAATTCGTATCAGATTGGTTCTCTAAAAAACAGTGCTCATAGCACGATCGATATAAGAAAAATTTTCTAGCTGATGTATGAGGCCGAAGTTAATTACGCACGAGTTGCGAAGAATATTGTTTCAGGTAACATACGTCAGTCTCTGCGCTGCTGAAATTCGGTTGTTTTAATGATCATTTTGCTGAAGATAACTGTTTCGATTATAATCAACAGTTGTACAGAATCTGTTGTATGAATTGTGATTTAGTGACACTTACACAACTTACAGACAACACTTTTACACAACGTTAACTTGGATTTATTTAGAAACTTGACGAAATCTTTAGCCGGGAGAAAAAGTATTTTGTAATTACTCACTGTAATGAAACATTACCATTTTCATTTACAAATTAGTTAAATACCAAACCACAGAATAACACAGCGAACGCCACACTCTGAACTGAGACTTCATGTCTCTACCACATCGGTAACAGTTTAAAATGAACACTAAAATTTGCATCGAACAGACATACAATCAAGAAAGAGAATAATTCGTGGTTCACGTTATACTGGTAGTCTCTTGGGGCACAACTGATACCCTGCCTCTGAAATATTACAATACGTCAGGAGTAACACGGAAGGAACGGCTGGAGCAGCAGGCCTGTGTCGGGCAGGTGACTCGGCTGGAGGGTTCGGTGAGCTCACGAGCCACCCCTCGCCCCGCCTGACCCCCGACAAGCTACCCCTGGGCCTGTACCCTTACACCACCTCCCCGGGCAACCCGCGCGCCTGTTTCTCACACTAGGGTCGCCCGTCTCAAGCACTAATACCTCATGTTTAATGCATGCGGCCGCGCCGTTGCTCCGGAGTATAACACACTTATCCGTCCGCTTTAATTCCTTCCCGCTAATTACCCGCCTGGGTACTAGGATAAGTGGGCTGAGACGGGCTTAGAGTTGGCTCCCCCAGCGTTCCACTGTATACATCTTCTCCAGCGCGTGTGCCGGGCTGGCAGTGTGTTGCTTGCTCGATACTGGCACGCATCACCCGAGCATTACCTACGTGTAGGAAAGATCTGAATTGCGAGAGAACTGTAGCCACTTAGCGGCTTGCCATTACGACTTCTCAGCACATTTTGTGTTTTTGTTCCCTTACCAGAGAGAAACTTGTCAGTCGAAACACAACATACACTACTAGCCATTAAAATTGCTACACCACGAAGGTGACGTGTTACAGACGCGAAGAAGATGCTGTGATGTGCAAATGATTAGCTTTTCAGAGCATTCACATAAGGTTGGCTGGTGGCGACACCTACAACGTGCTGACAGGAGGAAAGTTTCCAACCGAATTCTCATACACAAACAGCAGCTGATCGGCGTTGCCTGGTGAAACGTTCTTGTGATGCCTCGTGAAAGGACGAGAAATGAGTACAATCACGTTTCCGACTTTAAAAAAAGGTCGGGGTGTAGCCTATCGCGATTGCCGTTTTACGTATCGCGACATTGCTCCTCGCGTTGGTCGAGAGCAAAATACTGTTAGCAGAATTTGGAATCGGTGGGTTCAGGAGGGTAATACGGAACGCCGTATTGGATCCCAACGGCCTCGTGTCACTAGCAGTCGATATGATAGGTATCTTATCCGCATCGCTGTAAATTATCGTGCAGCCACGTCTCGACCCCTTAGTCAACAGATGGGGACGTTTTCAAGACAACAACAATCTGCACGAACAGTTCGACGACGATTGCTGCAGTATGGACTATCAGCTCGGAGACCATGGCTGCGGTTACCCTAGACGCTGCATCACAGACGAGAGCACCTGCTATGGTGTACTCAACGACGAACCTGGGTGCACGAATGGCCTTGTCACTTTTTCGGATGAATCTAGGTTCTGTTTCCAGCATCATGATGATCGCATCCGCGTTTGGCGACATCGCGGTGAACGCACATTGGAAGCGTGTATTCGTCATCGGCATACTGGAGTATGGCCTGATGGTAAGGTGTGCCATTGGTTACACGTCTCGGTCACCTCTTGTTCGCATTGACGGCACTTTGAACAGTGGACGTTATATTTCAGATGTGTTACGACCCGTGTCTATACACTTCATTCGATCTCTGCGAAACCCTACATTTTAATAGGGTAATGTTCGACCTCATGTTGCAAGTCCCCTACGGGCCTTTCTGGATACAGAAAGTGTTCGACTGCTGCCCTGGCCAGCACTTTCTCCAGATCTTTCACCAACTGAAAACGTCTGGTCAATGGTGGCCGAGCAACTGGCTCGTCACAATACGACAGTCACTACTCTTGATGAACTGTGGTATCGTGCTGAAGCTGCATGGACAGCTGTACCTGTACACGCCATCCAAGCTCCGTTTGACTCAATGTCCAGGCGTATCAAGGCCGTTATTACGGCCAGAGGTGGTTGTTCTGGGCACTGATTTCTCAGGATCTATCCACCCAAATTGCGCGAAAATGTAATCACATTTCAGTTCTAGTATAATATATTTGTCCAATAAATAGCTGTTTATCATCTGCATATCTTCTTGGTGTAGCAATTTTAATGGACAGTAGTGTATATTACTGTCTTTTCCTTTGCCGTCTATTGTTTATGTCTTCAATTTCCTAAAGACTGTCTAACATAAACACTGACAGTCTGAAACATTATCACCATCTGCTTATTGCCCTCAGGTTCACCTTTGGGGCTAAATGTAGAGGAGATTTTGCGTGGTGTGGATTCGGCATGTTTCACGACGTATGTACCACCGTATGTCTTCTACAACGCGTCATGCATTTCTGAAAATACGGTACCTTATGGTGGAGGTTTGTGAGAGCGGAGCAGACACCCGATAGAGTCGCGCATGTATTCAGTCTGGTTCACACCCGGTGAATTTGGATGACAAAGACTACAACGTCATTTCACTTTGATGCTTCTCCGTGTGTGATACTGTCAGTAATCCTACTGGTAGCTGCCAGTCAGGGAAGATATCAAGTATAAAAGGAATGCAGCTGCCCACAATAATGTTTACATATTCCACAGCCGTCTTGGTAGCTACAGTTACCAACAAAAGTTTAATTGAAGCTGAGATGAATGTCCCTCGAAGCTTAATACAAGGTTGTTATAACTAAACTTTGGCTAGTTGAGAGTGTCCCCATGACAAACGAGTGTTCATAGGACAATTAAACTTTGTGGGAACATTTGTAAGGACGTCCGAACGAGAACTAACTAATAAATGTGTGAAAGAAACCGTTATGATTTGCACGTGGAAGGGTGACATTTATTAATTGCGTACTTTAAGTTCCAGGCTACAAACAGTGGATCATGGAATGTTCAGCTCTCGTGGCACCGCTCGTGCACAGCTTGAAGATGGCCCATTGTGTCCATCATTCTTAGCCATGGTAACAGTAGTCTCGATTAGCCGACCTTCTGTGTTATCCGACCCTTTCACCGCGCCGGCCGTGCGCCAGCCGACGACAGGTCAGAGACTGACGTGTCGATTGTTGATGCTCAGTTCATTGTCGATGTCTGCTACTCCTCCCTCCTAACTTAGATCTGTAGTGGAGTGAACGTGTTACACTCCGTTTATTGTAAAAATTTGTGGTGATGGCTTCAAAAGAGAAAAAGGTGGTCGTTTCAATGGAAGAAAAACTTTTAGCTGTCAAAAGAATAGACAGTGGTGAAAATTTATTAAAAGTGGCGCAAGATTAGAAAGTCAAGTCATGAAAACAACAGTTGGAGACTGGAAAAGGAACCGCAATGAAACTGAGAAGTGGATTTGGAAGATCGGAAAACAATGAAAAAATGTAATTATGAAAAAGTGAAGCTTTGTTCCTATGGTTTATTCAACATGGAGATAAAGGTGTACCCATGTCGGGACCTATTTTGCAGGAAGAAGCCTTAAAGTTTCGTTACGAACTAACCGAAGGTGAACCTAATTTCACAGCTAGTATAGGCTGTCTCGATAGATGGAAGAGAGATATGGAATTCGGCAACTTATTATCTGTGGTGAAATGCTTTCAGCAGATTTAGAAACTGTTCAATTGTTTAGGAATAAACTTCACAAGGTATTTGGCAGGGAAAACTTAACAGCCGATCAAATTTTTAACTGCAATGAGACTAGTCTCAATTACAAAATGTTACCGGAAAAAACATTAGCGCCAAAGGCCGAAAAGGCAGCGCCTGGCTACAAATGTAGCAAATAAAGAGTGCCAATTCTTGCATGCAGTAACGCCACAGAAAATTGGAACATGAAACTGTCCATGATAGGTAAGCCAAAGAAACCGATAGCATTTAAAAATGTATCTAAAATGCTTTACTGGTGAAATATTACAACAACAAAAAAAATGCTTGGATGAGCTCAGCCATTTTTAAACAATGGTTTTTTAATGATTTCGTGCTACAAACAGAAAATTTTTAGAAAGCCAACAACTTGCCTCACAAAGCACTGTTGCTTCTAGACAATGCCACTTGTTATCCTAATGAAGATGAACTTAAAGATCAAGATATAGAGGCCATGTTTTTGCCTCCAAATGTCACACCCTTGTCAGCGTATGGACCAAGGGACCTTAGAGACACTGAAGAGAAACTACCGCGGAAACTTGCTTTCCTCTTTAATTAATGCTATGGACAAGGGCGAAGACATGCTAGAGCAGTTGCGCCGTATTAACGTGAAAGAAGTAGTTTATGACTTGGGCCAATCTTGGGAGAGTGTTGGAGCAAATACAACTGCAAATCCCGGAAAATTTTGCTACAGGAAAGTCAAGAAAATTCTCCAGGTGATGTAAATCTACAGCAGGAGACCGAACCAGAAAATACTACCCTGCTTTCATTGTTACGAAAAGTTCGGGGATGTGCTGACGCCACAGAAGACGACATAAATGAATGAATTTTCCACAAAGAAGAATTTGAAGTGACAGATGAAGAAATAGTCAAGATGGTAAACGAAAAAGGAGGCGAAGAAGCGGATGTAGTGGAGGAAAGTGCGCCCAAGATTTCTCACCATGAAAGACACAAGGTCTTAGAAACTGCTTCAAAATATGTAGAGCAACTGGAGGAAACATCGTCTACCGCGGGTTTACTTCTTAAGAGACTACGTGATTTAGCGGCAAAAAAATGGCAAACAGCAGGCAGACAAAAGACAATTACTAACTTCTTCACACACTAAATACCTATTCAGTCTAGTTTGATTTGTACTATATTAAATGTTTAACTGATTTGCCCGACTTAAGGTTAAATTTTTTTTTTTTTGTATTATTTTCGGTTTTATCTGACCTTCCAGCTCATCCGACCTTGCCGCGCCCGGTTAAGGTCGGATAATCGAGACTCTACTGTATTTTCTTCAACACTTGGTGGCGCCGTTAGCCTTTGGCCTCTCTCAGCAGTAATTGCCAAATCGCCAGTTAATTCGAATTTCCACATCATGTTCTTCAACCGCCGTGCGGAACGAGGACTTCTCGATATTCCTCTAACACGTCGATATTTGTGAAGAGCAGCAGCGGTAATGCAAGTTCATACTTGTGCTTCAACCCTACGTCGCTGTGCCACTACCGACGACTAAAGGCCAGTCATTGCACTAACACTACTGAAAAATCAAATCCTGAATCTCACAGTCTGTACAAAATTTGATACCCATATGGTAAACAGTTTTCCGTCTACACTGGCTCAAGTAGGAAAGTTTAGCTACAACTACCTTGCCCTTTTCCCATAGGTCTGTGACTGTGGCACGGCGCGTGTTTCGGGCAGCTGTCCATCTAGGCAACGGCGTTTCCTAGGAAGGCCACCAACCTGGAGGAAGACGATTCATTCGACAAAGCAATAAGTTTCCATTGATACACGGTCCAATCCCAATGGTGCCGTGGTCACTGTAATCGTAACTCACATGGAAACACGTGGGGTGGGAACTTCTGTTGCGGAGGCCTATGTCGAACAACGTGTGCTGTACGGTGTGCTCCGAAAAAACTTGTGCCCGCACCAGCATCGTACTCTGTCGTTAGACTCGCCGCAGATGGCCGCCTACTTCATTTTACTGGACGGGAAAGGTTGCGACCTACATGTTCTGTGATGAGGATTTGATTTGCAACACCTTGACGCCTACTTGTGGTTTTGCCGATCTGCAGAGATTTTCCACAGGTGCGTACATACAGATCCCTTGTTAACCAAGTGGCCTTGAAGGTACATTTGCCAGCAATTTAATGCGTTACTTTTGGCATTCATCATTTGGCTGACAGGAGCAAGGATTATTTCTGTGATGTGTAACTTAGGACCGGCCTGTCCAAGGAACATTCGTCCTAACACATTCTTCATGATCTGAAAGGAATTGTTTTCATCATTGATTTCGTAATGTCATTGTGCTGTAAGGAGGAAAGATTACGTTGATCGAGAATTACTGACGAACGAAATCCTCAGTAATCAGAACTTAAGACTTTCATGCGGTAGCTACCAACTTTCATTTGTCGAGAGATGTTGCGCCGTATAAGAAGATACGAAATGTAGCAGTCGGTTGGTAGACTTCAGGACACACTGTTATTCTTGACATTTGACGCAATGAGCTAAAACATTTTCAAATATAACCGAGTGTCTAAATTTTGTACCTGCTGTGTCTTAAGTTTGGACGTATGTTGCATCCGAACTTTCATTCCATATTGTCCTGGTTTTGTTTTCATCAACAGAAGAAATAGGCACCTTTCCCTAAATGCTGCCAGTTGTTCGTCTACTGTAACGTAGTGATTTGGAATACAAGCCATTTGAATTTTGCTGATTGGGGCCAATTTACCTAGCATTCTAAGTTCACGCCTTGTGATTTTGTCATCAAAACGCAAGACAGGTATAATTTCTACAAATCTGTCTCTTCCATAGTTGCGTCTTGAAAATACATTAATTTTGAACCATAAATTGACTACTGATTCTTTCTTCAGTCTCATAACACCTGTAAGAAATGACAACCCAATAACTGAGAGCAGTTCTTCTGAATAAATATCGTTCCAAGGAGTTCGGACTTTAGAAGTGCCCTCAGTATTATCGTACAGGCAAATTTATTCCAATATCTCATCAGTAAGAAAAAATCATAATGTCACATAATTTTGAAATGCTTTTACTATAAGCTGTCATTCCGTGCTTACTTGTAATGTTACGATATCTGCGGCAACTTTGAGGAGGAGGAAACATTTTACATAATTTACCATTTTCTCCTGTGTAATTTACCTCCATTCCGTGAGCACCACATTCTACATTTTCATCTCCTATGTCAGAATTGTCTTAGTTTCCACATTCATGTTTTAGTCCTTCTACGTCTATATGTGCAGTCAGTAGGTCGTTCTCACCGTCCCCATACCATTACCAATGATGCACGTATCTTTGTCTTCATCTGACCCGGTATCTAGTACTTCTTGTATCATTTTTTTCTACTGCTTTCGTACGTTCTTCGTAGGAAACTGTTTAGGCTAAACAGATGTCTGCAGATGTTAATGTGTTGCTTGTCGACAGTAAATTTGCTGCAATGTTTATTTTTAAATGATGATGTTTGCCAACAGTGCAGTCAAAACAAGTAAAACTGAAAATAAAAAAAAATAACTGCAACAAACACAAATTGGTCCAATGCTCTTTTTACCAGTGCATATACAGGGTTAATCATGTGAAACATGCACTTAAAAACTTTGGAAACGGAAAGTGCTGTTGATGTGCGGTTTTGACAGAAGGAATTGGTAGTCAGGGGCTCGTGTCGTTAATCAACAGATTGTTAGAATACCTAGAAAGTGTATTTTTTGTGCAAGCATACTTTTCTTAAATGGAACTATGCCTATTAACATTAACAAAGTAAAAGTAGTGTAAATTGGAATGTCAGTTGTGTTTGTTGCAGAGATTCCACAGCGACTCGCGTCGGCGCCATTCAGCCTTCGTAGTTGTTGCGTAAGATGTTGTTATGTTTGCTTACAGCTTGTGTGGCCTTTGAATGCATTGCGCCTTGCTAGTCAGTTGGTGTACGGCAGTCCAAGCAGAAGGTCGTGAGTGGGCGATTGGAGTTACCAATACAGAAAAGCTGCACGGAGAGTAAGAAGAATGCAATTTGTCCTTGGCCATTGTATGCGGCAAGATATCCCAGTAGACGTCAACCATGTTGGTCATTATTTATCAATCTCTCCGACTAGTAACGTGCAAGTGGTAGTGTAACACTTACACAACGCACCACAAGGAAACAAATGACGGCAGGAGAGAGGGAAATTAATAATCTTACTACTATTGCAGGTGATATTCTTGTTAGCTTCCGCGCAATCGCACGTGGATGGAGCATGAGCCAGGCAAGTATCTTCTGAATTCTCCATCGACATAGGTTCCGTTCCTATGACATCTCTCTCCATCAAGAGCTGCATGGAAACCATTATGGGAATCATATTAACTCCTGTCTATGGGCAATAAAACAGGCTACTCCACATCATATAGTGATGAAGACATAGTTACCCATCTGTGACGATCACCATCACTTAGGTGGAGATTCAGAGTCCATGGAGTGTAAACGTGTGGTGTGAGTTAGTGAACAAACAGGGGGAACTTTTTTCAGGGGGAACGCCGAAAGACGCTGTCTACGCGCACGTACCAACTACGCACAACGATACGCAACGACGTATTACTGCAGCGTGTTCGGACCTCTCCTCTCAAATGCTAGCACATATGCAGCAGTCGTTCCATACCAGGCTGGAAGCGTGCGTTACCGCTGACGGTGGTCATTTTGAACAAAATCTGTGATAGTCAGTTATCTCTTTATCGGGCAGAATCCACATGACTAGTGTATGCAGTTGCGTTGTTCTTTACTATGTGCTACCACAAGTATTGTGCAAGTGTCAGTATGGGAACGTTTCAAAGTAGATATCTCGTAAACGACTCTTACTAGAATCCTGCAACATGCACCGCTGACATTCTAGTTTACCCTTCTTTCAGTCTGTTGATACAACAGGAATTGTTCCACTAAAGAAATGCTTGTTTGACCAAAATATACACTTTCGGTGGATTGGCTAAGGATACGATCCACCTGACTAGCAATCCATTCTGTGAAAACCGCATGCCTATGACACATTTCATTTCCGCAATATTTGCTGTTCAAGTTTTAAGTTTTTCTCCCGTACGTGTAAATATGTTTCATCATATTTCTTTGATAATAACGCCTTAAATCACAAGTACACAAACTCATTTTCTACAGGTTTTCTCCATCTCTTCTCACAATAAGACCAAAGAACTAAAGAATTCTTTTGTTGGCACGAGAAGAAAGGCGCGTGGGTGTATTAAGTTGCTCAGTGACACATTTGTTCTTCTCTCAGTCCATCTTATGCGCAGAACCCTGCGCCAGCACCAATGCATCGATCCGCTATTTGTCTCTGGCTGTAATGGTCCATGTCTCGCAACCAGCAACCATGAAAGGAGACGGAAGACACTACTGTTTCATTAAGCCGGACCTTTGTGGTGTTCGTTATTGCTATAGTCTGCCAGACCTTGGTGAGCTTCTTTATAGCCACTCGCCCTAACGTGATGCGTCTTCTCATCCTCCCATGTCACATATGGTTGACGCATGATAGAGGAAAGAATGCACGACTGCCATTTCATTTAATCGACCCGTGAGTTGAACATGTACTACTCA
The DNA here is from genome assembly GCF_023897955.1 of Schistocerca gregaria. Lineage (NCBI taxonomy): Eukaryota > Metazoa > Arthropoda > Insecta > Orthoptera > Acrididae > Schistocerca > Schistocerca gregaria. Next base: position 13,452,263 of record NC_064925.1, on the reverse strand, counting down.
ACCAGTTATCATGAGTTTGGACTTGCTGAGATAGAAGACCAGTCCATATGATAGACTTAACTACTTCTCTAAGTAGTTTAGCAAGTTCGCTGCTGACTAAAAGCACGAGGCCATTAGCAATTCGGAGGTTAATAGTCCCAACACCAATTGAGATGCCTTTAGTCCAACCATCAAGAGGATTGCTAATGACATGTTCTGCATAGATGTTGTACAGTTTGGGAGATGCAACACAACACCTCTTGATATGCTAAAGAAATCAGACTCCACCTGCGAGTTGATTATTGTACAACTTCTCACATGTTGGTATATGTATACGAGTTCCTATTCCTTCAACAAAACCTTGTCCTAGGGATATGTGAGGCTGAACGTATGGCTTCAAATGCTGGTTTAGGATGTAGAGCAAAATTTTGCTTGTGTGAGATATGAGAGCTATCGTCGGTAGTTGGTGCAGTTCCCGATAGCGAGTATACAGGCAACGAGATACAGTTGACAGATCTCAGACCTCTAGCAGCAACGGTGATTCTAATCTAGACTGGCATCAAACTAAGATTGGATTAGAGATAGGTTGTATTAGCGTGGACCTCAGTGGCTTACTTTTGTTGTTATTATTATTTTTCCATGGCTACTTTGGTTTCTGGTCCATTTAGGTTCCATTCCTTGTAAAAATGAGCTGCGTTATATTTAGGGACATTAGGAAAAGGAGACGATATCCCCTGGTCCTACAAAATCATAACATCCTTCCTAGTAAGACCATTAGCTGCGCCAAATATTACTGCCGATTGACACACTCATTCATTATCCATTGCGGAAGTCTCGTCAGCTGAATGTGTCTCATCACACATAACACATTGACTGGGTGACATGAGAGGTCAGTGACACCAAGACAGGAAATGAAAGGGCCGAACCAAACTGTGGAATTCCCTTTAGGAGCCAATCTGAACCTCCCCACTACTATTCTAATTTCGAGAGAAGGTGGCAGTCGTAGCAAGGACGCTGAATCTGTCGTCAGTTCGTTTACGGAAGAAAGCGAATTTGCTCAGATAACCTTGAAGTAACTGAAGCGTTCAGCTGCGTTCTGTTAACGAAACATGAAATAGGTTTTCCAACAATGTGGCAGTTGGCAGGGAGGAGTTCATTCTGTTGCGAATGTCTCATTATATTTACATTCTAATATTAAGAATGATACTGGACAGCAGTTTTGAGAATTCTACCAAGTCATGAGGCTCTGATGAGTTTTACCGATTTCATCGGTTTTGTAACGCCACTGACACTAGTAACCATATGACAGACATCTGGTAGCCCGACTCCAAAGGTCAGCGGTCCGTGCGACAAAATGCCATGCGAGGGGTCCAGGCCAGATTGCCTGTCAGGTCGGAGATTCTTTTCCGCTCCGTAACTGTGTGTTGTGATGTCTACATCATTTCATCTTCGTCGACACACAAGTCGCTGAAGTGGCCTACAATAAAAAGGCTTGCACCAGGCGACCGAGCTACCCAACTGGAGGCTGTTGCTACACACACTTTTTATTTCATGTGTTTCCAATAGTGTAAGAACTAAAGCAGGACAATACTCATGTGAAGGCACGTTTGTAAGATTTCAGCGTATATCAGGGAAGTAATCACCATTTGTGTGGTAGTGAAACATGGACTGGGAAAACCGGAACAGAAAAGAAACGAAGCATTTGACATGTGGTGCTACAGAAGACGAATGTTGGAAACTAGGTGGGCTGATAAGATATGGAATAAGGAAGTTCTGCGCTGAATCAGAGTGCAAAGGAAGAATTGGAAAATACTGACAAGCAGTCAGTCCCCTAGAACCTAGAACTACTTAAACCTAACTAACCTAAGGACATCACACACATCCATGCCCGAGGCAGGATTCGAACCTGCGACCGTAGCAGTCGCGCTTTTCCGGAGTGACGCGCCTACAACCGCTTGGCCACAACGGCCGGCCCCGGCATCAGGGAATGACTTCCAGGATACTAGAGGAAGCTGTAGAGGACACAAACAGTAGAGGATGACAGAGCTTAGAATGCATCAGTAACTAATTGAGGACATAGGTTGCAAGTGCTACCCTGAGATGAAGAGGTTGGCACAGGAGAGAAATTAGTGTTGGGCCACATCGAACCAGTCAGAAGGCTGATGACTAAAAAAAAAATCTCAGTTTCACTGCAACCTCAGCACTTTTTTTGGTAATACTTTAGTTGGGTGATCTCTGTCGATATTGAAACGTGCACCGGTATAATTTTATTCTCTCGCAGTCGCTCAAAAGATGGTGGACTATAGTTATGTAATCTTAGGCACAATGGGTACATTACTGTATTATAATATCAGAAATTTAAAACACTGTGTCCGACTTATGGTTAACACCGTCTGAGTAATCTGTAACTGAAACTGGTGTGAAGTTCAAGCTATCCATCGTTACATTTAACACCACATGGAGATTCCTTAACTGAAATTGTAAGAGTTGTGGTACAAAAACAGAATAATGAGTCTTGCATAAAAGAAAAATTTTTTCGTTAATATTCTGTAACTGACAATATAGGGGTAACAAGTACCAAAGAATCATTCTTTCACAATGAGGGGGGATCGACACTAAGTAACCACGCAAAACAGTTATTTTGTACAAAATTACATAAATTAGTTTATAATTTTTAAAGGATGTTTCCATAGAAAACGTTCAGTTCAGAATTTTCATGCAAAAATGAGGATCATAACAAAATTCTAAGAACTAACAGCAAATTAGAAGACCAGTTGCTGTTTGAACAGAACTTGTAAAATCAGAAAATGTAACACCAGGTAACAGAATAGAAACACAGGAATCGAACATTAATGATCAGACAAAGCATATTATGTCGCGACCGCTATGGAAAGCAAAGAAACGAGCTGTATCACAGACTAGGTACACATGTTGCCACAGAGTGATGGAAGAATCGTTACACATAACAGGAGACCATTCAAGTCATCATTAAAGGCACGTAAAAATATGTTGACGTAATAAGACATACGTTTGAAAGTTTTAGAATCAAATTGCAACTTACATACAATTTTGTATCTGTACACCCATATCAGGGAATCTCTAGTAAATAACAGTTAAATACATCAGTTTAATGGGTTTAATATTTCACTACTTCTGATTCATATTAGCTTTTAGACGTTTTATGGGAAATATATTTTGGTTTAAATATCGGTTTCTACTTTGAAATATCTGTTGGGAATAACGAACCTGTTTCATATTCAACGGAAAACGTGGAAGTAAATGAGTTCTTCATGCAGATAGCAGCCTTTTAAAGGGAACAGAGTCTCTTGCTTTCACTGAAAGTAGCTTGCTTTCGCGGCTTTCTTCTCAGAAATACGGTTTTGCGATACATCCGTACATTAAGAATATCAAACTGCTCTGCTGCCGCATTCTTATATCAACATTTAAGACAAATCATACCAGTGCTAGAAAAAGAAATCATGCGGAACAATAAAAAATATTGCAGACAGAAGACGTAAAAGTCATTTTCGTATGGTATTAAGTTAAAGCGGAATTGCGCAAACAGGAATGAGAGCACGGCAGATTCAGGATGAGCTAGTTATCCTTAGAAAAGGTAAGTAATACGCCAGAGGGAGATAAGAATTTTGGCCACCGGCATTCTTCGTTCCGCACCGGACTGCTCACACAGTTTTATAGCGTCGCCTGGTAGCAGGGCCATTTGTGCGCCTGAGGACGTCAGAGCGTTTCGACCCACATCTGAGCTTACAGTAGTCTTATTATAGCGACAGTGGACAACTCCAGGCACTTACCAGAAGAAACGTGTTTCTCTCCACTGCAGCACTGCTACGATGAAAGGTCCTGAAGTGGAGCCACCCACAAAATGGGAAGCCGTACCTCCAGTTTCTCCAGACATTTATAACGCCGTTCCATATTGTTGTAAAGAAATACTTCCGTGAAATATAATGATGCTAGCGATCGCGAGAGATCAATAAATATCAATTACAAAACTCATCTAGGCGTACACATTACCTCAGTTCTGTTTCATTACAAATCTTGTGGTATATTATGATATTTGAGGTATTTTTTGTGTCCTATATTTCTTACATTAGTTGCTCTACGGTTTTTGTGGAAGTTACATAAATCTTTTTTTCATTTTAGTAGCTGCAGGACGCCTAGCAAGCATCAAAACAGCCACACACTAGAGGAACGCAAGGTTTGGCATTATTTAAAGAGAGAATTTATGACAAATAAACGTCATCAACCTTTACATTAACGTACATTTAAGTTTAATGTACCTAACGTGGGAAGTATGCTGCTGAAATTCGTCGCGCTAATGCATATTAGTAAAAAGATACTGAAACAGTGAAAATATTATATAAATTTGTAACGCATTCTCTGATTTCAATCAGTTCCATGTAACATGGATAAATATCAGGAGTAAAGGTGACATAAGGCAAGGTCAGCTCCGGTTTCTTAAATGAACACTAACAAAGCTTACATATTACGATACTAGAAAAGAAAAAAAAACCTTTGGATGGAAATGGGTTTTTCCTAAGTCCGTAATTGGCAGGGTAAAGGAAAGCGCACAAATCTGACATAAAGATTGAAAGATTGTGGCGGGAGTGAAAGATAGTGACTGCGTAGTGTACTGTAAGTTATATCGATACGATAACGAAGGAACAAAGTCGTTGGGCAGTTTTATATAATGGATACGAAGAGGGTAAAATCACGTCTTTATTGTGAACGGTACACTGCAACGGCACTACACCCTCTTCTGTGCTCATAAAAAATAACAGTCCTCTCTTTAATTACGTGTGCCTTGTCACGCCTGTTAAGCTGCGTGACTTCGCTTCAATCTTGACTGTCTTTCGTAACGTCTGATTTCGGCTTGTGAACAACAGCAATGATATTAACACTGTTTTAGAATAAACTAAAGTCTCTGACTAATTTTAACAACTTTTCTGCCTTTAAGAATATTACTTAAGCGATCGTACTTCTTCCGGAGCGTTTACTGAATAAACTAGGGGATTATTTTGTACAACAGCAAAGTACCAGATGGTTATATTTATACATTCCCTATTTAACACTTTACAACACGGAAACCAATTACCGTACGATTACCAAACTTGGCAGCATTAATCTCAAGGACATGGGGAAGAGAAATAATGCATAATCAGTTCCATTGTAATATTTTCAATGTGCTGATATCGTACATCATACCATTACATACTGCTACAAAACGGGCTCAATATGACGCCCATCAGTCCAGAAGAGTTTGAATGAGCTACCTCTCTTTATATGCTCCGCCTTCAGATTAGCACATACGTGAATGTTCCCCTGGTAAACCCTGTCCTTCAGGTAGCCCTACAACCAAAAATCATTCTTCAGGTAGCTCTAAAACCAGAAATCACAGGAAGTGAAATCAAGTGATGGAGCCGGCTAAGCATTTGGAAACGATCGGCTGATAATTCGATCGTTTCCAACTGTGTTCCGGAGATGCAGGTGAACTTCATGAGCGATGTGCGGTGGGGTCATATCTTGCATGAAAACTGTTGAGTTTAATGCATCTTTCTCCTGTAGCGCAGCTATGACAGGCTGGCGAAACATATCGCAGTCACTGCACTGGCCAGTCACACTGAACGTCTTTGGTCCTTGAGCGCCAATCTGTTCAGAAAAGTATGGGCCAATGATGAATGTAGCGGTGAAGCCACATCATACGATGACATGTTCACCATAAGGAGGAACTTCACGCACAGTGACAAGGGGTGAAGATTCCCACGCTCGGCAATTGTGTGTGTCCACCTCACACGTGAGAGACAATCAGCTTCGTCGTCGACTTCAGTCCTTGCGAGAAAAAAGGAGAGCAAAGTCAACACGTTGATGTGCGTCCTGTGGTGTAAACTGGTCTACAATACGGATCTTGTACGGATGCCATTTGAGAACGGATCGAAGCACCTTCCATACAGTGGACCACGAGATGTTCAACTGTCGTGACAAAGCACGCGCACTGCCTGACGATCGGGAATTGCGCGTAGCGTTGTCTGCCGTAGCAATAGCGACTTCATCAACCACCTGTGGTGCAACCGGTCATCGACCTCTTCCCGGAGCGACGCCCAGCAGGTGGAGAATGAGGACCCTTCCGTAATCTCTTCAGCCGGCGATATCTTCGAAGCTACAGCATTACTGTTGTTTGGATAATAGAGCTACACTAATAACGCCTTTCTCCTTTTGACCAAGCCCACGTGGACAAGTCAAAAAGTGCACTGCGACTGATCAGACATGGAAGACCATGAATCACGATGGCTGATCACGGTATCTGGTGGCCATAGTTGGAACTGGACGGTGGCGCTCTGATGCATTGAAATCATGCACCCCATGGTATGGACATTATGGTACCAAATTTGGTACTCGCACGGTAATTAGTTTCCGTGTTATAACGTGTGTAATTATAGACACCTGGTGCACAGCCGACCTCTTACATTCAATTATTTTCTGCTAATTGATGGTTATCACTAAACCACACTTGCCACTGGACTAGGAACAAGTGCCTTGAGATCTTCCCTCCTGAAAAATCAATAATTTTTCTTACTGATACCGATCTGTTCATTGAAATTATTACCGCTAATGAATTTATATTTTAATAAATGTAACTATCGCTTTTGTAACAGAGTGAAACAAACGAGATCTTACATATGTTTCTTTTCAGACATAACTTCACAAAATTTGTGAAACGGAAGTACAGTTAGCAGTTCTCATTAGAGTGAGGTCACTTTAATCTTGAGACTTGGAATAATTAAATTACACGTATGAATTTTAAGAATGTACTATTACGAAGCAACCATCACAGTAGCGTGTCTCTACTTTTTTGCTTTGATAAACCACGTAAACATTGCATTCCCTGTTGTTTCTTCTTAACGCAGTAGATATTATTTTCAAGATCGGATTTAAGCCAATAATAGTATCTGAAATAAGGTGGCAAAACTTTTTATAACAAACTGGCATTTTTTGAACAGGGTGCGCTTTTTATAACAGATTTAGTTAAGACGATTTTGGCCTCGTTTATATCAATACTGAAATAAATTTTCTGTAGCTTGCCTTTTCTGAAGCGTTGTTGTTGAGATATAGTGTAAACTCCTTCCGCATAATCTTCACACATCTCCTTAAATAGATTTGGATTTCCAAAACTGTTTTTAGGAGAAAACATGTGTTCCACTAGAAGCGTCTAAGTGTTCTGTTAAGAACTGTTATTAACATGGCGATTTTTCTCCGCATTTTGAAGATAGTAATGACTTTTATATATATCATTATGGTTTCTGTATTATAAATTAAGATTTGAAACTGAAGTAATCACAGAATAAAACAAGTATTCCTCATTTCTTTAAAATGTTATTAATCTTCAAAGTAAACATTGTGATCCATCAAAGTCCAGGTTTCTAAGTTTGCGAACGTCTAAATTGGACACATTAATGATGCCGCAATGGTCATCTTTGTGAAGCATTCTCAAAGTAAGATGGTGTAACTCTCGGAACACCAACAAAGGCTGCAATTTACGTCAGACGACTTATTATTCTACAATTTGTATCAAAACTAGCGCGCAATACACCCTAAGACAAAAAAAAAGACCCACCTTGAAGGAATCATTCAAATAGCACTGAAACCGGTACGTTGTCTATTAATGTATGGACAAACAAATGATTAGAATTTCATAAAAATTGTATGATTTATTCAAGAGAAAGAGCTTCACAATTCGAGCCTTCGTCCATCTCTGGTCCTTATGTTACCAGTTATTTGGCTTGACATTGACTCACAGAGTTGTTGGAGGTCCTTTTGAAATACATCGTAGAAAATTATGTCCAGTGGATGCGTTAGATCGTAAAAATCCGATATGGGTGGACGGCCAGGCCCAATGTGCTACACGTTCTCCCAGAGGAGGAGATAATGGCGATCTTGCTGGACTGTGAAACGAAATGCTAACCCAGACCATCACCCCTGGTTGCCCAGTCGTGTGACGGGAGACAGTCAGTTTGGTTCTCCACGCCGGTCTGGTGTTTCTTCATATACGTCGTCGTTCTGGAGTGTCACTGACTGGAGTAGAAATGTCTTCACTGATGATCCCGCTTCGAACTGAGCCTCGATGACCAGCAAAAGACATGTCTCGAGACGCACCAGACTGCTGTGGGATACCAACTTGACAGTCGCCTTCCATGCGACCAACAACCACGAATGGTGGTCAGGAGTGTCATTTCCTTTCGTAGCAGGACACGTTTGGTTGTTATCCGGGGTACCCTTACAGCATAGCGACAGGCCGACGATATCCTACGTTCTGTATTGTTGCCCTTCGTGGCGAGCCATCCTGGGTTTACATTTCAGCAAGATAAAGCTCGCCCGCATTTGGGATGAGTTTCTACCTCTTGTCTTCGTGCTTGTCAAACCCTATCTTTTCTAACAGGCACTCTATATATCTCTCCCGTTCAAAGCATTTGTAGCATAATGGGGACAGCCCTCCAACCATCTTGGATTCTGACAATGTGACACTCCCGTTGGACAAAATTAGTACTATATCTTTCAGGAGGACGTCCAACAAATCTGTCAATCAATGCCAAGGCGAAAAACTGCTTCCATAACGGCCAGAGATAGACAATGCGTTATTGACTTGCTCTTTTTCTAGAATAAATCATCCAGTTTGTCTGAAACTATAATCATGTGTTTTTCTGGTCACGTACATCTACCAAATTGCGCTCCTTTCGTCTTACAGTGTACGTTGTTCGGCCGTCGCCAAAATAGCCCCTGCAGGCAGCCAACACATCCAACACAACACAGGACCGAGGTTGTCTAGGCCCAAGGCGTAAGCAATGATAAACATCCGCTGTTTGGAAACAGACATTCCGCGTACTACTTCCTGCAGAGGGAGTTCGGGATGGTCTGCAGGAAGTATTGCTGTACAACATCTGGTTGTCTGGCCAATAGTATTTAAAGGCTAGAACCAGCACCGGACGTCAGTCACGCCGAATACCAACCTCAAGGACGTCTCCACGGAAGACTACGTCTTCGCTATCGGAAAAGGACTTGAAATTAAGTGTATGTGTGTTACCACGGACTCTTGTGGGAAACTTAGAAGTTATATTTTGTTGCCTCTAGTAGGAAGTACTTACTGGCTTTTTGATTGTGACTTTTCCTTACAACTCAGTCATTTCCTTGTAAACTAACGTAAATAAAACTTGTGTTGTAAAAACTTTCAAATTGTCAGTTACAACATATGTATTGCCTGAAGACATTACTACACGACAAACTGCTGGGTCAGTAAAGGAAAAAAGCTTATCCACCATCAGACTTAATGCCTGCATCATTTCATACTCTTTTAATAATAATAAAATTTGGCATACTCACACTGACAGAACCACAGGCACATAGACACAGGCAACAGAGCATGCACGATGTCGGCACTAGTACAGTGTATATCCACCTTTCGCAGCAATGCGGGCTGCTATTCTCCCATGGAGACGATCGTAGAGATGCTGGATGTAGTCCTGCGGAACGGCTTGCCATGCCATTTCCACCTGGCGCCTCAGTTGGACAAGCGTTCGTGCTGGACGTGCAGACCGCGTGAGAAGACGCTTCATCCAGTCCCAAACATGATCAATGGGGGACAGATCCGGAGATCTTGCTGGCCAGGGTAGTTGACTTACATCTTCTAGAGACCGTTGAGTGGCACGGGATATATGCGGACGTGCATTGTCCTGTTGGAATAGCAAGTTCCCTTGCCGGTCTAGGAATGGCAGAACGATGGATTCGATGACGGTTTGGATGTACCGTGCACTATTCAGTGTCCCCTCGACGATCACCAGAGGTGTACGGCCAGTGTAGGAGATCGCTCCCCACACCATGATGCCGGGTGTTGGCCCTGTGTGCCTCGGTCGTATGCAGTCCTGATTGTGGCGCTCACCTGCACGGCGCCAAACACGCATACGACCATCATTGGCAACAAGGCAGAAGCGACTCTCATCGCTGAAGACGACACGTCTCCATTCGTCCCTCCATTCACGCCTGTCGCGACACCACTGGAGGCGGGCTGCACGATGTTGGGGCGTGAGCGGAAGACGGCCTAACGGTGTGCGGGACCGTAGCCCAGCTTCATGGAGACGGTTGCGAATGGTCCTCGCCGATACCCCAGGAGCGACAGTGTCCCTAATTTGCTGGGAAGTGGCGGTGCGGTCCCCTACGACACTGCGTAGGATCCTACGGTCTTGGCGTGCATCCGTGCGTCGCTGCGGTCCGGTCCCAGGTCGACGGGCACATGCACCTTCCGCCGACCACTGGCGACAACATCGATATACTGTGGAGACCTCACGCCCCACGTGTTGAGCAATTCGGCTGTACGTCCACCCCGTCTCCCGCATGCCCACTATACGCCCTCGCTCAAAGTCCGTCAACTGCACATACGGTTCACGTCCACGCTGTCGCGGCATGCTACCAGTGTTAAAGACTGCGATGGAGCTTCGTATGCCACGGCAAACTGGCTGACACTGACGGCGGCGGTGCACAAATGCTGCGCAGCAAGCGCCATTCGACGGCCAACATCGCGGTTCCTGGTGTGTCCGCTGTGCCGTGCGTGTGATCATTGCTTGTACAGCCCTCTCGCAGTGTCCGGAGCAAGTATGGTGGGTTATGGTGGGTCTGACACACCGGTGTCAATGTGTTCTTTTTTCCAATTCCAGGTGTGCAAGATACGTTTCAGTGCAGAGCTAATCGTACCTGCCTTGGAGACATGAATTTGACGCCCACAAGTGTCCTTTTAGTAGAGGCGGGGTAGATGCCACTGAGCATTCGATGCCAAACGTTGACAGGTAAATTTTACATTTAAAACATGGCCTTCATGGAAGCTTTGTCTATCAGAACAGAATGTGCATGTACTGGTTATGAACTGTCGGCACCAGAAATAATAAAATTTCGGTCGTCTCTGCTAGCTTCGATAACCGATGATCCGTCATAGGTTGCATTGGATGTTCTTCGCATTTGCCTTTATTTCAATATGTTTTCGGCACACTTACCTGCCAGAGTCCACCCTGTTATTTTACTACAACCAACTCGGAGAATGTTGGTGTAAATTACAGATTCAACTGTCGCGTTGCAACTAAGTGGCCTGATTATATCTACACGTATAACGATGGATCCCTAACTCCACGGAGCAGTATACTATATGTACTTTTCTGCGCCGTCAGCTCTAGGTCAAGAAAGACTTCAAACTGCCTCAGAGCGCTTCTATTTTTACGCCGGAGACAGTTGCACATTTGGAAGCACTCATTGTTTCCTCAACTCCCATCTGAAAAGCATTAATCGTGTCGGACTCCAACAGCGTCTTCCAAAATACTTTACACCAGCGAAGGAGCAAGACAGCCTATCCTTAGATATTAGATGTAGTTTTAGAATATGTTCGCTATGAACGGAGGGGAAGATATATTCTGTGGGAGCATTCCTAGGCGGTTATCAGCTATAATGAAGAAACTGACGTATTAGCGAAGCAAGTGACATCTGTTGCGATTGTCCTTGATTTGAAATTTCCGTACAAAGACATTTTACGTGAGGTCAAGAGCCACGGCAAACATCAATGGTAAGAGATTATGGAACGTGACCCAAAAATTAAAAGTTAGTTATTATTCAGTATTACAACCTAGAATTCTCCCAAAGCTGTGGTTCTCGATGATGCATTTCGACCGATCAGAATGTCCACCATTATTCGACTCCATTTCAGACACGCTTCTTTCCCTCTAAAACTGTATCAGATCAGCATTTACAGTTCCCCTGCTCGTGAGTGTGATCTTGAGTCGGAAGCTGACGCAAACAACATCTTGTTTCCGTGTCTCAAATTTGAATGAGGAACGTTGCGCTTTTTGAAGACTTTGCTGAATGTAGGATAGCATCTTCCTCATTCAGCCTCGTCTCTTTCATTTACTGAAGCCATTCGTCTTTATGAGCCAACGGCCTTGCCATATTGTTAACACCAGTTCCCGTCAGGTGACCGAAGTTAAGCGCTGTCGGGCTGGGCTAGCACTTGGATGTGTGTCTATCCGGTCTGCAGAGCGCTGTTGGTAAGCGGGGTGCACTCAGCAGGTCCGGTCTCGTAAGCTGACATACGGCCGGGGGAGCGGTGTGCTGATCGCATACCCCTCCATATCCGCATACAGTGCCGCCTGTGGGCTCAGGATGACATGGCGGCTAGTCCGTACCATTGGGCCTTCATGCCCTATTTCGGGTGGAGTTTTATTCGATTTTATCAAGTAGATGTTTATTTTCTCAAAGGTAATTGAAAATATCTGTAGATTTAATGGTATACATATTACATTTTTAAACCTTGCTTGTGATAAAAATTTCAGAAATGGTGTAAACTAATAAATTAAAACAATTTAACCAACTTTTAAACGTAATTGTTAACAGATCTTCATGGTGGACAATTTATGACAGTTTCAACTCTCATATAGGTAAATACGCGTTTGTGTGTTCTCTAAAAACTACTCAGTTTATATAGTGACTGTTGTCTTCGACTCCATACACAACGATAAGGGCTACAGAGAGATGCAGCAACTGCAGTTGTATGAGAGCTGAGCAGGAGCAGAAACGGGTTTGGGAGAGCGGAAGGAGTGTGTGTTGACAGCACATTCTGTAGTTCGTTCGTTTCTAAAAGATTTTTTCAGCGGTCTGCTTCAGTTCGTTAGAGCAAACTGCGCCGTGCATCCCCGAACTCACCCCCACCCCCTTCCCCTTTCGTCCCTAAACTATTTATGCTCTTGTATCTTGTAACACTGTAATAACTCAAGCGTTTTCAAATACTGTGTGACAATCATCAAATTGTAATGTTTTTAAGCTGTAGGAACGATTACACAAAAAAAAATTTCATGGCTACTGAACCATTACTTACCTTGATTTTGGGAACAGCTACTTATCTCTCGGACAGACAGTATTTAATTTTAATGATGGTTTATGTAAAATGTCGACAATATAGTTCAGCCATATTTAGACCGGAAGGTAGCTAGCGATCGTCATTTTGTATTTCATAACTATGCCTAAAGATGACTCACTTGTGGAATGGCGATGTATCTTCTCTTCAATTTTTCGTTTAAGAAAGACGTTCTACTGTGAAATGTCTTACTCGTAACTTCCTTGGAACAGTGAGTCAAACTGTCACAACTTTAATATATTTGTAAATAAATGTCATGTAAACGATTCGAATGTTGTACATCACAGCAGAGTTATTAGCTTGAAAGACTGTGTAACCATATTATCAGGGATAAACGCAGTCTCATTTGTAACGTCGTATTCATTACAAATGTAGTTGCAATCAACTTGTGAATCAATGGTAAAATCCTAAAACTGTAGCTCATAATATTTTTGTATTCCGTTTTGTTTTATAAACAAATTTGATTGCTAAGACTCTGAAGATTTTAATGAAATGAAGGATACTAAGTTGGACACTGAATGGAGCATCTTGGGATCCTTTGATATGTTGAAGGAATTCTGACTTGGTTTCAGGTAGGTTGGAAATTTAAACACAAGATGGTAGTAGGAAAAAGATAGCTATTGTCAAAAGAGGTTTGAACCCACTAAAGTTATAAGTTCTTCAATCCAAAATTGGGACTCTTCTGTTCTGCAATAATGACCTTTAAATTCGGAGACAGAGCTGTGTTTTTTAGCAAAGAGGAAACACATTCAATACATAACATTATAGATTTAAATCGTTTTGAAATAAAATGAAGTTATCATTATTTCCAAACAAATATAATAATTTTCATACGTATTTAAGAAGAGTTTTCCTTACTTAGTTTTGAATGCCTCCAAAATTATGTTAATGATGTTAAAAAATAAATAAATTTGTTTTCAGAACAAATAAAAACAATACACTATTTAAGGCCTTCTTTAACAAATCTGACCGTCTATTGACATTATGCTGGCTACGTCCTTGCTACTCTCAGTAAAGCTGGAGGATCATTTCATGTAGAGTACCGGTAGATACCGGTAGTAGATGATTCTGTAATCCGTAATTAAACGTTAGACGTGGTTGCTATAACGTATTGCCACTCCGTAATACGATTCTAATAATACTGTATCTGGTGCCCTACTGGAATTTCGCTGAAGCGTATGAATACGAGAAATGTCCATTAACGTGCATCCTGACGGGAACAGAGTTCCAGACTACATCGAATATTTTACTGGATTGTTAGGAAGCAAACGGTGCTGTGCAACATGGTATCACTTTACCACTGCTTAACACTGAGGTGTATAAGCCGTTCCGCTGAATCCATTCCGCTGGCATAAACGTGAAGCAGCGTTTGTACTTAATTATCGCATGAAACACTTTAGAGTCCCGCACTGCAGAGTTACTGCGGTCGTATTGTTCCCTCTGTACTTCCAATGTAACGACTTCATTACGGTGTGTAATGTTTACCGTCCAGCTGTATGTTGCACCGTTGTGTAAGGTAAATATTTGTGAACCTACGCAAGAACTTCACAAACGATGCAACCATAATTACAGCACCACGAGAGTGGAATGCAGTATGAGATCAGTCCCTACAATCCGTTCAGGTGGGGGATGTAGATATTTTTAACATATGCACTACTGGCCATTAAAATTGCTACACCACGAAGATGACGTACTGCAGACGCTAAATTTAACCGAGAGGAAAATGATGCTGTGATATGCAAAGGATTAGCTTTTCAGAGTTTTCACACTAGATTAGCGCCGGTGACGACACCTACAATATGCTAACATGAGGAAACTACCCAACCGATTTCTCATATACAAACAGTAGTTGACCGGCGTTGCCAGGTGAAACGTTATTGTGATGCCTTGTGTAAGGAGAAGAAATGGGAACCATCACGTATCCGACTTTTAAAGATAGGATTGTAGCCAATCGCGACTGCCGTTTATCGTATCACGACATTGCTGCTCTCGTTGGTCGTGATTCAATAACTGTTAGCAGAATATGGAATCGGTGGGTTCAGGAGGGTAATACGGAACGCCGTGCTAGATCCCAAAAGACTCGTTATCACTAACAGTTGATATGACAGGCATCTTATCCGTGTGGCTGTAACGGATCGTGCAGCCACGTCTCGATCCCTGGGTCAACAGATGGGGACATTTGAAAGACAACAACCATGTGCACGAACAGTTCGACGACGTTTACAGCAGCATAGACTATAACCTCGGAGACCATGGCTACGGTTACCATTGACGCTGCATCACAGACAGGAGCGCCTGCGATGGTGAACTCAACCACGAACGTGGGTGCACGAATGGTAAAACGTCTTTTTTTCGGATGAATGTAGGTTGTGTTTACAGCATCATGATGGACGCATCAGTGTTTGGCGACATTGTGGTAAACGCACATTAGAAACGTGTATTAGTCATCGCCATACTGGCGTATCACCTGGCGTGGTGGTGTGGGATGCCATTAGTTACACGTCTCGGTCAACTATTGTTCGCATTGACGGCACTTTGAACAGTGGACGTTACATTTTAGAAGTGTTACGACCCGTCTCTCAACCCTTCATTCGATCCCTGGGAAACCCTACATTTCAGCAGGATAATGTACGACCGCATGTTGCAGGGCCTGTACGGGTCTTTCTGGATACAGAAAATGTTCGACTGCTGCCCTGGCCAGCACATTCTCCAGATCTCTCAGCAATCGAAAATGTCTCGTCAATGGTGACCTAGCAACTGGATCGTCACAATACTCCAGTCACTACTATTGATGACCTGTGGTATTGTGTTGAAGCTGCATGGGCAGCTGTACCTGTACACGCCATCCAAGCTCTTTTTGACTCCATGCCCAGGCGTATCAAGGCCGTTATTACGGCCAGAGGTGGTTGCTCTGGGTACTGATTTCTCAGGATCTATGCACCCAAATTGCGTGAAAATGTAATCACATGTCAGTTCTAGTATAATATATTTGTCCAATGAATACCCGTTTATCATCTGCATTTCTTCTTGGTGTAGCAATTTTAATGGCCAGTAGTGTATTGCCCTGTGGCATAAGAATTCATCGATCACAAACAAGCACATGTCGAAAATCTCATTTGCGTAGTACGTAAGTGACATAAAATACTGAATTTTGGAGCTAGCATCATAATCAACCATTTGACATTCATACCTGAATATGTTACTCCTCTAGGCATTTCTACTCATAATGAGAGACACGAAGACGCCTCGCAGAAGTCGGTACGTTAACTTACACATTTTCATTCACTGATATCTTATGGGAGAATATTCTGGGAAAAATCCTCACTTACGTGAAAAGTGTTCATTTCACACAAGAAAAAAAAGTTTCCACTTGAGGGCGTTGCTGCAGCGAAAGTGCAGCGTAGAGCCACTGCGATGCGGAGTGACCAATATGTAGGAAAAGGATTAGCGCGCCATTCGTGACTTTCTGACGTGCTTGTGACAAACGCGAAACGTGAACTACGGCTATGTTACTACTGAATGCTTTCAAACAGGACCAACGCTCTGTTACTCTTTTCTTGGCCACCGAAGAAGACAGGTGTAGACGCCCATTGGATAATGAAGGATATATATCGGGTAGCGTGTCTATTGAAAACCACCATTGTGTAACGGCACGAGAAGGGGTGCTGCTCGTTCATGATAAGGCACGTTTTCGTGTTTCAAATTTTGTAACCCAGGAGTTACGTCAATTCAGGTCGGAGACACTTGAGGATTTAGGGTACTTATAAATGGTGGGAACATCGAAACTTTTTAATAAATTTATTAAATTCTATAGTTTTTACTAATTATAATGGTATATACATTATAGTGTTTCAAATGAAAAATGACCTATATATACCAAATTTTAATGTTATGGTCATGTATGATGCCACGCCCCCTTTTATTTCTGTTGGACAAACCGATATTATTTCGAAAAGAAGTTTCCAGCGATTATACGTATGATAAATTGTACGAGTATATGTTGGTAACAGCTCCGGTTTCTAGTGTCTGTAAATGATTATCTTTACTAGTATTTACTTTTGTTTCGCTGAAGCAGTTTGTTCAGGTGTTACTGAATGTTTGTTGACCAAGTGCTACATATATTTGTGGAAGTACATATCCTTTAGTGTGCAATAAATACGAACTATGCCACGGATCAAGAAATTCAATGAAAGGAAATTTCGTAGCAAACAGTTCACTACAAAGCAAGCCACACTGTTGAAAGTAACCTATGTATCAGTTCTTCAGGGAAGAAACTCCTACATGGCACGCCTCCTGGTGATTCAAATTTTTGTGTCAACAATGATGCTGTTTGTAGTGGATTTGTTGATGATGTGCGCATCGTATCTTCTTTGATAAAGGAAGTGGCGAAATGTAAATAATGTGATGGTGTAGTGTGTCTGGTCCCGGCGGAGGTTCGAGTCCTCCCTCGGGCATGGGTGCATGTGTTTGTCCTTAGGATAATTTAGGTTAAGTAGTGCGTAAGCTTAGGGACCTGATAACCTTAGCAGTTAAGTCCCATAGGATTTCACACACATTTGAACATTTTTTTTGTTTAGGGTGTCTGGAAATAACAGAACAACAAAGTAGCAGAAATGGTTTACCGTCAAAAATTTGTTGTTATGTGTAGTTCCTGCAATAAATCTACCTCTAAAATGACACCCAACATTGTGCATAATTCATATGATGTGAATTTGAAGTGTACGCAATGCTGAAATAGGAAAAGGAAAAAAGGCTGCTTAAACGTTTCATGATTTAATGAACCTTCCTCCTCCTCCCAGTACGTTTAGCAACTACATAAAAATACTTTTAAGTGCCTTGACGGTTGTGTATAAAGCATCCATGAAACGTTCAGTAGAAGAAACAGTAAATATTAATGGAACCAGTGGCATTGCTGTTGCACTTGATGAGACATGCCAACGTCGAGGGCATCGGTTCTTGAATGCTGTTGTAAGTGCTACTTCTCTGGAGAAGGGAAAATTGTTGATGTCGAATGCTTATCAAATATGGCCACACCTACCATGATAACACTGATGGACATCTTGAACATCAGTGTGCTAGGAATTATGATGGTCACAGTGGAGGTATGGAGTGTGATGGAGCTCTAAAAATATAGCAGAGGTCGGTGCCAGTTTATAACGTTAGACATACGAGGCACTTTGGCGATGGTGATATCTTGGTATCAAAACTGGAGTATTGTGGATATGTGCAAAAGAGGATGGGTGCTAAATTGAGGAAGCTACGAAGAGAATTGGAAGGAAAGCTGCTATCTGATGGAAAATCTCTGTCTGGGAGAGGCACATTGACAGAAACTGAAATAGATCTTCTTCAGAGTTACTGTGGACTGGCCATTAGTCGAACTGTAGCTCTGAATGATGTTGCAGCCATGAGGAAAAATTGTATGGGCCACCTACTCTCATCAGTTGCCCACAGACGTCCACCCTGTTCACGGACTTTGCCGTAAAGAAGCAGGTTCTTGGTGTGGCTACCAAAAAGAAAAAAAAAGTGGTCAAATATACCATCATTATCATTCTCTTCCTGAGCCTGTTATGAATGAAATAATACCAATTTTTAGAGACCTGAGTAACGCTGTTTTGCTTAATGAATGTCTTCATGGAGGCACTCAGTATACAAATGAAAGTTTCTATCATTGCAAATGGGAAAGTTTACCCAAGAATGTATTTGTAGGTCTAAATACATTAAAAGTTGGTGTACTAGACGCAGTGATATGTTTCAATGATGGAGTGATAGGAAGATTGGAAGTCCAGAGAAATTTAGGCATAAAATGTGGCTCTAATCAAATGTTGCATGTGACCAACAACAGGTGTATGAAGCTGAAAGATTCGCTCATCAAGTTACCAATGAAGCAAGAAGTGCTAAAAGGAATGCCAAGAGGAAGCTTGAAGTTGAAAAAATTCTTTTTTACAGCCTTTTCCCGACTGGTCACAGTTCCAAGCACCCTTCGTACTTCCATTTAACTGCCATCTTTTTTCCTAATTTCTAAGTCTAGTGGGCATATTCCTAGAAGTACTAACAATTCAACATCCGGGGTAATGCAGTAGGCGCCCAATATTCTTAGTAACACTCCTCGCTGAACTCTTCTCACGAATTAGGCTGGCTTCACTAGCTACAGTCTATGGTCCCAAGCGCTCGCACCTTATCCTACGATTGATGCTAATATAGATTGATGGCATAGTCTGATTATTTTCAAGAGAAGCCAAAAGTGGCTGTCTGCAATGGTTATAATTTTGTTCATCACGTTTGCACCATTTCTGCCTGATTTCGTTATATGTTGCGCGAAGTTACTACGTTTGTCCAAAAATACCCCTGGATATCTCGTTACTGCACTTCTAATGGCTACATCTTTGTCCTCACAGATGAGGTGCTAGTGGCAATTTAACACTTAGAGACCAGCAGTCAAGTTCGTGGAGCGTCGCACAACATTTCTTCTACATAATTCTTCTGGAGTCACCACTTACAAGGAACAGCACGTCACCTGCAAATGCCAACAGTCCGCATATGTAACCGCTGTGCTGTAACCCCTGCAGTGTGGCCTACACTGCTCACCACAGTGACACACCACAGTGACACAAAGAACTGCTACAAATCGGTTGCCTCACGGACAGGTCGGAACAAGAAAGTTCGCTGACCCCAGACTACCGCCATTTGCGACTTCCGTTATGTCATGTGAGAGATCATGGGGGGGGGGGGGGGGGGGGCAGCGCGGAGGTCTCTCGTGTTTTCTGATGAGAGCTGGTTCTACCTCGGTGCCAGTGATGGCCATATTTCGGTTAGAAGTAGGCAGTTGAGAACCTACAGCCAACCTGTCTGTGTGCTTAACACTTCCTTCTGTATCACAGAGGAATTCTTGGGTCGGAATCATTAGTAACTTTTAGAGATGAAACCTGTAAACGGGCAGCATGTAGCCATATAAATATTTTTCTCATCTCCTTTACTTCTATGTATTTTTGTTCTACGTGTGTTTTTTTGTCATATTACACACCAAAACGTCGATTTGATTCATAAATCAAGTAAATAACTAAGTAGCAAGTAGGAAGTGACTGTCTAACGCTTAATGGAAGAAGAAAGACGGGTTTTGCCACCAAAACACGTCAGTTGTGAGGGAACATGAAAATCAGTGCAGTAAAATCCGGGTGATCGCATAGTAGGTATGCAGTCGATTACCTCCAACAGAAAGATATGAAGGCGAGTGAAATTGTGTCACAGCCTTCTAAGCTGATTCACGACGATGGCTAAGGGACTCCACAGTCTTCACAGTTAGAAGCAGCCCAGTTATTGGGCGACAGCGATGGAGAACTGCCGCAACAGGTAACATAGCGACCGGTGGCACAAGACGCTCACACACACACACACACACACACACACACACACACACACACACACACACACACACACACATACAATACTACCTGGGACTGTGGGTGAAGCTAATCCGTTACAGATTTCGCACATTCCAGCTGACAGAAATTAAAGTAGAAAGCTATTATTACTACTGTCAGCCCTAAATCCCATTATCCAAACGAGTTCAGCAGTTCTGTAGACAAAATTACTAGTATTACAATGTTAGTACACCGTAAAGGTTGTTTCAATACCCGACGGCAAAATTTCAGGAATGGATTAATCATAGAATCAGGAGGAAAAAAGGCTACGTCAACATGGGTCCAATATGCATCATTACAGATTTATTCGATCTTCAGTTTGTCCTGGCGTACTCTGGCTCCAGCACACCATGCGCCAAAGGGGTCACGAGACTAACGATAGCGGCCAAAGATAGGACTTGCTGGAAACACTCCGCCAACGCCGTCTCACCCGCCCATATTTAAGGTCGCCGCCGTGGACCGGAGGAGCAGTGTAGCCAGTTAGTTCGAGCCTGTTACGTCAGGCAATTCAAGTCTGTACGCCGTGGAGTTCCAGAGTGTCACCGTGACTGAGCCGCACAATTAGCGTCTAGCACAGAGACAGGCGCCACATAGTAACCTTATAGTGAACACAGCGTACTTCTACTTCAACAGCACTGAGGCTGCGTGGACTATACAGAAGAGAGCTTGTAGCACATCACATGGAAACTTAAGTAAAGTAAGGCATTTTTTATGAATAAAGAACCCAGTTATTAATTGCGTGCACTTTCTGTTATGTAACGAGGATAATGACCACCAACCAACCTCCTCTCCATTCTTTCCATGGTATAGTTCTACAGTGACAACGAGACGACATAAAAGCGGCTAAGGAGAATACAACACAGTTCCGACAAACTGCACTGTGCTGCTCTAATGCCATATGGTACACTCTTGTTACGTATCAGAGGAAATGTTCAAAGTGACGTCCTGCAGCCTGAATACAGGCCTCCGTTGGTCGTCTCACAACCAAAAATGCTTGGTGCAGTTCGTAGTGTATGAAACACTGCCACAATAGATGCATGCAGTTACACCCACATCAACAGTGGACTACCCGAGAGACTTTATGTGCTACCGCAAGTAAAAGTCCAGGAGGCTTACAGCAGGTAAACGGTGTGGCCAATTGGTCGGTTCACCTCCGTCTACCCAACGCTCAGGTGCCTCTGGGCTGACAGACTAAAACGTGAATAGGGTTGAGTGGTACTTAAATAAATAAATTAGTGAAATCAAAGTGAAGTAGAAATTGGAATATAAATTAAAAACTTTGTTACACTCTGACACTTCAACCTTTAAGTAGCTGAAAGTGTGCTTCTACTGATCTCAGAGTTCAAATATTACAGTAGCACCACCCGTGCGAGACAATCACTCTTGACAACAGACACTGTGTGCGAGTGTAACAGTCCCAGGTCGAGTGCTGGGCAACCTACACCTGGAAACGTATTGGCCCGGCAATGTGGACGGAGTGCCGAGTTAAGCTATACCGATCTCTGCTGCAGAATCACAGGACGCAGGGCACGGATGATGGCAACACTGAATGAGTAGCCACACATTTAAGAATATTCCATTCCATCTTGTGCGCGACTTCCTGTTCTGCTCTGGTATGCCTTTGGTCGCTTCTATGCTGTAATAGGAGGGAGTGGGTGAATCTTACGCAGGGGAAGGACGCATGTCAATATGTCTTTAACTGTGAGAGGTTATCTTTTCTGATGGGTGCTGCCATCTGATGCTCAGTTATGCAAATAATCATACGGAATGCAGGAACAACTACTTGCCAGATGTGGGCTCAAGAAGAAGAGTGTCTTTTATCTTTGTTTCTTCTAATATTTTATCTTTAGTTTCTATGTGGTAAGCCATTTGTGGTTGGGTTAAATATGTTTCTGTTCTTATGGCTGTCGCTCCTCATTAACACTCACGGCTGTATAAGAATTATTTATATTAAGCAAAGCGTAAGTGTGGAGCTGTAGTTTTACAGGGTGGTATTTATTCAACTACATGAAATAAAACCGTCATAACTCGTGAATGGTTTGCGTTAGAACGTTCAAACTGCACGATTGGCCACGGAGCATGATGGGAATTAGGTACGAATTCCACTTTCATTCGGGTGGGTTCGTCAATAAGTAAAACTGGCCCATGTAGGGGACTGAGAAGCCGCATTTCGCGATCGAGAAGTCTGTTCACCCTCGACGGGTGACTGTGTGGTGTACTCCTTGATGGCATGGTGACTACCGAACGTTACGTGAAGGTTTTAGAAGATTATTTCATCCCCGTCATGCAAGGTGACCCTGATTTCGGCAAGATGTGGCTCATGCATGACGGAGTTCGACGCCATCGAAGCAGGAAAGTTTTTGATGTCCTGAAGGAGCACTTGGGGGACCGCATTCTGGCTCTGGGGTACACAGAGGCCACCAGCATTGGCCTCGATTGGCCGCCATATTATCCGAATCTGAACACATGCGACTACTTTTTCTGGTGCCGTATTAAAAACAGGGTGTTCAGCAATAAAACCAAAAACATTGCTGAGCTGAAAACTGCCATTCAGGAGATCATCGACAACATCGATATTCCGACGGTTCAGCGGGTCATGCAGAATTTCGATATTCGTCTGCGCCACATCATCGCCAGTGATGGCAGATATATTAAACATGTCATAACCTAAATCCGAATATCTGTAGTGCCGTCTACACGTTAAATAAAGTGTCTGGACGCCGTAGTTTGAAACTAATTAGCGTTTTTTCTTATAGTTCACTAATTATCGCGCTGTATATGGTTGCTGGAGTAATTTCACGCGCAAAATTTGGCACGTACTTCGATGCGGGATGCCTTTAATAGGTTCCACAACGAAACATTGTCTCGAAATTTGGTAGAAAATCCGAAGAAATTCTGGTCGTATGTAAAGTTCACAAGCGGCAAAACGCAGTCAACACCTTCGCTGCGTAGTGCCGATGGTATTGTTATCGACGACTGTGCCGCTAAAGCGGAGTTATTGAACGCAGTTTTCCGAAATTCCTTCACCAGGAAGACGAATGGAATATTCCAGAATTTGAAACACGAACATCTGCTAGCATGAGTTTCTTAGAAGTAGATACCTTAGGGGTTGCGAAACAACACAAATCGCTTGATACGGGCAAGTCTTCAGGTCGAGATTGTATACCGATTAGGTTCCTTTCAGATTACGCTGATACTATAGCTCCCTACTTAGTACTCATATACAACCGCTCGCTCACCGATAGATCTATACCTACAGATTGGAAAATGGCGCAGGTCGCACCAGTGTTCAAAAAAGGTAGTAGGAGTAATCCATTTAACTACAGACCTATATCATTGACGTCGGTCTGCAGTAGGGTTTTGGAGCATATACTGTATTCAAACATTATGAATCACCTCGAAGGGAACGATCTATTGACACGTAATCAGCATGGCTTCAGAAAACATCGCTCTTGTGCAACGCAGCTAGCTCTTTATTCGCACGAAGAAATGGCCGCTATCGACAGGGGATCTCAAGTTGATTCCGTATTTCTAGATTTCCGGAAAGCTTTTGACACCGTTCCTCACAAGCGACTTCTAATCAAGCTGCGGAGCTATGGAGTATCGTCTCAGTTGTGCGACTGGATTCGTGATTTCCTGTCAGGAAGGTCGCAGTTCGTAGTAATAGACGGCAAATCATCGAGTAAAACTGAAGTGATATCAGGTGTTCCCCAGGGAAGCGTCCTGGGACCTCTGCTGTTCATGATCTATATAAATGACATGGGTGACAATCTGAGCAGTTCTCTTACATTGTTCGCAGATGATGCTGTAATTTACCGTCTAGTAAGGTCATCCGAAGACCAGTATCAGCTGCAAAGCGATTTAGAAAAGATTGCTGTATGGTGTGTCAGGTGGCAGTTGACGCTAAATAACGAAAAGTGTGAGAGGATCCACATGAGTTCCAAAAGAAATCCGTTGGAATTCGATTACTAGATAAATAGTACAATTTTCAAGGCTGTCAATTGAACTAAGTACCTGGGTGTTAAAATTACGAACAACTTCAGTTGGAAGGACCACATAGATAATATTGTCGGGAAGGCGAGCCAAAGGTTGCGTTTCATTGGCAGTACACTTAGAAAATGCAACAAGTCCACTAAAGAGTCAGCTTACACTACACTCGTTCGTCCTCTGTTAGAATATTGCTGCGCGGTGTGGGATCCTTACCAGGTGGGATTGACGGAGGACATCGAAAGGGTGCAAAAAAGGGCAGCTCGTTTTGTATTATCACGTTATAGGGGAGAGAGTGTGGCAGATATGATACACGAGTTGGGATGGAAGTCATTACAGCATAGACGTTTTTCGTCGCGGCGAGACCTTTTTACGAAATTTCAGTCACCAACTTTCTCTTCCGAATGCGAAAATATTTTGTTGAGCCCAACCTACATCGGTAGGAATGATCATCAAAAGAAAATAAGAGAAATCAGAGCTCTAACAGAAAGGTTTAGGGGTTCGTTTTTCCCGTTCGCTGTTCGGAATTGTATAGAGATAGTATGATTGTGGTTCGATGAACCCTCTGCCAAGCACTTAAATGTGAATTGCAGAGTAGTCATGTAGATGTAGTCCGAGTGCGTCATTTTATCCCACTTCAGTTTCACGCTGATGAAGTAGGTAACTAAACGAGATACGTTAATGCATATTTGATCGAAGTCGGAATAACATAGTGCATCATTTTCATAAGAATAGATTCCTCTGTTCAGACGCCGCTTTTTGGCCGGCGCAGTATATGGTATCTGTGCGTGGTGTATGGCGAATTCAGTAAAGATGGCGGAGAATGGTACCGGTGTATTTCTTATGATTTTGGGTGTCACTCAGAATGCAATGTGTGGCACAGTCCTGAAAACTCTGTAACTGTGACTCCTGTCTCAAAAAGCGTTAGCAGTTTTACTCATATGCAGCAGACGAACTAACGAATCGCTTGTATTCGAGTCTTCTTCTTTATTTTTGTTACTATTTTATGAGAGAACTATTATTATTTTTTCGTAACTGTTCCATAATTATATTCTCACCATTAAAGGTTATAGTCAAAATGCCTTAGATGTGCCAAATTCAACCACCTTCCATTATGCATTTTTGTGTTCCTCCTTCGTTCTCTATTTATGCCTGATCCCGATGATTTATTTCATTAATTTTAATACTTTTTCCGTTTAGGTTGTCTTTTAGTACGTTTCATGCAGTATCAATTCTTCTTGCGGATGCTTTTTGACGGAAGATTACTAATTTTTTATCTTCAGTTACACTACTTTTCTCTGAATAACTTTATTCGGCCAGTTTTTGAAGCTTATTTTGCTCTTATAGTTGTTCAGAAAAGGACCACGCCGGATATATTGTAACGTCGTCGTCCCCTTATATCTTAAGACAACCTGATGATGTCCTATCCGTACGAAACGCATAGTTCTTCAGTTAAGAAAGACCGTAGTGTAACCAACGACTTTTTTTAATAGTAGTCACACATTATGTGAGGAAACTGACATGTCCTACCGGCATCAGTTCAGGCGCATATGGCGGCAAGTAACACTGACACCTTAGACTAATGAGATGAAGTAGTTTAAAGTCCCAACAACACTCCTGACACCGCCACCCCCCTCACTCCCAGCGCCCCCCCCCCCCCCCTGGTCTCTTCATACTACCACAGTTAATGAGTTGTGTTCATCCCAGGCAAACAGCCCCTAAAATTATATTTGTGTTATTGATCTGAAAATCACAGTAATAAATAACTTCTGTATATTTATAATTTTTAAAGTGTGTGGTCATATCCATATCAACCCCAAATCAGTTTCCATTAATGTATTAGGTTTTGGGGCTCATCATAGAGCGAATCCATTACCAATGTATCGAAGAATAGGCATTGAGTATAGTATATCATAAACTGTATTGAATTCATTGTTAAATAAAAAACTAATTCTGAAGACAATGTTTTTTATGAAAAGATGGCAGTGAGACAGAAATAATGTGGGGAGGAATCACTTGAAAGTGCACCAGAACAGGAGGCTGCAATAATAACAGTACATATAAGCCTCAGAACTGCTGCCCCTCCACTCCCCGTCACCCATTATACACAGTCTTCCCACCATTATGACGTATCGGTTTCCTTGATGCTTGAGGATACCTCTTATTCATTGGTCCCTCCTGTAGTGCAATTCTGCTGTGCATTTTTTATCTAATTTGATTCACTACCTTTTGAGCTATCCGATATTCTCATAGAATGCTTCTATTCTCTTCCTCTCCGAACAATTTATTCTTCATATTTCACTTACTTCAGACTCAACACTCCAAGTATCTTCAGAAAAATATTTCTACCTTTTCTGTCATAGTTGCCACTGTAGAGTCTTGTACCATGAGAAGCAACCAGATGATGTTGTTTGGTGGCCAGTATCCTCTTTCCATAACAAAACTGCACTCATGTATTAACAGGGTTCTTTATTCATAAAACAAGAAGCTACTTATCTTTAGGCAAGTTGTTGTGGTACAAGTTCTTCTGTAATAGTCCATGTTAGCCTCACTTCCGGTGAAGCACAGGTCCCACTATAAACACTACATTCTCGTATCTGGTGATGTACACTGACAGACGCCAACTAGAAAGTAACTGAGCTAGTAACTGAGCTTACTACGACTGGGTCCCTGCAGTCTGTGGGAGCGAATCTGTCTTTGGCCTCTCCTTGGTAGATGCACTTCATTCAGTGCTTATTATCGCTCTTCTTGCAACCTCTTTGCTGACCAGTGTGCTGGCTATACCTTATGCAAGCACACCATCACATTAATTTTTTTTATCAACTTTAGTAAATTTCTCACCTTCAGAAACATTTCCCAGCTATTTCAAATCTACTCTTCAGAGCGTCTCTATTTCAGACATCATAAGATTCTTGGTGCCTAAATAACAGAACACATCTAGTTCTTTTAGTATCTCGTTTGATAACCTAAGTACTGCCTCATTTCATTTGACTATGTTCTATTATCATTGTTTTATTTTTGTTTGTGTCCACCTTATAACCTCATCTGAACATACTGTTCATTCCATTCAACAGTTTTTCCAAGCCCTTGAAATTCTCCAACAGGATATTCCCTGAATATTGATTCCCTTTGCATATTTCTCTTTTGTTTCCGTTACTGCTTCCTCAGTACACAGACCAAATGACAGTGAAATAGGTGAGACACTATGCCACTCCTTCTCAATTACTGCTTCCTCTACATATCTTCCTGCTCGTGAAACTGCAATCTGGTTCCAGTACAAGTTGTACATACCCTTGTATTTCATGCCTGATACCTTCTACGTATTTCAGTCGGCACTGTGAAGAACTTTCTGTAAGTTTATAAACTGTATAACTCTAGGTTTTGTATTCTTCACCATATCTTCTACGGTAAGTCATAAGAACGGTATTGCCTTTAGAGTTCACACATCTCTTCAGATCCCAAAATGATCCTCCTTGAAGTCGACTTCCATCAGTTTTACCTTTTCTCCACAAGTAATTTGTGTGTGTGTTATCCAGCCATAACTAATTAATCTACGGTTCTGTAACATTCACTACACCTATTGGCAAGTGTCTTCTTTGAAACTGGAATTTTTTCATTATTATTCGGTCTGAGGCTGTTTCACCAAACTCAATATGTTCTTTATCAGTAGTTTTGTAATGCATATTCTCCAAAACACCTCAATAATTCTATGGGTATGTCGTTATTCCAGGATTCTTGTTTCGACATAGCTCTTTCCAAGCTGTCAACTTCTTCGTGAAGTGTCATATCCCATAACTTCATCTACTTTCTCTTCCATTTGGCAACTATTGTCTTCTAGTTCGTCGCTTTTGTGTAGCTCTTCTGTGTATTCCATTTTTCATCCTTTCCTTCTTTTCTTTGTAATACCTAAGCATTTAAACTCTTGATATGCATTCCAAAACACTTCTTCTCCAGAAATGCTTTTTTTCTTAATTTTTTCTGTATGTGGCATCCCTCTCTCCCATAGTCATGCTCGCCTCAATAACTTCCATTTGTGCTACAGCCATTCGTTATTTGTCATTTTTCAATCACATTTTTGACCGCCTGTTTTCCATTTCGCCTTCTTCACTTGCTGCATTCTTTTGCATAAAGCATCTCGCTTATTGTTTTATAATTTCATTTATTTGATTCTCTTGTCCTTTCACTACTCCATCATCAATGCTACACATTCTTCTTCTATTGTATTCCTTCACTTGTTTCATTCAGTCTTTGTCTATTGCTCTCTCCCAAACTTCCAATTACCTCTGGTTGTTTCTGTTTATCCAGGACACATCTCCTTAATTTCCTACTTTTTTGAAGTTTCCTTAGTGTCAATCTGCAGTTCATTACCAGTAAATCGTTGCTGCGTTTCGTAACTACCCCTGTAATTATTTTTTAATTTTTAAAATGGTTTCGAAAAGTTACATAACCTATCTAAAACCTAGTGCTGTCTCCAGATCTCTTTCGCGTGTACCGTCTTCACTCATTATTCTTAAACGATGTGTCAGCAATTGCTATATTATGTTCCATGCAGAATTCTCCCAGATGTCTTCGCCGTTCATTCATTACTCCCAGTCTAATTTTCATTCTGTTGTTCTGCGGTATGTAGACATCGTTGTTGTCAAGGAGGAGAAAGACGATCAAGAAAAGAACCTAAGTATGTAACATGTATGGCATGAAGGAAAGCAAGAAAATTATGAAAGCGATGGAATGCAACATCGAAAGAGAATGTGAACGTCTAAGAATGCAACACATGAGTTGCAGGAAATTATCGGTATCTACTTGAAATAAAAATTGTGTAAACCAGTAAAACGCTGCGATAACATTAGCACAGGGCAGCGTCGTATTTAATCATGAATAAAGTTGCTCATTAGTAAGAACTTTAGTCAGGAAATGGGGATAAGAGTCTCCAAGTCATTGGCTGATGTGTAACCCTGATGAATGTGTGACAATACATAATCTCGTGGAGAGACTACTTGAAGCCCTAGATATTTTGTACTGTAAACAACGAACTTCAACTGCAGAGACGTTTACCAAGGAGCAGGTATTGACAAGATCATATGAGAAAAACTCTTTCTGGAAGCATTTCCTAACAAGTAGAGGTCAATTATATCTTTGGAATAATAGCAGAAGGATGTAACTGAAAAGAATTGTCGGGAACAGTTGAGGATGTCATTCATGCTACAGATCGTAAGTGATGTGGAAAGACACGTAGAGGTGAAGAGAGGAGTAGAAACACTAGTGGAAGGCCACAATGTTCCAAACTGACCCCGTTGATGAACGCTAATGAGTGAGTTAATGTGTGAAAATCGGAATAGGTTCAGTAAAAAGAGAAAGTTGCCGGCACAAAATTTAGTTATCTGTAAGGAAACTTTCTAGTGGTACTCTTACTCAATTACTTGTAAAATTTAGTTCTTTTGTAACGTTTAATAACAAGATAATACTCACTGGGATATAGTCGTAGTTAACAACAACATTATTATGTTGAAAAACGTTATGTTTCTGTCTGACGTAAAGGTTTAGAAATAGGGGTCCTGCAGGAAAAGTATAGAACCGGCGTAATTTATCATGACTGATTATATTAAGGAAGTTATTTAGAGAAAAATATTACAGACTGTGTTGAAATATTGTGTAAGGTTCCTCATGATTTTGCCTTCCGAAAGACGTGATTCGCATCATGTGATACATTAATTAATAATTATGTATTGTGGAAATTAAATATTACTTATTGGCAAGACTATAGATGCACACAAAGAATGGTACCTGTTCAACAAGTTACAAACAACCCCCTGCCATCTAACAGTATTTATTCTACTAGAAAACGTAATTATCAACATTTTAAATTTAGCCTCAAATGTACCATCTGTATAGAAATAACGTTGGAATTTTAACCACGAGTAACATTAGTTAGTAAAATACTGTACACCTGTTATCAGTTATAGAGAGAAGTATTTTATATTCTTTTAACCGAATAAAAAAGTAAAAATACTACTTGTGTGTGATCTTAAGTAAAATTACACTGTAGTATGTTTGACAAAGACATGTTTAGAAAGCTAGCTAAGTATATGTTTAACTACAAGCCGCTGAAGAAGTTTTCTGTTGATAAAATTAAACACGTACAGTGACAAATATATGCGTATTCTTGTAGTGACAGAGATGAATTTAGATGCCTCGAATAAAAGTAGGACCTTTCGGTGATCATGAAAATATTCGTCTCCTCGAAACATGTCTGATGACAAAAATACGCACATCCTTGTAATCGAACGGAAGAATTTTAGATACCTTCTATAAAGGTAGAAACTTTCAGTGATTAAGTAAATAATCATTTCCTCATAGACTGCAAGATAATTGTGTCACTACTTACTATCTGAACACTTTTGCCTCCCAAATTTCTGCTAGTTCATTTTGTGTGCGTGGATACATATGCGTAATTTCAGTGATTCTCGTGGACTAAGAACTGCAGAAATACAGATGAGCTTCTTTGGAGAACATTCGAAGATTTCATAGACTATTTCATCCAAAATCGAAAATAACTTGTTTCAATCTTATCAGAAGTCTATCAGGTCACA
Source organism: Schistocerca gregaria (assembly GCF_023897955.1). Classification (NCBI taxonomy): domain Eukaryota; kingdom Metazoa; phylum Arthropoda; class Insecta; order Orthoptera; family Acrididae; genus Schistocerca; species Schistocerca gregaria. The sequence goes on along the minus strand of NC_064925.1, from coordinate 13,421,340 downwards.
TATGACGACTGCCTGTTTTGTGTAAAGTCAGAGAGAGAAAAAATCTGTAACAAATCGTCTGACGATTTGCCACATGTTTACCACTGTTTCAGATTGAAACAAACGGTGAATGATCAGGTACTCTCTGTTTTGAGGAAAACAAATTAAAGTTTTTTATTGTAGCACTAGTTTTCCAGATATTTCGTTTTCTTGTGGTTACTGTACTGACCACCCTCTTATGTTTTCAGAATGCTCTTAAGAGGCATAAGAATACTGCGCTTTAATCTCAACCTTGAGCTCAGCATTTTCGAGGTTTCTTTACAAAATATAAAACTGCACTTGCTGTAAGTCTACTTTTGACCCGATATGGGTAACGACGACGCACCTGTTATATCTCACGTGAGGTGCACTCTCTCATAAATATTTTCTAATTCGTGAAATGATACGTCAAGAGAACAAAATAAATAAAAAGTTACACCGTATATTCAGACGCTGTAGACACCTATAATCACAAAATCTGACAGCTGATGATTGACTGGGGTTATTCGTCCGTGACAACACCTAAAAATTTATTACTATCACAGCAACACCAAATTGCAACACATAAAATCGACTATTTATACCCGACAGCACAGCTTTTCATGTGGATCATACAACGCCCGTCCATTACGTAATTAATGGTGCCAAGGATCGCGTGTGCACCCGGAATCCGATATGTGGCATCGAGATTCAGGGCTCATTTCTGCTCCGGCCGTTCGTTTGCATATAAATTGATGAAAACAACGCTAGCAAGCGACGGATATCGGAAACCCCTCTCCATGGCCCTTACTCTGCAGACTGGAGTGTCGGTGCAGAATCTCGTTTAACGTCAGCCCTCCCTCTACAGGAAGTCGGTTTTTAGAAGCGAAAGATATTCATCAGAATTGTAACAGCCTGAATTCCAAGATAATGTTACAGTAACCACAAAATGTAGATGTCAAGAAGACGAAACCTCCCAAGCAGCAATCGCTACTCTAAAAAATAATAATTTCATAAGTCACTTCTTTTATTAACACATTTTCATTAGGTTCCTTTCATGTCTGTCTGTCCGTTACGTACATATGTTGCAGCTGATTTTAAATTAACTCATGGGTGAGCTAGAGTCTTGAAATTTAAAACGTAACTGAGAACTGGATGACTATACAATATGAATTACATGTTGTCCCCTTTCTTGCTACCTGTTTTCTCAATATATTAAATTTCTGGTTTTCTGTTATTGGAGGCACTACAGATGTGGAATGGGGAAGAACGGAAAAAGTTAAATGAGACGACCGAGTAAGGAATGAAGAGTTATTATGAATAGTTGGAGAAGAAAGAAACATGCTGAAAGTCATTAGAAAGAGAAAACGGATCTCGACTGGACATTGTCTGAGTAGGGACTGCTTATTGGAGGAAGGAATAGAAGGAGTCGAGGGAGAAAGGGAATAAGGAAAAAGCAGATATCAAATGCTGGACAAAATCCAAGGAGATAAACATTCAGAAATCAAAATACTGGCTATGGACAGTCAAAAGTGGAAGAAGCTTAACCCATATCAAGACCTGCCGTAAGGCAGACTACCTACTACCACTACTATTCTGCGGTGAAAGGAATCGAGAATTTTTGTAAATATGAGAACATTTAGCTTTACGTACTGATACACTGCGTAACAGCGCGCAATTATCACTAACATACCACGTACTGAGAATACAATTTTCTGCGTTGTTACTCCATGTCACTTGTGTTCACGAGTGTTCAGTCAACAGTGAACACCAGTGGTAACCGAAGAAGATCACAGCACAGGGAACGAAACGCCTATCTTTTGTAAGAAATACTACATGGCCTATCAACTTCAGTGATTACGCCCATGAAAGCCTGCAGACTTACGTACCTCGTACCAATGGAAAAGAGTGTTGCATTCTCTGGAAAATGGAGGATGTTTACTCATTGTAATTTTCATATTAAGAGGAAGAGAACTGTTAAGTATTGCGAAGATTACAGTCTTAGCTTTTGTGAAGTTGCTGAAAGTAATCTCCACAAAATACTACGGCTGTTGACATCTAGATAAATTTGTAATTGACAGAATTGTGTTCAGTGGGTGAAGTGTGACTAAAGGGTGTTAGGGATTATTATGACTGATTTTAAGAATATAAGGTCTTAAGTCTTGCGTAGTGCCTAATGTTTTTCTTGCAATTCTTTGAACCTCAATTTCCATGTTTAAAGATTTACTCAACACGAGTTGCATGGATGTGTGACAAATAACTAGTTAAGTAGGATCTGCGCCACAGGTTTTACTTCTTGAGCAAGTCACTTAATTAAGAAATGTCATTTCGTAAGTTCAACGAATTAATAACCAATCTATCTTCGACGCAGAGCACCAAATACCACATATGTCGACTCCCTGTATCTTACAATCGCGACAAAGGGCAGAAGATTGAATACTTTTGCTTATGTACTATGGTTAGCTTATTTCAGCTCTGATGCAGTACATATGGATTTGAATGGACAGAACGAGGTTTTTTTTGACTCAGTTATCAAACAAGATAACCACACATTTGCAGCTAAATAAAATCTGTATCAGATTACATAAACTATTATTATCGAAATACAAAAACCCACTTTCTTCTCTTTCTAATTCACCTGCCTCCCACTGGTACGTGGAGGGTAAGAAAAAGGTTGGCAACCCCTGACACATTTGCTACCCTGCAGAACCAGAGCGTTGTGCAGGTGGTATCAGAATGCGTTCCAGACAGTGAGCGTGGAACTCAGTGACTGTCATATGATACCACTGCTCCGTCTGTGAGCGCTGGTACCGCTTCTGCAGTGCAGACCTCGGGTCGTTGCAGGACCGCGCTCAACTTGTCGGCCAACTAGGGCTCGTGGACACACTGTAGCGCTAGTCACGCTGAGGCTTTGTCCCCAGATGTGTATTTTCTGTGGTCTCATATCTTTCTCTTTACACACCATTCGTTTGGCCTCATTTTTCGCTACACGTTGGATTTTCAGTCTGCTATTACTTGTTGGAGCTTTGTTATTCGGCATGTCATCTCCATTGTCCACTTTCCTCATGTTGTAATCCTCCTGTTGACACTTTGCTGACCACTGTTCATGCCCACAGCCGGTTGACTACTCTCTGCTGGTTGTTTGAGTCATTCTCAATCTTTGTTAGATTCTTGTCACAATAGTTTGCGACAGTTAATACAAAAATCTTATAAAAATTACACGAAATTTACTTTGATTGTTTGTTTGTGATACGGTTAGACGAAAATACACTGAAATAGGCCTGAAATTTAACACATGTCTCTCTTATAATCTTGTAAATATGTTTAAAACCGTTTGAGAAAGTTCAAACATGCAAGACTAAGAAATAGAAAATTGTTATCTAAACTAATATAAAGGTTTATTATAATACGCTTATCAATCAAAGTGAATAATGTAAAATAAATTCTTCTACAGTCATACGGATTACTAATTACATACAGATAGTTCCGAAGATTTGCGATAGTGAATTTTTAATAGCTATGAAACTGTAAGATTAAAAAAATAAGAAAAACAAGTGGCTAAGTGCGAGCAGGGATTGTGCACTGACGTTTCCGTACCAGTTTAGTTCTGTGTGTACAGAGTGAGTCAAAGAGGGCTTTGCAACTTTGAAATGACATAGGAGTTTAATGTGACAACTTTCAGCATCGGAACGTGTGTCATTTTATAGCAAACAATCTCAAGTTTCACACAAAATTGCCAAGTGACATATTGGTTCTATGTGATAACCATTTGCAATGCGGCAAACATGTACTCAATTTCTACCCACATTCCTTGCAGCAAATCGGGCATAGCTTGTACAATGGCAGTGTAGATTTGAATTTTCAGGTTGGCTAATTTGTTCGGTAGGAGAGGAACGTACACACGATTTTTAATGGAAACCCAGAGAAAGGAATCCAGTGTTATCATGTGTGGGAGACGGCCATGCGATTGGCCCTTCACGGCCATTACTGAGGAAACCTCGAACTTCCATGAGAAAATGCTTGTAGTAAACAGTCCCATCTCTTTCATTGTTACCGATTTGTGAAATTAGAAAGTTCTCAGGCACATCCAGAAAGGAAAACACAAAGCGAGCATGCTCCACACCAGTGAGAGTAGACATTTTAAATGTGGAGCACACCTGGTGATGGAATATGGTTGTGATGCGCTACATGAATCAAACTTGAGGTTGTTCGCTACAAAATGACACACCTACCGATTCTATAAGTTATCGCAATAACTTTCTTTTTCGTTCGAAATTCGTTAAGCTTTTTTTGATTCACACTGCTGTATAGAGTTCATCTGTCCTGAGAATCATGAATCTCAACGATTCTTCCGTGTTAAAGTTATTGATACTGGCAAGATACTGCTCCCAGGAAGTAGAGGACTCTATAAAAATCACTACAGTAGTTCCTCAGACTACTTTGGAACACAAAAGGAAGCCAGCAAGGGGATTCAGTTTATATGTGCAGAGAGAAAATTTATTAAAACATTTTTATTTACTTGCTAAAACATGCTAACAACTTACATTTTTTGTTTGAATCCAGTAATGTTCGTCTGTTATGTGTTCCGCTTTTGACTGATTGATATTTGCAGTGTATGTTCAAATGGGAAACGATATTTATATGAGATTTAATTATAATTTACGAAATTTCAGAGTTTTTACTTGGCTTGCTCTGTTAAACCCTGCTTCTTGTAGAATTTCATGATTCTAGGATAATAGGAAGTACACTATAGCCTTTGATGATTTCAAGCAGCTGGGGGTTTGAATTAACCCCTTCCTGGGTTACGTTTGAGTGGGGGGGGGGGGATGGCGGGGAGGGGGAGATTGAGCCATGCTCACTCCAAACTATGCGTTTCCCTGAACTTGGTTGTCTATCTGCGTTTGTTTTCCCGCCGTTGTTGCTGTTGTGCCATGCTTCTTCCTCCTTCTACGTGTGGCAGCAGCGATGTGTATCGATATTAGCACCGTGTACCATCTTTGGTCCTGTGCGTTTAGTTTCCGCCTAGGGTGTGTGCGGGCAGTCGGTCGGCTGGTGCGGAACACAGAGGATATCTCCGTGTGGCGCAGTCGGCTGGGTCCGCTTGCGGTCCCTGCACAGTGTCAGAGTATGTGTGGAGCTGTCCGATCGCTAAGAGCTTCGTGGCTCACAGACCCAGGACGTCAAAGCCACGTCCGTTCATGTTGGAGAGCTTTTCCTGTGAGCAACACCGAGTGGTTGTAGTGATGAAATCGAGCCGCCATGCGGTGGAATTAGTTATATTGGTTCACTACAATTGAGGTGAACCAGTGGAATTTTGTGCCTTGTGGCCATTAGTGTTCTGGTTACCTGCCCTGGCTACTGACGTAAATTCAGGCAGTGTTCTTTTTTGGTAGAGTTAGCTATATCACCTTATTTCAAATTCAAGTGTACCAGCAGAATGTTTAGATGGCCGCCCCCCCCCCCCCCCCCCCCCCCCCGCTGGAGGCGTCTGTGCCCTTGTCTATACTGTCTTTTTCATGGGTGTTTAATGATCTGTTGGTAATCTATCATAGCCAAATAATTTTTAAATTCTGTTTTAGGTAAATCAAGTTCCTTCACCCCATATAAGTAAGTTTGAATACTGGCAAGTTCATAATTTGCTGAAAGTTGCTGTTGTGCTATCTTTTCATTTCGTGCGCTCTCAGCCACTTAAAACTTCAAGGTTTAAGGTATTTCGAATTTTTGAAATATCAGTTGTGGGCCTTATTCTTAAAATTTCCCCGTAAGCGAACACATTGCGGCCTTCTGCTTTAAAAGATTATGGTAATATATTTTAAAATTTTTAAATTTAATTGTGGACTTTAGCCACTTTTATTGCACCTTGTTTATGTTTGTTCTATCCACTTTTGTCTTGAGGCTTTCTACCTAGCTGAGATTCACATATATTTTAATTGTTTGATTTGAGATTTTAACTGCGTGTCTTCGGTCACTTGAAATTTATCTTGTCGCTTTTTAAGAGTTCTTGTCTTGAGCCCTTGAGCCGTGAAAGAATTGGATTTTGAAACTCGTAGTTGTAAAGGTTCGGCAACGTACCGTTTTGGTTTAAATGTGTTATTACATTACAATAAATTACAATTCTTAAGTGAAACTGACCGCCACCTTATTTGGCCCTTTTCACAATCCTAATCACCTGTTCTGCCCTGCGGGTTTAGCGGAGGTTTCACTGGTACTTTCGTTGCTAGTTAATGTTTAGGTGTTCAGGAATCTGTCACTTTGTTGTTAGGTTGTGATTTCATACGACACACCGGGCTTGTTTTGGACTACGCTGGTAGCACTGTTTCTTTTAAATTTAATTCCAGTGTCAGGATAGCGTTATTTTCCTAACAAAAATTTCCTAAAGTTAGCGCCGGGCAAGACCAGACTTATGAGTTTGAAGTCCGTCATCTGGTGTCTGCCGAGGGAAGGAAATTGTTGAGCCTTCTCGGCCGTTTTCCTGATGTTTGTACTAACAAACTGAATGTAACTAACAAGGTAGAGTATAAAATCCGTTTGAAAGATGTCCCGGTTAGGCAATCTCCGTATAGACTCTCTCCTTCCAAAATGAAAATTTTAAAGGGGCTGATTCATGGTATGATGCGGTATTGGGTAATAATTAGGACCTCTATGTCTCCGTATGCTTCCAGTTTTTTTTTATGCCTAAGAAGCACTGAGGCGATTACTGTCCTGTTGTGGATTATCGAGTTTGGAATGAGGAAGTTATTTTCGAGTCTGTCCCTTTGCCAGACTTTTACAGTTGTTTTACATGGTTTTCCGGTGTGTGTTACTTTACTGCTTTATATTTGAACCAAACTTATTACCAGATACCATTAACTGAAGACTCCAAGCATATCACTGCTTTCTGCACTGACTGCAATTTATACGAATTTAATAGTTCCTTTCGGGCTTTCGACTGGAGCCGCTGTCTTGTCTCGTCTTATAGATAACGCTTTGGGAGGCCTCAAGTTCGAATGTATTTATAATTATTTGGATGATGTGGTCGTTTATAGCGCCACCTTTGATGCCCACTTAGAGCGCCTTCAACAAGTTGTATGAAATCACCTAAAATAGGTCTGGCTCGCAGTCAGATTTCCTTCCTAGGGCATTTAGTTTCTGCCTAGGGTATTACGATTGGTCAGGAGCGTACGGGCGCTTTGGCGCAGGTGTCCTCCCAGAAACCAAATTGGGGTAGCCCGTTTCGTAGGCATGGCTAATTTTTTTCGGAAATTTGTACCAAATTTCGCTCAGTTGGCTGCCTCTCTTAATAATTTATGTAAAAAGGGAGAAGTTTCGACTTGTGGTAAAAAATAACAGGCCGCGTTTGAAGCGATGAAAGAAGCTTTAAGTAATCCACCCGTCTTGGCCATTCCTAGGTTTGAGTTGTCATTTATTGTGCAGACGGATGCTTCCAGTTCTGGAGTTGGGGCCGTGCTTGTACAAGAACCTGATGGGCACCGACGTCCGATAGCTTATGCCTCTAAGAGATTCTCGGAGGCTGAATTCAAATACTCTGTTTACGAGCGGGAGGCACTTGCTGCCCTGTTCGCGTTGGACAAACTTAAGTTTCATCTTGAACACAGTTTCAACTTGAGATGGACAACCAGGCCTTGAGGTGGGTGTGGGGGTCCGCAAAAGACAGTAAGGATCACTCTTTGGGCCTTACGTACTTCCGCCTTTGGGTTTACGGTCACGGTACTGAGAACCAAATTGCCGACGCCGTAAGTCGCATCTTTGAGGACACTTCCGGTCACAGGCGTTTTGAAGCTCTGCCTGTAGATTCCGTTGGTACCATTCTGAAAGAGACACAGTATTTATTTACCGATCTCAAGCAGAAACAAGCCGGAGATCCGGTCATTAACTCGATTAAGTGCGAATTTCTTGGGGGAGAGGCGCGTCGTGAGGGGAAAAAAGGCTTTAAGATTCGTTTACCGAAGGAGCTGATACCTGCCGTCTTTTGCTATTTCCACAATTCCGTCGTGGGTAAACATTTAGGGATGTACAAGACTATCTTCAAAATCAAGCAAAGCGTTACAGTGACTTCCTTATACCGAGATGTTAGACGTTTGGTGGGGAAGTGCGAAAAACGTAATATAGAGGAACCCAGTCAGAGTTCGCGAAAAGGGTTCCTGAACTCCACTCGTGAAGAGCACCCTACGCATAAATGGTTCATTGATTATTTTGGACCTCTTCCTCGGACCTAAAACGGTAACTGTTATATTCGGTTGGTAATCGATGCGTTCTTCTGGTTTACCTGGTTGATTCCCAGTCGTGGCGTTACCGCTGTCTGGTCGATTAAGCATCTCACGGGGATATTTTCGGTACTTGGTCCGCCTAAGTCGTTGTTGAGCGAAACACCTCAGCGTTTACTTCCAGGGAATTTCAGAAGTTTCGCTTAGGAAACGCCGTGCACCACATAACAGCCATCCCATATTGTCCTCAGTACTCATTTGCGGAAAGGGTCAACCGAAACCCCAAATCCGCATTTATCACTTATCATGCAAAAAAAAAAGAGGGATGCTTAGGTGCCCTGGCTAAATTTAGCATTTCACTCAGCCTGGCAGAAGCCATCAAGGCGACGCCAGCGTCTTTAATGTTCGCGTATCCGCTTAACTCCCAGCTGGCTAACTTGAGGTCATTGGACGAAATCACGCTGCTGCCGAGGCTGCAGTCCTCGTACCTCAATCCGCGAGTACCTCTATTCCCTTCGATGATCTCTGCGTTGCCATCCGTCAGAAGGTGGTGTCCCTTTGGCATCGCCAATAGTCCTCCCTTGACGGAGATAGGCTTCGGCTTATTAAGCCTCTCCCGGCGCCTTACACGACCTCTCGGCCATCCCGCCAGGAGGAGATTAACTCGGCTGCGTATTGGGCACCGCCTTTTTAGCCATCGTCATTTGCTCAGTGGCGCTGCCACACCACTTTGTGCGCATTGATCCCAAATTTTAACTGTCCGCCAGTTTCTGCTGGAATGCCCTTTTTTGAACAATTTACGTTCCAACTTGGGTTTGCCATTTGATTTATCAGCCGTTTCAGCGAATGGCTAGCGGGCTGTCGACTGCGTTTTAGTTTTTTTCCGCCGAAGCAATACGGTGAACGCCATTTAATTTTTAGTTTTGAGTCTCTCCATTTTTGTATGTCGTTTTTTTTAGCCCTTCTTCCACTTGCCTTGTTTAGCTGTCTCCTGTTCTGTCCATTGGGACTGACATATAGTCGTTTCCCTCGTCTCTGTGTTCGTGTTCTATAGTTTTTGACTTGGACGCGTATGACCCGTAAAACAAAACAATTGGACGAAATTCTGCCTGAGAAGATCAGTCCCCACATTAGCCAGCGTAACTGCAAACGGGCGAAACCTATTATCGAGCCAGCGCATAGACGGCAGAATCATCGGTATAATCAACGTAGGCACCCCTTTAGGAGTAAAGTGGATGATTGTGTGTTTGTGCGTAATTTTGGTACCGAGTCAAAGCAAGACGACGGTCCATCCGGTAAATTACGCTCCCGATTTCTAGGACCCTATATAGTGCTTACATTCGTGAGTCCTGTGAATATTCTGGTGCGCAACCTGGCCACCGGGAAAACATCCAGGGCGCGTGTTAGCCAGGTTAAGGAAGGGGCTTAAGTTTGGGTTTTGCTTCACCTGGCCGGCGAGTGGCTTTGATGGGGGCGGTTGAGCCATCGACGGCTATCGATATTTGTTCAGAGATGGTGAACTTTTGAGACGGTAGCGATGTGGCGCGCCGATAAGGGATCGACGGGCGAGTGCGAGTTAGTGGTTGTTGGGAGGTGGAGAGAAGACGGTGCGATTGTCCGAGGAGGGGAGGTAACGCTGTCGGTGAAGAGGTGTTTTGAAAAGGATTGTACAGGCGACAATTGCAACGGCTGTGTTTTGAGATGGTCTGCGCAGCCAAGCTGTTGGTGGCCGCTAACCGATTACATTTTATTGCAATACTAACCTTGCAGAAAGAAGTGTACCACTGTATTCTTTCGGTTTGCATGTCCGATAAACAATAATCTAGATCTGCACTCTTAAGTTTCTTCATGATCCAAGTAACGTAAAATCCAGTCTCAGAACATATGAAAAAAGTGGTAGACTAATGAAAGAAACATTGAAATATAGTGGCATATGTCTCACTACATGCATTTTGACCACGGTAATCACCAGCTGTGATGAAAAGCGTGTTGAGGCTAGTTTCCATCAGTAATTTCAATGTGAACGGAGCAGAAACAGCTGCAGTCTTGCAGTCACCCTTTCCATAATCTTCTGTTAATAGACTCTAATCTCCTCTTAACAGGACACAGAACAAACAAGTCAGATCTAATGGAAATAATAGTTTTTCATTAAAATGAAGTAATATATCAGATGACGAAGTTTCACGTGTGGGTCGCACTCCCACTGTGAGTTGTGTACAATAGATTCGCAGCCCAGGGTAGTCACTCTGCAGGCCTGGTAAGGGTTCGTCATGGTCCGTTCTCGGCGGTGCGCATCAGGGGTGGACGCTTCACTGACACGCCTCTTGCAGACACTATGACTCCGCCCCAGAAGAGAAAGCTCAGAAACTTACGATCGGGTACACCCCCAGACGACAAACTGGCGCCAGTACAAATTTGACAGCCTGCTTACTGAATTGGGACGTTATGCCCCCCGGAATCTGTAACGATGCCCAAAGTGTTTATCAGAACTGTGTGAATTATTAAGACTCTTTCCAGAAATCTTCAGGATGTTAAAGGGGGAAACGGAATGTTAAAGGGAGAAACCGGCATCTGCTTATTTCTCCTGGGCTAACACCAAGAATAGTCCTCATTGTGCGCTATGCGGTGTAGACGTTGCTGAGGCTTATAAGATGAGATGAGAGGAGGGGAATCGTGTGGAAAATTATGTCGCTTCAGAAGTGTCAAACAAAAAAGCACTAAACCTGGTAGGTTGAAGCGGGTTTTTATCGGAATTACTTTTCGTGAGGCAGCAAAGTTAAGAAAACGGAAAGTAGGGAGCATTTTCTGTTTTGGGGAGCAGTTCAGAGAACTTCCTGTTTTCGAGAGCAGCAGAGAGAACATTTGATTTCACACAACATTTGTGCATCATTACGTGCTGTCATTTTCAGAAACACGAGTTTCCATATCTTGAATCGTTTATGAGAGGTGACGGTTGTTATGACCACATTACTTGCGATGCTGACGGACGTGAATCGGAATATCAAAAACTCAGTAGCTCGCTCGAGAAAGAAGTAAGGTATCGTTCCGTACTCAGTTTTAAATAAAATTGGAATATCTTACCTACATTCCATTCCCTGCAATGAATCAGCTAAAATCATCCATACACAAAGTTTATGCAACACGTTTTCACCTATAACTTTTTAACACTTCCTGCAATGTTTTATGTAGTTCAATGCAGGGCAGAGAAAAGAAATTCAGTTATCTACCGAGTGAAGATGTCAGACTACAAGACGTCAATCAAATTTTCACACACAGCGGTTTTCGAAGAATCGGATGATAAGTATCTCATATTGGAGGGAAAGGCGTCTCTCAGCAGTGGCATTAGCATTTGGCGAGCGGTGCAGCCATAACCAAAGCCACCTTCAGCATGGAACACAGTCTGGAGACGCAATTGTACTCTCCTTTCTGTTTTAGATCATATGTAGTGGTATGACAGTGGAATGTTAAGTAAACTTTTTACAAATTTAAAATATAAAATCACAAACTCTATCAGCTAAACCTCAGAGGAATGGAGTAACAGAGAGTTTCGTCTTTGTACAACTGATAGGTCTTTCGTCTGACATCATTCACTTAGTACGTCCCGCTTCACAGTTACACCTCCCGCTTTGGTGTGTTAAGATGCGTAAATATGTTGCTGCGGATAATTATCCATTTTATAACACTAATGATTTTCGTTTTATTATATCTTAACAGTAATCTCCCGTTGACGTTATTAACAGATTACCAAGTGGGAAAGTAGGTGAGTATTGTTGTACAAACCGTAATAACCGGCTTGGGCGAATGTGGACAGCAGCCATTGCGGCCATCTAACCGAGATCACTATGAACTGTGGTAACTGCCTAGAACCTGCTCTTGATTCAATTAAAATGTCAGTTTATGCAGTGCGAATTAAGTTATCGCATTTGAAATACTTCAAATTTTTCCGGTCGCGAATATACAAAGCCGAGACCGTTGTTCCCGGAACATATAATATTTCGTGCGAATTGAAAGTTTTCAATTCATTCAGTTGAGCTAAGCTGGCGACTGTGAGTAGGACAATTAAAATATAAAATTAATCCTATGTATATGTAATTTTATTTCGAGCCATGTGTGTTTTGTGATTGTCTGTTCCTTTTTTCATGTATGCGAATGTCTGTTTCTTTTTTTCATGTGTGCGAATGAACGTACGTGCGATTTTAATCTGATGTGTTGCTTTAGAAAGGGAGAAAAACTCATTTTATAAAGAGAATATAATTCATTTAAAACTAATAAAATAAATGAAACAGACATGACACGGTGAGAAATTATAACTGAAAAATTTTTGCGAATACATCATTGGTAGTGGCTACAACACGAAGTAAGCAAATACATCACTGGTTCAGCAGCAGCAGCAGTAGTAGTCCCGGTTTTTGTATCACTAAAATTCCTTATTCGAGGGTAGTAGAATGAAAGAATTAACGAGTAAAAATTTTTAGTTGTTATGTAATGGTTCCAAGTATTGTAAAGAAGTCCACGAAAATTACTTATAAACATAATTAGCGTGCACAACTTGTAGTAATGGCTAGCATTTGTTTAGAAAAAGATTATTTTATACTGCTGAGCTTCGTTCAAATACCATCTGCAAACCTTTACCTGCATTACCAAAAGTAATAGATTCGACAAACTGTATTGCACGTCACGTCACTTCGATATTAACGAGAAAACAATTCAGTATGATAGCTTCTTGACACAAGCTGAGTGTAATCAGATACCACAGAAAATTTAAACAACAAGATAGCTGTGACGAGTAAAAGTACGCCGCCAACTATAGGCGAGATCAGCTGCTGAACCCCAAGCGTAGTAACATAGTAACTCTGAGTCAGGGATAGGAAGAAATTAAGGAGCAACAAGACTATATGACTGGACACGTTACAGAAATTATGAAGAGGCAAAAAATTAATCTGGGCAATAAAAACTGAGCTTGCTAGTCACGTGACCGACGAATTACGAGTAGATCTAGAAACCCTAATTCACAAAATTTCATACTGGAAAAGCACTAGTTAGGTTATACCTTAATCTGTAGAGCAAGTGGCTAAAAACCTTAGCAACTAGATCAAGGCATTTTGAAATCCACCCTTCAGTTAGACGATATATCCACTGATAATGAAAGAAAATTAGATGAATTCTTAAAGGAAGGTGACGACCAAATTACAGAAAGATTAGAATCAGAATTAAAGAAAGCCGTGCTGTAAATTATCACGCAAGTATATTCCGAACAGAACATTTGTGTACAGACAAAGACGATTTTGGACTCATACAAAAATCCTCGACGCAAGATTTCCCTACATGGCAAGAAAATGTCCAAACTCGGCTTAATCTTGGAAGTACGGGAGCTATCTTTTTCCGTTCTGGTTCAAGTGCCTCTAAGCACTATCGGACTTAATATCTGAGGTTATCAGTCCCCTAGCCTTAGAATTACTTAAACCTAACTAATCTAAGAACATCACAGACATCCATGCCAGAGGCAGAATTCTAACCTGCGACCGTATCAGCATTGCGGTTCCGGACTGAACCGTCTAGAATCGCTCGGCCTCAGCGGCCGGATTTTTCCCATTATTTTGAGAGACAAAAGCCTATTAAACACAAACGGTTTCAAATGTTCACAGCAAGAAGTAATAGCGTTAATGGCAAAAACTACAATAACAGTTGCGGTGCAAGTTATTTCGCGCATCTACGTGTAAAGTTTTGTTGGAATGGAACGTCGCAAGGCGGAGACGTCAGGTCGGTGATGGAAGCCATGAGGCGGACACTAAGCTGAACTCCACACGCAGAGCGCGGCCCCCCTTGTCAATAAAATGAGACTGATGTAAACACACATAGCTGCCGTCCTCCCGTTTACGACACATTCACGTGCTATGGCACGTTGTACTAACAACGGACCACCAGAGTGAGCGGAGAAATTTAATTCCAAATCAGATACTTGTTAGCTTATTCAGCTCTCAAAATCATTAAAGGACTTTATTCACACCGAGATCTTATGAAATACATTCTCAAAGTACAAAAGTAGAAAATGAACATAGAGTTTCGAGATTACAAGTCTTTATAAGAGGTAATATTTTTCACTGTTAAACACCGTTGAATGCTTTCAAATTATGGCTGAGCTAACGTAAAATAAAAGGGAACAGGCACTGACACGGCCCAAATGAGTAATTATATGCAGTTTGGTCAAGAGCAGTATATATTGGGAGAGAACGAATGAATCGACATCTCATAAGATATGGAACTTGACTACTGGAGATGTAAACAGGTGTGCAGGGATGTTTGTGAAATGCGTATGTATTAAAACAGGTACTGTCTTCTCTAGAACGGGTACGGTTAGCAATCTAAGTTAGTTAAAAGATAAATACTAGCAGTCTCAGAAGTCTGTTTGAATAAGCGATGGGGCAACAAACACTTATATTAATGTAAGGTTACCTGGGTCAACTGATAAAACGAATAAGAATACTTAAATCTGAATTCTTGAGTATAAAACTTGGAATATTGTTCATTTACAGCCATTTTTCGAAAATATTCTATTTATAAACTATATATCCAAGCGAGCTTCTCAGCTTCTCACCACATATTGATAAGAATATAGAACCAAGTAATGTGGGTGTAATGGAATATGATATCTCTCTCTCTCCTCTCTCTCTCTCTCTCTCTCTCTCTCTATATATATATATATATATATATATATATATATATATATATATATATATATATATATATATATGTGTGTGTGTGTGTGTGTGTGTGTTTGTGGATCTCTTTCTCTAATACAAATAAGTAACTACTTCATGTTAACAAATGAAACCGGTATAACCGTTTGTAATGAACCCTGGCATTAAAACATTTCGGTTGGTACTGTAATTAAGAATGTCAAGACACCTTAGCCGTTATAATTTTACTAGGAGGGAGCTGTGTTTATAACTACAGTATTATATATCATGAACGTAGAACAATCGCCTGTTAATGAAAAGTAATGCGTATAGGACCGCCTGCTGATATTTTAGAATTACACTGACTGAGAAATCCTATCTCAGCTCTGTATGTAGAGTAGGTAATAAGTAATTTGTCGGTTAATAAGTAAGAAAACTTAATATGATGCTTGGTAGACCACTATTATGTCTCTGATTGAGATATTAAGATAATTGCAGAGTTCTGTTGAACGGAATTTCTCTTACTTCCATGAGTTATGTAAGTATGTGCACATACTTTTTAGTTAGTAAGTAAATAATGGCAGACCAGAATAGTTATTAGACTATCACCTAACAAGTGAAAGATTGAAGTTATGGTTTTGAAACTCTACTTACCTTGATAGATACATCCATAGATGAGACATATTACGAAATTACGCGTACAAGTTTCTGTAAGTTCTATGACAAGAATTTTCATTCTTTGCCTCCTTTGATAAGAACGAATTTTGCATATGTTGCTCCTTGTAATGATTTCCTTTGCGTACTGGCAATTAATTAACTTCATTTATCAATTAATGGATGACTGATATAATCTCGTTAAGTAAAATTGGCGCGGACTGTATATGCACTAAAATGTGTGTCGATCTGCGTGGAGTCGAAGCCCGGAATATTAATTCTCCGATCATTCGTATAATATACCCACACAGGAAAAGAAAGACGTAAATATATAAAATTTTGTAGCTTGATGTAAAAGCATCACATAAACTCTTGTCTTAATGATAGTCACCTACTCGTGAGCGAGGCTTAAACGGGTGTACGATGTTCTATAAGTAAGGAGAAGGGAATATATTTGTCTGATTCAGATTTGGCAACAAATTGTGTTATATGCATCGAACAATTTTTGGATGGATAAAAAGTGAAATGGTGATAGCTGACGCTGTGAAGTGACGGTGTTAGGCTCTGAATAAACCATGACAACACGAACGTACTAATGGTGGGTCGTTGCAGAAGGGAGCGGGAATTGCAGTCTCAACAGACACTCCGATTCTTCCGGTTTATAATACCAAATACTGTGAACTGCATACGATGCACACGTCTTGAAAGTTCACCAAATGAACGGCCTGTGTTTACGTGATTTTCAGTCTGGCAGCATGACGCACTCCAAACAGTCGGCTGTCCGGGGTTATGATGTTAATACTTCATCGTTTCCTGGGTTCTGATTCAGGCGCGTATGTTCTTAAGCTCAGTGGACTAAAAAAAGGCATTTTAAAATGTCAAAACGACTCACAAAGACACTGTTTAGTCATCCCTGGACTGAGAATTCACTAATAAAATTGGCCCAAGGACTATCTACATCTTTCCGTGCTGTGCTAGACTGGGACATGCGTTGTCATGCAAGAATACAGCGGCCTCAAATTTATACTCACGAGAATTCGTTATATGATTAATGTTCTTTATATGATTAATGTTATGTGAAAAGAAATTACTTACAGTCAATTATAAATTTTTCCTTGTTGTGAATGCAACGATGTTACGTGTGCAAATGATCTAATTCATACCTACGTGTCTTTTCATGTAATTCATCGAATGTGAACGCTGTCACAATGCCGGGCGAAATGGCCGAGCGGTTCTAGGCGCTACAGTTTGGAACCGCGCGACCGCTACGGACGTAGGTTCGATTCGTGGCTCTGGCATGGATGTGTGTGATGTCCTTAGGTTAGTTAGGTTTAAGTAGTTCTAAGTTCTAGGGGACTATGACCACAGCAGCTAAGTCCCATAGCGCTCAGAGCCATTTGAACCATTTTGCTGTCACAATCTTCACCGAACGGTGTCCTGAACGAACCAATGGAATCCTCTCCACTAATTCCGAATAACCTTTCTGGATTCGATGACGTGTCCTGGGACATCGAGCCACCGCGTTTGCAGTCCAATGCACCTGGTCCGTCGCCTGCAGTGCCCACGTCACTGTTCATATCCAGTTGAAACTCATAATTAAAATTTTAATGAATAATGTGATTAACAAAATTTTGTGCAAGCGTTTTAATGAAAAGGCTATAAACGGAACTGAACCATTTGTGTTTCGATGTTACGCATCACATAAGGAAAGAAACTATTAGTGTAAAACTTGTCAGAGTACGACGAAGAAAATTATGGAAGACTTAACTTCCAACTACAAATAGACACTTATTTTAAGCTGTAGTCTATGTAAAATTTTGGAAGTATATTATTTATGATCTGGAACTAGTGAAAGAGACTCCTTGAATGTGATTGCGTCAAGTAAATGCAATAATTTCTTTGCCACAATTAAGGTAGAGACAATAGTATTTTTGCTTCAATTTCTTTTTCAAACGAACTTAATTTTTCGTTTTAGAGCAGATGTAAAAAATCTTATGGGTCTCAAACATAAAATCAGAAATGGCATCAGTTAACTTCAGAAGAATAGCGTCAGTGACAGGAACAACATGTAAAATTAATATTAGTCTTTCGAATGACATCATTCGCCTGTTACTTCGCTCTTCAACTATCCTCCTTTTGTCCTTGGTGTGTTAAGGCGTTGTAAATGTGTGGTCTGAATAATTTCCTATTTTTGTAACAGTAATGATTTTCGTTTTATTATTTCTTAACATTAATCTGCATCTTATGTAGTTACTTAAAGTGAAAAAGTGGGGGAGTGCTGTTGTATAAACCGCAAGTCTGCACAGCCGCCATTGTGGCCATCTCAAAGAGATACTAAGAATTATAGCAATTACTTAGAACCTGCTCTTTCTTTAATTAAGAAGTCCGACTGCCCATTGTGAATTAGATTATCGCATTTGAAATGTGTAAACTATAACGGTCGCAAAAATACGAAGCCAAGCCAGTTATATTCATAAGATTTAATATTTTGTATAAAGTCAAGATTTTCAGTTCATCGTCAGTGCAACTCCACGGTAAAGTTAAAGGTCGTCTATAGTAGTGACAGTGTTAAGGATGCTTTAGTTAATGTACCAATTCTGTCGCATGCGAGACCTAAACATGTTTTCTCTAATGACACAAAGTTCAGGGACAAGGCGTGGTGCCATTTTGTTTCTAGAATGTGATAGTACTGGTTCACATACCGGAAAAACGATGTCCTTTGTGAACAGAGCTATCTCACGATGTAGGCGGAACTATTCCGTGACTGAACTTGAAGCACTCCCTCTGTTTTGGGCATTCAGAAAACTTTGTCTCTACCTGTTCGGGAGAAAGACAAAGGTATACATGTATCACTTAGCTCTTAGTTCTTGACGACGGCAAACCTAACCCAAGAGAGGTTAGCTCGTTGAATACTGTATTTGCAGCAGTAACAATTCACTATAGGATATATCCCAGGGAGTAATAATATAGCAGCGACACATTGTCACATATCCCAAACTGTTTTTCACACATTATGGAAGAGAAACAACAAGAGAACAACTTCAACTCTTTGTACTTAAAGATCTTCCAACATTATATAACGTTTGTACTATAGCAAATTACGGATAAGCAATCAAAGACTCATTGTTGAGTAAGATAAGAAGCAAACGGTATGAAGATAAGTATGACAAGCCGTTCGAAAATTTACTTGAAGAGAAGGTTGAGTCAATGGGTGAGCAGGCCAGGATAAATGATGGTGAGCCGAGAGAAGTTCATATTGAAGGCTTTGTGACTGATAGTGATGATGGTGATGATGATGATGATGATGATAATGATGGTGATAGCCAAGAACGGGAAGATGTGGAGAGTGAAGAAATGAGTATGGAGAACAGGATGTTCTGATCTCTAACTTTATTAGTGAAGAAGAGCCAAGAATCACCTAGCGAAGACTGGAGAGAATTCATAGACAGAAAACTGTGTTGGTCGTGTATACGAGGTGTAATGGCTAGAAGTGCAGATATTTTTGTTGGTTACTGAGGAATGTGTACTGAACGACACTGCATCAGTATATACGTCATTTGCAGATCAAAAGTTACAGACGCTGCCAGTCACTTGTTTTTAGGTTGGTTAGTGCCGCCAAGTACATGTTGCAAGAAGAAGGCAATAATGCTTATTTTACCGTGGACAGCAAGTTAGTTGTTGAAGTGTGGTCGTATAGACGCAAAACGTTTAGTCTGTAGTGACAGGTGTAGCCAATCTGGTGGTAGCCTACGAGCATGCAGAAAACATCAGATTGTAAAGAATGTGATTGTGGGAAGACTGTTCGATAAACAGAACCTTTGTCCCGAAATGTAATATACTTCAATTTAGCGCTTGAATATGATTTCACTGGAGGTCACAGTTTCCGAGTTATTAAAGAAAAACGCGTTTGAAGGTCACTGTTGTACGTTTTTTGAGAGTAATTCGAAAACTATACGCTCTAACGAAAATGTGTCCCAGTACAAAACATAAGAACAGTAAATATCCAACAAAAATAACCTGTTCATTTTTTCTGAAGGACTAATAGTTTACATGTAGCGAGTGAGAAAACGTGAAAATCTAGGGCATGATGTTTGAAGCTTCTTCCAGTTTGCTTAAAACCCATACGTAAAGGTTGCCTAGCTGAAACAGTGCCTATTTCATTTTATTTGTCTGAGCTATCTCCGATTCTCATTCTGTCCTACATCTAGATGTTTGTAGACTTTTTCAGTGTTTGTATACTTGGCTTAAAAGCCTTGTGTGATTAATCATCAGTGTATAAAACCCTCCGATGGCATATATTTCTGTAATGTCGCATGCTTTACTAACGCAAGGTAAACTACACTCCTGGAAATTGAAATAAGAACACCGTGAATTCATTGTCCCAGGAAGGGGAAACTTTACTGACACATTCCTGGGGTCAGATACATCACATGATCACACTGACAGAACCACAGGCACATAGACACAGGCAACAGAGCATGCACAATGTCGGCACTAGTACAGTGTATATCCACCTTTCGCAGCAATGCAGGCTGCTATTCTCCCATGGAGACGATCGTAGAGATGCTGGATGTAGTCCTGTGGAACGGCTTGCAATGCCATTTCCACCTGGCGCCTCAGTTCGACCAGCGTTCGTGCTGCACGTGCAGACCGCGTGAGACGACGCTTCATCCAGTCCCAAACATGCTCAATGGGGGACAGATCCGGAGATCTTGCTGGCCAGGGTAGTTGTCTTACACCTTCTAGAGCACGTTGGGTGGCACGGGATACATGCGGACGTGCATTGTCCTGTTGGAACTGCAAGTTCCCTTGCCGGTCTAGGAATGGTAGAACGATGGGTTCGATGACGGTTTGGATGTACCGTGCACTATTCAGTGTCCCCTCGACGATCACCAGAGGTGTACGGCCAGTGTAGGAGATCGCTCCCCACACCATGTTGCCGGGTGTTGGCCCTGTGTGCCTCGGTCGTATGCAGTCCTGATTGTGGCGCTCACCTGCACGGCACCAAACACCCATACGACCATCATTGGCACAAGGGCAGAAGCGACTCTCCTCGCTGAAGACGACACGTCTCCATACGTCCCTCCATTCACGCCTGTCGCGACACCACTGGAGGCGGGCTGCACGATGTTGGGGCGTGAGCGGAAGACGGCCTAACGGTGTGCGGGACTGTAGCCCAGCTTCATGGAGACGGTTGCGAATGGTCCTCGCCGATACCCCAGGAGCAACAGTGTCCCTAATTTGCTGAGAAGTGGCGGTGCGGTCCCCTACGGCACTGCGTAGGATCCTACGGTCTTGGCGTGCATCCGTGCGTCGCTGCGGTCCGGTCCCAGGTCGACGGGCACGTGCACCTTCCGCCGACCACTGGCGACAACATCGATGTACTGTGGAGACCTCACGCCCCACGTGTTGAGCAATTCGGCGGTACGTCCACCAGGCCTCCCGCATGCCCACTATACGCCCCCGCTCAAAGTCCGTCAACTGCACATACGGTTCACGTCCACGCTGTCGCGGCATGCTACCAGTGTTAAAGACTGCGATGGAGCTCCGTATGCCACGGCAAACTGGCTGACACTGACGGCGGCGGTGCACAAATGCTGCGCAGCTAGCGCCATTCGACGGTCAACACCGCGGTTCCTGGTGTGTCCGCTGTGCCGTGCGTGTGATCATTGCTTGTACAGTCCTCTCGCAGTGTCCGGAGCAAGTATGGTGGGTCTGACACACCGGTGTCAATGTGTTCTTTTTTCCATTTCCAGGAGTGTAGCTGAAGCAGTTAAATTTCATATTATAGTTAATGTACTGCTTTCCATTCTTGCTCTTTTCTGTCTCTGAACGTTTGAACCTTTTACCATGTGGATTATTGATGTGTAAATGATGTCAAGTTATTCATCCTGTAAAAAAGGTTATACCCCTATCAGTGTATAGATTGTTGCAGGAGTCTGGGTTCCTGATAAATGTGTTACGCCATTGAGAAATTTGAGGGATAAATTAATTTCTAGATTCATGCTGTCAAGACTGTTGGAATAGTAATTCAGGGAAGTTTTGGCTGGTAAGATCTGATGACATGGTCTTTTTCAGTGAGGTTTTTATTATGTTATGGATATTTCCGTGCAGACCATGGTGATACTGAAAATTATTCTGTGAAATTGCTATTAGATGTGATTTTTGATGCTTGCTGAGACATCGTGGAGATGTTTGGTGGTTTTGATTCCCTCCTCGTGAGAATGCGTATGATTCTGAGATCTTAATTTTCTCTTAGTGAGGGCGGAACTGTGATTCTGACGCCAATTTTGGTTTTCTAGTGATTAACTTGTTCGAGATTGTCGGTTCCTCTTGATGTAGAGGTTGCTGCGAGGTGATTTTTCGAAACATGGTTAGTGGATATAGTTGAGCAATAACCAAGATGAGTTACTCAGAACCTGTAATGCTCTCTGCCCCCCTCCCCTCAGAAGAAGCCACCCAATTAGCGTCAGATTGCTATGTACTTCATTGCTTGAACAATCTGTAGTATTAATACAGCCAATTGTGCTCATGTCCCAGCGTTTCTACGAAATACTGTTCTTCCTTTGTTGTTAATCCGAGTAGTATGTCTTGGACCATTTGTTTTCCAGAATTTGGTGAATACAAAGCTGACGAGCATTTTATTACTCTCTCTACAGGATTAGTAAGAGATTATTGAGAAGCCTGTTCTCTGTCATATACCTAGTAAATAAGTTCCTGCAATGCCCAAGAAGGCATACTTGGATATATTTCCGCCTTAAAGTCCTTAATAGTATTCCCTTCTCATATTTCCACTTCACCTGTTCCAGGAAATATCCCTTTCCTTTACCTGCTACTAAATTCAATAACTCCATATCTTTAATGTTTATCGACGCGGCTTAGTGCTGAAAATACACCGTATAATACAAAACCTGCATAATTATTTCAACGGAATCTAGTGATAAAACGCTGTCAGGGTTTCTTGAAAATGTTAGGAAACATCGCAAACAAGTTCTATGGGATCCTACGTTCTACCAACCGCCTTTTTCGCCACTACATCTGTGGGCTATCTAACTACACTGCCTCAGTCACAAGCACTTTTTCATACCCTTTTAATTGTTCTTCCTCCTCCTCCTCCTCCTCCTCTTACTCCACCTCCTCCTCCTCCTTTCCCCCCCCCCCCCCTCCACATACACACACACTCACAAACAACTCGAAGCCCTATAATAGTTATGAATCATGAACACATCTAGCCTGTCACCTTCTAAAGTAGTTATGCGTAACGAGAGCACCACAACTTCCCTAGCAATTTCTGACTCTTAACCCATATTGCCTCAAAAATCAGTAGCCTCTGAACTTCCCCCTTTTCCGTCTGTTGTCTCCCGTACTATGTGGCATCGAATATTTTGTCGTAATGGCTCACCCAGTTCTGCTTCATTCGCCTCTGGTTCTGCCCCTTTCTCCTGAGAAACATACACAGATTAATTCTCCTCTCCATAAGTAAGCCGAGGCCTTCACAGCTCCCATAGGTATTCTGACACAGTCAAGATAACTATACACTTTAAATATTTAATCTTAATGCTATCTTACTTCAGATGTATTTCACTGCATGTAATCGAAACCTCACTACACTACGACTGTTTGTGACAGGGCTGGATCAAACGCCAATGGCTTCTTTGATTGGAGCAAAACAGAACTAACGTTTGAGCGATTTGATTGAACATATATACATTTAGAGTGCCCCTTAAATCACTTAAAACGGAATCCTAAAAGGAAAATAATCGTTCTTTTGAAGGAATATTGATAATTTAATATCTGTTGACTCTGCATAACGACAAACGTTTAAAGTCTTTCTTCTGTACATTTATAACAATTCATAATTCAATTAATAAAAAAAGAACTACACGTTTCAAAAGTGAAATGTTCGAATAAAATATAAAATATAAAAAGGGCAATAATAGCTATGATAATTACTTGTTAGTTAATGTCAGCCACTACGTGGCCCAGCACAACCAAATACATCGACGTCTTTCTTTAAACTGGACTATCTTTTCTTAATCGAGACAGTGTTCGAGCAGCAATTCTTGGCTGAACAGAGACAACCCACAATAGAAATGCTAGTTGAGGATGGGCAATCCAAAGACTGACTAAGACACATTAGCTTAGAACAATTATAAAATAGTTCGGCCGTTAACTGTCCCACAGCCACTTCCCTTTTCTGTGGCTATGTCTTGTAGCCAGCCACTTGTCCACACCTGCTTGTTATATCTCATTTTGGCAGTTCAGCATCCTTGCCCATAGACTCAAATAGGGCCCAGGGCTCCTCAGAGGACTGTTGGGAAGCTGCTGTGGTAGTAATCGCCCTGGATTCCACACGGAGTAGAGCGGACTTTGGTGCGTCCTACAGCAATTTTCACAAGCCGTAAATAGACACTGCACAGGCGAGCATTCCAATCCTGACATCGCTGGCTACGGTATAGCTACTGAGTCCAGTCCACAACTTTGCCAGGCTCCACCTGCCCTGTCTGACCATCCGCGTACATCTCTCATTCCCGCTACTACGCAGACACTTTCTGTCAAACACAACACACTGTCTCTGTCTGTTCCGCCACTAGACGAAGACCTTCACCAACATCGTAGTGCCAATTCAGAAAATAGTGCTACAATTGGCGCAGCCCCAGCCAAATATTTCACAAACTTTGTCTTACCTCTCGGTGATACGTTGTATCTAACTAGCCTCAGCGAAATTGTGACAAATTGCACCATACATTGCCATTCCTATGATACAGTTCTTTAATACGTACAGCCTATTTGTTTCGAACTGTCATTATCACTGCCTGGCCTGGTTAACATATTATTTTCGTTAACAGTTGTTTTGTACAGCTACACAACTTTGATGCAAACGTTTTAGAGTGCAAATATTTAAATTGAAACTCCAACTATGGTACAAAGGTAGCATGTTGCTCGTTACCCAAGTGTAGATTATTCTGTAAATTGGGTCACAAGGGCTACATGGGTTCTGATAAGTAATACACGCAAATTAGATGTGGAAATATTTAATTTCACTAATGATTGTGCCGTGCTGGAATTGGTGTACAAAGGTCGAATTTCATTTATTGCCAATGAAATGATGTGGTGATTGTGGTGTGTGTGTGTGTCTGTGTGTGTGTGTGTGTGTGTGTGTGTGTGTGTATGTGTGTGTGTGTGTGTGTGTGTGTGTGTGTGTGCGTGTGTGCTTGGGCTTACATACTGACATGCATGCTGCGTCTGTCTTCGTTGTTGGTGTGTAGGCAACCCAGTTATCTGACAGTATCTGTACAGTACTAAGTATGGTAGCCGTATTAAGTATACATGAAACGGGACAGAAGCTCCATACGGATACTAGCGAAAGGTTCTCCTCGTGTGTCGTTAGTCACAGGTACATATCAGACACGTAAATTTATTACCCACCCTCTACGTTGGTGGGTGTAGTTACGGAGGCTGTTGACGGGTGGTGTCGGTTCAGTGGCTACGAAAATTCCATACTACAAATCCAAAGGTTCACAGTTCAGTCGTTAGTCAAATAACTTTTTCTCTCTCTTGGCTCTTCATTAACTTCTGGCAACGATATGTTTAACGGTGAAATTCCAATTTGCAGTGTGGTATAAAGTTAGGGTAAAATATATGTCATGTAACCGGCAGGCTCAGTAAGTTCAAAGTTCGTAGGAATATGAAGGTGTGCCACATAAAATAGAACATGTAGCACATCACTATGACGTTAAAGCAGTCCGTCATCAGGCCACAACTGACCCATCGGGACAATCCGACCGCCGTGCCATCCTCAGATAAGGATGCGGATAGAAGGGGCATGTGGTCAGCACACCGCTCTCCCGGGGGTTACGACGGTTTTCGTTGACGGGAGCCGCTACTACTCGGTCGAGTAGCTCCGCAGTTAGCATCACGAGGCTGAATGCACCCCGAAAAATGGCAACAGCACATGGCGGCCAAGATGGTCACCCATCCAAGTGCCGGCCACGCCCGAAAGTGCTTAACTTCAGTGATCCGACAGCAACCGGTGAATCCACTGCGGCAAGGCCATTGCCACTATGATTTTAATTTTTTTCTTATTCATATTACTTCTGTCTGGTTTGATACTGCTCACCAAGAAATCCTTGATTACGTCAATCTCTTCATCTCGAAGTAACACTTCACACTATTACCTCATTTATTTTCTGACTGTATTCCAATCTCTGACTAAAGTTTTTACCCCATGCAGTATAAAGCTTCATCTACAACCTCACCGGTTATTCCCTGACGTCTTAACACATGTGTTATCACCCTATCCCTTCTATTTTTCACTCTTGTCTGTGTTTTCCTTTCCTCGCCGTTTCCGCTGAGAACCTCATCATTTGTTAAGCTATCGGTCCATATAATTTTCATCTGTAGCACCACATCTCAGTCTCTTCGATTCTCTTCCTTTCTATACAATCCATAATGCGCTACCATACAATGCTGTGTTCGATATGTACATTTTAAGAAATTTTTATCTCGGATGAAGGCCGATGTTCGATTAGATAGATATCTTCTAGTCAGTAATAACCTCTTTGGCTGTGTTAACCTGCTTTTTATTTCCTCCTTGCTACGTTCATCGCGTTATTTTGTTTCCAAGGAAACACAAGTTCTTCACCTCATCTAGTTCGTGGTCCCCAGATTTGAGTTTAAGTTAATCACTAAACTGATTTCTGCTACCACTCATTACATTCGTCTTTATTCGGATTACCCTAATCCATAATCTGTACTCATTACACTCTCCATTCCATGCTACTTTCACTGAGGACGGTAATGTCTTCAGTGAAGTATATCATTAACATGACTGTACCTTGAATTTTTCTTTTAATTTCGTCATTGCTTCTTCGATCTGTACATGGCGGAAAAAAATTGTGTAACGAAATATTAACCTTGGATAGCTAATCCCAGTAGGAACCAAAATTACTAATGTTTCGTAGGTCGACAACGTACCATTTTTAAACAAGGGAAACTTGTCAAGACGAGCTGTGATTGGCCGTGGAATTGCCCTGTGGTCGTTCATCGGTTGACGGGCAGCGCTGTGGTTGTCAGTTCATACATACAAACGTCCCTCGCCCCGTCACTGCCCCAACGTCACACGCACACGTGTCAGAGGCATTCACACGTAAACTCAAAAATGGTTCAAATGGCTCTTAGCACTATGGGACTTAACATCTGAGGTCATCAGTCCCCTAGAACTTAGAACTACTTAAACCTAATTAACCTAAGGATATCACACACATCCATTCCCGAGGCAGGGTTCGAACCTGCGACCGTAGCAGTCGCGCGGTTCCACACTGAAGCCCCTAGAACCTAGACCCCACACGTAAGCTTCGCATCGGATCACACACACATCACACACGATTTAGCCAAACAGTAAGCATGACGACACAGTACTCGTTTGGAGAACAACGAAATATCGTTTTCGTTTGTGGACTAGCCGACGGTAATGCGCATGAAGCTCGACGGTTATATGTGGAACGGTATCCAGTAAGACGCCACTCACACCCTCAAATGTTTACAGCAGCTCATCGGCGACTTGGCGAAACAGGCTCGTTAGCGGGATATCACGGTGATGCTGGAAGACTTCGAAGACGACGGAATGCTGAATTTATCGAGACTTCAAGCTCTTCGAGAAAGCACTTACGACAAGTACTCGAGCGGTTTGACAAGACATTGGGGTCACTCATCGGTTAGTCCGGAATGTTTTGAGGGGTGACGGCCAGTAACGATTTAGTTTTCACCCTGTCCAAGATCTTAATGCCGTGACGGACTATGACTAGGGTTTTACTGGTGGCATCTGCGACGTGTTGCACGAGATCCCGACTTCCCCGCCATTGTGCTGTTTACCGACACCTCCAATCCGGATGGCCTTTATAACACTTGAAATTTTCATTAAATGGCAAGGAGAAATCCTCACGTTACGCACGTTCCGGTGACACGAGTAACGATTTTCGCTCAAAATTTGCGCAGGTATTGTGGCTGACCATCTGATTGGGCCAGTCCCTCTACCTTCTCGACTTACCGGGGGAAATTACCTTCCCTTTTTGCGAGAAACTCTACCCGGCTTGCTGGAAGATATTCCCCTGGACATACGGTTACACATATGGTTGCAGCATGATGGGGCGCCCCCACATAGCAAACGTGCTGTACGTGGATATTGAAATTAACTCATCGACGGCCGGGTAATTAACATCGGTGCTCGTAGGACATGGCCCCCGCGGTCACTATAGAGCTCACGCCACCGGACTTTTCCCTGTGGGGATTCTTCAAGATTCCAGTTCATACACACGCACGCGAACCACCTAGGAACAAAGAGGGATTAATGGATCGCATTCAACATGCCGCCAAACACATCATGACAATGCTAGGAATTTTCGAAAGAGTTCGGCAAAACACCGTTCGACGTTACCAAGCATGTGTCGCATCAGAGGGTCGCCAGTTCGAGCACCTGTTTTAAGTAATCGATGTCCTAGCTACAAAAATGGCCCTTTTCAGCGCCAAAACATTTTGTAAAAGACTTTCTGTAAGCGAACTAACAGTTGTTGACGGGTTTGTTCCCGGTACGTCTTATCACAAAACTACAATGGATGCATCGGGACCCCAGAGGATTCGCCCCCAGAGTGGAAGGCTGGCGCGCTACCACTTTGAGTGTGCGGACCGCATGGATACATCGCGATCTTCGGCAGGCAAAGCATTCGCGGTCATGCGTTGTCCAGAGCATCCGGCAACAGGGCAATCCCGCAACCAATCGGAGCGTGTGGCGCCAAGTTCCCGCAGTTTAAAACTTGTGCGTTGTCGACCTACACAATATCAGTAACTTTGGGTCCTAGTATCCAGGGTTAAAATTTCGTGATACAGTTTTTCTCCACCATGTAGACTGAGCAACGGGGGAGAAAGACGCGATTTTTGTCTTACATTCTTTTTAATCCAAGAGCTACGTTCTTTGTCTCTCATTTTTATTGTTCCCCCTTGATTCTTGTAGAAGTCGTATGTTCATGTCTCTCTCACTAGATTACCTCTCTTTTCTCAATAACTCGAATATCTTGCACCGTTTTACTCTGTGGAGTGATTTTTCCATGTCGAAAATTCATGTGTAACTCTTGTTCATCCTTAAGTTTTGCTTCTAGTATCAGTCTCAAAGTAATAACTGCCTTTCTGGTGGCCTTTCCTTTCCGAAATTCGGAATTATCGTCATTTAACACATCCTGTATTTCTTGTTTATTCTTCTGTAAACTGTTATTGTGAGCAATTTGGATGAATTATCTGTTAGGGTGATTGTACCATAGAATGCGCAATTATTTGCCCTTGCTGTCTTCGAGATTCTGCGGATGAGATTCATCGGAAAATATTACAGCACATCTCCTGATTCATAGATTCCAAACATCAATTTGGATAGTAGTTTGGTTGCTACTTCCGTCAATATTTTCAGAAAATACGATGGAATGTTTCTTTTCTTCTGAGTTTCAGGTCTTTCAGAGCCATTTTTTTTAAATTGTGGATCCCCTATGTCCCATTTCTACCTCAATAATATCATCAGACAAATCCTCCGCCACGCAGAGGCCTTCAATGTGTTCTATCCACCTATTCACTCTCTCCTCCGTGCTTAAGAGTGGAATTTCCCTTGCACCACAAATGATGCCGCCCTTGCTTTTAATATCAGCGAAGGTTGGTTTTACTTTTCTGTGCGATGAATTAGTCCCTCCGATGGCCACTGCTTTTCGACTTCTTAACTTTTTCTCCTTAGCTTCCTTGTACTTCCTGTTTATTGCATTCCTAAGTGATTTATGTTGTTGTCCTCCTGTCCTTTCCTGAAGATTTTTGCACGTACTTCTTTCGTCATTCAGCTGAGTAATACTTCTGTTTTCCATGTTTGCTTTCCATGCATCTCTGTTTTTCTTTCCAACTTCTGCGAGTCTTCTTTTTAGAAATGTTCAGTCCACATCAACTAAACGGCCTTCTGATGTATTCACTATCGCTGTATCTAACCCGTCAGAGGACTTCAAGCACATCTCACCATTTCTTAATAATTCAGTATCCAATTTCTTTCCGCAATACCTCATAAATGTTAGCTTACTCTTCATAATTACTGAACTATGACTGGAGTCTAATTATGATCTTCTCAACATCTTACAATCCAACATGATTTCTCTTTCTGATCTTGACGTGACGCAACTGGAATCTTTCTACATTTCTCGGTCACTACCAAGAGTACTTCTTCCTCTCGTGACATTTGAACAATTCATTTCCTATTACTAACTAAAGTATAAACCAGAACTTAATTAGCTTTTATCCTATCTCCTTCCTACAACTAAGCCCATATTTTCCCGTAAATCATTCTTCCATTCTGTACAATACTACCACGCCTTCACGATATTAGATTACTGTTTCCTTCTACACACTGAGTTACTCGTTGAGTATCCTTACATACTCCTGTCTTTTGATCTCGTGCATGTTACATCGGCATTTACGTCTTGGCTGTTGTTGATTTTTGCTTGGTATGTATTCTGACGAGAAAATTCTATCACGGAACCTTACGTAGTAACACACTCCCTGTCTTTCTTTCGTATTCATAACGAGTCCTACTTCCGTTACACCACATTCTGCTGTTGTTGCTATTACTATATATTCAACTGACCAACAATCCTTGACTTCTCTCTATTTCACTTCACTGACTCTACAACTATATGTATACAGGGTGGTCCATTGATCGTGACCGGGCCAAATATCTCACGGAATAAGCGTCAAACGAAAAAATTACAAAGAACGGAACTTGTCTAGCTAGAAGGGGGAACCAGGTGGTGCTATGGTTGGCCAGGTAGATGGCGCTACCATAGGTCAAACGGATATCAACTGCGTTTCTTTAAATAGGAACCACCACTTTTATTACATATTCGTGTAGTACGTAAAGAAATTTGATTGTTTCAGTTGGACCACTTTTCGCATTGTAATAGATGGCGCTGTAATAGTCACAAACAAATGGCTCACAATTTTAGACCAACAGTTAGTAACAGGTAGGTTTTTCAACTTAAATTCCACAACTTATGTACGCTTGAACATTTTATTTCGGTTGTTCCAATGTGATACATGTACCTTTGTGATCTTATCATTTCTGAGAACGCATGCTGTTATAGCGTGATTGCCTGTAAATACCACATTAATGCAATAAATGCTCAAAATGATGTCCGTCAACCTCAATGCATTCGGCGATACGTGTAATGACATTCCTCTCAACAGCGAGTAGTTCGCTTTCCGTAATGTTCGCACATGCAGTGACAATGCGCTAACGCACTTTGTCAGGCGTTTTCGGTGGATCACGATAGCAAATATCCTTCAACTTTCCACCCAGAAGGAAATCCGGGGACGTCAGATCGGGAGAGCGTGCAGGCCATGGTATGGTGCCTCGACGACCAATCCACCAGTGATGAAATATGCTACTCAATAAGGCTTTAACCGCACACGAGCTATGTGCCGGACATACATCATGTTGGAAGTACATTGCCATTCTGTCATGCAGTGAAACATCTTGTAGTAACATCGGTAGAACATTACGTAAGAAATCAGCATACATTGCACCGTTTAGATTGCCATGTATAAAATGGTGGCCAATTATCCTTCCTTCCATAATGCTGCACCATATATTATCCCGCCAAGGCCGCCGATGTTCCACTTGTTGCAGCCATCGTGGATTTTTCCGTTGTCCAATAGTGCATTTTATGCCAGGTTACGTTACCGCTGCTGGTGAATGACGTTTCGTCGCTAAATAGAACGCGTGCAAAAAATCTGTCATCGTACCGTAATTTCTCTTGTGCAAAGTTGCAGAACTGTACACGACGTTCAAAGTCATCGCCATGCAATTCCTGGTGCATAGAAATATGGTATGGGTACAATCGATGTTGATGTAGCATTCTCAACACTGACGTTTTTGATATTCCCGATTCTTGCGTAATTTGTCTGCTACTGATGTACGAATTAGCCGCGACAGCAGCTAAAACACCTACTTGGGCATCATCATTTGTTGCAGGTCGTGGCTGACGTTTCACATGTGGCTGAACACTTCCTGTTTCCTTAAATAACGTAACTATCCGGCGAACGGTCCGGACACTTAAATGATGTCGTCCAGGATACCGATCAGCATGCATAGCACACGGCCGTTGGGCATTTTGATCACAATAGCCATACATCAACATGATATCGATCTTTTTCGCAATTGGTATACGGTCCATTTTAACACGGGTAATGCCTCACAAAGCAAATACCGTCCGCACTGGCGGACTGTTACGTAATACCACGTACTTATACGTTTGTGACTATTACAGCGTCTGTATCACAAAGCGAAAAATGTAGTCCAACTCAAACATTTATATAAAAATGGAGGTTCCTATTTAAAAAGAAACGCAGTTGATATCCGTTTGATGCATGGAATCGCCGTCTAGGGGGCCAACCATAGCGCCATCTGGTTTCCCCCATGGAGCTAGACGAGTTTCGTTCTTTGTAGTTTTGCGTTTGTCGCTTATTTCGTGAGATATTTGGCCCGGGCAGTATCAATGGACCACCCTATATATATGTATATATATATACTGAGCATTTTGGATTCTGTAGCTTCCCCGCCACGTTCAAACTTATGGTTACTGTTTCGTTGGTCATTCATTGTTTCACTGATGGTTACCTCCAACTGTGCAATTCCTTCTCGAAAATACGAATGTGGGCCTAATCTTGAATATTTTGCCAATGGAGAAGCTTTTCCAATTGCAGGCTACATATCCTGTCAATATACATTACTTGTGTTTAGCGAAACCGTTTATTTCTGTATCCTCATGCGTTGATCATTGCTGACTTTGCCGCCTTTTTAGGGCAATTTCCGATTCGACGATCATGGGGATCCACTGAAACTCTATCCGCTCCTCCACCCTCAAAACACTGGCGTTTGAGTAATGAGGGCGACCTTTAATAATGAAAGCCTTCGGCCGCCATTGGTGATGCTTTTCATTCATATTTTAAGGAGTGCCTGCTTACGAAGCTATGATACATGACGTTCCGATTACAATTCAAAGACGCCACGCCATGTTTATATTTTCTTTCGGTTTCTTTATTCGTCGTTTTTTCGTCAATGGTTTTGTGCGGATGTCGCATGACGTCTCTCCATTTCCATCGATGAAATCATAACTCTGTTTGTAGTTAAAGAGGTCGGCATGTTCTCTGACAGAACACGCTAAGCTACTGTACCGGCGAGCCTAAATCACTGGCTGATCCAGTATAGGAAACCAGTATCTTGTTTTGAACTGACCCATCACGCATACCGTCTTAAGAAGAGCATGTAACGGAAGTCAAAAGGTACAGGTATCAAAAGAGGCGACTAATCATGTACTATTTCAAAACTGGTTCGATACTATATGTAGGCCTGCATTTACAGTATTGGCCGGAACAACCTGTAAGTAAAAGGTAACGGTTATTTAATATTTATGTTGTAGACCTACGTTGCTGCTACTACTTCACATAGTCTCCGGCAGCGTGATGATTTCTCTACACTAATTAATGTTTTCCAGATATGTACTTGCATCATCACAACATTCTCTGGACTAAAGTTGCTGCCTTTTTTGTGAGTGGTACCCATCAGTGTCCTAAATTTACAACAACAATAGATCATTTTCGAGATGTGTGACTGTGTTGTCATGCTGTCCCTAGACCAATGGGCACGGCTTCATTCAGGTTTATAGTTACTTCAGTAACAAATCATTGTCTACTGAACTACGTATCTGGACGTCAGTTCCGTAATAGCCAATGCGCAACACAGTGTTGCCGCAAAAGCGGTCTATGGGGGTTGCAGCCCTCATTGGTACTATTTTGCAGAATATAAGTTTCCAGCTCTCTCTCCAGGGTGAGCAGATGCCGCTTATAACAGAACGGCCTACCTCAAGGCAGTGTCTCGATCCTGTGCGTTTTGCATTAGTA
The DNA here is from genome assembly GCF_023897955.1 of Schistocerca gregaria. Lineage (NCBI taxonomy): Eukaryota > Metazoa > Arthropoda > Insecta > Orthoptera > Acrididae > Schistocerca > Schistocerca gregaria. Next base: position 13,387,832 of record NC_064925.1, on the reverse strand, counting down.
CCGATGATCAGCCCTTTGTAGAACACTCCACGAATTTTACCTACGCTGATGGTACAGGGAAGTCGGTTTAAGAAGTAGAAAGAAATTTGAATACGATTGATCTTTACTGTGAGGTTAATCAGTTAAGACCAAATCTGAAAGAGATTGGAGTGAACGTTTAAATTCCGGAGAGAGAATTGTGGCGTGCACTGGACGTCACATTGCAACGTAATTCAGCATTGCCCAGGACCAGTTTATCGGAGTTTACTCTTGGCCATACGATGTCTTTCAAGAAACAGTGCCGTAACATTAGACTGAAGGTCTGTGCAAGTAATATTATTTTGAAGCTCACAGCCAGTAACTGTGGAGTAGCCCTCTCGTCCAGATAACTTCTGTACCTGCTTTGAGTGTGTCAGCTGCATAGTAGGCCACACATACATGAAGTGCGTCTACTTACACCAAGCAGATCGATTCTGCAGTCAATGAGACTGTACAAATAATTGCGGGATGCACGAAGGCAATTCTAGTTAACAAATTGTTAGAATAGTTCTCCGCCCACCCCCAATATCAAAAGATCCATCGCCGCCGAAGCGGAGAGGGCAAAGCAGATAAATGATCTCCATCATCTTCTTCCAAAGCTGTTTCACAGAGGAAGACTGCACTGTGCTTCCTTCTCTAGATTGTCGCACAGTTGACAAAATGGTAGATATCGAAGTAGACGACAGAGGGATAGAGAAACAATTAAAATCGCTCAAAAGAGGAAAGGCCGCTGGTCCTGATGGGATACCAGTTCGATTTTACACAGAGTACGCGAAGGAACTTGCCCCCCTTCTTGCAGCGGTGTACCGTAGGTCTCTAGAAGAGCGAAGCGTTCCAAAGGATTGGAAAAGGGCACAGGTCATCCCCGTTCTCAAGAAGGGACGTCGAACAGATGTGCAGAACTATAGACCTATATCTCTAACGTCGATCAGTTGTAGAATTTTGGAACACGTATTATGTTCGAGTATAATGTCTTTTCTGGAGACTAGAAATCTACTCTGTAGGAATCAGCATGGGTTTCGAAAAAGACGATCGTGTGAAACCCAGCTCGCGCTATTTGTCCACGAGACTCAGAGGGCCTTAGACACGGGTTCACAGGTAGATGCCGTGTTTCTTGACTTCCGCAAGGCGTTTGACACAGTTCCCCATAGTCGTTTAATGAACAAAGTAAGAGCATACGGACTATCAGATCAATTGTGTGATTGGATTGAGGAGTTCCTAGATAACAGAACGCAGCACGTCATTCTCAATGGAGAGAAGTCTTCCGAAGTAAGAGTGATTTCAGTTGTGCCGCAGGGGAGTGTCATAGGACCGTTGCTATTCACAATATACATAAATGACCTGGTGGATGACATCGGAAGTTCACTGAGGCTTTTTGCAGATGATGCTGTGGTGTATCGAGAGGTTGCAACAATGGAAAATTGTACTGAAATGCAGGAGGATCTGCAGCGAATTGACGCATGGTGCACGGAATGGCAATTGAATCTCAATGTAGCGAAGTGTAATGTGATGCGAATACATAGAAAGATAGGTCCCTTATCATTTAGCTACAAAATAGCAGGTCAGCAACTGGAAGCAGTTAATTCCATAAATTATCTGGGAGTACGCATTAGGAGTGATTTAAAATGGAATGATCATATAAAGTTGATCGTCGGTAAAGCAGATGCCAGACTGAGATTCATTGGAAGAATCCTAAGGAAATGCAATCCGACAACAAAGGAAGTAGGTTACAGTACGCTTGTTCGCCCAATGCTTGAATACTGCTCAGCAGTGTGGGATCCGCACCAGGTAGGGTTGATAGAAGAGATAGAGAAGATCCAACGGAGAGCAGCGCGCTTCGTTACAGGATCATTTAGTAATTGCGAAAGCGTTACGGAGATGATAGATAAACTCCAGTGGAAGACTCTGCAGGAGAGACGCTCAGTAGCCCGGTACGGGCTTTTGTTGAAGTTTCGAGAACATACCTTCACCGAAGAGTCAAGCAGTATATTGCTCCCTCCTACGTATATCTCGCGAAGAGACCATGAGGATAAAATCAGAGAGATTAGAGCCCACACAGAAGCATACCGACAATCCTTCTTTCCACGTACAATACGAGACTGGAATAGAAGGGAGAACCGATAGAGGTACTCAGGGTACCCTCCGCCACACACCGTCAGGTGGCTTGCGGAGTACGGATGTAGATGTAGATGTAGATGTAGATCCACTGCACGATTATCAAGCTGTATTCTGTCGAATGAGAATCACTACGACTCAACCACTGGAGGCCAGAACGGAGTCTGATCGTATCAGCAGGTGGAAGAGTAAGCTGTGGCCACATATCCATTTAGAAAAGCCTATCCCCTCGGAAAGATGTTTGGAGATCACTCATCCATCTTATGGTGGCCGTCCTGGGTTGCAATGCCATCATGCAAAATGGCGGACGACGTGTTCTGCTAACGCGGGGCAACAATAAGATTCAGACCTCTTACACATATGCCCCCTACTGGAAGAAGCTCGCATAGCACATGCTACCAACGTTGCTACATTCTGTAAATGCTGATCGGACAGGGATATGAGTGACTGGCAAGTTCCAAGTGAGGAATTCTAGACTTGCGCAACTGCAGAGCATCCGGTAGTCATTACATCCATTGCGGATGATGAAATGCAGCTGTGATGTAAAATGGCCGTTTATGTATGTATAAAATGCAACGTCTTTTTTTGGGTTTGATACGATATATTCTACCGTTAACTAGTTATCGAACCACTTTAGTCTCATCATTATATCTGATCCATCTAATGTTGAAGTTGTTTGTAGTAATGGCACAGTAAATCGTAAGAAATCCAAAAAGATACAGGCAGCCCTCAAGTAGTCCGGTATCTTGACCATTATACGGTAACTGCCAATCGGAAATCCAGAGCAAGACAACAACGTAGTACCATGACAAGGAAGTCCTCCCACTACTCTAGACGACTCGAGCAATCTCTCTCTTCATCACAGCAGGTATCGTTGCCTTCCAGTGTATGTGCACTCCACCAATGCATGAGAAACAAAATGGATTATTGTCATATACTGCTTTGTAGGCATCATGCAGAGTAGTACTAGGGGTCCCGGAAAAAGTCCGTTTTCAAAGGGAACAAAGCTACATATCCTCATAAAAAATATTTCTAACATCGTTGTACATCTACAAGAACGTAATCGGATAACAACGAAGTTGCTCCCATCGGTTTCGGAAGTTTAGTGGACTAGAGAAAAAAGTCGAAAGAAATTAAAAGGTCAGTCTAATGATCACAGAGTGTCTGGGAATAGCAGCATGAAGAAACACTTTTTATGATTCACACAATCATTGTTGGCTGCGCAACGGGCACAAGGGATACGCCGCTTATGCTCGTTTATCATGACATGGGTGAGATGCAAAATTTATTTCGAGGCCGACTCACTATTAGAAGTAGATTGAAAAAGGAGTGTTACTGCATGAAGATCTTCTGCTAATATTGTACGGACATGATTGTGACATTTATTTCACATCCCACTATTAAGCCGACAGGGGATTCATTTCTTTTCTTCTAAGAATGGACGGTGGTTTGGGCCACAGCAGATGACATATAGGTGTAATCCATGACGGGGAGACAAACAGCTGCGTGTACCAGTGCTAACAGGGGCGGCGCGCAACAGGAAATTGGCGAATAGATGACAGTAATGACGTGTCCGGAGTGATGGATTAATAGCCTGCGGCTATCGCCACCGAGGGAACAAATCGCGAGCCAGTGGCAACGTCTGTCATATCCATCCAGGAGGACATTCAAGCAGCCAAGCACGTCCTTTCTGTTACGCTGTATCCTGAAATTCCCGTGAGTCCCATTGACAAGCCACACGATTAGACTTGGATGCTTCGTGCCCTTCACCGTAAGTTCTTCACGTTTACGGTCAGCAGAAACCACGAACTGGATGATTTCTCACACATTCCACGATGATATACTGATGAGTTTCTGTCGATATTTTGTAATATTTCTTTCAGAGAACTACAGAATTTAAATATCGTAGGACAGGTTACATTTCATGTGTGTATCTATCTGTTTGTTCATCTCACAAATATGGTTGCTGTTTTACTGTTACGAAGATAATAAAAAGTTGTTATATAATTTATAAAATGACTTTTATATTAATAATATGAATATTTATATAAATGTTTGGAGAGAGAGAGAGAGAGATCGATTTTTGATTAAGATTTTTACTTTAGGTCGTAACTGGTACCTGAATTTGTTTGCTGCCTCCTTGAATGATCAGCTTCTGTACGCTTGGTGACGTATTACAATTTGGAGGAAGTTATTGTTCTTTAACATTTAAAATACGACTCTGTTAGTTACTTGGCCGTATTGCGGATGGATTTGAGCCCGAGTGTCGTAGCTTTTCATACCTAAGGGACCACTGTTGTAAGTAAAGAAGATTAAAAAGCAATCTGATTTTCGTGAGAAAAGGATATTTCTTGGTACACAAACTGCCTCCAAACTACACGTCCTGCTACATCAAAATTGGTCAGTGGACTTCAGCAACATAATATTCTACAATAACATAATCGAATTACTGTAATTAAGATATTATGAGAAGTTGTTACTTATTGAATAAGAACTAATGTCCTGTATTTTAGTGAACTTTTTACACTTACAATTCTGTCGATTGATAGACGGCGACGACAATGAACTTCACCTCCTTTACCAAAAACAAGATATTTATATACTTCACTTCCAGAAAATTTGTGTACATAACTATTTGTCAACTCTTACACATGCTTTACTCGGTTTTATCACTAAAATGTCAATTTTCATTAAATGTAACTATACGTTCTGAGCGACGGCCTAGCAACACGTCCTCTTTCCACAAGATACAGATTAACAGTCCTCTTTAAAAAAAAAATCAATTGTGTATTTTTTTAGAGTCCATACTCAAAGATTCTCAACTACTATCGTTGCGGGGTTTGTGCGCTAAAGAGTTTGTTGCTGTACAGCTGCGCTTCACATCAAGTACCTTTTGAATCACATTTACGTTTATATTATTTACATACATTACTGAGCTTCTCAGGATGAAATCATGAACAACTTAGTTAAAAAAAAGCAGTGAGGCACTCATAACATTATAAATTCCTTTATGAAATTAAAGAAAATGGGTAAAACAAGCCGTCTTAAACCATGACATGGCCATGATCTTCTGTTTTCCCGTTTAAAGTCCAAGAAATGTATAATCTACAACTCTGTCGATTGCTGATGGAAATTAAACCAGGATGCGGTTTAAATTTAAAAACTATACGGCACGTGCAGGGAGGCTTGAAGCTATTTTATAGGCTAAATGTAGGTTTCAGAAGGTGTGAAGAAGACATGGAGATAGGAGGCACTGGATAAGAGAGTCGGTGTTATTGTGGAAGGTCTGTAACGAAATTCAGACTGTGTCCATACAGCATTTCTCTGTCTAACGTAGAACTGGTCATTGCCACTGGTCTGGCACCTTCACAGTGTGGAGCAGTTCTTCTATAAACAAAATCTAAAAAACTTCTGTTATGATTCAAACAAAAAATTTGCTGTTTCCCTGTAACATTTTATATTTACTGTGTCAAAATTACAGACCAATATACTTAAAGTCGGTTTGCTGCAGAATTTTTTGTCGTATTCTTACAAGGAATATAATAAATTGCTTTGAGAGTGAGAACTTCTACCCGCAAATCAACTCGTATTCAGAAAGTGCCCTTTTCTCGCAACATATACTGCGAACAGATGCAGGATCAATATGCAGATTCCATACTGTCAGATTTCCGGAAAGCATTTGACAAAACCCCAGATTGCAGACAATTAACGAACGTCCGATCATACGCACAATTTTGTTATCTGTGATTGGCCTGAATAATTTGTAAGTGATGGGACGCAGTACGTTATTCTAGAGACCCATTTAAATGCGAAAAGGCCACTCCCGTTCTCTCTACACTTATACGACCCCACGGATAGTGTGAACAGCAGTATATGATTGATTGCTAATGACGCTGGAAGGCAGTGCAAGTGTCACCATAGGAATACTGCCGAAGGATACGGGCAGAAATGGATAGAATTTATATTTAGTAGTGTGGCGAGTCACAACATGGTCTAAGACTGAAAAATGAAGGTAATCCATATGCGTAGCAGAGTTATTCGTTCGTCTTCTTTCTCCGGGATAGAATGTCCTACCTGTCAGTTACGAAATTCTACTGCAGTAAAGCGTAATTCGAATTACAGGCACACACCACTGCATCATTCCGAAGGTAATGTTTATTCAGTTTGCAGGTTATATCGTAACGCACGATCATGTATGGCCCTTAGCTTTCTGTTATTAGTGCTCGTTGTAACATCAGAGGTGTGAAAATCGCCTTCTAATGGTCTTGCTTATTTCGTTTGTATAGAAAAGTAATCTGTAACTAACCCACAAAACATGATCTCAATGAATTGTTATTATCTCTCTTAGTCAGTACTTTCGCTTTGAGCTCTTATCAGACATCTTTCTTGAATACGTCGACCTTCCACATTAACGCTCCATTTAGCGCAATTTTTACAATCTGCGATATTGGTATGGTTGCTGGCTTATGTATCGTTTCCGTCGCCAGGAATATTGCTGTCTGGTTTTTACGAATCATTACTTGAAAATTTATTTCACCACTAAGTTTATATTACTTCGTTCTAGAAGGGATATGAAGTTTCTTTAGCGTTAGAAAAATCTCCGAAAAATCTCTTTGATCCAGACTGTAGTAAAATAAAGACCACAAAATATCATTAAACCTGAGAGCTTCCTGTCTCGTGTTACATCTGGAGATATGAGATAAATGAAACTTGAACGAAAAAAAAAGAAGCTTTACTTCGGTTAAACAGAACTTTCTCTCCAAATTAACTAGCAAAATTTAGCTTCAAGTAAACTTCCAAAAGATCTTCACAATTACTTTTAATAACTTTATTAAAATGTTGTTACATTTCGTCTATAGAACCAAGTCTCAAACACTAATCACGTATATGAATAAGTTTCAGCTGCTCGTGGCTACATGTTTTTATTCATGTCAATTAGAAACTATTTACTTCATTTGCCTTCGTTATTAATGTATGGTGGGGCACTTGGGGGTAAAATAGGAAGCAAGTTATCATTACGTCACAAACTTGAAACTGACTTTACATAGCCAAAAACTTTATATTACATGTATTGATACCGCCATGGTTCACCACTTCCCGTGATGTCCCTCCGATGTGCCAGTGTCCAGTTTCTACCGTTACGGATATTTGTCGAATTCTGCTTTCGTATCTCAAGTAGCTTCCGACGTATTAGTTGTGTGACACTTAGTCGTTCCATCAACAATGCCAGCTTGCGTCGTTTGCTGGTGTTGTAGCCAATCCGATCGTAATCTAAAGTTTAAAGAAATCAGTGATACAAAATGACTTATAGACAGCAATGTAAAATTTGAAAATTAAACTAAAAACGATGCTCCTTGACAACATCTCCTATTCCGCAGAAGACTATTATTTTAATGTATAAATAGTGATAAGTAGGAATTCCTGTCTTTAATTAAAAAGCTAATAAATGATCAGCGCGGAAGCATGTTTACAAAAAAAAGTTGATGATACGAAATGAGTCGCTCCATATCACTTTGATATATCGTGCAAATCATACATAGAACATGAAACATACTAATTAACCACTGGAATATCACAAAGCATCTTATATAGCCTTATATATACTGAAAACTCAAAAGAAATTCAACTGCAAAATGAAGCGGATGTTAAGAGTAGACGGACATTCCAATTGTAATACGTTTGGTTATTCCTGAAAGCAGACGGAGTTAGTGGCGAAAAATAATCCGGGAAAAGAAGGTTCAAATGGCTCTGAGCACTATGGGACTTAAATTCTGAGGTCATCAGTCAACTAGAACTTAGAACAAATTAAACTAATTAACCTAAGGACAACACACACTTCCATGCCCGAGGCAGGATTCGAACCTGCGACCGTAGCGGTCACGCAGTTGCAGACGTTAGCGCCTAGAACCGCTCGGCCACTTCGGCCGGCGGGAAAAGAACGAAATAAGCTGCTGTTAGAAGGGTGAACCTATGTTAATCAGGTTAGGCTGGCATTATTAAAAATGATTTATATAGACGGTAAGGGCAAATATCAATTTTAAGAGGTCCGGCCGTTTGAGCCCATTCTCTTAATCACATTTACGGTGTTGCACAATGTTGGAAGATATATAAACATTTAAGTTGGTATTATTGGTCATATACACATACGCAAGCTTTCATAGTACGACGATGTGTAACTTACAGTGAGACTGATGCTGACAGTCTAATAGAAGAACTCTATTCTGCATGACATTTCAGTAATCGTTCACTTTGTTGACGCACAAAAGATATGATAGTATTCCTTGCTTCTTACCTCACTACATATGTTTACCGGCCAACAAAGAAAACGCCGGTAAGTTTTTTGCAAGCGTGAACATTACAAATTTTATACATACGAGTTGCAAGCTGAAAATATAATGAACAAGAAGTAGTAATAAGAAAACAAAAATTGGTTTCCGCGTTAAAGTTTCATTTGCTGTAGATACTGGATGACCGCTTTCAACACGTGCAATGCATGTGGAGCGTGGACTGGAACCAGGAACGGAAGGATCCTTACCTGTGGTGCATACCCTCCGCTGTTTGCGTATCACCTTTCATAAAGAGACGACGGGCACGGCTGTGGACAACTACCGACGGCTGCTACTCAGATTCCGCACGTCAGTACGACTAAACGCCCTACGGTTGATGGATATGCTACAGCGAGTGTTTCTCATTAGCCTTTGTCTCCATGATGTGCCACCTGACACACCTCCTCCCCTTGACGCGCGCGATGGCTATGAGGATTCACGTGGCTTTTGGGTACGATGTAAGCGTGGGACAGCTCTTTAAGGTACAGTACAACACGCTTACCCTCCCAGCGGGAGAAGGGAGCTTTGGTTTTAACGAACGTGCACGAGAAGGCGGGTGCAATGCATATTAATACTATGCTAGAACGCTGGTGTTAAAGAAATGACTCGCTTATGGAAGAGCAAGTACCATCATCGCATCTTCCCCCAGTCAGTGTCGGGCATATGTTGTTGTTGTTGTTGTTGTGGTCTTCTGTCCTGAGACTGGTTTGATGCTGCTTTCCATGCTACTCTATCCTGTGCTACCTTCTTCATCTCCCAGTACCTAATGCAACCTGCATCCTTCTGAATCTGCTTAGTGTATTCATTTCTTGGTCTCCCTCTACGATTTTTACCCTCCACGCTACTCTCCAATGCTAAATTTGTGATCCCCTGATGCCTCAAAACATGTCCTATCAACCGGTCCCTTCTTCTTGTCAAGTTGTGCCACAAACTCCTCTTCTCCCCAATTCTATTCAATACCTCCTCATTAGTTATGTGATCTACCCATCTAATCTTCAGCATTTTTCTGTAGCACCACATTTCGAAAGGTTCTATTCTCTTGTTGTCTGGACTACTTATCGTCCATGATACACTTCCATTCATGGCTACACTCCATACAAATACCTTCAGAAACGACTTCCTGACACTTGAATCTATACTCAATGTCAAGAAATTCCTCTTCCTCAGAAACGCTTTCCTTGCCATTGTCAGTCTACATTTTATATCCTCTCTACTTCGGCCATTATCAGTTAATTTGCTCCACAAATAGCAAAACTCCTTTACTTCTTTAAGTGTCTCATTTCCTAATCTAATCCCCTCAGCATCACCCGACTTAATTCGATTACATACCATTATCCTCGTTTTGCTTTTGTTGATGTTCAACTTTTATCCTCCTTTCAAAACACTGTCCATTCCGTTCAACTGCTCTTCCAAGTTCTTTGCTGCCTCTGACAGAATTACAATGTCATCGGCGAACCTCAAAGTTTTTATTTCTTCTCCATGGATTTTAATACCTATTCCGAATTCTTCATTTGTTTCCTTTACTGCTTGCTGAATATTTTTGTTTTGGTCATAAGTCTACTGACTGGTTTGATGCGGTCCGCCACGAATTCCTTTCCTGTGCTAACATCTTCATCTCAGAGTTGCACTTGCAACCTACGTCCTCAATTATTTACTTGACGTATTCCAATCTCTGTCTTCCTCTACAGTTTTTGCCCTCTACAGCTCCCTCTAGTACCATGGAAGTCATTCTCTCATGTCTTAGCAGATGTCGTATCACCCTGTCCCTTCTCCTTATCAGTGTTTTCCACATATTCCTTTCCTCTTGGATTCTGCGTAGAACCTCCTAATTTTCAACATTCGTCTATAGCACCACATCTCAAATGTTTCGATTCTCTTCTGTTCCGGTTTTCCCACAGTCCATGTTTCACTACCATACAATACTGTACTCCAGACGTACATCCTCAGAAATGTCTTCCTCAAATTAAAGCCGGTATTTGATATTAGTAGACTTCTCTTGGCCAGAAATGCCTTTTTTGCCATAGCGAGTCTGCTTTTGATGTCCTCCTTGCTCCGTCCGTCATTGGTTATTTTACTGCCTAGGTAGCAGAATTCCTTAACTTCATTGACTTCGTGACCATCAATCCTGATGTTAAGTTTCTCGTTGTTCTCATTTCTACTACTTCTCATTACCTTCGTCTTTCTCCGATTTACTCTCAAACCATACTGTGTACTCATTAGACCGTTCATTCCGTTCAGCAGATCATTTAATTCTTCTTCACTTTCACACAGGATAGCAATGTCACCAGCGAATCGTTTCATTGATATCCTTTCACCTTGTGTTTTAATTCCACTCCTGAACCTTTCTTTTAATTCCATCATTGCTTTCTCGATGTACAGATTGAAGAGTAGGGGCGAAAGGCTACAGCCTTATCTTACTCCCTTGTTAATACGAGCACTTCGTTCTTGGTCGTCCATTCTTATTACTCCCTCTTGTTGTTGTACATATTGTATATTACCCGTCTCTCCCTATAGCTTACCCCAACTGTTTTCAGAATCTTGAACAGCCTGCACCATTTTATATTTTCGAATGCTTTTTCCAGGTCGACTAATCCTATGAACGTGTCTTGATTTTTCTTTAACCTTGCTTCCATTATTAGCCGTAACGTCAGAATTGCCTCTCTCGTGCCTTTACTATTCCTAAAGCCAAACTGATCGCCACCTAGCGCATTCTCAATTTTCTTTTCCATTCTTCTGTATATTATTCTTGTAAGCAGCTTCGATCCCTGAGCTGTTAAGCTGATTGTGCTATAATTCTCGCACTTGTCAGCTCTTGCCGTCTTCGGAATTGTGTGGATGATGCTTTTCCGAAAGTCAGATGGTATGTCACCAGACTCATATATTCTACTCACCAACGTTTTGTTGCCACTTCCCCTAATGATTTTGGAATGTTATCTATCCCTTCTGCCCTATTTGACCGTAAGTCTTCCAAAGCTGTTTTAAATTCCAATTCTAATACTGGATCCCCTATCTCTTCTAAATCGACTCCTGTTTCTTCTTCAATCACATCAGACAAATCTTCACCCTCATAGAGGCTTTCAATGTATTCTTTCCCCCTATCTGCTCTCTCCTCTGCATTTAACAGTGGAATTCCCATTGCACTCTTAATGCTTCCCCACAGATATCTGACAACTGTTTGACATACATTCTTCCATGCATCTTGTTTCTTATAACGATTTTTATATTCAGTGTTGTGAATAGCAGCAATACATTTGTGCTTCTCAAACTTAATTATAAGCACTTCACGGTCAATGAACTCCATTGTGAGTGCCGGGCTATCCACCAGTGCTAATGTAAGTCAAGAGCAGTCGTCGCCAGGAGCCGGTCGCCCCGACACTGCGTAACTTAACGGAAGTGTAGCCTCTACAAGTTTTGTCTTTTGGCGCAAGAAAACGCTCCCAGGCTAGGATTTCCAGAAGTCAGCATTCAATTTTTAGATATATATTTAATGAAATTTTATATATTTTTAGAGATTTAGCTCGATTACACAGAACGCGACGCTATAAATTAATCAATTTTTTGTTGTTCATCTAACGTCCATAGGCCACAGTAATCACAGAATCAATATCAATACACTGGAAAAGTAATTTATTTTGAGCGGTACTGTGACTGTAGAGTATCTGCAGGCCTATTGTTGTAACAGATCCAGGCGCTGCAACTTGAGAATAGTTATAAAAATAGTTCTGTTGTCGCGCCATTTCGCAGTAACAACAGAATAGTATATGCCTTGATGAAATGTCATGTCACACAAACTGAACCGGTGGCTTCTCGTTTTAGACGTCCTCTGAGGTCATCATGTAGTTGTACTGTGATAAGATAATAATAGCAAATTATTTGTTTGCAATAGTAGCCCATTATGTTGATGTAGGATTGTCGTTTGTAAATATCTAGTGGATTGACGAAAGAAACCGAACGCTGGTGTTCTCTCCTGAAGCAAAGCTACATATCCAGTAGATCAGCGAAATCGACTGGGTAGAATTTTACCTCCATCTCTCGAAAAACAAAAGACATCAAGGATGCTGGAGTGAAAAATATTGTTTTTCTCGTAAGGCAATCAAACCCATCTGCAAGGACTCAGTAAAATTTAAGGCTGATGTTAATCTTATTTTATTGAAAATTTCAGTGATGTTATACTTTGGAAAATCATAAGAAATTACATTTTTTTACTTGTGCATGTCAAATATCCTTCCTACTACTTTCCCTTCTCTTCCTTTTTCTACTATCGAATTCCAGTCCTCCATGACTATAAAATTTTCGTCTCCCTTCGCTATCTGAGTTTCTTTTATCTCCTCATACATTTTTTTCAGTCTGTTAGTCATCTGCGGAGCTAGTTGGCATATAAACTTGTACTACTGGGGTAGGGAATTTAATGAGATGGGAACTAGATAAACTGAAAGAACCAGAGGTTGTAGAGAGTTTCAGAGAGAGCATTACGGAACGATTGACAAGAACGGGAGACAGAAATACAGTAGAAGAAGAATGGGTAGCTTTGAGAGATGAAACAGTGAAGGCAGAAAAGAATCAAATAAGTTAAAGACGCGGGATAGTAGAAATCCTTGGGTAACAGAAGAGATATTGAATTTTATTGATGAAAGGAAAAATATAAAACGAAATAAATGAAGCAGGCAAAAAAGGAATACAAAAGTCTCAAAAATGAGATTGACAGAAAGAGCAAAATGGCTAAGCAACGATGGTTAAGGGACAAATGTAGAGGCTTATATCACTATGCGTAAGCTAGACACTGCTAACAGGATGATTAGAGACCTCTCGAGAAAAAGGAACAACTAGTTTTGAATATCAAGACCTCATATGGAAGACCAGTTCCACGCATAGAAGGGAACGCAGAAAGGTAGGAGGATTATCTAAAGGGTCCACACAAGGGCGATGTGCTTGATGGCAATATTATGGAAATGGAAGGGGACGTAGATGAAGGTGAAATAGATGCTATGATACAATGTGAAGAATCTGACAGAGCACTGAAAGACCTAAATCGAAACAAGGCCCCGGGAGTGGACAACATTCCTTTACAACTACTGATAGCCTTGGGGGAGGCAGCTGTGACAAAACTGTACCATCTGGTTGGCAAGATGTATGAGACAGGCGTAAAACCATCAGACTTTAAGAAGAATATAATTATTCCAACCCCAAAGAAAACATGTGTTGACAGGTGTGAAAATTATTGAACTATCATTTTAGTAAGTCACAGCTGCAAAATATTAACACGAATTCCTTACAGACGAATGGAAAACTGGTAGAAGCCGACATCGGGAAAAATCCGTTTGGGTTCCATAGAAATCTTGAAACACGTGAGGCGATACTGACTCTACGAATTCTCTTAGGTGATAGATTAAGGAAAGGCAACGCTATGTTCCTTGCGTTTGTAGGCTTACAGAAATGTTTAGACAATTCTGACTGGAATACTCTCTGAAGGTGGCAGGGGTCAAATACACGGAACGGAAGGCTATTTAAAATTTGCACAGAAACTAGAAGGCACTTGTAAGAGTCAAGGGGCATGAAAGGGAAGCAGTGGTTGGGAAAGGAGTGAGACAGCATTGTAGCCTATCCCCGATGTTATTTAATCTGCATTTTGGGCAAGCAGTAAAGGAAACAAAATAAAAATATGCTGTAGGAATTAAAGTCTATGGACAAAAATAAAAGCTTTGAGGTTGGACTATGACATCGTCATTCTGACAGAAACAACAAAGGACCTGGAAGAGTAGTTGAACAGAATGGACAGTGCCTTGAAAGGAGGATATAAGATGAACATCGACAAAAGCGAAACGAGGATAATGGGTTGGGTTGTTCTGGGTAAAGAGACCAGACAGCAAGGTAATCGGTCTCATCGGATTAGGGAAAGACGGCGAAGGAAGTCGGCCGTGCCCTTTGAAAAGGAACCATCGCGGCATTTGCCTGGAGCGATTTAAGGATATCACGGAAAACCTAAATCAGGATGGCCGGACGCGGGATTGAACCGTCGTCCTCCCGAACGCGAGGATATTTGAATGTAGTCGTATTAAGTCAGGTGATGCTGAGGGAATCATATTGGGAAATGAGACACTTGAGGTAGTAGATGATGCTATTTGGGGAGCAAAATAAATGATGATGGCTGGAGTAGAGAGGATATAAAATGTAGACTGGGAATGGCAAGCAAAGCGTTTCTGAATAGGAGAAATTTGTGAACATCGAGTGTAGATTTAAGTGTGTGGAAGTCTTTTCTGAAAGTATTTGTGTTGTGTGTAACCATGTATGGAACTGAAACATGGACGATAAACAGTTTAGAAAAGAACAGAATAACCGTTTTAGAAATGTAGTGTTACAGAAGAATGTTGAAGATTAGATGGATAAATTACGTAACCAGTGAGGAGGTACTGAATATAATTGGGGAGAAGAGTAGTTTGTGGCGTAACTTGATTAGAAGAAAGGACCTGTTAGTAGGATATATTCTGAGGTATCAAGAGATCATCAGTGTAGTACTGGAGGGTAGCGTGGATAGCAATAATCGTAAAGACCAAGAGATGAATACACTAAGCAGATTCAGAAGGATGTAGGTTGCAGTAGTTACCTGCAGATGAAGAAGCGTGCAAAGGATAGAGTACCACGGAGAGCTACATCAAACCAGTCTCAGGACTGAAAACCAGAACACAACACGTCAAATATAATGAATGAAACCGATATTTGAAATGTTGCTCGTTCTATAGCTCACCCCATATCTCCTGCAATACAGCCGTGTGAATAGGGCGTGGTCTGTTTGCCGCGAGTGCCATTGAGGCCTTTTCCTGGTGAATGGTAGTCAGTGAAGCAGCACAGACAACTCAGGTTTGCAGGTCAATGGGCCGGCCGTTTGTTCTACCAGCCGTGCGACTTCCAAGTTGGTCTGGTTGAGCATCTTCCGGACACGAGGGAACGGAAACGGGAGAGGACGCATTATTGCTCTGGCCGACCATGTCTGGAGGCGAGTGGTGGGTTGTAGCGATCCACAGATCCCCTGGCGGCTCCCAGTTTTTCCTCTGTGTGTTATCCCACACCGCCTTTGTATGCTCAGTGAGCTACTTTTAGTTTGTTGCTTTTGTGCTGACACTATGCGGCATTCGTAAAGCCTGATCATTGTCCCTGCTGCGAGAGTGATAATTGTGGCTCGTTCGCTTCGTGTGTGTGTTTCTGACCTGCTGCTTCTGCATTGGACTTGGTTCAGCCTCCTTTTTTTGTTGTTCCCTGTTGCTGTTTCTGGCCATATGAGGTGTGAATCACTCGTATCAAAATATAATAGCTTCCATTTGGTAAATCTCATAGAGTTATTGTTTGACTGTGTGTTTTAAATTATTGAGACTTGGGAAATTTTCCTTTTTGTTCAATGTCGTTTACCATGAGGTCCAAAACATTTTTCGTGCGATGTACCTTCTCTACTAAATCACCAAATCTCTTCCTTTAGTTATTTATAGTCCGCAAGGTATGAGCGTCTCTGGGCAAACTTTGTTGCTGTATTTTGATGGGCTATACTTGCAAGCCAAACTTGTGTTTACGTAGGTGAAGACGCGTCTTCCTTTCACCAACGTTTTCTATCCCGCGCTGCGGTTAAATACAGTATTTAGTGTTTCCGTCTCGTGGCATGAGTTGAAGCTGCTTCTCGGTCTCCAGCTGAACTTCTTTACTATTGGGTGTAAGTGGGGGTGTTTGCATTGGCCAATTACTTTGTTGCCTCTTAGTGATTTTTCACAAATGTCGTTTCTATGCTGCCAGCGTGTAATCTGATGACTTAGATTTAGTCGTTTTAGTTCTCTGATCACCAGGCTTTCATTGTATGTTTGTCCTTTGGGGCATTTCCCTCTGGTTCCTTAGAAAAGGAGTGTGGTAAGCAGCATATTGGGCCTGCACTAAATAATTTCGGGTCGGTCTGCCGAGACCACATTCCCGGTGCGTTGTGGTTTAATGCCAAGCAGCATTATTAGTTTTTGTTTTCTTTGGAAGAACTCCTTTTTAGGTAAAACTGAATTAATTATGACATTCTAGTCAAACATTTTCTAAAGATATTTGTGGCCTACTTTGTTATAACTGTTTCTTAGAACCTTTGAAGAGATTGTTATGTAACTTCAATTGGTGAAATACTATCTTCCTTCTCTTATTAAAATTTGAGGTAAATATTTCGACAATAGTTACCGGAGACACACTAGGGTTGTGAGCAAGTATTGGAATTAACGCTATAGGCTTTTGTTGTTTGATTCCACTGGCATTTCGTTAACATTGTTGATCGATTGTCTGTAAATTTTTTAAATAATTTTATGTATTTGAACAGTTTTCTCTTAAAATATCAAGGTCCTGCAGGTCTTACTGATCAATACTCTTTTTTTCTTCCTGAGGAGTATTAAAAGAAATCTTGATACAGTTGATGATCAAGCCAGTCTTTCCACTCCCAAAGAACCTTGCGCTGGTAGTGTGTACCAGTGTTGTAGAAATGAAACAGAACAAGTTTGTTTTTAATCCTGTTTACTAATAATAAAAAGATCATTCGATTAACAAAATGTACTGTCAAAACATTAATACAACAAATTTTAAAAAATCCTGGGTATATTGGCGGGGAGGGGGAGGTTGGAACGTAACCCGGCTAGTTGTTTCCTAGTTTCTCCGAAAAGATATGGTAGATACTCAAGCCCCGAACCGGCAGTCCTTGTTACTACCTTGTGAACGCTACTTTTCTTCGACACTGTGGCTTAATTTCCTTAATGTCTAGCTACGTCAAATACCACAACAGCAAGTCCATATTTCTTGCGTTATTTATCGTACAAAAGTTGCGTTAAAAAACGCCCGTGTAGCCTTAGCCTTTATTGATAAGATAACTGATCTGTTTCGCTGTTTGTGAAACAGACTTAATCATCCTGGCATGTTATGTTTTTCGAGAAACGTGCTGTAATATCAGTGCGACGGTCCTATTTTCAGTATCAGATGCCTTTGAATTTTAATCATTTTTAATGAGAATGCCCATCATGCGATTGTAATGTTAAAAATGAAACAGATCACTTCCACTGTGTTGAAGAGCGATTGGTGTCTGATTCGTCATAAATTACTCATCTGTGATGCCAGGGGTTTGCCTTCGAGGAGAATATTTACCTCCTGTACATGTGGTGACTCTCGGTGTCAAAGTTTCTTTTTGATGATGTTGTTTGAATAAAGACACTGACCAGAGGCAGATGCTTACGTGATTCATAGGTATTCTCGCATTTAACGAACCCGTTCACTGTGAAAAACTGACACATAATACAAAACACGTAATAATTTTCTTTTATATATAACTGCATAATATCACTTCGAAATCATAGCCTCATCCCATGAATAATTGTGCAATTTGTTTCTTTCAGTTCTAGCGACGGGAATGCTGTTATAATCCCCAGCTCTAACGGTGGGGATGAATGATTCCAAAGTTGGCCAATATATCCAGTCAGCTGTAGATACAACAAGGGAAAAATTATGCATTTAATTAGAATAAAGCGCGACGAAATAACTGCACGGCAGTTTTATTAATGCCGTTGGTTCATTCGAGACAGATTAAATGGGAAAAACGAATTCCATATTTGAAAATTACCACATAAAAAAAGAAGAGACGGAGAGGCATGTAGAGACTACAATGTTTTTGTCTTTTTAATTGTTAATGTTGCTTTCTTACGAATCTCAGCAGATAGGAAGACGGGGTGAGTCACAGTGACCACGCAGGAATTCAACATGAAAATCGTAACAGAAACAAGTAATGACGTTGTATTACGATTTCAGCTGCGAATGGTCATATATGATTCGTTGAGCTACCTGCTTTGTTAGTTGTCAGGCTCCGAATCGCTCTTGACGAGCAGATACGTTGTGTATCTACGGACTGTGTTTGTATAAAATACAAGGCAACAAATAATTTTACGTTACACTGGATAACATAGATCGGCCATCGTGTAGTAAATTTAGGCTTCAGAAGTTCTACTTCTCCGTAGTGCGCAAATCTGTACGTAATGGAGAATGGTTGGAGCACAAATCTACACCTCACCAAACGTACCTCCTCCCAGTTGTAATTACACTGAAATACAGGAACTTTTTGTATCATTAGTGACAAAAGGATAACAAAAGTACTCTGTAAATGAAACTAGGACAAAACAGAGGTTACTATGATCATTACACAAATTCTTAACTTGAAGTACGAGGATGCTCACAATTTAAGTGGTTGTAAGAGACAGAGCAAATGAAAATTGACAAAAGATAGATGGCTATTCGTGCCTCTCTTATCTACAGAAGAAAGTCGTAATTCACCAGCGATTGCTATAGGTATGCAATGACGAGATCTTAGATCTACTCTGCTAATAAAGTATTTATTAAAAGTATGCATATAAACTCCAAAATATTTTTCACTTGTGGTGCAAGTAGTTGCAGACTATCATTTTTTTGCTTCTGTTTTCTTTTTTTCATGATATTCAAACCGAGCGACGGACGAACAGCTCCGCGTCTACTTTATCTACATTCCTGCAGACCTTTTATGCTACGTTACTGCAACTACCATTTGTGGAAGAAACTGAAAGAAAACGGTGTCATGTTTGGAAACTTACGTAGTGCTCCAGACGACGTGGCACACGCAAAGATAAAGCTTTTAACACATGTTAGCTACTTCTAGATGTCTTCACTATATTCAGCTCTACGTGGCTTTCACTGGAAAAATGTACATTAATTGAAACTTACATAACAGGGATAATATCAAAATTAGTGTTCATAGCAAAACTTAGTTATTGACTCTTCTAGCGGTGACTTCAACGCCGAGAAGTTTAGAGTTTTTTTCACTGAGTTAGCACTTCGGCAAAGCAGCTCGTCAAGAACGTTCGAACGGTCTGTATGAAACCACCACGGAATCCTTCCAGTAGTACTTTAACGCAGTCGCTGCGGTTCCGAATGAAAACGTGTGCTACAGTAACAGTTAACGAAAATAATTTTGGTAACTACAAATACTAATTATTACAATGATACAATTTCATGCTAATGCAGTTTCTAGTAATTTGAAATAAAGAAATCACGCATGAAACAGTACCGTAATTGGTATTTGCTTTCACTGATAGCTGGTCTCTAACAGACTCCTACACTTTCAGTTTTACATTCCGCTGGTCCCATGTATGAGGTTCACTTCTTGCATTATCAGTGAGAAAAACGTTTAGTAAATTCCTCCCTACCGTCCAACCCCCCTTCCAAACACAAACATTTATACTCGACGGATTGAGACATAAGGCCTGAAAGTAACATGTTTCGATGGCCAACCCTCGGTGTTTGTCGCCGGTGGTGGTGGTGGTGGTGGTTAGTGTTTAACGTCCCGCCGACAACGAGGTCATTAGAGACGGAGCGCAAGCTCGGGTTAGGGAAGGATTGGGAAGTAAATCGGCCGTGCCCTTTCAAAGGAACCATCCCGGCATTTGCCTGAAGCGATTTAGGGAAATCACGGAAATGCTAATCAGGATGGCCGGAGACGGGATTGAACCGTCGTCCTCCCGAATGCGAGTCCAGTGTGCTAACCACTGCGCCACTTCGCTCGGTTTTGTCGCCGGAGGTTACTCGAAATCGAATTGGTTGAATAGGACTAGAATTGACTTTCTTTAATTTATTCCACTTTTATCAAGAAAAATTATAATAATAAATGAATCATCAATTAAATGTTTTATTGTCCAACTAAGAACAGGACAATATTATCCCAGTACATGTATAGAATTTGGCACGGGATACAACAGCAGACGGTTGACATTCAATACTAGCTCGAATCTGATCCCAGATTTCAGTCCTCAGTTACTTTTAGTTGTAGTTAATATTGAAAGCTATGTGTGTTAGTGATTTACTTCATGGTGTAAGAACGATAAGTAAACATCTGCGTTCCCCTCGATTTTCAGCATTTATTTCCGACTGTCTGTCATGTATTCGCAGCCAAACAACTCTTCCGATTTCCTTCTTTATGTAATATCTTTTGTGTATCGAGAAGATAGCTCTCTTTTCGTTTTAATCCGCTCCTAGTAAAGTCTTTTCTGATCTCGCCGAATCTTCTGTCTTCAGCTTAACGTCTTTTAACGGTATATGGTTACTTTCGCACATACGTAGAGTGTTGAGGATATCTGACATATTTTAGTAATGGTTATGTGGGAGATATATTATTATTCCACCATAAGTGTAAAGTTTGATTAGTAACCTTACAATCATTTCAGTGTTATACACTAAAGGGTATAGAATAATATTACTTATAAAGTCATCGGAATGCACAATGGACATGAATGGATGCAGGTGATAAGACAGGATGCTTACGCACGTGTCACCTGTCGGAGTCGCATCTAGACGTTTCGGTGGTCCCATATCTCTCAATCCGATCTCGCCCCAAACCATTAGGGAACCTCCACCAGCTTGAACAGGCCCCTGCTGACATGCAGGGTCCGTGGATTCATCAGGTTGTCTCCATAGCCGTACACGTCCATCCACTCGATACAACTTCAAACGAAACTCGACCGACCAGGCAATATATTTCCAGTCATCAGCAGTCCAGTGTGGGTTTAACCAGGGCCAGGCGAGGCGTAAAGCTCTGTGTCGTGCAGTCATCGAGGGAATCGGAGTGGGCTGCCGGTTCTGAAAGCCCACATCGATGATCTTTCGTTGAATGGTTCGCACGCTGACACTTGTTGATGACCCAGAATTGGAATCTGCAGCAATCTGCGGCAGATTTGCCCTTCTGTCACGCTGAACGTTTCTCTTCAGTCGTCATTGGTACCGTTCTTGCAGGATCTTTTTCCGGTCGCAGCGGTGTTGCAGATTTGATGTTTTATCAGATTCCTGATATTCACGGTACACTCGTGAAATGCTCGTACGGAAAATCGCCACTTCATCACAACCTCGGAGATGCCGTGTCCTATCGCTCGTGTGTCGACTATAACGCCACGTTCACACTCACTTATATCTTGATAAACTGCCATTGTAGCAGTAATCAGTCTAACAACTGCTCCAACAATTTTTGTCCCATATAGACGATGCCGTATTCAGCGTGTTTACCTATTTCTTTATTTGAATACGCATGCCTATACCAGTTTCCTTGGCGTTTCAGTGTACGTCTTCTTCCCGTAAGTGCCGTCCCATGTTTTCGAATATCGTGAAACTGTGCACTTAAATTTGTCTCAGTTAATTGCCTCTGTTATCCACATACTATTAGCTTAACATATTTGCGAAGTGTGAACCTATATATATATATATATATATATATATATATATATATATATATATATATATATATATATATATATATATATATATATATTACGGCAATCGGCAACGCGCGGCGAGTAATGAGTATAATGGGCGGAGGCACTACGAATGTAGTGCGGACAATACATTGAGAATGTGGGTTTCGGGGGAGGCGTGCCAGGGATAAATCCCTGCAGTCGCGCTGTCCTCTGTGTCCTCGGTGGCTCAGATGGATGCAACGTTCTGGAACATGTTGCCGAACGATGGGTACAATTTCAGACCTATCCCGTTTTAAACGGCGTTAGACAGGTCCGCATCGAGTTGCAGAAACACGTGCCTTCTTATCTACGTATCGGAGGCTGCCGTGCCATTATAATGTACGACGGCCAACCTCGAACCTGTTCCGGTTGCGGGAAAGAAGGTCACCTACGGTCTGAATGCGTTCAACGACGTGTCGCGCAGCTCCCGTTGTCGGAAGCGTCCGTCGCACCCACGATGACCGCCCTACCGGTCACTTACGCAGCGGCTCTTGCCACGTCTACAGTTTCGTCCAGTCCGTCGCCCGGTCCTTCCGATCGGCACGTCCCACCGTCCCAGTCAGGTATGGACGGTGCGGACGTCCCACCTGACAACCTTGCCGCCGAACAGGCTCCCGCACCGGACGCTGAGGAGAACAGTACTTCTTCACAACACCTGTTTGACAATTTCATTGTACCCACCGACGCATTCGAACCAGGTCGACGCTCTTCCTTGCCGTCGTCCGGCACTGAGGAACACGTGCGCAAACAACGCTTGCCAAGTAGGAGCAAACGCCGTCGCCGTTCACCCACGGGCTCTCAAAGCGTCGCCACCCGCGACGACGAACACGACACCCAACCAACCGACATTTCCATGCAGAGGTCGGCGGACAACTTTCACGATGATCAAGACATTACGCAGGACGGGACCACTATGGAGGTCGCCACGCACAATGTAACGATCGGTGCTCCGGTTGAGACGCCTGTCTCCCTTCCGACAACTCCAGATCTCTCTCACCACGACGCAATTCCCATGGACATTGGACGGACCCATGGCACAGGAGCATGGGCCGACGAGATTGAGGAAGATACGCCCCCTCCTCCGGATGAGTTGCCTCCGCCGGACAAGGTTGCCTGTTAACATCAAAAGCGAGGCCCTGCAGCTGATGGGACGGGACTTCCTGTCGGTGCCCTCCTCTTACTTCCCTTGGTGATGGTAGATGCACGTCCACCACCACTGAAACAAACGTATCGGTTTGCCACGCTGAACATCAACATGATCGGCACTGTACCCAAGCTGAAACTCCTATGTGACATGCTTCGGACCTCTGACGTCGACGTCGCCCTTCTTCAGGAAGTACGCGTTGCCACACTACCACCCGTCTACGGCTACGACTCATACACGTCCACATGTGATCAATCAGTGCGTGGAGTGGCTTTCTACATACGCGAAGGAATCCCACTCAAGAACACGACAATCCTTCCCTGTGGAAGAGGCATGGCTGTTACCATCTTCGACACGCGCGTCATCAATATCTACGCTCCGTCTGGCTCCACGAACCGTCGGCAGCGGTCCACTTTCTTCGGACATGACGTGGCGCCCCTGTTTTCTGGACGCTATGATCGCCTTATCATGGGAGGTGATTTCAACTGTGTCCTCCATCCGCAGGACCATATGCCTGGTTATTCGCCGTGCCCGGCGCTTCTCACCTTAATCGAAGATTTTCACCTAGTGGACGTTTGGGAGAAAATTCGTGGCAATACCCCCGGTTTCACCCATTATACAGCACATTATGCGAGCAGACTGGACCGGTTATATGTCTCTGCCCACCTTGGCAATGACGTCGCCCAAGCTGAACGATGGCCCCTTGCATTTTCGGACCACTGCGCCGTCATTTGCTCCCTGGCTCTGCCACCTCAGTCAGTGTGGCGCAGCAGAGGTTACTGGAAGCTTAATACCTCCCTCCTTAATGATCCACACTGCCGACAATGTATTGCCACTACGTGGGCGTCTTGCGAAAGACGCCTTCCGCAGTACACATCCACGTTCCATTGGTGGCTCAAATGTGCCAAACCTGCGATCAGAAAGGCCTTCATACAATGTGGCAAGGAAGCAGCAGCATGGCATCGAGACACCACAAATGTTTACTACGCCGTCCTCCGTGAGCTCGATGCGCTCCCTCCATCACCTGACACCCATAGGGAACGACAATGTCTCCTCTCTCTTCAACGTGCACGACTGCATGGTGTCGTGGTGCGTTCCCGACGACAAGACCTCCTCCACGACGAAACCCCATCCACAATCCATGCCGCATCCGACCATAGTCGTCGACGTCGACTATTCGTCTCCCACATCAAGACCTCCGATGGTGTTCACCACACAACACAGGCGGCGGCGGTGTCTGCCTTTGCTGAACATTATCGCCAATTTTATGAGGATGAACAGATGGCGACGCCCATTCCTGATGATCTCCGTCCTTCCCCTGACCGGACCCTCACCGTAGCGGAGTCAACGTCCATGATGTCTGCAATCACCGCAGAAGAGGTAGTAGATGCGATCAACAGAGGGCCCAAGAACAAATCACCAGGACCAGATGGTCTCCCAGTGGAGTTTTACCGGGTGTTCACCACGTTGATGCTTCCTCGCTGGACGGAAATGATTCAGGAACTCTTTACTCCATCCTTCCCAATTCCACCTGAATTCGTCACTGGCATTCTTCTACCTGTGCCTAAACCGAAGGGAGGGTCTCATGTCTCTGCATATCGCCCCCTTACACTACTGAATGCAGACTATAAAATCTATGCACGCCTCTTAGCAGCGCGCATACGCACCGTCTCACCTACGGTCCTTTCACCTGAGCAGACTGCACGTGGTTGTGGGGCCACCTTACAAACAGCCCTAGGAGAATGCCGTGACCTCATTGCACTGGCGTCGGTTTGTCGCCTTCGTGCACCACTGGTATCCGTCGATTTCACGAGTGCCTTTGATCGCGTTCGACACCCATTCCTCCTCATGGTGGCGACACGTGTGGGGTTCCCAGTACTTTTTGTCGATGCCATTCGCCAGTTACTTCTTCCCGCCGTCTCGATGGTACAAAAGTCAGTGGGAGGCTTGTAGGACCGATTCCTATACGCCGCTCTGTACATCAAGGATGCCCTATGTCTACTTTACTATATGCCATTGCACTTGAGCCCCTCATCACTAGACTTACCTCTCGACTGCAGGGCCTCATTTGCGTGACTACACCTTTCACTGTAGGGCTTATGCGGACGATCTCCTCTTTCCCACCTGCTCCTCCACGGAACTCAATGACGCCATCCAATGGATCCACCAGTATGGACGTCTTTCTGGTAGCATTCTTAATGTCCGTAAATCGACTATGATGTATGATGGCCTCCCGAATATGGTGCCGAACCCACTCCCAGTCAGTACCACCCTTCGTTACTTGGGTATCGAATTTACGAGCTCCACTCACCGCACAGTGGCCCTGGCATACCGGCGGCTTTTGCAGTCGATTCGGCACCATGTCCGCGGTCAAGTGCACCGTAACTTAAACCAACTCCAACTTGTGTCCTATGTCAACATGTATGTAGCCCCTAAACTGGTACACGTCGCCCAGATCCTCCCAATGCCGTTACTCCTTGGCCGCCGCATCCAATCAGCCTTTGAATATTTCGTGTCAGCAGGGGCACTTTTCAAAGTCCGCTACAGCACTTTAACATGGCCTCCTGCAAAAGGTGGCCTCGGACTCGTCAACGTGCGAGCACGATCTTCTGCACTCTTTGTCCACACTCTGTTGCGGCACTGGCAGGGGACGGTTCCGTCCTTAACATGTAGTCTCTTAGATATCCTCCGACCAGCTTCTCTCGATCCACCGATCAATGTGGCACCTATTTCTCCATTATTGTACCACGTCGCCAATTGTTTCATAGAACTCAGCTACGTTCGGGCCGATCTTCCAGTCGCCCGTCCTTCCCGTACAAAAGATTATTATCGTTTGTTTATGCTGTCCAACCCTTGCGACCCCATGGTGCTACGGCATCCTGACATTAACTGGCGCACGGTTTGGGGGTGTGTGCATGCACCCTTTTTAACGTCGTCTGTGTCTGCACTCTGGTATGTTTTAGTTTATGGAAAGTTCCCGACTAACAGTCGACTTTATCGCATAGGACTGGCCACCTCCCCACTCTGCCCTGACTGTCAGCTCGAAGACACCGACGAGCACCGTCTTACGTGCCCCCTGAAACAAAACGTATGGCTCCTCATCCAACGAATCGTGGGCTTTAACCTCCGTGCCCCGCCAACGACGGTAACCCCGGATTTCCTGTTGTTGCCCCAGACATTTCACTACCCTCTTGCTAAGCACCATACTCTCATCTGGTTTCGAGGACTGGCTTTAGAATACCTCTTTCAAAATGGTCCGCATACAGTCCTTGACTTCTGGTACAAAGTTGTGACCTCGCATAGCACCCTCACCCGAAAACCATCTTACAGACAAACTTTTGCCGGTTATCTCCGCAGCGTCTTCCTTGACCCCCCTCAAAGCTGGGGTGTACCATGCATACCTGTCACATGATGCAACACCCTTATCCACGTTCCCATGCATCGACTTAAAAAAAAAAGCAAGAAGATAGAATATGTTATACTTTGTTGTATTTAATGTTTTTTTTTCTTTTTAATGTATTTATTTATTTTTTTGCTTAACTAACAGTCATTTGTATATGTTTAAATGGAATGGTACCTTGAAGAACTCTTGCATAGTGAATATATATGTACTTTTAGTTTCTTCAATACAAATTATTACAAAAAAATGGATGTTATATTTTGTTGTATTTAATGTTATTCTAATAATTTGTTTACCTGACACTCATTTGTATATTTTTAACTGGTACCTTGAAGAACTTTTGCTTTGTGTATATATACATATGTACTATCCGTGTGTTCAATAAAAATACAAAAAAAACAAAAAAAGACAAAAAACAGAAAAAAAGTTGGTAGAGCATTTGCCCGCAAAAAAAAAGATGGATAGAGCGTCTCCCATATAAGCAGAAGATCCCGGGTTCGAGTCCCGGTCGGGGCACACATTTTCCTCTGTCCTCGTTGACGTATGTCAACGCCTGTAAGCAGCTAACGCTGTTCACTTCAATGTGAACGTTTACCTTAATATGAAAGTAAACTGGGAGATGATCGGATGCCAATTATATACTACAGTAAAACAACGGGTGAAAATCATTACATCGAGGCAGAACTTCTACAGAAAGGTCAATAGACCACAGCAAAGTGTCTGTTATATCTATGCGTAGAAATTCAATGAGATGCAGGGTGTTCAGTATGGAACAGTCGTGGAAAATACTGCAAGCACCTTTAGATAGACACCCAGCTTACATCATCTACATCCAAGTGTAGGTGCTCTAAGTTGGGTTGCCTATCTTGTTGTTGTTGTTGTTGTTATGGTCTTCAGTCCAGAGACTGGTTGGATGCAGCTCTCGATGCCACTCTACGCTGTGCAAGCTTCCTCATCTCCCATCACCTACTGCAACCTACATCCTTCTGAATCTGCCTAGTGTATTCATCTGTTGGTCTCCCTCTACAATTTTTACCCTCAACGCTGCCCTCAAACACTAAATTGGTGATCCCAAGTTGCTTGAAAACCTTTGCAGGCCAGTTTTACTTTGCCGACCCTACAGTCCAAGAAGCAGTTTTTATCTGGAGGAATGATTTTGGAACAGATCGAGTGGCTGCAATCGAGCCTCGATTTATGAAAAGAATGACGATTACAATTTGAAAGTTCTAAAATGGTCTGCTTGCTGTTAATACAGCCTCACGGTATGTATCTCTCTCCTGTTTCATAGTGTCCGATTTTAAATATCTGTTTCAGAAGGGTGGTTCCACATCTACGTATCCTCACACTGTGGGATGGAAACGATGCGGACTGGGAGAGATTCGCTGCCCGGGCCAGATGCATGCTGGAAGTCCAGTTAGCGGGCTGTGACTTCCCGTGTAACGTAATTGCGAGGCGCCCCCACACGGCTCCTGGCTGGCTGTCTGGATGGCTGGGCTATCACTGGCGGCGCCATCAGTCAGCTGGCACTGTGCGGTCGCCGGCCGGCCGTCAATATCTGCCGTCCATATTTACTTGTCACTCACGCCTGATTCACTGAGCGGAGCCGCGCGTTTGACACGGCGAACATGCCGCGGCCGCCCGTCAGACCTCATCACGCTTCCAGCTGTAAAAGGAGCCTGAAAGACAACCGGCACTGTGAAATAAATGGCGACTAAAACGGGAACACTTCTTCCTGTACAAAGAAACGTGGCTACCGTCTGCGATCAACCAATTTCGTAGTCAGTGCAAATAAATATATCACTCGTCTTGTGTGTATGCAAGGGCAACAGCCTTGCCCCAACGGATACACCGGTTCCCGTGAGATCTCCGAAGTTAAGCGCTGTCGGGCGTGGTCTGCACTTGCATGGGTGACCATCCACGCTACCATGCGCGCCGCTCGGTGTGGCCAAGTGATTCTAGGCGCTTCAGTCTGGAACCGCCAGGTCGCTACGGTCGCAGGTTAGAAACCTGCCTCGGGCATGGATGTGTGTGTGATGTCATTAGGTTAGTTACGTTTAAGTAGCTCCAAGTTCTAGGGGACTGATGACCTCAGATGTTAAGCCCCATAGTACTCAGAGCAATTCTTGAACCGCTGTGGCGTTCGCTGTGTTATTCAGTCCTTTGGTATTTAACTAATTTGTAAATGGAAATGATAATCTTATTTTATTACATTGAGTAATTACTAAATAATTTTTATCCCGGCTAAAGATTTGATCAAGCTGCTAAAGAACACCAAGTTAACGACGTGTTAAAGTGTTGTCTGTAGGTTGTGTAAGTGTCACTAAATCACAGTTCATACAACAGAATCTATACAACTTTGGTCTATGATGGAAACAGTTATCTTCAGCAACATGATCATTAAAACCACAGAATATCATCCGCGCCCAACACCGACGTATGTTACCTGAAACAATATTCTTTGCAACTTGTGCGTAATTAGATTCGGCTCCACAGATCAGCTAGAAAAGTTTGTTATAACGATCGTGCTATGAGCACTGTTTTTAAAGAACCAATCTGATTCTAATTATTTTCATTAAAATGAGTTCTGGACCTCCTGTGCACATTTATTTTTCGACATTTGTGTTACGTTTGGCATTTATGTCTGCAGAGTTGCGTAATTTGAATTTGCCGCTGTGATAATTGTTAAGATGCCGGCAGACAATTGATAGAGACTTTCTATTGTTAGAGCAAACAAGTAAACATTTAAAATGCTAATTAAACGCTATAAACTATACTTTCATATTGTGCAGTATTTAGACGTCATCAAGCAAACATTTGATTTGTTTCTAAGGAAAGCACAGACAAAAACGCGATACAAATCGCTATCATCAATGGCTGCGCTCGTTGCAGTGGAAAGAAATAATTAACACAGATAATGCTTCTTGAGAGAGGAATTAAAGTTACAAATAATTATTCACTCATATTTATAATAATAATGAACTCTATTTTCAAGTAATAATTAACAAATAATTACAAATTCTTAACAGACCTCAGTTTGACATGCGTCCGCAACTTACAAAAGCCAACCAACAAAAGGTAAAAACAAAGGAAGACAAACGCAGATCATAAAAGGAATTTACAATTACCATTGTCTTTCTATGATACACATCGATATGTCCAATTACATCATCGATTATTATATAAATAATTAATATTTATAAGTTTTCTCTGTTTTCTCATACGTCGAATAGATAATGTTTATAACTGTTAGAGGCACAATTTCCTCTCGTCGCACTGTAGCTAAAATTAATCTCGTGGTTGTTACACCACCATGAGCTGTTGCCATTTTTCGGGGTGCACTCAGCCTCGTGATGCCAATTAAGGAGCTACTCGACCGAATAGTATCGGCTTCGGTCAAGAATACCATCTTACGATCGAGAGAGCGGTGTGCTGAACCCACTCCTCTCCTATCCGCATCCTCCAGCGAGTATGACACGGCGGTCGGATGGTCCCGGTAGGCCACTCGTGGCCTGAAGACGGAGTCTTCTGTGTATGTGAAGGTATCTTGCATCGAAATTTCGTTTCAACACTAGAGACATTTACTGGGAATGATTCTATTGCCTTCCGCTAAACTTTCAGCAGATTTATGCAGAACTTGAACTTAAACATTTGCTACATAGAAGTAGCGTCGTTACCGGCTTCGAACTGACAGGTTCATCTTCAGGAGGCTAGTTCATGTACCTTTTTTCATTAGCTTTCGCATTTTCTTTTTCCTACTAATGAAATTTCCAAGGGCTGGTGGTGCCGATACATTGAAACCGAATGGAGAGGAATGTTCACTGCAAATATTTACCCCAAGGATATTTCATCAGTCGGAAAACAAAAGGCTAAAGTACAAGGTTAGTATCTTAATGTGAACTAGCCTTCTGTAGATGTAACCGTCGGTTCTAAACCTGTAACGGCGCTATTCAAATAAATAAATAGCATTCTACAGAAGGGGCTGCTTGTTGTTATCTTCTGTATAAGAGTCAACCTATATTTGTACACAGCCATTGGATCAGAATATCAGTTTTCGAGAAAATAGCCTGCCGGTGTGGCCGAGCGGTTCTAGGCGCTTCAGTCTGGAACCGGGCGACCGATGCGGTCGCAGATTCGAATCCTGCCTCGGGCATGGATGTGTGTGATGTCCTTAGGTTAGTTAGGTTTAGGTAGTTCTAAGTTGTAGGGAACTGATCAACCTAGTTGTTAAGTCCCATAGTGCTCAGAGCCATTTGAACCATTTTCGTCAAAATAGCATTAAACTTTTCCGCTGTACCATGATGCTACTGGTTATTGAGGGTTACAATAGCGGTAACTGAACTCTGAACTTTTCAGTTTATTACATTACCTTCATACCAACAAAAAACTCAGTAAGTAAAACAAATCGAGAGAGACCAAAGTGATAGCTCGTTGACAGATACAATGGGAAACGTTAGAAAGTACTGTGTTACGAATAACGCCGATAATTAAGTGAACAGAATAAGTATGGAATGAAGATTTTCTCCATAGAATCACCGTGCTAAGGGATATATGGTAAGCACTGACTAGAAAAGGGACGGGACTATAGAGGATATGTTCTTATGTCTGGGAATACGAGGAGCGACAGTTAAGTAATGAGACTGATATTCTTTGCAAGATGTGGCAACCCTGCTGGCTTCTGTGGGCACAATATCTTTGACCTTGGTCCATAAGCTGCTTCTAGTCCAAGTGGCACATTGATGCAACTACTCTGTTGTGAGTTGTGCTGTAATAAATTAACACGTGTTTGTGTCTCTCGTCAGGAAAATGGAACCGCATAATATTTCGCAACGGTATGCCATTTCGTTTTGCGTTAAATTAGGTGAAAAGGCGACTATAACTTACTGTAAGCTTCAGATGGTTCAAATGGCTCTGAGCACTATGGGACTTAACATCTGAGGTCATCAGTCCCCTAGAACGTAGAACTACCTAAGCCTAACTAACGTAAGGACATCATATACAACATCCATGACGAATATCAGTCAGGCTTTCGAAAGCACCATAGTACAGCAACTGCATTAATCAAAGTAACTGATGACATTAAACATGCTATGGACAGACGTGAAGCTACTATCCTAACACTGCTTGACTTTAGCAAGGCTTTTGACACAGTTGACTTCGATATATTACTAATTAAAATGAAACAGCTGAATTTCTCAATCAGCGCAATACACTGGTTCGACAGCTACCTCAAAAACAGAAGTCAACAAGTCGTTTGTGGGTCGGAAAAGTCATCATGGAAAAGGGTGCACTCTGGAGTTCCCCAAGGCTCCGTCCTTGGTCCACTACTCTTCTCACTGTATATTAATGATATTTCTTCAGTGATTCACTCCTGCAGATACCATCTATATGCTGACGACATCCAACTGTACATAAGTGCAAGCCCCAAAAACATTGCTGGCGCAGTAGCGAGTATGAACGCAGATCTTTTCTCTGTTTCTCGATGGGCACAGAACCTAGGTCTGAAACTAAACCCCAAGAAATCCCAGGTCACACTTATATCTCATCCAAAGTTAATCAGCCGGTACTTTCGCGAAACGGTCCCTAAAATACTCCTCAATGGTACCCAACTACCATACCAAAAAACAGTAAAAGACCTTGGAATAATCTTGGATGAACACCTAAACTGGGAAGAACAAACAGTCACAGCTTGCCGGAAATCGCTCTCCTCCCTACATGCAATTAAAAAATTTAGAAAAATATTTCCAACCCATGTTAAACAAAAATTAGTCCAAACACTAGTCTTGCCTAATCTTTACTACTGCGATGTAGTTCAACACGGCACAAATAGTGAAAATTCTAGATGCCTCGAGCTAGTGATGAATGCTTGCGTCAGATACGTGTGCAATATTCGGTTGTATGATCATATCAGTCCTTCATACTCCCAGCTAGGTTGGATACGCCCACATAAGGCACGCGATCTCCACACGATGTGCTTACTTCATCGATTTCTTAGCCACTGGTGCCCCCAATACTTATCTTCTCACATTAAACATCTATCATCATTCCACAATCGCAATACCAGATCGGATACGTCTATCATCTTGGCTGTACCTTTACATAACACAAAATCTTTCTCCGTGTCATTCTCCATCTCAGCCATACGACTATGGAACGCACTCCCCTGTGATCTGCGTCTTATCCAGAACTACTCAACATTCAAGAGGGAACTCAAAACTTACATATTAGGGACGGTATAGCCACCATTGTTGTGCCCCTAACATCTCTTTCTTTCTTCTCTCCATCACAGCATCGAATTTTACCATTCTTTTTCTCTTCCTCTAACCTATCTACCTCTTATATATCTCTTTCACCCCATTCTATCGTCTTATGTCTCTGCTCGATGAGAATAACTCACAAGCTGCAAGAATATAACGAGAAAATTCCCAACTAACTGACATTCACAAAAGAAATGTATGTTTACTTTCATATACTTAGTCACTATTATTATTATTATTATTACTATTATCATTATTATTATCATTATTATTGTTGATTGTTATAATTATTTTTATTGTTATAACTATCATTGTACTACTGTTATAATCTCAAATTTTTTTCGTTTGACATCAATACTGCATAATACGTTAAATGTTCTTAATGTTATTTAGAAACTGTAACTCGTTCAATCTGAGTATGCCTGGTTAGGTGTAAGAGAGGGCCTGAAGGCCCTAATCTTGCCAGGTAAAATAAATGCATAAATAAATAAATAAATATACATCCATGCCCGAAGCAGGATTCGAATCTATGACCGCAGCAGCAGCGCGGTTTCGGACTGACTACGGTAAGCTTCAGAAGGCTCTTGGAGAGGAAGTTATGTCAAGAGCTGAAGTTTTTCGTTGACATAAAATGTTTAGTGAAGGCAGAACGAATGTTGAAGACCGTAGTGGATGACAATCAAACTTTTTGATTCCAAGGGAATTGTTCATAAAGAGTGGGTACTTCCTGGACAAACAGTTAACCCATATTACTACAAAGAAATTTTAGTAAGACCTCGTAAAAGAGTTCTTCGTGTCCGTCCCAACATTGCTGATAATTGGATTCTGCATCATGATAATGCGCCATCCCATACTGCCCTATCAGTACAACAATTTTTAACCTCAAAACAATTTTCAACACTACCACAGCCACCTTACTCAACAGATATCGCTCCGTGCGACATTTTTCTATTTACAAGAGTCAAAACGGCGGTCAAGGGGCACCATTTTCAAACAACACTAATGTCCAAAAAACTGTGACGAGGGTCTTAGAGGATATTACAGAAGAGTTCCAGAAATGTGACCATCAATGGCAGAAGCGCAGGAGAAAGTGTGTGCAATCACAAGGGAACTACTTTAAAGAAGACAACACTGAACTTGACTAAAACGGTAAGCAACATTTTATTTTTCACATCAGTCTCATTATGTTACTGTCGCACCTTGTATATCCCACAGTTCTAGAAGGAATTGCAGACGGCAGAAATTGTAGGGGAAGGCAGGCATTGTTACATATCTAACAAATAATAGAGAAGTTAGAAATACTACTCTGAGAAAGATTTGGAGCTGGAGAAGTAACCATGGTAGGCCGCATACAATCTGTCAGAAGACTTACGAGAAAATAATTTATTCCTCTCGGGTGCCTCTCAGGTGATTCCCATATGCCCCAGCATGTTCACACTACATCGTTGAAAATTGTTATGGCATTCTTGGCCTCTTTTTGACTAACTGCGTGTTGGTTTCTGTCCCGGGTCCCTCGGCCGACGTTGCTAAGATGCTCTTCCGACGTAGCGCCAACACGATCTCCTGGCATTGTCAAAGCTTGCTGGTGGTAGACTGGAGTCGACCCCGTGGCCGCAGATTACACACTATCAGACAGGACATTGTGACCACCGACATACTACCGATATAAGATTGACTGCTGGTCAGATTGACGCACGGTGCATGTACGAGCGTCAGTGAGCGTGCTTTTCGTGCGTAGAGTGGAAAAAGATTCGCGATCTATCTTGTTTGACCGAGGGCGGATTGTGATGTCCCGGCGTCTTGTAAACCTGCCGGGTGTTCAAGGAGTGCTGTGGTGAGTGTCTTCAACACGAGGTGAAACCACGTCCAGAAGTCGTTGGGCAGATATCAGACGTCATAGGCTAGACATACTGATAAAACACGACTGACAGCGATCTGTGTCGGACTTTAAAGCCGGGCAGAATATAAGTGTGTCAGAACACACAGTGCACCCAGCACTCCTAACGATGGGCTTCTGCAGTCGACAACCCATCCATGCCTCAATGTTAACACCAGGAGATCGGCCACTACGACTGAAATGGGCACGTGACCATCGGCGCTGGATTTTGCCGCAGTGGTAGAATGTTGCACGGACTGATGGATCCCGATATCTTCTTCATCGTGATGGGAGGGCGTGAAACTCAGAAATCGTTATGAAGTTTCAAGTTTCCCATTAAATATCTCCCTTATTGTTACTAACATGCTAATATTCTCGCTACTTTTTCATTCGTATTCACTGAATTATTTTTACTGATAATGGCGTTAGTATGTAATTGCTGTATTTTATTTACCAACATTTTCACCTTTCTCTCATATTAGTTTCTGCTTTGAGTAGAAGGTTCCAACGAAAATAGTATAAAATGCTGCAAAATCACAATGGTGTTTTCATGCAAATACTGTATTTGATTTACTAATAGTATCATCTTTAACTACACATCTGTATCTATTCTGAGCAAAAATAACAGACGGAAATAGTATAAACACTGCAAGAAATTTTTCTTTTACTGTCCATTGCACTTGGTGTCATCATTCCTCCGCACATTGAAATGCAGCGATCATAACAAGTTGCATGTTCTTCCTATCTTATATTTCCTGACATTGATTTTGATTCTTGCTTCTTCTATGTAGCTCATATTGTTAAGTTACTTAGGTGTATTTAATCCTCAAATTTCTGACTAATGCGATTGATACTTTATCGGAGGAACCGTGAACAGCAGATAATAATTTCTGGAGCCCAACTTCTCATATTCCATTAACATTGCTCTCATCAATACAGTAGCAGCATTAAATTTGTGGCCGATGATTATTTGCAGTTAGTTACTTATTAGCGCTATCTGGTGCATATTACTTATTACATGATTTCAAAAACGACTTCATTCGGGTAAAAATCGCTTGTGTAACTTGCTTTACTATTTTATCGTACATACAGAAGGAGCCTAGCTAGAACGCACAGCTTCTGACATGAGGAGAGTGAACTATGTGCGGCAGGTTACTCTGTAGCTATGTGAGCGGAAGATGATCAACTTAGCCCGAAAGTGGTGATTTGGAAATAGAAAGCAGCGAACTGAACTCTG
Organism: Schistocerca gregaria; assembly: GCF_023897955.1. Classification (NCBI taxonomy): domain Eukaryota; kingdom Metazoa; phylum Arthropoda; class Insecta; order Orthoptera; family Acrididae; genus Schistocerca; species Schistocerca gregaria. The sequence continues at coordinate 13,352,167 of NC_064925.1, read as the reverse complement.
AAAAAATTAGAAAGTTTTGCATGAATAACGATCGCGAGTACCCTCCGGTTACGAACATTTCTAATCTTGATAAAACAGGCTACTTCCACTGACGACCTTTGTATGACACAGCTCTACGATGTGCAGAAGTATGAAACCGGACTTTGCGCATACATTGTGCTAGCCGTCAGTGTAGGGCCCGTGAGACCGCGTCTGCAGCGCCATCTGCTTCCTGTAACGGCTGACGGCAAGTGTCAGCACACACTAACTCAAGTTCCATACATGGGTACCTGTTTAAAAACCATAAACGCGTCAAGTTTTGTGCCTACAACTACGATTTGCAGACGACATTGGCTTTGTATATAATTTGAAGAAAACTGCTACAGAATAGCATTGACTGCTTGTTGAACCTTTCAGCGAACATGTTCTTCGGAAAACACAGAGTTTCGAGAGGTTCAAAACATTCAAAAGTGGTGATTTTGATGTGAAAAACGACGAGATACGGAAACCACCGAAAAAGTTCCGAGACAACGAATTGCAGGCCTCATTGGATGAAGATGATACTCAACAGTAACTCGTGGAACAATTGAATGCGACGCAGAAAGCTGTTTCCGTTCGGTTGAAAGCTATGGGAAAGGTGCAGAAACTCGGAAAAAGGTTACGCATGAACCGAATGAAAGATAGCAAGCAAATCGAAAGACCAATTGTGAAATGCTCCTCGCCAAACACAAAATAAGTTGTTTCTCCATCGAATATTGACAGGTGATTAAAAATGGATACGTTTTGAGAACCCTAAGCGTCGTAAATCATGGGTGAATTGAGGCAAACCATCGACATCCACAGCAAGACCAAGTCTCTTTCGAAAGAAGACAATGCTTTGTGTTTGATGGGATCAGCTTTTATGAGCTGCTAAAACCTGGTGAAATCGTGAACAGTGGTCGCTACCAGCGGCAAATGCTCGATTTAAATGCATGCGTCTTATTCTCCAGACGTGGCTCCGTCCCATCAACCTCTGTTTGCATCACTGGGACACTCTCTCGCTGAACAACTCTTCAATTCGTACGAAAATGTGCGATAATGGCTCGCTGACTGGTTCGTTTCAAAAGAAGTTTTTTTTTGAGGTGTCATTCATAACCTGCCGGAGAGGTGGGAGCCATGTATAAATAGCAATGGAGATTATTTTGAATAAAATATTGTTTATCAGTTTCAAACAACAACTATTGTAACCAAATTCCGGTTTCATACTTCTACAACTGGTACTCCGTGATGCCAAGTATAGACTGCTATTTCATCTGTTTGTCATTCCTACTGTCAATAACTAAGTGGAGAGGCAAAACTGCACCGCTTAGAAAACGATTTCCATTAGTGACAGAGAGCATTTTCTGCCGTTCATAATATTATCAAAAACACAGACTTGCCATGTAGCCCTTGCATAACTCATCACACGGTTCTTCCACTAACGCAACGGCCTCATTCCACAAGTTCGCGACCATCAGATAGCGCTCGCGATTTACACGCGTTCGCTTCCATTACTGTACGCTGAACCAGTAATAATTACCCAAGACCCGTCGTATCACACAAGCATATTAGTCCCTGCAATTTCCTGTTCGTTTAATTGCTGATATAACGGTTCTGCTCTGAAATTCATAGCCACATCCAGTGCCTCTAATACTGAATATCACAACGTTTACAGAATAAAAGGTCACGTGATGAATGGCTGGTAGCAGTGCCATTTTCCTTCGGTTGTCTGTCAAACGCCAGAACCAGTAATTAATTCCAAATATCCCATGTTGTTAACCCTGTTGCCCTACTCGTTGCTTGCTGAAAAGAGCATAGATTTCTCCAGCAGTTCGCTCTACCCAGTTGGACAAGGAGTGAAAGGAGGAATAGCTTCGATATGTTGTTACCAACATGAGTTATCATTCTCAACTAATGAAAGAGCAGGCTGTAATCTCAAGATTCTAAATTGTTGGCTATATTAAAGCTAAAAAGGCGGAAAAATAATGTGAATGTGCTGCATGTGTATTCAAAGGAACACAGGAAAAAATTTGTTGTAATTTATGGTACGACAGTACCTTCTAGACTATGGCGACAGTAATGTGTTACACCATTTCAAAAAAGTAAGTAATAAGAAGTAATGAGGTGGATCTTACTTGAATACTGTTTACGTGAGTTGTTATAATTAGAGCATAAAGGCTGATGTAAATCTCCTATGTCGAGAAAATAATGAACCAAGAACAAGAAACTTTCCAGACTGTGCTGATGTTAAAGTTGACACCATTTAGAATGTTTCGGTGAGCAAATCTGAATGGTCGTCGTTAGTCATACATTCTATGAGTGTACATCGCAAGTCTGAATTGCATCTTCGCACAGTAATCCGTATGGGGCAGTTCGTCAAGTGGTACCTTCGTCTCTTCAGGAGGTAAGTCGTCGAACATCACTGTCGTTTCTTCCTACAATTCTTTAGACGTTTCCCGTAAAAATTGAATGTCGTACAATTAAGGATTATACTGATAGCGTTTGCAGACAATGAAAATATTTGTTAGATATCTAATTTAGGCATCGACGGATTAGTCTTACACTTTCTAAATGACCGATTGACCATGAAATGGTCATAACATCTCATAGACACATGATTTTGCAATTATCATCCAGTGATTTGTCAAAAAAAGGTGCCCTTAGGCAAATCATCGATCGTTTATGTGACGTTACATTCCCAAGGGCATGATTTATTTGTCTAAACCGTAGTTAGCAGTTTCCTATCCGTATCTCAGACACAACTCACTTTGCATTCCCTGTAACCACATTTCAACTTGGAAAATATCGCGCTGATCTCACAACTATAAACTCTTTTTCGATTTTTTCTCCAATATCATTAAGGAAGAAGACAACAGAAGCTGTGATAGTTTTATCTAATCAACGATTTATGTTACCATATTCCCTCTTGACCTATCTGAAGACAGCATGTAGGCCACTTCCTCACATTTTCTCACCAGTGGTACTAAACGCAGAATGTATCTTGAGAAACACTTTAACTCGAAACAAATGAGTCTCTTTCAACATGTAATAAGTAGAAAGTTAATGTCCAGCGAATCACTGTCAAGAGAGTCACTTTTGCTCTGCAGTCCAGATGATTAGCACGATTTTCTGTTAAATTTCGCAAATAATAAGTCACCTTTCCAATCTGGGAACTGCTTCCAGCTATCGTCGACCACACACTGCGCGTACTGTCTCTAAAACTAATGACGGAAAAAGTGTTACTGTTAAATTGGCACGTAGCAATTGTATCGAAATTATACAATATAATACGTTACTTGATTCAGGACTACACTGCGATTTAACTCAACACTTCGTACTAAAGGAGGCAAAATTAGTAGATGTGTAGGAATGTGTTGAGGATGGCACTTCAATCTGGCGACCGTTCTTTAGGAACACATGAGGAGACGAGCAATAGCTACCGCCATAAGCACTTTCTGCCGTTTCCTACTGTTGCTGTTTTGTACCACGAGATTGCGTTTTGTACATCTTTTGTACATATTATGAATTCTACATGTTTAAGTGCTGTGTAATACACTGTTGTACAAAACTGAAGCAACAAACGGATTGATACAAAACAGTATCAATGGAAGATGGTAAAGTAGAAATAGTGTAAAGACAAACATTTGCAGTTTGCCAAACGGTAGACAAAAATGTTCTTCGATTTTTTGCAACGGATTTGCACACACATTCCGACAACTGGGTAATGTGATCAGATGGGAAGTGTGGCCATTTCTGGCAGAAAAATGCAGATCGGAGAACAATGTGGCATACAGTGAATAATATAATCAATCTCATGTTGAGGCAATGATGCCCATATTTCCTGCAGAGCTGCTCGAAAGTGTTGGAGAATGGTTGGTGGATGCTGCTACAATGCAACCCGCCTCCCTAGTGAATCCCAGACATGCTCTTTGAGATTCAAATCGGGAGGGCGAGTAGGCCACGTCTTACGTACAATATCATCCGTTTACAAGAAAATATCAGCCACCTGTGGTGAATATGGTCGAGCATAGTAGTCCATCAATACGACGTCTGGGCCTACAGAACCTCATAAGAACCGCACGTGAGGACTCAAGATCTCTTCGTGATACCTGACAGCGGTTAAACCTTGTCGATCCACCCGTAAAATTTCATGAAGAGTTGTCAACATAATCCCTGCCCAAACAGTTAGTGATCCTCCTCGATGTCGGCCTCTTTCCGCAATGCTTGGGCCCCGAAATCGTGTTCCACTTTCCCTCTAGATGCGAATCCGTCGAGAGTCACACTCTGAACCAAACTGGGACTCAACTGTGAAACGAAGAGAGGCCCACTGTTCACACATCTAGGTGGCATGTTGACAGCACTCTAGATGTTCTCTTCTTGAAGACGCATCAGAGGTAAGCGTACAGCAGATCACCGACAACAAAGAACACTCTACTAAAGTCTTCTGTTTACCGTTTTGTGTGTAAGTGTAAACAACTATTTTGCTGATCTCATTAAAACTGTACTAAAAGTTCGACTTGAAGAAAACGGGCGTTACAAGAGAACATGTTGAAATTTAGTATCTTGTAAATTCTGGTTTTATCTTTGACATGTCAACGCATTTTTTGTCAATTGTTCAGCTGTTTAAGATTTGGAGTACATTTATAGCGCAAATTGGCCACGTGTATTTACCTGTACTCAGGTATGTGTAAAATACTTCAATCTATGTACTATGTATAGTGGGGCAAATAAAAGTGACCCACAGAATGGAGTTTCAGGGTACAAAAAATACATCAGAAGCAAGTAAATACAGTACTAAGCTTACTACAGCAGATGTTGAAAGTGAACACAATTTCTCTCTTGGCGCTTTAGGGCCCTGGTCAGCAAGGTTCTGAAGATGAATCGAAGTTGGACTGCTGGAATTGCCACAGTGTCATCTTCTGCTGCATTTTTGTGGACCATATGAAGTTGCTGTTACATACCTTAGGCTTGGCCGCCAAACTAGGCAATCGCACTGACAGATCACGTGACCTGGATCACCAACTCTGTCAGAAATGAAGATGGTGTTATCGTGCTCCAAGCAAGGGCTGACTGTATGGACAATTGTTCCATCATGTTGGAAGTCGATGTAGGTCTCTTAAACCACAAATTCACGTCCAATCATATCCTGCTCTCACGAACCGCTAGCTATGAACACAAACAGAAAGCACTGTCCGCTGTCCTCTGTGATGAGTGTATTGTAAAGTTGGTACAGCCCTACGACAAATGTCTCATTTGGTGCGGCGACTGTGTAGAGAAGTAACTGGAAGGTGTAGTTTAGCTGTTGCAAATAAAATCTTTTGCTTTTCACAGTGGTTCCCATTTCGCGACCGATCGGACCTCGGACCTCACTTTCCGAGTAGCCGTCGTATATTTTACAAATGCCATCTTGACCAAGATGTCTTTCTTGAAGTTTAGATATCGACCCATATTATTCAACAAGAGCACGTTAGAACTATACGAAGACTGAAATCACAGTTTTGATCTTGTCTGCATCGTATAGTATATTCATGGAGGGTATCGATCAATCCATTACTTCAACTGTATCGACAAGTACGATTTGTAGCGTAACATAAGCCACTGTTCAGCTCCATTAGATGCGTCACGTGCCTGCAACGCCTACACGATGGCATTCATTCTCGACGCAGACAGTGGTCAAAATGTGTCGGTCGATCAGGATAGACTCAGAAGTGCAGAGGATGTATAAGTCTTCCTCGGGGAACCCGAGCCACAACATCAATTTTCCTCACAGAGAATTTTGATAAACGCTGGTAGTTCTGTAACCTACGTTATCTTGCACAGGCTCCATGAGCTGCCATATGAGGATTGCCCAGAAAGTAGTGCACAGCATTTTTTTCTTCATCAGTTCTTGTAGTAACTAAAACCAACTGCAGGGACGCCTTGGGCTGCGGATCGGAGCCGCCAGGGGGGAAAACCTACGGTGGAGCACGTATCACCATGTAAACACAAGGACGAGTCGGACGACAGACCAACGACAACCGACAACAACCCACCACGACCGACTATGACAGACACAACAAGGAAGAGAGAAACAATGGAAGCTTGTGGAAACCACAACACCAAACACCAACAGTAAATCCACTTGGAACCAGAGCCAGGAAAATGTCAACAACGAGCAACGACCAGAATGCAGTACCGCCGAGATAGAAGTCCAGAGTGAGTAGCAGACTGACTGAACTAGGTTTTCTTTCTTTTTATTTATTGTGATTTTATTCCCCTGCCCCATATGTACAAAGGAGGGCTGTCTGCGGCACAATCCGCCGCTCTTCAGCCGAGTGACGCTACAACTAAAACAAGAATAAAATCATACATACGTAAGGAGATAAAAAAGGGGAACATAAAACAGTAAGGAGAGAAAATGGAGGTAAAAGATACACTGACATGGAGACATTCATGGAAGACAGTTAAAAAAAGCACCAGAAAGTTGAAGAGGGAAGACAAGATAGGAGAGAGTGCAGAGACACTGGAAGGAGGCACAAGAGATGGAGGGGGAGTAGGATGGGGAAGCCGCTCAGGAGGAGGGGGGGGATGAAAGGGAGACCAGAGGAGGAGGCAGGAAGAAGGGGTTAGAGTTGGTAGGAAGGGTAGATGTCATGGCGAAGCTCATCATCCGGGAGGGGTAGACGGTGGAAGTTGTGTTGGGAAAGGAGATGGAGGGTGTGGAGATGGAGAGAGGGTGGGACACAACGATAAAGGTGCGGCCACGGGTTGGGGGTTGAGAGGATGTGAGAAACCAGAGGGTGAGAGGGCTCAATGCGGCGGACTATATAGAGTGTGCAGATGTGTTGAAGGTGGGGGAAGGGGATGAGGTCGTAGAGGATGCACGTGGGTGATGGAAGGCATATGCGGAAGGTGAGGCGGCGCGCATGGTGTTAGGGAATTTGGAGGGCTTGATAGAACCGGGGAGGGGTGGGAGTCCAAGTGACGCTAACATAAGAGTGGCTGGGGCGGATCAAGGATTTGTAGGCGTGAAGGATGGTGGAAGGATGCAGACCCCACATCCAGCCGGACAGGAGCTTCAGGAGGCGGAGGCAGTTGTGAGCTTTGTTTGGCATGGCGAGGAGATGGGGAGTCCAGGTGAGGTGGCGGTCGAGGGTGAGGCCAATGTATTTGAGGGTAGGAGTGAGGTGGATAGGACGGCCATAAATGGTGAGGTAGAAATCATGTAGGCGAAAGGAGCGGGTGGTGCGGCCTATAATGATCACCTGGGTCTTGGAGGGATTAACACGGAGGAACCACTGGTTGCACCAAGCGGTGAAATGGTCAAGGTGTGTTTGGAGGGTAAGTTGGGACAGTTGAAGGGTAGGAAAAAGGGCGAGGAAGGCGGTGTCATTAGCGAACTGGAAAGATGAACAGGAGGGGGGGGAGGTTTGGGCATATCAGCAGTGTACAGTAGATAGAGGAGAGGGGAAAGGACAGAGCCTTTGGGCACGCCAGCAGAAGGGTAGAAGGTAAGGGAGTTGGAATTGTGGATAGTCACAAAGGAGGGAGGATGGGAGAGTATGGAAGCAACGAGACGGACGAAGTTGATGGGGAGAGCATAGGTCTGAAGTTTGAAGAGGAGCCCGGGATGCCAGACACAGTAATAGGCGTTCTGGAGATCAAGGGAAACAAAGATAGTGGAGCAACGGGAGTTAAGTTGGAGGGAAAGGAGATTGGTAAGGTTAAGGAGCTGGTCTTCGGTGGAGAAGGAAGGCCGGAAGCAAAATTGGGTAAGAGGAAGTAGGCGGTGCTGGTTGAGGTGGCAGTGAATACAGCCAGAGAGGATGACATCGATGACCTTACTGAACACAGAGGTGAGGCAGATTGGACAATAGGAACAGGTATCAAATGGGGTTTGTTAGGTTCATGGAACAGCTGAACATGGGAAGTCTTCCACAGGTCGGGGGTAAAATCCAGTGGAGAGGAGGACATTGTACAGGGTAGCAAGGACAGACAGGAAGGATGGAGGGGATTCCTTGAGGTGATGGTAGGTGACGCCATCATGACCAGCGGCAGTGTTGCGTTTGGAGCGGAGGAGAAGTGTGATGTCTTGTGCGGTGATGGGATCATTGATGTCGAGGGGGGGCAACCAATCCAAGTACTGGAAGCTAGAGGCGAGTGGGGGGGGGGGGGGACAGAGGTGTCAGTGCGGTCAAGGATGGTGGGGAAGAGGGAGTAATCAAATTGGGGATCGTCAGGAATGGAGAAGACCTCGGATAGTTGGGAAGCAAAATGGTTAGCCTTACTGAGGTTGTCAGGAAAGGGTCGATCGTCATGGAGGATGGGGTAATGCGGGGTGGGATGGCTGCCAATAAGGCGGTGGAAGGCTGACCAGTACATGGAGGAGTTGACAGGGAGGGTGGAGTTGAGGCGTGTGCATATTTGGCGCCAGTCCCAGCGTTTCTTGGATGTAAGGAGGTTCCAGACATGTCACTGTAATTGCCAGTGGCGAATGATTGTATCCCAGTCAGGAGGGTGGGGGAAGGAGCAGTAGAGCCTAAGGGATTCATGCAGAAGAAGGACGGCCTGTGGAGCAAGAGAAGGGCAGTGAGGGTGAATGAGTTTGGTAGGGACATGAGCCTCCACAGCGTCAGTGATGATCTTCTGAAGGAAGGAAGAGGCATAGGTGATGTCATCGTGGTGGTGAAAGGAGAGGGGGTGGCTTTCGACCTGTAAGGCAATGGATTCCCGATAGGCAACAGACTTTGGAGGGGCAGCTGGGCGGGTGGCTGCAGTAGTGGGATGGAAAGAGGAGATGGTGAGAAGGACAGGAAGATGGTCACTACCGACAGGATCGAGGACATCAACGGCGATGCGACCAAGGATGTTGGGGGAAGCGAGGATTACATTGGAGGTGGAGCTACTTTTGGCTTGGGTGTGCTGTGGGAGAAGAACAAGGTCACCATGGAGGGTGGCAAGGAACTGATGCCACTGCCGAAGGGTGGCAGGGTCACAGCTGTGTATGTTGAGGTCAGCAGCGATCACATAAGTGGAGAAGGTATGGTCAACATGGGAAATGAAGTCAAAGGGGAGAGGAGCTGTGGGGCGGATATAGATAGTGGCACAGGTGACGGTGAGAGAGGGAAAAAAAAATAGGCTCAGAAGATGGTGTTTGGTCGGGTCATTGAGGAGGGGCTGTGGCCGGACAGGGAGATGCCGGAGGTGGCCTATTGCGACGCCGCCTCGGGATAGGGGAAGGGGATTGTCGGTGCGGTGAAGGAGATAAGGGGAGGTGCGGACAAAATGGTGGGGTTGGAGGAAGGTTTCATTAAGGATGAAGGAGTCAACCTGGTGCTGGGAGAGGGTATGCATGAAGAGGTATTTGTTTGCAGAGAGGGAGCGAATGTTGAGGTTGAGGAGACGATACTATTGACGTGCCAGAAGGTTGGAGGTGGGATGGGGGTGGGAAGGGGAGAGAGGGGCTTAAACGAGGGTGCTGAGGCGGGTGAAGGTAAAGTGGGCCTGGTTGGGGGAGTACGTGTCGTAGGTGATTAAGTGGAAAACAGAGTGGGCAGCAAGAGAAATCTGCTGGAGTGTCTGGGGGCGCTGGAAGGGGTGGATGTTCTGCACGACAATTGTGAAGAACCAGATGATGTCTTCTGCTGTAGGGGGAGGGTGGAGGGAATTGTTAGGATGGATGGGTGGGTCAATGGGGCGAAGAGGGACAGTGAGTTCAGGGTTGGTAGGAGGGGGGTTGGCTTTGCATTTGGAGGAATAGGTGGGGTGAGTTTCATTGCAGGTGTTGCAGGACAGGGGGAGGCGAGGTTGGGACACTGTTTAAGGAAGTGGGAGGCCTTACAATGGGGGCAGGTGGGTGGGTTCTTGCAGTTCTGGGTGAGGTGGTCGTTGTACAGAAGGCAGCGCTGGCAGCGGTAGGATTGAGGAGGGGAACGGGACTGGTCAACAGGGTGGCGGCGGTTGAAAATCAGGGCTCCCTGCGTGAGGAGATGGTCGATGGAGGAGACAGACTCTGTAAAGATACCTATGAGGAAAGTAGGGCCAGAGGAGATGTAAATAAGGCCGGCAGAGCGGACTTACAGGGCAGGGTGGGCATTCAGTTCCGCACATGCCTCAGCCTCCATGACCACAGGGCTGAGTTTTGTGGTGACAGATGTGAGGGTTTGTGGACGACGTGGCGGTTAGGGCTGACGAGGAGAGGAGGTTGTAAGGAAGGGGTGAGGGATGTGTGGGCCCCAAAGGTGATGCGGGGACGGCGCCAGAGGAGATCAGTATGGAAGGAGGGAGAGGGACACTTGATGAGAACAGAGTCTCTGCGAGGGATAAGTTGGGTGATGGGTGCACTGGGTATGTACTTCCGGATTTCAAGGGTGTGGGTGCAGGCATCCAGGAATTTCGGATCAGGGTTGGCTAGGACAAAGGTATACAGGTAGGAGGCTAGAGAGCAAGGAGGTGGGGTGGTATCCATAGCGGGGTGAGTGGGAGGGGGGTGGGCAATGACTTTTTGGATGAGGGGGGAGAAGAAAAGTCAGCACTGGGCCGTTTGGAAGATTTTTTGGTGGGTGTGGCCTGGGAGGAGGGATGAGGGATTGGGTAGATGGGGAGGTGGTGTGAGGCAGGGCCCTCCTGTGAGGCAGTAGCACCAGATGAGATTGCAGGGAGCTCTGTGGCTGCGACTGTGGCGCGGCGGTGACTCTGGCAGGGGAAGCAGTGGTAGTTGCAGGGGGAGGGGGGAAAGTCGTCTCGGTGGGCGACAGGAGCTGGAGGGCGATGGGAGCAGTGGCAGAGGCAGGACCAGGAGCAGGTGCAGTAGCAGGGGTAGGAGCGGGAGTGACATACAGGTGGGGATACAGTGATGGAGAGGAGGTAGATGGGGAGGAGACGGTGAGTAGGGGAGGTGGATGAGACGAGTTAATCCCAGAGGAATCACTCCATGACGGTACAGTGGGGGCAGGTGAAGGGGAGGTGTAGATGATGGTGGTAGTTGGGGCGTCAATGACTGCTGGCGACACCGTGAGACGGCGGCGGAAGAAGCGGCGAGCACCGAGAGGCGGCGACCAGGCGGCGGCGGCGGCGGCGGCGGCAAGCACCGGGCGATGGCGACCAGGCGGCGGTGGCGGCTAACAGTGACGGCGTGCAGACGGGCAACAACGCGACAGGCACGGTTGGGCTCTTCCACGTCGAAGATACACCCTGAGAGTAGCCCAGGCAGTGCGAGTCCTCGATGAGGAAGTGAGGGGATCCAACCCTCGAGTGCTGAACTAGGGCATAGCACGTCCCTATATACGAAACCGGAGGGAGCGGCTACTGGGCGCTGTCTGCACGCTGCGCGGAATAGCCGCCGCCGCGGCGGAGCTCTCTATGGGCTCACCACGTCCATTTGTTCTGGCGCGTGTTCGACTTCGCGGCGGAAGGTAGTAGAAGTTCGTTAATGCACGTAATGAGAATTGCACGTATGAAAGAATGGTGTTTTACTTACACTCTCTATTTTTCCACGTAAACTCCATCCCGTTCTATGTCATTCCTCCAGCGCGAAACAAGGACGTGTTTGCCCTGTAGGTAGCAATCCTTGTCCTGGTGGAGGAGCCAGCACTTCACTATGTTTATCACCTCCTCATCGTCCTGAAATGTCTTCCACGAATGGCATCCTTTAATGGCCCAAGCAAGTGGAAGTTCGAGGTGTGTGGGTCGGGGCTGTAGGGTGGATGGTGTGACGCTGTCCAACACTGTTGTGCGGTATGTTCACCAGTCCTCATACTTGTGCGGGCCAGAGCGTTATCCAGTTGCAAGGAAACATCTCATGGGTTTCTGTGACTGCGAAGTCGCTAGAGGTGCGCCTTGCCTTTTGTTGATGTGTTATCATATGCTTCTGAATTAATGTACCACCTCTTGGCATCACATCAGTGAGAACCACACGTTCACAGTCCCAGGACACGGTGATCATGACCTTACCGGCGGAAGCAATTGTTTTTAATTTTTTCTTCTGTGGGGAGTGGGAATGAATGGTGCCATTCCATCGACTGTTGTTTTGTTTCGGGCTCAAAATGGTGAACCTAGGTATGATCACCAGTCACAACCCGGGACAAGAAAATCTCCCCCTCAGCTTGAAGTCATAGCAACAAATTAAGACTTTTTTCTGTGTGATCTGTGATCCACCGATAGACACCGCGGGACCCGTCTTGCACACTCTTTTGAATATCCAAGAGTGCTGATAATTGCACCCACAGTTCCTTTGCTGATAGACAGATGCAGAGGCAACTGCCGAGGCATGATGCGTCTGTCCTCGCGAATGACAACATCAGCTCGCTGCAACATGTCAGGTGTGACAGCCGTGGATGGTCTCCCTGACCTCTGCAAATCGTGGAGGTCCGCCAAACCGCCTTCTGATGACCTCACCATCGACAGCAGATGTTCCATAGACTTTGCACAAGCGTTGTGAATATTGCGCACAGTGTCTTTCTGTGCAGTGAGAAATTCAATGACGGCACATTGCTTGTAACGTACGTCACCTACAGACGCTATTTTGAAATTATGCTCCGTCTACGTTGTCAATCGGATGTGACGGAAACTTGGCACCCTCACTCAGGAGACATCAAATAATACACTACTGGCCATTAAAATTGCTACACCACGAAGATGACGTGCTACGACCTCGAAATTTAACCGACAGGGAGAAGATGCTGTGATATGCAAAGGATTAGCTTTTCAGAGCATCCACACAAGGCTGGCGCCAATGGCGACACCTACAACGTGCTGACATTAGGAAAGTATCCAACCGATTTCACACAAGCAACAGTTGACCGGCGTTGCCTGGTGAAACGTTGTTGTGATGCCTCGTGTAAGGAGGAGAAATGCGTACTATCACGTCTCCGACATTGATAAAGGTCTGATTGTAACCTATCGCGAAAGCGGTTTATCTTATCGCGACATTGCTGCTCATGTTGGTCGAGAGACAATGACTGTTAGCAGAATATGGAATCGGTGGGTTCAAAAGGGTAATACGGAATGCCGTGCTGGATCCCTACGGCCTCGTATCACTAGCAGTCGAGATGACAGGCATCTTCTCCGCATGGTTGTAACGGATCGTGCAGCCACATCTCGATCTCTGAGCCAACAGATGGGGACGTTTGCAAGACAACAACCATCTGCACGAACAGTTCGACGACGTTTGTAGCAGCATGGACTATCATTTCGGAGACCATGGCTGCGGTTAACCTTAACACTACATCACAGACTGCAGCGCCTGCGATGGTGTACTCAACGACGAACCTGGGTTCATGAATGGTAAAACGTCATTTTTTTCGGGTGTATCCAGGTTCTGTTTACAGCATCATGATGGTCACATCCTTGTTTGGAAACATCGCAGCGAACGCACATTGGAAGCCTGTATTCGTCATCGCCGTACTGACGTATAACTTGGCGTGATGGTATGGGGTGACATTGGTTACACGTTTCGGTCACCTCTTCTTTGCACTGACGGCACTTTGAACAGTGGACATTACATTTCAGATGTGTTGCGACCTGTGGCTCTACCCTTCATTCGATCCCTGCGAAACCCTTCATTTCAGGAGGATAACGCACGACCGCATGTTGCAGGTCGTTCACGGGCATTTCTAGATACAGAAAATGTTCGGCCGAGCGGTTCTAGGCGCTTCAGTCCGGAACCAAGCGGCTGCTACGGTCGCAGGTTCGAATCCTGCCTCGGGGATGGATGTATGTGATGTCCTTAGGTTAGTTAGTTTTACGTAGTTATAAGTCTAGGGGATTGATGACCTCAGATGTTAAGTCCCACAGTGCTCAGATCCATTTGAATCATTTTTCAATAGAAAATCTTCGACTGCTACCCTGGCCAGCACATTCTCCAGATGTCTCACCAATCGAAAACGTCTGGTCAATGGTGGCCGAGCAACTGGCTCGTCACAATAGGCCAGTCACTACTCTTGATGAACTGTGGTATCGTGTTGAAGCTGTATTGGCAGCTGTACCTGTACACGCCATCCAAGCTCTGTTTGACTCAGTGCCCAGGCGTGTCAAGGCCGTTATTAGGCCAGAGGTGGTTATTCTAGGTACTGATTTCTAAGGATCTATGCACCCAAATTGCGTGAAAATGTAATCACATGTCAGTTCTAGTATAATATATTTGTCCAATGAATCCCCGTTTATAATCTGCATTTTTTCTTGGTGCAGCAGTTTTAATGGCCAGTAGTGTACATAGGTAACGATTTGCATTGGTAGCATTGTTTTCGATGATTGGGGAGAAAATGCGGTGCATTACTTCCTCGGCTACCCTCGTATTTTAGCTGGGTAGTTCATGTTCCTTGTTCTCAGGAGGTGGGTAATGGTCCTTGTCACTGGATAGTACGCTTGCCATTCCCTCTCTTCTTCAGGCTACCCGACAGATTCCCGACTAGACGTCACACTGTGGGTAGCGCCCAAAGATCCTGCTGCCTAAGCAGTGTGTGGACCGTTTGTGGGTGGCGACTCCCACGCGACGCCACACCACGGCACAGCAGGGCACAGCGCAGCTACGGCCCGTGGCGGCTGCTATGCCGTGATTTATCGGCCAATATCGGCGCGGGCAGAGGCGCGGCCGTGATCCAGGCAGGCGTGACAGGGTAGGGTGTCGGCCCACGTGGCTGCGCCTCGACAGTGGGGATTACTGCGACGACGCTGCGAGGGCCGCCGCAGCTGGCGAGCTTCATCTCCAGCAGCCCAACTTCTCAGTCGCCAGCGCGCGACCTCGCGCTACGTGTCCAGTCACAGGAGGGCTTGACAAAATGTGGAAACGATATTGACTGAGACTGGAACCGGACCGTTCCAAGGGAGGTACGCGCATCTGAAGTTTTAGATAATACGAGGGGCTTCCAGTAAGTAATGCAACACTTTTTCTTTCTCGGCCGCTTTCGTTGAGAAAAATTTCAAAAATTTTTGTGCGATATCGTGGAATGAAACTTCCTGGCAGATTAAAACTGTGTGGTGGACGGAGACTCGAACTCGGCACCTTTGCCTTTAGCGGGCCAAGGCTCTACCGACAGAGCCACCCAAGTACCACACACGCCCCGTCCTCACACATTTAATTTCTACAGTACCTCGTCTCCTAGTAGTACTAGGCACGTGGCATTGCAGACTAAAAGGAGGCATTGTATGACGAGATAAGCACATCGTAAGGAGACCTCCTGTCACCACACAACAATCCAGGCGTACCTCAGACATAAGATTCCTGCCATACAGAAACAGCACCACACTAATATATACACTCCTGGAAATTGAAATAAGAACACCGTGAATTCATTGTCCCAGGAAGGGGAAACTTTATTGACACATTCCTGGGGTCAGATACATCACATGATCACACTGACAGAACCACAGGCACATAGACATAGGCAACAGAGCATGCACAATGTCGGCACTAGTACAGTGTATATCCACCTTTCGCAGCAATGCAGGCTGCTATTCTCCCATGGAGACGATCGTAGAGATGCTGGATGTAGTCCTGTGGAACGGCTTGCCATGCCATTTCCACCTGCCGCCTCAGTTGGACCAGCGTTCGTGCTGGACGTGAAGACCGCGTGAGACGACGCTTCATCCAGTCCCAAACATGCTCAATGGGAGACAGATCCGGAGATCTTGCCGGCCAGGGTAGTTGACTTACACCTTCTAGAGCACGTTGGGTGGCACGGGATACATGCGGACGTGCATTGTCCTGTTGTAACAGCAAGTTCCCTTGCCGGTCTAGGAATGGTAGAACGATGGGTTCGATGACGGTTTGGATGTACCATGCACTATTCAGTGTCCCCTCGACGATCACCAGAGGTGTACGGCCAGTGTAGGAGATCGCTCCCCACACCATGATGCCGGGTGTTGGCCCTGTGTGCCTCGGTCGTATGCAGTCCTGATTGTGGCGCTCACCCGCACACCCATACGACCATCATTGGCAGCAAGGCAGAAGCGACTCTCATCGCTGAAGACGACACGTCTCCATTCGTCCCTCCATTCACGACTGTCGCGACACCACTGGAGGCGGGCTGCACGATGGTGGGGCGTGAGCGGAAGACGGCCTAACGGTGTGCGGGACCGTAGCCCAGCTTCATAGAGACGGTTGCGAATGGTCCTCGCCGATACCCCAGGAGCAACAGTGTCCCTAATTTGCTGGGAAGTGGCGGTGCGGTCCCCTATGGTACTGCATAGGATCCTACGGTCTTGGCGTGCATCCGTGCGTCGCTGCTGTCCGGTCCCAGGTCGACGGGCACGTGCACCTTCCGCCAACCACTGGCGACAACATCGATGTACTGTGGAGACCTCACGCCCCACGTGTTGAGCAATTCGGCGGTACGTCCACGCGGCCTCCCGCATTCCCACTATGCGGTCTCGCTCAAAGTCCGTCAACTGCACATACGGTTCACGTCCACGCTGTCGCGGCATGCTACCAGTGTTAAAGACTGCGATGGAGCTCCGTATGCCACGGCAAACTGGCTGACACTGACGGCGGCGGTGCACAAATGCTGCGCAGCTAGCACCATTCGACGGCCAACACCGCGGTTCCTGGTGTGTCCGCTGTGCCGTGCGTGTGATCATTGCTTGTACAGCCCTCTCGCAGTGTCCGGAGCAAGTATGGTGGGTCTGACACACCGGTGTCAATGTGTTCTTTTTTCCATTTCCAGGAGTATATATATATATATATATATATATATATATATATATATATATATATATATATATATATATATATATATACTGTGAAGCTTTCTATGTCGGAATTACCAGCAACAATGTGTCCATTCGCATGAATGGACACAGGCAGACAGTGTTTGTTGGTAATGAGGATCACCATGTGGCTAGGCCAACACATCTTGGCACAGTGTTACACCGTCCGGGTTATCTGGATACTTCCCTCTGACACCAACCTATCAGAACTCCGGAGATGGGAAGTTGCCCTTCAGTATATCTTCTCTTCCCGTTACCCACCAGCCCTCAACCTCCGCGAATTTCAAGTCGCCGCTCATACCTCACCTGTCATTCAACAACATCTTTGCCTCTGCACTTCCGCCTCAACTGACATATATGCCCAAACTCTTGGTCTTTACATATGTCTGCTTGTGTCTGTATATGTCTGGATGGATATGTGTGTGTGTGAGAGTGTATACCTGTCCCTTTTTCCCCCTAAGGTAAGTCTTTCCGCTCCCGGGACTGGAATGTCTCCTTACCCTCTCCCTTAAGACCTACATCCTTACGTCTTTCCCTCTAATTCCCTCTTTGCTGATGAAGCAACCGTGGGTTGCGAAAACTTGAAATTTGTGTGTGTGCTTGTGTTTGTTATCGTCTGTATCAACATACCAACGCTTTCGTTTGGTAAGTTACAGCATCCTTGTATACCCAAAATCTTAATATTTATACAATTTTAACCCACTACCTTATATGATTAGTGGGTCCAGATAGTGATACAATGATTACAATTGTAGCTAAATCCTAAGTTATATGTAAGTAATGAAATAGTAAAGTAAGCTGCAGGATAATTGCAATGGACAAAGCTAGTTGATTTTGATTTTATAGGAATTACTTAATAAACGTAACTATTAAGTAATTACTACTGCCTATAGCGTTACACATGTGTCAGTCAAAATATAAACCTACTTGTAGAGCCTTGCTCATTGAGCTAAACCTAATGAGCGTGCCCTTCACAATGGGGAGGCCAAGATGATAGCCGCTGCAGGTTTCCAGAGATAAGTACCTAAAATCTAAGTCCTACAACTATTTCTATCCTAAAGTCAAGTTCGGTTCTTTTCCCCGATCGGTAGTGTTGCACTCCACTCCTCCTAGTCCCGAACGCGGCGGATTTCAGACTGTAGGAGTCGGCCTGTCCACGCTCAGGCGGTATGGGAATGGGATACCGGACTCAGTGGGTGTTAAGTATTTCTCACGTTCTTGCTAATTTAGGTCGCTCACATATTCCTTTAGAGCTTTTTGTGATACCACGTTTGCCAGTTTGTTGGTAGTTTGAAAAGTTACGTGTTGTCTGAGTAAGCTGTATGTGTTATAGTGTGGCAGTTGGGCACTCGTAACCAACACGGTCAGGAGTACCCTCCGGAACGCCACAGTCACACGCGGGTGTAGCCTTCTTCCTGAATCGTAATAACTATGTCGGGTAGGGTCCATGACCAGTCAGAAAGTGGAATATTTTAACTAAAGAGCTATGAAACTTCCTGGCAGGTTAAAACTGTGTGGCGGACCGAGACTCGAACACGGGCCCTTTGCCTTTCGTGGGCAAGTGCTCTACCAACTGAGCTACCCAAGCACGACTCAGTACCCGTCCTCACAGCTTTAATTCCGCCAGTACCTCGTCTCCTATCTTGGTAGAGCACTTGCCCGCGAAAGGCAAAGGTCCCGAATTCGACTCTCGGTCGGGCACACAGTTTTAATCTGCCAGGAAGTTTCATGTCAGCGCACACGCCGCTTCAGAGTGAAAATCTCATTCTGATATCGTGGAATATTCGCGCTGCACCCCTGTATCTACATCTACACAGATACTCCACATTTCACATACTCTGCGTGGCTGAGGGTACTCTGAACCACTACTCGTCATTTCCTTTCCTGTTCTACTCGGAAGTACAGCGAGGCAAAAACCACTGTCTGTTTGGCTTCCTATGAGTCCTATTTCTCGTATCTTATCTTCGTGGTCCTTACGTGCAATGTAGGTTGGCGCCAGTAGAATAGTTCGGCAGTCGCCTTCAAATGCCAGTTCTCTCAATTTTCGCAATAGTGTTTCTCGAAAAGAGCGTCACATTCTCACCAGGGATTCTCATCTGAGTTCCCAAAGCATCTTCGCAACACTTATACTGTTGTTCGGGCCTCCCGGTTACTAAACCTACCAGTCCGCCTCTGGATGCTTCAAAGTCGTCCTTCAGTCCGACCTGGTACGGATCCCAAACACTCGAGCAGTACTCAAAGATAGGTATATGTAGTCTCCTTCAAAGGTGAACGACTCTTTCCTAAAATAAATGCTAAAATAAATGATAATTAGTTGAAACACTCAGCTGCCGACAGCAGGAGATCCCTTGTTCGAGTCCCGGTCGAGGCACATAGTTTCAGCTGTCCCCATCGAGCTATATCAAGAACACCTGTCGGCAGCTGAGGGTTTCAATTAATTATCATTTATTCTAGAGAAGATGCACGGGCATCAATGGTATCTCTTCTTTCGAGAACAGTTACTATCTTCATATATATAGTTGAAGGTTACCCAGCCATTGGCCTTCGTCTGTGCGAATGCGCACAGGTTGCCCGAACTCTTACAGGAATTGTCACCTTAGTGTTCGTGAGTAATGAGTGGATGGGCAAATATCTCTTACTTACGTTACGTCTGTAGATTGTGGACAGTTGGGAATGTGGGTCTCGCGGGAATCGTGCAAGGGATAAGTCCCTGCAGCCGCGCTATTCATCTGTGTCCTCGGTGGCTCAGGTTGGTAGAGCGTCTACCATGTCAGCAAGAGATCCCGGGTTCGAGTCCCGGTCGGTTCACACATTTTCAGCTGTCCCCATCGAGGTATATCGACAACACTGTCAGCAGCTGAGAGTTTCAATTACTTATTTATTCTAGAGAAGCTGCACTGTCATCAATGGTATTTGTTCTTTCGAGGACACTTCCTATTTTCAAATATATACTCGTTCCTAAAATTCTCTCAACAAACCGAAGTCGACCATTCACCCTCCCTGCCACAATTCACTTACCTCGTTCCACCTCGTATCGCTTTGCAACGTTATGCAGAGACATTTAAAGGCCTTGATCATGTCAAGTAGCACACTGGTGATACTGTAACATGTTTGAGCTTCCTACTCACTTGCATTAATTTACATTTTTCCACATTTAGGGTTAGCTACCATTCATCACACCAACTGGAAATTTTCTCTAAGTCGTCTTGTACCTTCCTACAGACACTGAACTTCGACACCTTACCGTACACCACGGCATCATCAGCAAATAACCACAGACTGCTACCCACCCTGTCCGCCACATCATTTATGCACACAGAGAACAACAGGGTAGCTATCATACTTCCCTGGGGCACTCCTGACGTCGAAGGCTACATACTGGGTTCTATTATTTAACAAATCTTCCAGCCACTCACTTATCTGTGGGAAATCTAGAAATATGGAATCTGCCTGTTGCCCTTCATCCATAGTTCTCAGTATAACGTGTCAGAAAAGGGCAAGGTAAGTTATTATCACACGAGCGATGCTTTCTAAGACCATGCTGATTCGTGCACACAAGCTTTTCAGTCTCAGGAAGGTTTAGTATAATCGAACTGAGAATACGTTCAAGGATTACAGCTAGGGTGGTTTTACGTAATTACGATACGTGGCGGCGATGTGTGCAACCTTCAAACTTGCATCCGTAACAGCGGTGCATTCCAAGCAGAGCGCTGTCATTGAGTTTCTTACGGTGGAAAACCGCAGCATAGCAAATATTCGTGGTAGCTTGCTAAGAATGTCTAGAGAGACCTGGCAGTGAACAAAACCATGGTGAGACGTTGGGAGAGTCGTCTGTCACCATCGCAACGATGTCGGGCTAACCTGTCCGTTCTCCCATGTGCCAATCTGCCGCACACAGCTGTGACTTCTGGAATTTAGGAACGTGCGGAAACTCTCACTCCTGGTGATCGACGTATCGCTGTCAAACAACTCGCTGCTCAACTGGACGTGTTGCATTATTTGTTGAACGGAAATCGTAGATCTTTGACGATAACCGAGTTAAGACATCTCAGCGAAACTTCCGTCGTACTAGAGGTAGCCCCAGAGTACAGAAACTATACCCGAGGGAAGACACTAGGAATAAATCCCACAAACTGTCTAGTTTTGCCTGTGACTGCTAATCTAAGACGAACAGGTTCGAACGGGAAATGTCTTTCCACATCAAACACATCTATATGTTGGTGATACAAAAAATGTAGTAGCGTAGGCAGCCCACGGTTTGAAATAATCTGACATAATCCCCTGCGTTGGGCCTGTGGACAATCCAGACACAGCTCAAAGGCCGAGAGGTACGTAGTGTGACGTCACTGGCTATCTCATAACCTACTTTCCAGCTCATGGTTGAGCGCAGGTAAAGTATGTCAGATGTTCAGGCACAACTATTCCGATATGGAAAAAAACGTGAAATGGGACAAAGAGCTATGAAACAATGAAGATACGGTAGAGTGAGTGGTTGGAATTTGAAAGTCTGAGAGAGGAACACAGTTTGGTACTAAGAGATTCTCTTCAACTCCGAATAACAGGGTTCAGAATGGTTGAAATGGCTCTGGGCACTATGGGACTTAACTTCTGACGTCATCAGTCCCCTAGAACGTAGAACTAATTAAACCTAATTAACCTAAGGACAACACACACACCCATGCCAGAGGCAGGATTCGAACCTGCGACCGTAGCGGTCGCGCGGCTCTAAAGAACCGCTCGGTCACCCCGGCCGGCGAATAACAGGCACTCAAACTTCAAGGCTAGGGAATTTTAGGTTCACGCTCTGTCATTCTTGCTATGCAGATGTAATCATTGTTCTGTAATTCGTACTGCCACTTCATCACACAATAGTTTTCCCTTTTTCTTCCATTATGAATACTTTCCATCATTCCACCAGTGGTCCCCTATTGCTGTCATTAGGAAAAACAAATTTTCTGACAGCATACTGCTGAAGAAGCTGTTATGTTTGATTAACGATTTCATTCTCCTCTTCTTCGAACCTTTTGACGCATTTTTAATCCAGTATTTCATGTAAACTGTCCTGCTTCAGTGGTTCACGGTCGCTGCGTCGGGTGACGTTGTGAAACCTACACATAATCGCGCCCACGGCCTTCGCATGCGCGCCGCGGGAAAACCGCGATAGCAAATAGCGACCTTGCGCGGGTGGCGGCACAGTGCTGGGTCCCAGTTTAAAGGCGGTGACACCTACTCCCCATTTGTGCTGACTCGTTGGATTTGTTGGTCTGAGGCCGACAATGGTTTAGTACTGCCAATGCTGGTTCCCATGTCTTCATAAGTTGAAATCCCGTATCTCTATTGACAAAGTCGTTAGTTGTACTTGTTTCTATCGCTTCCTTGATGATGGAGTACCAGTACGCCGTGTCCCAAGACAGTGTTGAGCAATAGCAGAATTTTCTGGTTGACCTAATCTGGTGTGACATCTACGTTCAGAGCATTTGTCTTTAACAGTGCGCCATGTCTCGCCATTTTACGATTTTCCACATCGGAGTCAGGACATTTAAACTGAGGAAGCGCTCTGATACAGCCGACGTGAACAGTCTAAGCCCTATGAACATACAACAACGTGGGGCAGCGCCTCCAAACTCTACGAACAGCTCGGAAGGCCGACAGCAAACAAGCAAACACATAATTCATTCATAGTAATCATAGAAGATATAAAAATGCTCAGACGAAGACAAGAAGCTCAAAGTGAGGACGGCCTGAAGCCCCGAGCAAACCTTATCTATAACATCAAATATTTTACAAAAAGAAATACTAAGAGGATTAACCGGTTAATCTTATAATAAAATATAACAATTTAATGTAATAACCAGGAAATCACACGGTATTCAGACACAATTAACTTAAGTAGCTTAAAAGGTGGCAGGCAAATTTGAGGACTAACACTCAAACAGCAACAATAGTAATTATATTTTAAAAAATAATATTAATTTACTTCAAAGGGACCAAGTCTCACCGGAGCTATAGCACTTAATTACCCAAAAGAGCCAAGATTCACTGGGTCATTGGACCAGTTTTATTGTCGCTACATCAGTCAGGGAAGCAACACCTTCCAGCACATATGAGTACTAGTTTCGACCTCAGTGGTCTCTAACACACTTGGCGACCTAGAACATATGACAATTAATTTCAGGCGCACTGAGAGACAATCTCCACTCATTCCAAATTAATAATGTGAGTGTAGACCAGATGTGGCTTAAATGAAAAGAAATAGTATCGGTAGCAATCGAGAGATTTATACCAAATAAAGTATAAAAACCACTTAGCTGATCCTCCTTGGTACACAAAAGTGGTTAGAACACTGTTGCAGAAACAACGAAACAAACATGGCAAATTTAAAGAGACACAAAATCCCAAAGAGTGGATATCTTTTACAGATTCTCGAAGTTTAGCGTGGACTTCAATGCGAGACGCCTATATCAGTTTCCGCGCAACGAAACTTTGCCTGGAAACCTGGCAGAAAAACCAAAGAGATTCTGAAATTGCGTACTTATGAAATATCGTCTCAGTTATGTGACTGGATTTGTGATTTCTTGACAGAGAGGTCACAGTTCGTAGTAATTGACGGAAGATCATCGACTACAGGAGAAGTGATTTCTGGAGTTCCTTAAGGTAGTATTATAGGCCCTTTACTCTTCCTTACCTATATAAATGGTTTTGGAGACAATCTGAGCAGCGGTCTTCGGTTGTTCGCAGATGACGCTGTCCTTTATCAACAAATAAAGTCATTAGAAGATCAAAACAAATTTCAAAACGATTTAGAAAAAATAATTGTATGGTTTGAAAAGCGGCAGTTGACCCTAAATAACGAAAAGTGTAAGGTCATCCACATGAGTGCTAAAAGGAACTCGTTAAACTTCGGTTATATGATAAACCAGTCTCATCTAAAAGCCGTACATTCAACTAAATACCTAGGTATTACAATGATGAACAACTTAAATTGGAAGGAACCCACAGGGAATTTTGAGGGTAAGGTAAACCAAAGACTGCGTTTTATTTTCAGGACACTTAGAAAATGTAACAGTCATACTAAGGAGACTGCCTACACTACGCTTGTCTGTCCTCTTTTAGAATACTCCTGCGCTGTGCGATCCTTACGAGATAGGACTGACGGAGAACATCGAAAAAGTTCAAAGAAAGGCAGCACGTTTTGTATTATCACGAAATATGGAAGTGTGTGTCAGAGAAATGATACAGGATTTGGGCTGGAAATCATTAAAAGAAAGGCGTTTTTCGTTGCGACGGAATCTTCTCACGAAATTCCAATCACCAAATTTCTCCTCCCAATGCGAAACTGTTTTGTTGACACCGACCTACATAGAGAGGAACGATCACCACGATAAAATAAGGGAAAGGAAAGGTCGTACGGAAAGATATAGGTGTTCATTCTTTTCGCGCGCTATACGAGATTTGAATAATAGAGAATTGTGAAGATGGTTTGATGAACTCTCTGCCAGGCACTTAAATGTGATTTGCAGAGTATCCATGTAGATGTGGATGTAGATGTAGACACACTGGCAGTGTTGTGGAGATGACATCCGTGCTGGACCCACACACGCTCGTTCGAGGTTCGGTCTGTGGAGCTGTCTGGCAGTGTGAGTACCTGAGCATCACACAGTCAATTCATAGAGACTATTACCGCGTCAAGACTTGTATACTCTTCCAAAGACGGCATAAGAGGTAACGTATGAGAGCGCATTACGGCCATGACTTTAGAATTCCTTCGTTCACTACAAGCCGTGACATTAAGTCGTACCTGACAGCTCCTAACACCTCCAAACATGGAAAAGCATGTCGGTGCCTTCCCAAAATACTGGAAGTAAGAAACTTATCTCCCTCCTCCTGCCCCCCTTCGTTGGTTA
The DNA here is from genome assembly GCF_023897955.1 of Schistocerca gregaria. Lineage (NCBI taxonomy): Eukaryota > Metazoa > Arthropoda > Insecta > Orthoptera > Acrididae > Schistocerca > Schistocerca gregaria. The sequence continues at coordinate 13,327,583 of NC_064925.1, read as the reverse complement.
TCCGTGGTATCGCAGAGAGACAATTCATCGCGTTTACTCCGCACTTTGCAACAACGCAGCACCAGGGCTATTTTGCCGTTATTGGACACCAAGACGAAACATGCAACAGGTGTAAGTACGAGGATCACTCCAAAAGAGATGCACACTATTTTTGTAAAAATACAGTTTTCATTCTGCATGTGTGAAAGTTTTACAGTGTGTAGATACACACTTCCCGCTTGTTTTCAAGCTTAGTTCAACCAGTTCCCGTGAGAGGCGCCGTCACAGCATGTCTTCAAGATGACTGCTACAGTTGACGTTCGTCAGAAGCAATGTCCTCTTATAGAATCCCTGTGCTGTGAAAACTAGACAGTGGGAAACATCCACAAGAGGTTGAAAAAGGTGTATGGAGATGCTGCTGTCGATCGCGGTGCAGTTAGTCTGTGGGCAAGCAGGTTACGTGATGAAAGCGGGCACGGCAATATCGAGGACTGCCCTCGGAGCGGCAGGCCTCGCACTGCACACACTCCAGACAATGTGCAGGATAATTAATGAATTGGTGACTGCTGACAGACGCATCACAGAGAACGAATTGTTACGCTACGTTGGGATAGGGAAGGAAGCGTTTGCAGAGTAGTGAAAATGTTGGTGTTAAAAAAGGTTTGTGCTAGGTGGGTTCCCAGGATGTTGACAGTGTCTCGCAAAAAAAAAAAATAAAAAAAAACCATGAGAAACGGTATGCAGTGAACTTTTGGAATAGTACGACAATGGTGGAGATGGATTTCTTGGAAGAATTGTGGCAGGTGATGAAACATAGCTCCATCACTTTTCACCAGAGACGAAGAGGCAATCAATGGAGTGGTATCATACAAATTCACCCAAGGAGAGAAATTCAAAACCACACCTACTGCTGGAAAAGTTCTGGCTACGGTGTTTTTCGATTCCGAAGGACTCTTGCTTGTGGACGTCATGCGAGGTGGAGCCACCATAAATTCGGATTTATATGTGACGACACTGAAGAAACTTCAAGCTCGACTGAGTCGTGTTCGACCACATCGCCCAAAGCAGGATGGTTTGCTGTTGAAAGACACTGCACTGCCACATGTCAGTCAGCAACCATGGAAGCGATCACAAAACTCGGGTGGACAACGCTGAAACAACTGCCTTACGGTCCTGCCCCCTCTTCATGTGACTATCATCTCTTTTGGAAACTGAAAGACTCTGTTCGTGGAACGAGGTTTGTAGATGATGGCTCCCTTGTGCACCACGCTGCCAAACAGTGGCTCCAACAGTTTGGTCCAGAATTTTACTGGGGGGGGGGGGGGGGGGGTATACAGGGACTGGTTCCTAGATGGCGTAAGGCAGTTGAGAGGGATGGAAATTATGTGGAGAAATGAAAATACTGTTCCTGAAGGATGTATCGACACACTGTAAGACTTTCAAACATGTGGAATAAAAGACGGATTTACAAAAAATTATGTACATTTCTTTTGGAGTGACCCTCGTACATTACTGTAATGAACAAAGTAATGAAAACGTGTAAATTGTGTTCGTTTTCTGTCTCAAGAGCGACCGAAAATCATTTTTCTGCACTTATTTACGTCGTCCAACAGTCTCTGTTGAGATGCTGGTTTCTCTGTTCCCCACTTCGTCAAATACAAATATATTAGTCTAGATCCGCTACTGTAAAACATCGTTGTTCGTGTTGTAACATCGCTATTTTTTGATGATGTTACTGTATATGTTAATATTTGTAAAGGAAAAATATGTATTTGACGAATTGTGGTCAGAGAAACAGTACCTGTATCTGCGACGGCAGCACTGTGGAGTCATAGAATCTTTAAAATAGGCGGGGATTCGTGGAGTGTACAGTGCAATGCATGGACAAATTTTTGGAACTTGTGGGATGCAGATAGATTAAGAGGAGAAATGTCTCAGTACAGTGGTTAGATAGCATACGGACATAAAGGGGTTTCGAAACGAAGAACAACGCATTATTTGATTAGATAAAAAGTCTGTTTTTATTTTTGTAGACTTGTATTGTTGGTTCACTTCACCCTCCTCACAGCCTAGTTTTGATATTTATTCTATTGCTAAACTTTCTGAGTTAATTTACTGTACCATGGAAGTTATTAGATTAAATGAATTTTCATTATTGAGTTTGTAATTGTTTTCTTTGAAAATTTCCTTCCCGTCTGAAATTTCAGAACCTAAAAGTTGAGTCAAGTGATTCATTGGCATTCTGTGTCTATATAGAAGTTAGTCTCAGGCAGTATTTTTTTAGCTGTTGCGGAGACTTGCTGTGTTACTGTTTCTGCCAGTACTTCATTTAGCAGGTGAGGTTCATAATACGTGATTGTTTCTCTTCCTTTGCGCAAATTAGGTTCTGTCAGCTTCTTTTTTTGCCAGCGAAAAGCGGCATATGTCGGTTCAGAAATTTTCGTGTTTCCGGTTACATTCTTATACTGGTCGATATTGCAGTTTTTTAAAATGCAGTAACGTTTTTTTTTTTTTTTTCAGGCGGTTCTCACAGACTAGGTCTACTCAGTGTGAAATTATTGGTTTTCTTATTTACTTGCTTATGAATAAGGTCGATTTTAACATACACAGGATTCTTTTCGATTTCAAGTGAGTAATGTGGTTTCAAGCTCAGTGGCGCATTTAAGCTGGATTTATATTTAGGATAACACACACACACACACACACACACACACACACACACACAAGTAAAGCCTATCCATTTCCAGTGTTGTACTTACACACTAAACATATTTTAACACAAGGCATTCATTTTCAGAAAAAGCTCCTTAACTGATTTAAACACGTATTTTGCAACTTGAGATTACAGGCATGTTAAGATAAACGGGTGAAGACCATTATCTAGAAAAAGTATTATCTTTAAGAAGTATTAATTATTTACCACTATACGGTACTAAAGTACTGAGTTGCAACTGACTTAACATTGTTTAATAATACATTTCTTTCGAAACACCAATTTCGTTGAATATATGTGAGGAATAAGGGTGCCTTTCACTTAGCGTAAGTTACAAACGTTTTGAGTTCGAAGAAGATCAGAAACTTTTCAGTTTATCTGGCGATCGACTGTTCAACAGGGTGAATGGCATGCGTTCTAGTATTCCACTGTGTATAACTTCTGTTCAAGAGAAACTCATGTAAAAGACTGTTATTCATGATTCATGAACATACTGCAGAATATTCCATTCTGCATCATCAAATAATAGCAGGGCTCCATAATAATAGACTCACGTTAAAGGTTTTGTAGTAATTACATTCTTTATCCTCGGGGATGAATCGCTCTGTATCGATTTCCAGTACCACCGAACTCAGATCCGCTCATCACAGAAATTAATACAGCAGTTAATTTTTTACGCATTTGATGCAGATCGGGTACTTGTATATATTATCCGAAAAAAATTAGCACTAAATCTCGGCGTAATGGTTTGGCGATAGTATTACAGAGCCGCGGGCCGCTTCGCGTTTTTCCCGCACCCTACGCCGGCGCTAAGCGCAATTAAATTGTTTCACTGCTGGAGTCATGTCGTCATTAGGACTCGCCCTTTCATTTCAATTAACTTTATTTGCGTCACATAACGGCCGTATTCGGTAATTAAGCTAATACATTTTTTCAATCAGGAATTAACAATCAGCAAGCATTAAACAAAGGCCGGGAGTAATTGGATGTCTAGTTTACTGCTCACAGTTGCAGTGGGAATCATACAGTAGTTTAATTATTCTCAATCCGCCCTGATTTTGCACAGATACGGCACATTACGTAATTTAATAGATTACTCTGGTTTCGGCCTGTAAACAAGGGAGGTTCGAACGGTCCTGCCGAACACGGCGCAGTAATTCAAGTGCAAATCTCTATCAATTGCTAATTCGGAGCAACTATCCCGTGGTCGCGTAACGATACTGGGCTACTTTTGTCCTTCGCAAGGCATCGCAACACTTAAATCACGCGGTTGCTGAAAAGGCTTCGATGTTTTTTTAATTAGTTACTTATGCAAGCATTTAAAAAATATCCGACGATTTATCTTAACATTAATATAGTGATATTATCGTAATTGATAACACATTTGTAGTCTCTGTATATATCACATCATTGGTCACTGCAGACAATCTACACCGCACTGTACTACACACACACACACACACACACACACACACACACACATACAATGAATTAGATCTTGAGTTAGAGAGAATTGAAAGATTTTACAATTTCCCATCATATATACTAGGCTTACGATTTTAAAGAAATAATCATTGCCTCGCAGGATTAGCAGAGCGGTCTAACGCACTGCAGTCGTGGACTATGGCAGTCATGGACTACGCGGCTGGAGATTCGAGTCCTGCTTCGGGCATGGGTGTCTGTGTTTGTCCTTAGGATAATTTAGGTTAAGTAGTGTGTAAGCTTGCGGACTGATGACCTTACCAGTTAAGTCCCGTAAAATTAAAAACAAGGGGAAAGAATCTTTGATCGATGATAGTTTACAGCAGAATGACAGTTGTTTATCAATAAATAATATCAATTTTTTACCATTCTCTGCTATATAAATAACCATTTAGTTTCTGATTTGCGCTACTTTAAGCAGTCATGTCGATTAAATATCCTGTCGTTAGCACTGTAAAACAGTATGAAATCGAATGAGCATGTAAGGACTGCAGTGGAGAAGGCGAATGGTCGACTTCGGTTTATGGGGAGAATTTTAGGAATGTGTGGGTCATCTGTAAAGCACTGTACGTAGGACACTTACGTGACCAACTGTTGAATATTATTCGAGTGTTTAGGATCCGCACCAGGCCGGGTTAGAGGAAGACATCGAAGCAGTTCAGAGAGGGGCTGCTAGATTTGTTCCAACAACACGCAAGTGTTGTGGATTCGCTTCGGGAACTCAAATAAGAATTATTGGAGGGAAGGTGACGTCCTTTACGAGGAGCAGTACTGAGAAAATTTAGGTAACCAGCATTTGAGGCTGACTGAAAAACGATTCTATGGCCGCCAAAGTAAATTTCACGTAAGGATCGTAAGAATAGAGAAATTAGGAATTTTACAGTAGCATATACGCAGTCGTTTTTCCATCGCTCTATTTGCCGGTAAAACAGAAACCATACAGAGGCTTACAGAGTATGTATGTGGATGTAGATGTGGAATTATGTGAGAGGTACCACACCTGACCATTTGAATATTTTGATTTGATATGTATCTTTATTCTCCTTGGGGAATTTGTTGAACAACTTTATACCACTGAAGAAAACGCTGTTTTGTGTTTTTCTTTGTTTACTCTTGACGAACGTAAATTTAGTTACGCTCTTGTCCTATGACCATGAATGCTACTGTTTTTGAGGTAATTTTCTGATATTCTTCTTGATGTGCAAACAGTCTTGTGTATATACATACAATGCCAGTTAAAATTCCTAGCTTTTTAAACAGATCTGTTCAGGGAGCTCTGTTGGCATTTTTAATTATTCTAAAAGACCTTGCTTATAATCTGATTACAGAGTACCTATCTTTTGCATGGGACACCCAAAAGGGTTCCATTTCTAATAAAAGGGTGCGTAAACGAGTACTGTGCAATTCCTGTGTTAGGCACTGTCAGTTAGACATTGATGACATGACTCTATGGGTGTGCCAAAAACTAGCACCGTATTCAACCTGTTTACATATGATGTTTGATATTTTACCGGATTCCTAATATTCACGGTACGCTCGTGAAATGGTCGAACGGGAAAATACCCATTTCATCGTTACCTCGGAGATGCTGTGTCCCGTCGCTGCTGCACATACTACAACACCACGTTCAAACTCACGTAAATCTTGATAACCTGCCATCGTAGCAACTGTAACCGATCTAATAACTCCGCGAGAGAGTTGCTGTCTTATGTACATTTGCCGACTACATTGACGTATTCTGTCTGTTTACATATCTCTGTATTTCAATACGTACGCCTATACGAGATTCTTTGGCGCTTCAGTGTCTCATTCTCTTCCATAAGGCAGCATTAAACAGCCATAACACTACTAAAATTGGGTTGAGTATCCGTCTGGGATTTGTTTCGCTATGTCCTACTTATGGTGCCACATCTTATTTGTAACTTATTTAATGTAATATTTATGCCTCAATGGTCGAAATATACACTGTAGCCAAGGTGCCTGAAGTTGGAGATTTGTCCAGGTAGTCTGTTGTCGGTTATTATTTTGGTTGTGATTAGGTTTCTTCCTAACGGAGGCATCACCTTTCTTTTTGTTCTGGAAATATTTAGACTACATTGAGCATTGCTGTAACGTATGTAACGTTCTTTGCACTCCATATTCTGTTTTATTTATAAGTGGAAGATCGTCAAGACAACAATGTATTAATAAACTCCCTTTGTCCTAGTATAATTCCTTGTATTGGTAGCGTACTTTCCTACGTGTGAGTGATGTCGTATAAATATATATTAAACAGTGTCAGAGAAAGACCACATACTTGTCTTATTCCTTGATTTCTAATTAATACTTGATGCTGTCTTCCTTTTTGCTGAACTATCGGTATGTTCAAAGATAGGCTCATTATTGCTTATATAAAGTGCTTACGGTACCCACATCCTTGTCTAATTTCCATAGTGTCTTCCTATCTACGTTGTCGAACGCCATTTCAAAATCAGCGAACGCAATACAGGTCAGAAGGTTATATTCTCTCCGCCTCTCGAATGTTCTGTTTCCTGTGCGTATATTATCAAAGGTAGATCTTCCTTTACTAAACCCATTTGGAACTTCAGATAATTTTATTCTGCTGTGGGTTCGAAATGAGCATTAATGATCTTAGCACGTACTTTCTGTCCCGTTTTCTAGCTATTTATTTCTGTGTAATTTTTTGTTCTGGACTTATCTTCTTTCTTGAAGACTGATACTATATCTGTTACTTTCACTGCTCCGGTATCCTATTTCCATGTCACCATATAAAGGTTGCAGCAGAGGAAACGCATGTTTTTTGAACTGCTAGTACGCGACGACGAGAGGGGATATTGACCTTGAATTAAAGTTTCCAGAGTGCCCATACAATGCAGTTTCAGTCGCTATGGAACGTTGGAGCGTAATGCATTGTGTGTTCGTTGTCGAGCAGTACTTTAGAAACAATGATTCCGTAGTCACAGTGCAACGTCTTTTCCGTCAACATTTTAGAGTTGGACGTCGAGGTGCAATGCCTGATCGAAATACTATACTCCAGTGGTTTACAGCGTTTAGAAGTACTAGATCTGTGATGAAAAAGAAACCACCTGGTCTTCCCCGTTCAGTTCGTACTACGGAAAATGAAGGCCGAGTGAGAACGGCAGTTCTTGCTGGTCCGAAACGATCGGCTAGACGGCAGACTGTAGCGCTGGGTATGTCACGTTGTTTGCTTCAACGCATCTTACATGATGATCTTAAGTTCCGCCCGTACAAGGTAATGATCGTCCAGCAGCTTAGTGAAGGGGATTGTGAGCAGCGCAGAGAGTTTTGTCGCGTAATGGACGAAATTTTTAGGGACGATGTAGATGCTACAGTCTTCATTAGTGATTAAGACATTTTCATGTAGACAGTTACGTCAATGATCAAATTGTCGGTATTGGTCGCCAGAGAACCCACATGAATTACACCAAAGACCTCTCCACAGTTTAAAAGTAAGAGTGTGGTGCTACATTTGGGGGATGTGGGACCTTTTTTAAGGAAGGAAATGCAGTTACTGTGACATCAGCGCACTACGTTAAAATATTAAACAACTTTCTTCATCTACAACTTGAAAGGCATCAAGTTAACGTGAGAGAAATATGGTCTCAGCAGGATGTGGTGTCAGCTCACACGGTGAGAGCATCCATGGAAGTGGTCCGACAAATGTTCGCAAGACATGTTATTTCGAGATGTGGCGATGTTTACTGGCCCCCTCGCTCACCCGATTTGTCGATATGTTCCTTTTGTGGGATGTTTAAAATCAAAACTCTACATGAAGAAGCCTCGCACAATCGATGACCTGAAAAATTCCATTCGTCAGGAAATTGAAGCCGTGCCGAATTAAATATTGGAGATAGCCATGCGTAACTTTCGGCAGAGGATACAAATTTTGTATCCAGCAAGAAGGACGTCATCTCCAAGACATTAATCCTTGTTTTTATTATTTGTTTCAAACCGTGTCCCAGTCATTCAACACAGAAAAACATGTGTTTCCTCTGCTCCACACAATGCAGTAAGCGATATTTAGTACCGTTTCTGTGATGCCCATTAGTTCTGCATTAGTTCTTTCTGGACCGGAAGCACTTCTGTTATTTTGTTCTTCTCAACGCTCTTTCCATCTCTTCTATAATTATGGGAACTAAGCCTTTTGCTTCCATCATCTCTTCTTCTGTCTCCTATCATTGCACCAAAAATTTTTATAGCGTTTCAACACATCCTGAATTTTTATTATATCGATCTTCACCGTAGGGCTTCCCTCTCTCTGAGTTATTCAGATTTCACACTAATCAATAAGAGAAGTCCACATGGCTATGGACGTCATTTTCTATTTGAGTAAAAGAATCTATTTTTTTTATTCCCTATGTGCATTCCTTACCATTGCTTCAGCTTATTTTCCTTGTGGTCTGTATTTCTCTTTTGATTTTCCTCAGCCTCTTTGTATTAAAGTAGACCGTGGTTTCCTCTGAATGCTTCTTTTATTTCTGTACTTCACATCCTTAAGTCTTTGTTACTTTTATTTATTCTGTCAGTATCTTTGCATCTGTTCTTATAATGCATATTTATGTTTTGTCAGTCTGTATCTGTGTCTTCTTGTGTTGATACGGATCGGTATGTCTAGTTAAGCGTCTTTGGTAAAATGCTCTTGTACTGAATTCCAAATTTCTCTTTCTCATTCACTCTTTTTCCTTTCTACTGTTGCTCTTCCTCCATTGCCCAAAGAGTCATTTTACTAACAAGTATAAAATGGTCTGGAGATATGTCGCTCCATGTGTAGACTCACGTATCGTGTATTATTTGCGTTTTTTTTCTTTTTACTGACTGTTATATAGACTATTAGTGACATCAGTCCATGGAATTCGAAGTATGTCCGTATATGTCTTTTTTTCGGAAAATATATTTGTGATCCTTGATTTGTTATAGTTACAGAATTCTCGAAGTCATCTACCACTGTTATTAAGCTATACTTCTTCACATTTTCCTATCACGTTTTCTATTCCCATATCCCCTTGTCTTGCATATAAATCTCGTGCCAGAATTAATAGTCTACGTTATTCATTTGGTCTATTTCTGCCTCCTCTGTACGGTAGAACTCATCTGTATCACCCTCCCCTGCTGCGTCTGGTGCATAAAAGCCAAACAGAGTGTCTGATAGTTGGGAGCTCCAGCATTAGGTTCGTTATGGGGCCCTTAAGGACATGGGTGCCAAGAAGACGAAGAAAGCCAATATGCAATCCATGTACACACCGGGTGGAGTCATTCCAGACGTGGAACGGGTCCTTCCGGATGACATGAAGAGCAGTGGTTGCAGCTCACGTCGGTGAAAATAATGTATGTCACTCTGGATCGGAAAAGATTCTCTCTGGTTTCGAGCGTCTAACGGAAGAGGTAAACAGCGCCAGTCTTGCTTGCGAGATGAAGGCAGAGCTCACCATTCGCAGCATAGTCCACAGGATCGATTGAGGAGCTCTGGTACAGAGCCGAGTGGAGGGTCTGAAACAGAGGCTCAGACGGTTCTGCGACCTTATGGGCTAGAGATTCCTCGACTTGCACCAAAGGATAGCTGGGTGTGGGGTTCCGCTGAATAGGTCAGGTGTCCACCACACTCAGGAGGCGGCTACAATGGGAGCAGGGACTGTCTAGCGTGGACTGGGAAGTGTTTTGGGGTGGGGGAGGTTAGAGGGTATCGGGAAAGCCCGAAAAGGGCTTCAGTCACAAAGGGTGCAGGCCGAACACAGGAGGAACGTTGACACAGGAACTACTGGTATAACACTTGTAAATTGTCGTAGCTGTGTTGGGAAAGTACCAGAGCTCCAAGCGCTAACAGGAAGCACGGTGCTCAAATCGTTATAGGCACTGAAAGCTGGCTAAAGTCGGAGATGAGTTCAGCCAAAATTTTTGTAATGAATCTAACAGTGTTCCAAGAGGATAGGCTAAACACAGTTGGCGGTGGCGTGTTTGTTGCTGTTAGAAGTAATTCACCTTGTCGCGAAACTGAAGCAGATAGTTTCTGTGAGTTAGTATGGGCAGAGGTCACTCTTGGTAACCGGAATATAATAATAATAGGAGCCGTTTAACGACCTTCCAACTCAGATGATACAATTCCTGAAAGTTTCATAGAAAACTTGAGTTTAATTTCTAACATGTACCCGAATCTTACAATTTAGTTGGTGCTGACTTTAATTTAGCCTCAACAAGTTAGCGAAAATGCATATTTATTTCCGGAGGTACGCATAAAACATCATCCGAAATTGTGCTAAACGCATTCTCTGAAAATTATTTCGAGCAATTAGTTCATGAGGCCACGCGAATAAAACCGATTGTGAAAACGCACTTGACTTCTTATAACAAATAATCCTAAGCTAATAACAAGCATCAAAACGGATACAGGGAGCATGAGCACAGGGTTGTCGTAGCGAGACTGAATATTGTGACCCCCAAATCCTCCATAAATAAACGAAAAAATATCTAATCAAAAAAGCAGATAAACATTCACTTGACGCCTTCCTGAGATACAATCTTCACTCCTTCCAAATTAACAATGCAAGTGTGGAGAAGATGTGGCTTTAACTCAAAGAAGTCGTATCGGGAGCCTTTGAGATATTTATACCAAATAACTTAAAAAAAGATGAAGGTAATCCCCCGTGGTAGGCAAAACGGGTAGTTGCAGAAACAACGAAAAAATCATGCCAAATGTAGACGGACGTAAACTCTCAAAGATTGCTAACCTTTTACGGAAGCTTGAAATGTAGCGTGGACTTCAATGCAAGGTGCTTATAATACTTTCCACAACGAAACTTTGTCTCGAAACCTGGCAGAAAATCCAAAAATATTCACGTCGTATGTGAAGTATGCTAGCGGCAAGGCACAACCAATGCCTTCTGTGGGCTATAGTAATGGAAATAATATCGGCGACAGTGCTGCCAAATCAGAGTTATTAAACACAACCTTCCGATGCGCATTCATCAAAGAAGATTTTGTATTCGAACATTATGAATTATCTCGAAGAAAACGATCTACTGACAAAGAGTCAACACGGATTTAGAAAGTATCGTTCCTGTGACACGCAACTAGCTGTTTACTCGGAAGAAATTTTGGGTGCTATTGACATGGAATTTCTGATCGTTTTGGTATTTCTGGATTTCCGGAACGCTTTTGACACTGTACCACACAAGCGGCTCATAGTAAAATTGCGTGCTTATGGAATATCGTGTCAGTTATGTGACTGGATTCGAAATTTCCTGCCAGAGATGCGACAGTTCGTAATAACTGACGGAAAGTCATCGCGTAAAATAGAAGTGATTTCTGGGGTTCCCCAAGGCAGTGTTGTATGCCCTTTGTTGTTTCTTGTGTATATAAACGATTTGGGAGAAGATCTGAGCAGCCGTCTTAGGTTGTTTACAGAAGATGCTCTCGTTTATCGTCTGGTAAAGTCATCATAAGTTGGAAACAAATTGTAAAACTATTTACAAAATATATCTGTATGGTGGGAAAACTGGCAGTAGACCCTAAATAACGAAAAGTATGAGGTTACCCATATGAATGCTAAGAGGAAGCCGGTGAACTTCGGTTACACGATAAATCAGTCAAATCTAAAGACCGTAGATTCAACTAAATACCTAGGATTTTTAATTACGAGCAACTTAAATGGGACATAACACATAGAAAATGTTGTGGTAGATGTAGATGTAGACGGATGTAGCCTTTTTCATTCTTAAATTGAGCATTGAGCATTATACGCTCGCTCACCTACAAATCTTAGGATGTGCGGACCTTTTCCCACTTTTTCTCCATTACTATTCCAATTCCCGGATTCTACATGTTTTGCTGGTCTACGCCACCATACATAAACCTATAATCGGTCCAAATTTTGGTGCCCTCTGAGTTTCCCTTGTTTCACTATCACTGTTATATTAACGATTCATTAATACTATATTACAACAGTACTAATCAATATGAACTGATTCTTGAGGATGTAGATTGTAATATTTCTGGCTTAGTCAGCCATCATATTAGGCTCTAAGAAGCTGTTTCCAGAGCAGTGGAGATGCAAGAAGTACATAGATGACGAAACGTGGAGTGAAGTACGTGTGACAGATGTTAGATTCGGTACCATTCCAGTGTGAAAGACCGCCTGCATAATGCTACTGCCCTGCAATTGCCTGCTGTGTTCGGAGGAAGGGCGCCAAAACATTAAAGTATAGTTATTATTATTAGCTAAACTACTCATTGGAATGACTTCACTTTTTAATATAAATATATGTCAACAGCTGACTATCAATCAGTCATTTTACAATTATTAAAAACAATTTAAATTAAAGAATGAAGGCTTTCACGACCGGTTGACATGGCTGTTGATATACTTTTCGGGATGTGAGGTCGTGGTCCAAGAACTTTTCTGCTCCTTACGTTTCGTCCATGACTGTGCTGGACTTCCTCAGAGGCGCTGCTCCGCTGAGTCTTGCCGACTGACTGGTCGAGTGTCTTAGAGCGACTTATATATTGTGAGAAAGGGGGGCGTGGTTCAGGTGTCACGTGATGAGCAGTGATAATCCATAGCAAAGATAAGGTTGACTATCAAGATAAAAATTGTTAGCAATTTTGTAGAGCCACTCTCCACATATCGCTGAGTTTCATAGCCTCCTCTTTCCTATTAAAATTATCGTGATGTTTATAAATTTTAATAGCTTCTCTGTATAGGCGTGGATAGCAGTTTAACGTTGTAGATAAAACTTCGGTATCCGAAAACTTCACTTGGTGGTTTCATGGTTGAAGAGCATGTTCCGCTACAGCTGATTTTTCTATTTTTCCAAGTCGACAAAGACTTTTATGCTCTTTCAGTCGCGTATTTCCGCTTCTTTTGGTAGTACCAATATAAACTTTCCCACAGGTACATGGAATTTTATACACACCACATCTCGACAGAGGAGGGCGTTTATCCTTCAAAGATCGTAGTACTTGACTTATTTTCTTTGTTAATTTAAAGACCGGTGTTACGTCATGTTTTCGTAAAATCTTACCGATCCGATCTGTTACTTTTTTAATGAAAGGGAGAACTACTGTATTTTTCTGTCGTTGTGGTTCATTCTTATCATTTGGTCTTCTGTTCCGTGAACGTAAAATTCTATTTATCTGTTTTTTTTTTTGGGTAGCCGCTTTTTTCAAAAACCTGCTTCAGATGTTTCACTTCAGCATCCAAATGTTCAGGTGTACATATCCGTTCCGCTCGATCGACAAGACTTTTTATGACACCCCTTTTTGTTGTGGATGATGATTAGAACTTTTATGTAAATATCTGTCCGTATGTGTTGCCTTCCGAAAAACTTTATATTCCAAGCTTCTATCGGACCGTCTCATAACTAAGACATACAAGAAAGATATTCTGTTATCCTTTTCTATTTCTACGGTAAACTGCATTCTTGGGTGAATTTTATTTAAATAATCAAAGAAATCGTCCAAGGCCTTTCTGCCGTGGGAACAAACCACAAATGTGTCGTCTACATATCGATACCAACGAGATGGTTTGTTATTAGCTTTGTCTAGGGCTGATTGTTCAAATCTCTCCATGTAAAGATTGGCAATCGCAGGGCCTAATCGATTACCCATTGCTACTCCATCAAGGAAGTCCAGCGCAGTCCTGGACGAAACGTAAGGAGCAGAAAAGTTCTTGGACCACGACCTCACATCCCGGAAAGTATATCAACAGCCATGTCAACCGGTCGTGAAAGCCTTCATTCTATAATCAGAAGACTCTACGGGGAGGGTTTCTCAAAATTAGTTAGACGCCTGGAATTTTTACGTAAGAAGAGAGCACATTTAATTTGTACTTTAACTTTTTTGTTACGTTGTAGAGATTCGTCTTCTATACGGAACTTTTTAAAGCTGAAGAGGATGTTCCGGACAGCTCGTGTACATCGGATTTATGATTATAGAGAACGAGCATTACTTCGAGAAAGGATACATTACACAAGACGAGAAATGGATTCTGTTGACTGTGAGTTACTGAAGCTTCATTTATTCTTAGCTTGTAAGATACAGATAGTCCTGTGGAATAAAATTATCTTACTTTAAAACTATGGAAGCCACGATAGAAATGACTACTAGTAGTCATAAGAAAAAGTTCGGAAAGTTAGAAGCTAATGTAACAACTACAAGCAATACGACGCTGACAGATACAGTTATAAACAAGTCAAAGAAAGTGTTATCTCAAGACGAGATTTCCGTCCTTGCAAAAGGAGGAAATTACGCTATAACACCTGTCAAAGTACCACTTGAATATATTATCGCTAATATAGAAGCAGGTATACGGAAAATCCCTAAGGCAACCGCGAATGCAATTCGAATTGAAACCACTAGAGTTTTAAGCCACAGCAGACCTCTAGAAAGTAATTTAACAAAAGGTGAGAGGAAGGCTCTTATGGATTTCAATACAGATGAAGAAATAGTGGTTCTTCCTGCAGATAAAGGGAACGCTACTGTTGTTATGAATACAGAAGATTACCGAAGAAAAATTTTGAACCTTTTAACGTCAGGACAGTATAAAAAACTTGCGAGAGATCCTACAGCCAGTGTACTCAGGAAAACTAATAATTTGATTAAGTCATCTACCTCTATCCAAAAAGAAGATAAAAGAACTTTGTTGAAAAGTGAAGCTATGTGTCCTTGATTGTATGGTGTACCTAAAATTCACAAAATAGATTTTCCTTTAAGAACTATAGTCAGTGCCATCAATTCTCCCACTTATGAAATAGCAAGATATTTAACAACTTGTTTACAACCATTTATTGGAAAAACGGACTCATATATAAAAGACTCGCGTCACTTTATTGAAAAACTAGAGGGACTAACTCTGGCCCCTGAAGATATTCTTGTAAGTTTTGACATTGTGTCCTTATTCACAATTATTCCTGTTAACGAAGTTATGATTTTAATAGCGGATATTTTTTCAGAAGATTTGACTGTTCTTTTTAGACATTGTCTCACATCAGGTCAGTTCCAGTGGGATAATGAATTTTATGAACAACTTGATGGAGTAGCAATGGGTAATCCATTAGGCCCTGCGATTGCCAATCTTTACATGGAGAGATCTGAACAATCACCCGTAGACAAAGCTAATAACAAACCATCTCGTTGGTATCGATATGTGACACATTTGTGGTTTGGTCCCATGGCAGAAAGGCCTTGGACGATTTCTTTGATTATTTAAATAAAATTCACACAAAAATACAGTTTACCATGGAAATAGAAAAGGATAACAAAATATCTTTCTTGGATGTCTTAGTTATGAGACGGTCCGATAGAAGCTTGGAATATAAAGTTTTTCGGAAGGCAACACATACGGACAGATATTTACATAAAAATTCTAATCATCATCCACAACAAAAAAGGGGTGTCATAAAAAGTCTTGTCGATCGAGCGGAACGGATATGTACACCTGAACATTTGGATGCTGAAGTGAAACATCTGAAGCAGGCTTTTGAAGAAAGCGGCTACTCAAAAAAAGAGATAAATAGAATTTTACGTCCAAGGAACAGAAGACCAAAAAATAGGAATGAACCACAACGACAGAAAACTACAGTAGTTCTTCCTTTTATTAAAAAAGTAACAGATCGGATAGGTAAGATTTTACGAAAACATGACGTAACACCGGTCTTTAAATCAACAAAGAAAATAAGTCAAGTACTACGATCTGTGAAAGATAAACGCCCTCCTCTGTCGACTTGTGGTGTGTATAAAATTCCATGTACCTGTGGGAAAGTTTATATTGGTACTACCAAAAGAAGCAAAAATACGCGACTGAAAGAGCATAAAAGTCTTTGTCGACTTGGAAAAATAGAAAAATCAGCTGTAGCGGAACATGCTCTTCAACCAGGAAACCACCAAGTGAAGTTTTCGGATACCGAAGTTTTATCTACAACGTTAAACTACTATCCACGCCTATACAGAGAAGCTATTAAAATTTATAAACATCACGATAATTTTAATAGGAAAGAGGAGGCTATGAAACTCAGCGATATATGGAGAGTGGCTCTACAAAATTGCTAACAATTTTTATCTTGACAAGGTGGTAATCGATAGTCAACCTTATCTTTGCTATGGATTGTCACTGCTCATCACGTGTCACCTGAACCACGGCCCCCTTTCTCACAATATATAAGTCGCTCTCAGACACCCGACTAGTCAGTCGGCAAGATTCAGCGGAGCAGCGCCTCTGAGGAAGTCCAGCGCAGTCCTGGACGAAACGTAAGGAGCAGGAACGTTCTTGGACCACGACCTCACATCCCGGAAAGTATATCAACAGCCAATTTAAATTAAAAACAAAAGACTGACGAAATTGCAGACCAAGCACTTCGGAAGCGTTCGGGTCACGCCTTTTCTGGTATGGCGCGCGAAGTGTTTCGGGCTGTTCGTCAGTCTGGATTAGGCAGTCGAGAAGAACAGACATGTGGTCTGTCGTAGGATGTGCTTCCAAGTTTTATTTAAGTTCCTGTTCGTCACTCTGGATTAGGCAGTCCAAGAAGAACATAAGCTCAAATGGCTCTGAGCACTATGGGACTTAACATACGTGGTCATCAGTCCCCTCGATCTTAGAACTACTTAAACCTAACTAACCTAAGGACATCACACACATCCATGCCCAAGGCAGGATTCGAACCAGCGACCGTAGCGGTCACGCGGTTCCAGACTGAAGTGCCTAGATCCGCACGGCCACACCGGCAGAGATGTTGTCCATCGCTGGATGTGTTTGCCAGTATTCAGTATTAAAAGATTCACTCCGGTAGACTTGAGGCACAGACACATGCCACAAATCGTGGAAAGATACATTTTCGTAAACATTGTGTTTGATTGTGTACTTTGCTGTATCAGAAGGTGTTGTGTTAAGATCATGTAGGCTTCTCGTGTGGCTATATTAAAATATGCGAGTGGCATAACAATAAAAGTGGTACATTATTTCAGAACAGAACCTCGCTAAAAGTCAGCTTCAGCCTCAAGATACAGAACCTACGACCCGCGTGCTGTTTCTGCGCTGGGGACATCAACTTGAAGACAGCAGGTTAGTGAACTATAACAGAACCTTCGTATTCCACACAGTGCAGTGGAAACAACTAGGCGCCTCACGTGTACTGCATGCACAGAACAAATGTGATCAGCGACACGTCATCTGCAGTAATGCAGAGGATGTAAAGGAGGATGATCGTTATTAACACCAACGATCAATTCATTCTTCCTTTCTTGCCGTAAGATTATGAGTATTAAATGTATTCACTTTGAAGCTACTGTGTGCCGTTACTTTACCCAACTGTTATCCTCTTACAAAGAATAGGTATCGCATTCTCCTATTGCTATTGCTCAACCCACGTAGTCAATATCATCTGTTATTTCTGTTGCGGACATCTGTACGGAGACAGACTTGATGCAACTCTCTAGGGTAGTCTGTCCTGTGCAAACCCTTCATCGTCTGAGTACAGTGACCAACATCCTCTTGTGCCTGCATACTGTACTTGTCTCACACTTCCCTCCATTATCTAGTCAACGATTCTTTGATGCCTGACGATGCGTCCTACGGTATCCATGTCTTACTGCAGTTGTGCCACAAGTTTGTGTTTTACCCAGTTTGACTGAGCACCTCGTTATTAATTACTCAATCTTAACTCCTAATCTTCATCATTCATCTGTAGCACTACATTTTAAAATCTTTGATTCTCTCTTTGTGTGAACTGATTTTCGTCTACGCTTAACGTGCTACTAGCCAACATTCCACAACTTCATAAATAGTTTCTAACAATAAAGTTTCTATCAGATCCTAATAAATTACTCTATTTCAGCGATTTTTTCCTTGCATTGCCTGCGTGTATCGACCACTGTCAATTACTTTGCTGGTGAATCAGTGATATTCTTTGACTGCCTTTAGTATCTTACTTTCCGATGTAATTCACTTAGCACCGCCTGATATAATTCAGCCTCATTTCATTAACCTTCTTGTACTTTTGTCAATGATTATCGTATAACCTCTTTTACGAGGGCCAACGGCCTTACCACAGTGGTGACTCTAGTTCCCGTCATATCACCGAAGTTAAGCGCTGTCGGCCTGGGCTGGCACTTGGACAGGTGACCATTTGGTCTGCCGAATACTGTTCGCAAGCGGGGTGTACTCAGCCCTTGTGAGGCAAACTGAGGAGCTACTTGACTGAGAAGTTGTTGTTGTTTTTGTTGTCCTCAGTCCTGAGACTGGTTTGCTGCAGCTCTCCATGCTACTCTATCCTGTGCAAGCTTCTTCATCTCCCGGTACCTACTGCAACCTACATCCTTCTGAATCTGCTTAGTGTAGTCATCTCTTGGTCTCCCTCTACGATTTTTACCCTCCACACTGCCCACCAATGCTAAATTTGTGATCCCTTGATGCCTCAAAACATGTCCTACCAACCGATCCCTTCTTCTATTCATGTTGTGCCACAAACTTCTCTTCTCCCCAATCCTATTCAATACCTCCTCATTAGTTACGTGATCTATCCACCTTATCTTCAGTATTCTTCTGTAGCACCACATTTCGAAAGCTTCTATTCTCTTCTTGTCCAAACTAGTTATCGTCCATGTTTCACTTCCATACATGGCTACACTCCAAACAAATACTTTCAGAAACGACTTCCTGATACATAAATCTATATTCTATGTTAACAAATTTCTCTTCTTCAGAAACGCTTTCCTTGCCATTGCCAGTCTACATTTTATATCCTCTCTACATTTTATATCATCAGTTATTTTACTTCCTAAATAGCAAAATTCCTTTACTATTTTAAGTGTCTCATTTCCTAATCTAATTCCCTCAGCATGACCCGATTTAATTTGACTACATTCCATTATCCTCGTTTTGCTTTTGTTGATGTTCATCTTATATCCTCCTTTCAAGACACTGTCCATTCCGATCAACTGCTCTTCCAAGTCCTTTGCCGTCTCTGACAGAATTACAATGTCATCGGCGAAAATCAAAGTTTTTCTTCTTCTCCATGAATTTTAATACCTACTCCAAATTTTTCTTTTGTTTCCTTTACTGCTTGCTCAATATACAGATTGAATAACATCGGGGAGAGGCTACAACCCTGTCTCACTCGTTTCCCAACCACTGCTTCCCTTTCATGCCCCTCGACCCTTATGACTGCCATCTGGTTTCTGTACAAATTGTAAATAGCCTTTCGCTCCCTGTATTTTACCCCTACCACCTTTAGAATTTGAAAAAGAGTATACCAGTCAACATTGTCAAAAGCTTTCTCTAAGTCTACAAATGCTAGACAACTAGGTTTGCCTTTTCTTAATCTTTCTTCTAAGATAAGTCGTAAAGTCAGTATTGCCTCACGTGTTCCAACATTTCTACGGAATCCAAACTGATCCTCCCCGAGATCCGCATCAACCAGTTTTTCCATTCGTCTGTAAAGAATTCGCGTTAGTATTTTGCAGCTGTGACTTATTAAACTGATAGTCCGGTAATTTTCACATCTGTCAGCACCTGCTTTCTTTGGGATTGGAATTATTATATTCATCTTGAAGTCTGAGGGCATTTCACCTGTCTCATACATCTTGCTCACCAGGTGGTAGAGTTTTGTCATGACTGGATCTCCCAAGGCCGTCAGTAGATCTAATGGAATGTTGTTTAATCCGGGGGCCTTGTTTCAACTCAGGTCTTTCAGTGCTCTGTCAAACTCTTCACGCAGTATCGAATCTCCCATTTCGTCTTCATCTACATCCTCTTCCATTTCCATAATATTGTCCTCAAGTACATCGCCCTTGTATAAACGTTCTATATACTCCTTCCACCTTTCTGCCTTCCCTTCTTTGCTTAGAACTGGTTTGCCATCTGAGCTCTTCATATTCATACACGTGGTTCTCTTCTCTCCAAAGGTCTCTTTAATTTTCCTGTAGGCAGTATCTATCTTACCCCTAGTGAGATAAGCTTCTACATCCTTACATTTGTCCTCTAGCAATCCCTGCTTAGCCATTTTGCACTTCCTGTCGATCTCATTTTTGAGACGTCTGTATTCCTTTTTGGCTGCTTCATTTACTGCATTTTTATATTTTCTCCTTTCATCAATTAAATTCAATATTTTTTCTGTTACCCAAGGATTTCTAGCAGCCCTCGTCTTTTTACCTACTTTATCCTCTGCTGTCTTCACTTCTTCACCCCTCAGAGCTACCCATTCTTCTTCTACTGTATTTCTTTCCCCTATTCCTGTCAATTGTTCCCTTATGCTCTCCCTGAAACTCTGTACAACCTCTGGTTCTTTCACTTTATCCAGGTCCCATCTCCTTAATTTCCCACATTTTTGCAGTTTCTTCAGTTTTAATCTACAGGTCATAACCAATAGATTGTGGTCAGAGTCCACATCTGCCCCTGGAAATGTCTTACAACTTAAAACCTGGTTCCTAAATCTCTGTCTTAGCGTTATATAATCTATCTGATACCTTTTAGTGTCTCCAGGGTTCTTCCATGTATACAACCTTCTTTCATGATTCTTAAACCAAGTGTTAGCTATGATTCAGTTGTGCTCTATGCAAAATTCTACTAGGTGGCTTCCTCTTTCATTTCTTAGCCCCAATCCATATTCACCTACTATGTTTCCATCTCTCCCTTTTCCTACACTCGAATTCCAGTCACCCATTACTATTAAATTTTCTTCTCCCTTAACTATCTGAATAATTTCTTTTATTTCATCGTATATTTCTTCAATTTCTTCGTAATCTGCAGAGCTAGTTGGTATATAAACTTGTGCTACTGTAGTTGGTGTTGGCTTCGTATCTATCTTGGCCACAATAATGCGTTCACTATGCTGTTTGTAGTAGCTTACCCGCATTCCTATTTTCCTATTCATTATTAAACCTACTCCTGCATTACCCCTATTTGATTTTGAGTTTATAACCCTGTAGTCACCTGACCAGAAGTCTTGTTCCTCCTGCCACCGAACTTCACTAATTCCCACTATATCTAACTTTAACCTATCCATTTCCCTTTTCAAATTTTCTAACCTACCTGCCCGATTAAGGGATCTGACATTCCACGCTCCGATTCGTAGAACGCCAGTTTTCTTTGTCCTGATAACGACGTCCTCCTGAGTAGTCCCCGCCCGGAGATCCGAATCGGGTACTATTTTACCTCCGGAATATTTTACGCAAGAGGACGCCATCATCATTTAATCATACAGTAAAGCTGCATGTCCTCGGGAAAAATTACGGATGTAGTTTCCCCTTGCTTTCAGCCGTTCGCAGTATCAGCACAGCAAGGCCGTTTTGGTTAATGTTGCAAGGCCAGATCGGTCAATCATCCAGACTGTTGCCCCTGCAACTACTGAAAAGGCTGCTGCCCCTCTTCAGGAACCACACGTTTGTCTGGCCTCTCAACAGATACCCCTCCGTTGTGGTTGCACCTACGGTACGGCCATCTGTATCGCTGAGGCACGCAAGCCTCCCCACCAACGGCAAGGTCCATGGTTCATAGGGGGGACTGAGAAGTAGCGGCTGCGATTTCTTAAAGTGACATATGGTCGGGAGAGCGGTGTGCTGACCACATGCCCCTCAATATCCACATCCAGTTATGCCTGTGGGCTGAGGATGACACGGTTGCCGGTTGGTACCGTTGGCACTTCGAGGGCCTGTGTGCACGGAGAGAGTTTTCTTTTACTAGACTATCCATACTGTTCAAACGTTATTCCAAGTCCTTTTCCACCTCTGACAGAATTTAAAGTGATAGGCCAACCTCTGAGTTTTAGTTTCTTCTTCCTCATGTTAAATTTCCTCTCCAGATTTCTGTACAGAAGAAAAGGAAACAACAGATGTTTTCGTGAACATTGTATGGTCCGGAAGTGCTATCCTACATCACATCCTTATGTTAATGTGACTATTTCACACATAATAGTGTGTTCATCGCTGACAACTGTCAGCTGGCTACAACAGAACACTGCTGATATTTTGTTCTTGTCGTCAATGAATCTTTAATTAAGTAGTGTCCTCAGGGATTGCTTCAAATCTGATTTCTGCGTTTTGCATATGGGATATTGGTTGTTTATATGAGTATTCCACACATAACAGAGAGTTCATCGCTGAGAACTGTCAGATGGCTACAACAGAATATTGCCGATACTTTGTTCTTGTCGTCAATGAATCTTTAATTAAGTAGTGTCCTTAGGGATTGGTGCAAATCTGATTTCTGCTTTTTGTATATGGCATATTGATTGTTAACAAATCCGGTAGGTTGGAATATGATTTTGGCAAGCTTGGCGGGTAAACCAAACGGAAATAACGGATAAAAAGAAACAAGTAGGGAAAGGGGAAATGCTAGATTTCAGAGTGGGTAGTGTGCTGCCAAGAATACATCACAGTTCGAGGAAATCTCGTTTGAAATGTTTCGCTTTATTCGTACGTCCACCCAGAAATCGATGCTGAAGGCATGTAAGGTACATCATGCGCAAAGGTGCTACTTAACTGAAACCTCAGTGGACATACACCTGAATTTTCCGCTATAAGAATGTCGAGGACATTTACGTCAGTGCATCACAGCCGATTTCCTGTCGCAGTTGCCGAGACATTAATCCCTTCTTCTTGATTAAATTGTCTTTCACACAGAACATTCGTTTGTGGAACGCGTTCGCAAACTCTCATATTCCGTGCTGTCTTTTTTGTATTGGCAGGTTAGAGTCAACTCCCTTTGGAACAGCATACGAAAATCATGGTGCTTTGTGCAGAAATAAAACGTGTTACCACGACATACAATAGTGGATCACTCATCGTGTGTTCTCCACGTTCAAGACTTTATCGTATGTATTGTCTCCTCAGAACAACGAGGCACTGGGCACTGCAGCTTAACAGCGCCCTCGTGTGTCGGTGAAACTTGCTAAAAGAAAAGTGGAATTAGTTTGCTGCAGAGATGGATTGCGTAATGATGAACGAATATGTCGAATCATTGTTCCAATGAGAAATAACGGCCGTACAACAGTAGTACAGAAACTGAATATTTTCACTGATCATTTTGGGTAAAGCAAAAACACAAAACTATTTTTCGACAGCGAAAACCCTTATAAATAAGGACTGCGGTTCTCTGAGATACAAAAATCGTGATATAATAAAAGGCAATGTACTCAGGATATAGTTAGTTCACTTACCCTATCTAAGCAAGAAACTGTCAACCTAATTATCAACAGTGACATCCCTACGTCATCTCGTGGAAGAATTTTAATACGGTGTTGCCATCACGCACTGGTGCAAATGCTTACCAAATACGTATGACTCAGCAACTCGCTCCCAAACTATCAGTTGAAGTTCCTGATTTGTTCATTCTGTTCAAATGGTTCAAATGGCTCTGAGCACTATGGGACTTAACTGCTGTGGTCATCATTCCCCTAGAATTTAGAACTACTTAAACCGAACTAACCTTAGGACATCACACACATCCGTGCCCGAGGCAGGATACGAACATGTGACCGTAGGGGTAGCGCGGTTCCAGACAGTAGCGCGTAGAACCGCTCGGCTACTCCGGCCGGCCATTCCGTTCACTGATACTCGACCGCCTGATGATTTTTAATAAATGTCACGACGAAAATGCGTATCCATATTTAAACCTTCATCTCTACTTTCCTTCTGGTTACGAAAAATAAAGATCTCAGGTTCAAACCGTAGAACAGCTTCAATTGTGGATTACTGTGTGGTACGTGAAACACTTCAGAATCATCGGTACGCAATAACCATGAAAAAAAAAATATTCTTTTGAGCTGGTATGTGTTATTTGTTGACTTCCAAACAATATGTTATACTACAAACTTAGGAATTATTGAAACGTGGTGCCGGTAAAAATAAAATTTCGCATCAAGTGATCAGCCGATTATTAGTATAACATTAAATACTGCTAATACAGAGATGTGTCGAATAATAAACGAGGAACGAGAAGTGCAGGGAATCTACTAGCAACAACATAGTTAACCTATTATCATGTACAAGACGGAAGCAAGGACTTCGAAAGTTCTTCCGAAATAAATACCTAATAGGTCCGCAGAACAGAATGAAAAAGACTTTTGTAGAGATGAGCTGAATCAGTGTCTTAAGAGAGGCGAAAATGAAACTTTTTTTTTCAAAATAGTTCCCTTTAGATATTAAACACCTATGCTGACGCTTTTTCACGTCCTCAAAACACCTGTGGAAATCGATTTTTAAGGGTGGTTTTAGTTCAGTCAGCATTGCGTTTTTAATATTATGTATGCATGTAAAAGTAATGATTTTTAAGGCTTAATTTATTTATGGAGGGAGACGAAAATCTCATGGGACCATGTCTGGCGGATATGGAGGCTGGGGCGTCATTGCAATATTGTTTTTGCCCAAGAAAGACACAAAGAAGCAACGAAGTTAGAGAAAATGCAATATCGTGTTATAAACGTGAATTTTTTCGATAACGATCTGGAACATTTTTGGATTTCTTCACGCAAAGGGCGTTGAACATTTAAGAAATCCCCACCACCACCACTGTAGGCTGTTCGATCTTGAGACACGAAAGCTCGTGGTGCTGTGTGCCATCACGTTCTAAGATGACAGTAAACATTACCGCATTTGACCCAGCTTTGTCTTAGCGATCTATAGTGCTTATTGTGGAATGACTGAGGTTAAGTTTAGACGCTATACCCATAAACCTACATTTCATGACGTGTTATGACATGTTTCAAGATTTCTGTATCGTAGCTGACTTAGTCTAATGAGTCCTGAAGAACTTGCAATGGCGGACGTTTTTCTGCGAAATGTAGCAATTTTATGAACAAATTCTGCTGTCATACATTTCATTCCCAAAACAAGTGAATACAATTTAATGAAACGACGTAACTGATATATCGAAATCTTCAACGAATTTCTATGTGTGATTCGATGGTCAGTTATACTCATTTGTTTTCCTTTTTCCACCATTTCGTCTTCTGAATATGAGATGGATTTCTTTGAATGAGCCTATTTCTACGGCATAATAATCAGCGCCTTATCTGGATTTAGCGATTGTCCATAAAATGCTATACTCAAGTGGGTGAGAGGAGGGAAGCATTTTCATTACCACTGATGCTGAGTGAGAAAAAAATATATAGTTTCTCTAGTTCAGTCTAAAGTTGGACTGTGGTAATAGTGAATTCTATTGGGGCACCGTTCACAAGTACGAAAACGACTAAAAACTAGAAAATTTCAATCACAGTTAATGAAAGATCACATGCTCCATATGATGGAATAATCAACTTCGATTTCCTCTAAGGTTGTTGCTTCAGAAAGTCCCAAAGTACGGCGACGCTTTTGTACTAATTTTTTAACAAAACACACAGTATGTCACTTGTCTGGTCTTTGCATTGTGAATGATTAGCATGTACATTGGAGGAATACACACTGGCCATCTGACAGTCTCCGAAAGACAATAATGCAGACAGACATGCACCACTTTCTTTCATATAAAAACAAAACAACAGAATACATTGTTAAGTGTAAGGTTTACAAAATAACAATAAAAAGTCATTACATGATATTAGTGACTGATATAAAAAAATTGGTCATATACTGCCCTACATGTTAGGTTATACAATTCCGAAAAGTTTACTTAATTACATTTACAATTTCAATTAATTTTACAGTACCGCAATTTAAATTACATTTTAGTTACTCACAGACAAATCGCTTTGAATATCGTATTGCTTAGTCCCCCGTGAACCATGGATCTTGCCGTTGGTGGGGAGGCTTGCGTGCCTTAACGATACAGACAGCCGTACCGTAGGTACAACCACAACAGAGGGGTATCTGTTGAGAGGCCAGACAAACATGTGGTTCCTGAAGAGGGGCAGGAGCCTTTTCAGTAGTTGCAGGGGCAACAGTCTGGATGATTGACTGATCTGGCCTTGTAACAATAACCAAAACTGCCTTGCTGTGCTGGTACTACGAACGGCTGAAAGCAAGGGGAAACTACGGCCGTAATTTTTCCCGAGGGCATGCAGCTTTACTGTATGATTAAATGATGATGGCGTCCTCTTGGGTAAAATATTCCGGAGGTAAAATAGTACCCCATTCGGATCTCAGGGTGGGGACTACTCAAGAGGATGTCGTTATCAAGACAAAGAAAACTGGCGTTCTACGAATCGGAGCGTGGAATGTCAGATCCCTTAATCGGGCAGGTAGGTTAGAAAATTTGAAAAGGGAAATGGATAGGTTTAAGTTAGATATAGTGGGAATTAGTGAAGTTCGGTGGCAGGAGGAACAAGACTTTTGGTCAGGTGACTACAGGGTTATAAACACAAAACCATATAGGGGAAATCCAGGAGTAGGTTTAATAATGAATAGGAAAATAGGAATGCGGGTAAGCTATTACAAACAACATAGTGAATGCATTATTGTAGCCAAGATAGATACGAAGCCCACGCCTACTACAGTAGTACATGTTCATATGACAACTAGCTCTGCAGATGACGAAGAAATTGAAGAAATGTATGATCAAATAAAAGAAATTATTCAGATAGTGAAGGGTGACGAAAATTTAATAGTGACGGGTGACTGGAATTCGGTAATAGGAAAAGGGAGAGAAGGAAACGTAGTAGGTGAATATGGAGTGCGGCAAAGAAATGAAAGAGGAAGCCGCCTGGTAGAATTTTGCACAGAGCACAACTTAATCATAGCTAACACTTGGTTCAAGATTCATAAAACGAGGCTGTATACATGGAAGAAACCTGGAGATACTGACAGGTTTCAGATAGATTATATAAGAGCAAGACAGATATTTAGAAACCAGGTTTTAAATTGTAAGACATTTCCAGGGGCAGATGTGGACTCTGACAACAATCTATTGGTTATGACCTGTAGATTAAAACTAAAGAAACCGCAAAAAGGTGGAAATTTAAGGAGATGGGACATGGATAAACTAAATGAACCAGAGGTTGTACAGAGTTTCAGGGAGAACATAAGGGAGCAATTGACAGGAATGGGGGAAAGAAATACGGTGGAAGAAGAATGGGTAGCTTCGAGGGATGAGGTAGTGAAGGCAGCAGAGGCTCAAGTAGGTAAAAAGACGAGGGCTATTAGAAATTCTTGGGTAACAGAAGAAATATTGAATCTAATTGATGAAAGGAGAAAATATAAAAATGCAGTAAATGAAGCAGGCAAAAAAGGAATACAGACGTCTCAAAAATGAGATCGACAGGAAGTGCAAAATGGCTAAGCAGGGATGGCTAGAGGACAAATGTAAGGATGTAGAGGCTCTCTCACTAGGGGTAAGGTAGATACTGCCTACAGGAAAATTGGAGAGACCTTTGGAGAAAAGAGGACCACTTGTGTGAATATTAAGAGCTCAGATGGAAACCCAGTTCTAAGCAAAGAAGGGAAAGCAGAAAGGTGGAAGGAGTATATAGAGGGTCTATACAAGGGCGATGTACTTGAGGACAATATTATGGAAATGGAAGAGGATGTAGATGAAGATAAGTGGGAGATATGATACTGCGTGAAGAGTTTGACAGAGCACTGGAAGAGCTAAGTCGAAACAAGGCCCCCGGAGTAGACAACATTTCATTGGAACTACTGGCGGCCTTGGGAGAGCGAGTCCTGACAAAACTCTACCATCTGGTGAGGAAGATGAATGAAACAGGAGAAATACCCTCAGACATCAAGAAGAATATAATAATTCCAATCGCAAAGAAAGCAGGTGCTGACAGATGTGAAAATTACCGAACTATCAGTTTAATAATTCACAGCTGCAAAATACTAACGCGAATTCTTTACAGACGAATGGTAAAACTAGTAGAAGCCTACCTCGGGGAAGATCAGTTTGGATTCCGTAGAAATGTTGGAACACGTGAGGCAATACTGTACCTACGACTTACCTTAGAAGCTAGATTAAGAAAGGGCAAACCTACGTTTCTAGCATTTGTAGGCTGTTGACAATATTGATTGGAATACTCTCTTTCAAATTCTGAAGGTAGCAGGGGTAAATACAGGGAGCGAAAGGCTATTTGCAATTTGTACAGAAACCAGACGGCAGTTATAAGAGTCAAGGGACATGAAAGGGAAGCAGTGGTCGGGAAGGGAGTGAGACAGGCTTGTAGTCTCTCCCCGATGTTATTCAATCTGTATATTGAGCAAGCAGTGAAGGAAACAAAAGGAAAATTCGGAGTAGGTATTAAAATCCATGCAGAAGAAATAAAAACTTTGAGATTCGCCGATGACATTGTAATTCTGTCAGGGACATCAAAGGACTTGGAAGAGCAGTTGAACGGTATGGATAGTGTCTTGAAAGGAGGATATAAGATAAACATCAACAAAAGCAAAACGAGGAAATGGAATGTTGTCGAATTCAGTCGGGTGATGCTGAGGGAAGTAGATTAGGAAGTGAGACACTTAAAGTAGTAAATGAGTTTTGCTATTTGGAGAGCAAAATAAGTGATGATGGTCGAAGTAGAAAAAAAATGGTTCAACTGGCTCTGAGCACTATGGGACTCATCTGCTGTGGTCATCAGTCCCCTAGAACTTAGAACTACTTAAACCTAACTAACCTAAGGACATCACACACATCCATGCCCGTGGCAGGATTCGAACCTGCGACCGTAGCGCCCGCGCGTTTCCAGACTGTAGCGCCTAGAACCTCTCGGCCACCCGGCCGGCCATGAGGAAGGAATTACAGATATACACTCCTGGAAATGGAAAAAAGAACACATTGACACCGGTGTGTCAGACCCACCATACTTGCTCCGGACACTGCGAGAGGGCTGTACAAGCAATGATCACACGCACGGCACAGCGGACACACCACGAACCGCGGTGTTGGCCGTCGAATGGCGCTAGATGCGCAGCATTTGTGCACCGCCGCCGTCAGTGTCAGCCAGTTTGCCGTGGCATACGGAGCTCCATCGCAGTCATTAACACTGGTAGCATGCCGCGACAGCGTGGACGTGAACCGTATGTGCAGTTGACGGACTTTGAGCGAGACCGCATAGTGGGCATGCGGGAGGCCGGGTGGACGTACCGCCGAATTGCTCAACACGTGGGGCGTGAGGTCTCCACAGTACATCGATGTTGTCGCCAGTGGTCGGCGGAAGGTGCACGTGCCCGTCGACCTGGGACCGGACCGCAGCGACGCACGGATGCACGCCAAGACCGTAGGATCCTACGCAGTGGCGTAGGGGACCGCACCGCCACTTCCCAGCAAATTAGGGACACTGTTGCTCCTAGGGTATCGGCGAGGACCATTTGCAACCGTCTCCATGAAGCTGGGCTACGGTCCCGCACTCCGTTAGGCCGCCTTCCGCTCACGCCCCAACATCGTGCAGCCCGCCTCCAGTGGTGTCGCGACAGGCGTGAATGGAGGGACGAATGGAGACGTGTCGTCTTCAGAGAGGAGAGTCGCTTCTGCCTTGGTGCCAATGATGGTCGTATGTGTGTTTGGCGCCGTGCAGGTGAGCGCCACAATCAGGACTGCATACGACCGAGGCACATAGGGCCAACACCCGGCATCATGGTGTGGGGAGCGATCTCCTACACTGGCCGTACACCTCTGGTGATCGTCGAGGGGACACTGAATAGTGCACGGTACATCCAAACCGTCATCGAACCTATCGTTCTACCATTCCTAGACCGGCAAGGGAACTTGCTGTTCCAACAGGACAATGAACGTCCGCATGTATCCCGTGCCACCCAACGTGCTCTAGAAGGTGTAAGTCAACTACCCTGGTCAGCAAGATCTCCGGATCTGTCCCCCATTGAGCATGTTTGGGACTGGACGAAGCGTCGTCTCACGCGGTCTGCACGTCCAGCACGAACGCTGGTCCAACTGAGGCGCCAGGTGGAAATGGCATGGCAAGCCGTTCCACAGGACTACATCCAGCATCTCTACGATCGTATCCATGGGAGAATAGCAGCCTGCATTGCTGCGAAAGATGGATATACACTGTACTAGTGCCGACACTGTGCATGCTCTGTTGCCTGTGTCTATTTGCCTGTGGTTCTGTCAGTTTGATCATGTGATGTATCTGACCCCAGGAATGTGTCAATAAAGTTCCCCTTCCTGGGACAATGAATTCACGGTGTTCTTATTTCAATCTCCAGGAGTGTAGATGGTAAGGTAGTCCCATTTCATCTGCTATCAGATGTTTAACTAATTTCCACGATTTGGTTAGACGATAATGTGTTGAACGGTCTAGGGCGATCGTCATGTGCAAAATCTTCACGATTTTCTTCAAACTTAAACTCAGCAAAACAATGTTCCACATTTCTAAAATGCTGCAGCAATTTATTTTGTGTTTGTAGGAAACTTAATTACAAATCCTCTAACCCACAATTATACAGCAAAATATTCGTATATAATACCAAAACCATTGTAACATTTTTGACCTCTGGCATACGATATGTCCAGTATTGTCCAGATGGCTTTCAGACATGTTTACCAACAGCAAAGAAAAAAAATTACGTGGATCCCTTTACATTTTAGGGTTTCGTAACTCATTCCGTAGTTACGGAAACGTTATGTGATCAGTTTGATGTCCGCCTGTCTGTCAGTCTACCTGTCTGTACGACTGTTCTAAACTCTTTTCCCCAGAAACTGGTAGACGTATGTTACACATTAAGGAATATGGATGCTTAGGTATGCAAAAAACTAAAGATCCTGAGCCACAAATATCAAGAGATACGGCTGTTTTGTAACATGATATTCATCAAAACCAATAGCTACTTTCCGTAGATCTGTACTCATTCTCATAAATTAGGGATAATTGCAGAATAGCGTGCCACACAACGTGGCACTACACAAAAATAGGAGCTAAAAGCATAGGAACATATGGAACACACACGAAACAGATCTGTAAGTCTAAGGTGTTGGTGATAAGTTGAGAAAACCGTCCCGAAATACATATGCTACAAAACGCCAATGTTTTCTGCGCATGTACCCCGACATACATATGGGGTATGATCACCGTGCACACGTACACAGACCGCACAACTGGTTGGCATACTCTGCATCAGATGGTCGAGCAGCTGCTGGGGTATAGCTTGTGCCTGTGGGAGCTCTCCTGAAGTGTCCTAGGGGTTTGAAGACGCGCAGCAATACGTCGACCGAGAGCATCCCAGACGTGCTCGATGGGGTTTATGTCTGGAGAACACGCAGGCCACTCCATTCGCCAGATATCTTCTGTTTCAAGATACTCCTCCACGATGGCAGCTCGGCGGGGCCGTGCGTTATCATCCATCTGGAGGAAGGTGGGATCCACTGCACCCCTGAAAAAGCGGACATACTGGTGTAAAATGGTGTCCCGTTAACCTAACCTGTTGCAGTTCCTCTGTGAAAGGCATGCAGGGGAGTACGTGCACCAGTCATAATCCCATCCCACACCATGAAAACACGATCTCCATACAGGTCCCTTTCGAGGACATTAAGGGGTTGGTATCTGTTCCTGGTTCAAGCCAGACGAAAACCCGGCGAGAATCTCTGTTAAGACTATAACCGGACTCGCCCGTGAACATAAGCTGGGACTACTGTTCCATTGACCATGTACAGTGTTCTTGATACCAAGCTTCACGGCCTCTCCTGTGAATAGGGGTCAGTGGAATGCACCTTACAGGTCTCCAGGCGAATAAACCATGTCTTTTCAGTCGTCTATAGACTGTGTCTCTGGAGACAACTCTTCTGCGGTAAGATCCCGAGAAAGGCTACCTGCAGTACACCGTGACCGTCTACGGGCATGTGATGGTGAGATATCGATCTTCTTGTGGTGTTGTACACTGTGGACATCCCGTACTGTAGCTCCTGAACACGTTTCCTGTCTGCTGGAATCGTTGCCATAGTCTTGAGATTACACTTTGTGGCACACGGAGAGGCCTTGCTACGACCTGCTGTGTTTGAGCAGCCTCCAGTCGTCCAAGTATTCTACCCCTCATAACGTCATCCATATGTGTTCTTTGAGCCATTTTTAACACACAGTCACCATTAGCACGTCTGAAAACGTCTGCACACTTACTCGCTGCACCGTACTCTGACATGCACCAACACACCTCTGCGTATGAGGACTGCTGCCAGCACCACCGTGCCTCGACAGCAGGTCAAATGCACCGCATGGTCATCCCCCGAGGTGATTTACACCCGCAAGCAGCCCACCAGAGCGTTGTTTCACCATGTATCAGCATTATCCTTAATTTACGAGCAAGAGTATAGAATCTTGAAATTTCGTGAGAAGAAAGACTGCACACTAGAACCAAGGGAAAAAAACTAAAATTGTCAATTTTCTAATTATATCACACGAAAAAAAATTATTTTTTACCATACTGTCTATCTGCTCGTCCATATGCTGAAACCATTTTTTCTCAGGAACAGGAAGACATGTGAAGTTGAAATTTATGTCATGCCTGAAAAGTATCTGGACAATGGTGGCCACATCGTATGTTTAGTCTGTTGTCAGCTGTCAAAAATGTTACAATGGTTTTAGTATTGCTGACGAATATTTTTTTGTATAAATGTGGAGCAGACGTGAAGATTTTGCACATGACGATCGCCCTAGACGGTTCAACACGTTATTGTATAACCAAATCGTGGAAATTAGTCAAACATTTGAGAGCGGATGAAATGGGACTACCTTACCATCTGTATCTGTAATTCGTTCCTCAGGTCATCACTCTCTGAAGAGGACATTTTGAGCTGAATTTTTACTTTCTGGACTTTGTACTGTTAAACTTCTACACCGATACAATGAAAAGATACGGCCATTTATGTCATGTCATGTCATTTATGTCACAAACTCACTCATTAAAACCTTAGGGCATTTTCCCTTGGCGTTGAATCAAGGAGTTCGGTAAGATAAAAGTTTCACAAAACAAGTAAATATAAAAATTAGAAAATTCTTAAACTGTAATATCAGGCGAAAGTATTTTGCTTTTGTCATTTCTTATCCAAATTGCAACTTAAAATTCCTAAAACATCCTCGAATTTTTGGAACCACTGGGCTCTATATCACTCAGTATAAATGCCGACAACAGGCAAAAATCATAGTAATCCACAATTTCCGGAATGGATGAACTGTCTTTGTACCGCACATACACTAGTTCCAAAAACTGTAGCAACAAACAGCTCTTTCACCGTTTGTGTCTAATTCACGATATAATCATACAAACTAACAACAGCTGTCCGTACGATCGTGTGTTGCATGAAGGATGGCATTCCGGTCAACGGACTACCACGCCAGGGCACCTTTCGAACGGCGTAGTGTTTGCTGGCTAGTCCGGCATCCACAATCGCTGTGTACACAGTCACAGACGGTGCAGTATGGCATAGAGAAACACCTACCCGACTCTCTGCGGTGGTGGGCCATAGGAAGAATGAAAGCACGACAGTCGCAAATTGCTGTGGATCCATGGCTTAATGTGAATAGTTTCATTGTTTCTCGAACGAGGCGACAGTTTATAGAGAACGAAACAGTACTCCCAAGACCAGTTCAGGACCAACCACGTGTGACATCAGAAACAGAGGATCGTTTTTTGGCTGTAAGAAACCAACGGTAGCGCTTTAGTACTGCACGGCACCTGGACGTGTTTTATCGAGGCAATCGGTGTACAGAAGGCTTCAGCGGACTGGTCTGCATGTCGGAGATCTTCTGTGTCTACATCAGGCACGCCTTCACAGAAGGGAACGTCTAGAGTGGAGTGGTCTACATGCCAGTGTAACACCTACAGCGCCTCTCGGTGTTGGAAAAACAAAAATAGCTCCCAAATTAGCTCCCACGTCCTTAAAATATCAATTCACAAAATGACCGAGGTCCCTCCGCAAGTAGTAATAAGGAAAAATAAATAAAAAACAAATGGAGGGTAATATCTAGTACAGAAAGCAAAAGAAAAGAAAAGGAAAATTTAATTACAAATTTTAGAGACACGGAAAGGGGGAAAAGCAGTAGAAAATATTAAAATATTAGTTGTTCCAAAACGTAAGAAAATCAATATTATAGTCATAGAACGTAGGTCTGGGACACCAAAGATAGTGTTTATTAAAGTGTAAATAGACCTACGTTGTAATTACGATACCCCAGTCTCTAGTCTGTTCTAGTTCGGAAGTTATTTAGGACGTACAGCTTTAGAGAGCAACAATTGTGACTTTATTAAACGGGAATCAAGAATATATCGTGACGAGATTGTTTTTGAGGGTTGTCAGTAAAAGACATTAATTTGGACATTTATCACATTAGATAAACGGGAAGGCGAATAATAATATATTTGGCTTTAATGTCAATTCGTGTGAATATTTAAACCCTTTACTGAATTGAGAATTTTCGGGCTTTGAATTGTGATAGTGGGAAACTTTAACTTCACGCGGTTAGTAATCATAGTTAATGACAATTTGCGGATATTAACTAGAAATAACTTATTTACCGAAAGTGACAGGATATTATCTAACATCTCTAATGCTAGCGGGAATCCTACTTAGACATCTCATTAAAGAACTTCTCTGAATGAAATCGTATAAGTGAACCTATTTATTAATAATTCTTGTCAATAAACTGACGTTGTTAATTTGAAACATAAAACAAGTCCTGAACATCAATTTAACTTAGATTAATAAACGTTAAGGTTACGTGATCTATGCCAAGAACAAACTAGCTATTCATAACTAAAAGAATTGAACGAAAGGTTAAAGTATCGTCATCTGTAAACATTGGTAGTAAAGCTACTTAAGATTTTTTATCTCAGATTTGGGAAGACTGTACGTTTAACATTGGGTTTTAAAAGTAATCAAACTATTACTTAGCCGGTACAATATTAAATAAAAGTGAAACCCTTCAATGACAGTGAATGTGTAAAGAATAAAATCAAACTTTCACCTATTAGACGAAAATGCGAAAACAGAAAAAAGGGCTGCTACACCAGCTGGACGGTCGAAAGGTGGGCAAATGTTCTTTCCACAGAAGATGTAAAGTTCTATGTACTGACTTGGCAGAAAATCGTAAGAAATTTTGGTCCTATGTCAAAGCGGTAGGTGGATCAAAACAAAATGTCCAGACACTCTGTGACCAAAATGGTACTGAAACAGAGGATGACAGACTAAAGGCCGAAATACTAAATGTCTTCTTCCAAAGCTGTTTCACAGAGGAAGACTGCACTGATGTTCCTTCTCTAGATTGTCGCACAGATGACAAAATGGTAGATATCGAAATAGACGACAGAGGGATAGAGAAAAAATTAAAATCGCTCAAAAGGGGAAAGGCCGCTGGACCTGATGGAATACCAGTTCGATTTTACACAGAGTACGCGAAGGAACTTGCCCCCCCCCCCTTTCTTGCAGCGGTGTACCGTAGGTCTCTAGAAGAGCGAAGCCCAAACATTGTGGTAAGAGACCGATATCGGGGAGGATACCCAATACTGTGTGCAGGAATTATGTGAACCACTCGAACACCTCCTCATGAAATTGTACGTATGAATCGGCAAGGTTTACGTGGTGTCAGCTACCGTGACGAGATCCTGGGACCCCATGTGCGGTCATATTGATGGAAGATAATCCTCGATTTCTTAGAACATGAGTGGGTGATGTTTACTTGGAAGCGGAAGATACTGCACGCATGGCGTTGCGTGCTCGCTCTCCCGATTTGAATCCACTAGAGCATGTGTAGGATGCGCTAGGGAGACGGGCTTCTTCACGTCAGCATCCACCAGCCACTCTCCAAGACTTGCGAGCAGCTCTGTAGGAAGAATGGGCGTTTTGCCTCAACATGAGACTCATGACGTGATTCACAGCATGCCCCGTCGTTGTGAGGTCTGTACTGCTTCCGGAATGTGTCGCACACCTTACAAAGCACATTAATGAGTTGTTGAAATGTGTGCCCAAATCCGTTGTGTTGGGAAAAAAAGAGCGTTTTTGTCTATCGTTATGCATATTGCAGTTGTTCACGTACTGTATTCTTTACATTGTTTCTACTTTACTATCACCTGTTTGTATTGTTTCGTGGAAAAATAGATGCAGCCTCGCGAAATTTCCGTTTAATGAGGGTTGAATAACAATTAGGAGGTTTTTTGCTCTACTGATTTGTATTTGTATGTATTATTTTTGGGCTTATTAGCCCATCTTCAGATAACTACTGGCTATTGTTTGCAAGAAGCTTGTGTTCTTTCGAACCAAACATTCCGGACTAAGATACAACGCACTTACATACTCTCTTTAGTTGTAGTATTGTGTTTGGAATATTCAAACTAGTCTTTTGAGTTTTTGTTCTGTAAAACTGTTCTTTAACTTAATAAATCACATTATACGGCTTGTTAGTACCATGTATGACAGCAATTAGAACTAGTTAGAATACACATTTTTACAAAAATACAATTTGTTGGTATTTGTTGTGAACGGTTGCCTTGGACTCTAATTGTTGGTTGTACAGCAGCGATGTTTTCTTTGGGGTTACATTTTGTTATTAGAAAAATTGTGCATTAATATATACCAAATATTAGATTTTTACAGTTGTGTTACAGTTAGGAATGTGAATACATAAGGGATATTACATTTTATTTGGGTGTGAATTTGTTTACTATTCGGATACTTTGTGGTTAGTAGCAGGTTTGATTTATTGTGTAAAGTGTAAGAATGTCGATGTGCTGAGTTGTAATTGGTCATTTAGAACCGGCTAGGGATTTAGCGTTAAGTGTTTGTTACTGTGGGGTCACCGCCAGACACCACACTTGCTAGGCGGTAGCCTTTAAATCGGCCGCGGCCCGTTAGTGTACGTCGGACCCGCGTGTCGCCACTATCAATGATTGCAGACCGAGCGCCGCCACACGGCAGGCCTAGAGAGACTTCCTAGCACACGCCCCAGTTGTTCAGCCGACTTTGCTAGCGATGGTTCACTGACTTGTACGCTATGTGCCGCATGCCTCTTCCATTTCAGCTCCGTTTCATCACTTACGCCGTAAAGGTGTTCCGTTCGTCTGGACGACGCAATGCAAACGTGCCTTTCGCCAGTTGAAATCGGCGTTGCTTTCCAATACTTGCCTTACGCCATTCGATCCCCGGAAACCCCTTTTGTTGATGGTGGATGCATCTGATTTCGGGATCGGTGCTGTGCTTGCGCACAAAGATGGATCGAAAGATCGCCCTATTGCCTATGCGTCCAAATTGCTCTCGTCTGCGCAAAGAAATTATTCACAGATCAAGAAAGAAGCATTGACTCTCGTATATGGTGTTACAAAGTTTCATGATCTCTTGTATGGTCGTCGCTTTACCATAATCACGGACCACAAACCATTGACATCGCTTTTTCATCCAACCAAGCCTGTACCTCCACGTACAGCGCAGAAATTCATTCGCTGGTCTATTTTCCTCTCGCAGTACCGCTACGATATTTTGTATCGGTCCACTGCTACGCACGGAAAAGCCGATGCGTTGTCCCGCTAGCCTGTTGCTGAGAATAGAGCATTCGATTCCTCGGAACTTGCCTGCATGTTCATTGATGTGGAACCGATGACGTGGTCGAATCGTTTCCGATAGATTTTAGTCGTGTAGCTGCAGCCACAGCTGCCGACACTGTCCTTGCTCCCGTCCTGCGTTTTGTTGCTACGCAATCGCCCTTGTCAAAGTCACGGATCGGGGACCCGTAGGTTCGCCGATTTTTTGCTCACACGGAGAGACTTTTTGTACGACGTGGTATTTTGCTGTTGCGTTCTGATAATGATCAGTTCAGGGTCGTGGTACCACGTTCGTTACAGTCCTCTGTCTTACAGCTTCTCCACCAAGGACATTGGGGTATAGTGAGAACGAAACAACTTGCTCGTCAGCACTGTACTTGGAACGGAATCGATGCCGCGTTTACGAATATGTGCTCTTCTTGCATGGTGTGTGCCGAACAACAATCAGCACCACCGCGGAAATTCTTTGCATGGCCAAACGCCACTTCCCCTTTGCAACGCTTACACATCCATTTTGTTGTCCATTCTGGAATGCTCGATGGTTGGTTGTGGTAGATTCATTCAGTAATTTCCCTTTTGTTGTCTGGATGTCTTCGACGACGTCATTTGCCACCATCCAAGCGTTATCTGCTATCTTTTGCATTGAAGGTCTTCCACAGACTATTGTTTCCGACAATAGCCCATAATTCAAGTCAGCAGAATTTCAGTCATTCTGCAGGGCCAACATCTTACGTCCGCCGCCGCCGCCGCCTCCGGCTGTTCTCCCGCCGGCGACGCCCGCAGTGGACGCGTCGCTGCAACCGCCGGGCGCCTCCCTGGGTCCCGCACCGCCGATCGCTTCCCGTGACCAGTTGTCCTCCAACGTGGAACTCTTGCCCGCTCCGGGTCTAGAGAGACTTCCTAGCACTCGCCCCAGTTGTACAGCCGACTTTGCTAACGATGGTTCACTGACTTCTACGCTCTCATTTGCCGAGACGATAGTTAGCATAGCCTTCAGCTACGTTATTTGCTACTACCTAGCAAAGCGCCAGTATCCGTACTATTAATATTGTGAATCATGTACCATAAAGAGCGACGTTCTCCATTAATGGATTAAAGTTATGTATTCCACCCGCTACGTCCGTTTTTCTCAATTCTAATCCCCTCGTCATGTTCCAAACCTCACTTCAGCCTGCGTGAGCTAAAACGCGTGCATTTCGGCCTCCTTTAGGTATACGGTTTGGCTCTCCTGCCAACCACAACAGTTACTGTCAAGTGCTTCTAGTAGGCTGAGTTTTCTGCCTTTGTTGGCTATATGTAACACTTCTGTGTGTGTTAGATATTTGTGTCCTCTTTTGAGCACATGTTCAGCAAATGTTGAGTTTGATTTATTTGATCTGCAGGTGCATTCATCTTCAGTCACCCTCGTTGATACAGCCCGGCCCGTTTGACCAATGGACAGTTTACTGCGGTCGGTGCAGGTTATTTAGTAGACCCCACTGTTGAATAAGAGGATAGCTGAAGTGCCTCTTACATAAAATGATGCTCAAAGAAGTACACAAATATGTAACACACACAGAAGTGCCAAACCATAAAGTAATTTATTAAGTTAAAGAAAAGTTTTACAGAACAATAACTCAAACGGCCCGTTTTACAATTCGAAAGGCAATACCACAACTAAAGATCGTATGTAAGTGCGTTTTATTTTAGTCCAGAATGTTTGGTTCGTAAGAACACAAGCTCCTTGTAAGCAATAGCCAGTAGTTGTCTGAAGATGGCCTAATAAGCCGAAATCTAGTTCATACAAAAAGAAATCAGTAGAACAAAAAATCGCCTAAGTGTTATTCAACGCGTGATTAGCCAATCTTTCTCTGGCGCTGCAGTCATGGACCGTGCGGTTGGTCCCGACGGAGGTTCGACTCCTCCCTTGGGCATGGGTGTCTGTGTTTGTCCATAGGATAATTTAGGTTAAGTAGTGTGTAAGCTTAGAGACTGATGACCTCAGCAGTTAAGTCCCATAAGATTTCACAGACTTTTTTTTTTGTTATTCATACCTGAATATGGAATTTTTCTATCAAGAAGCGACGGAAGAATCCACAAATTTCCCTTTATTGCTTTAATATTGGACACCTGTGTAATTGGTTTGTACTAATCTCACAGTGAGCGACTGCGACCATTTTTTAACTTAGCTCCTGCAGCCCGTGTTGTTTTTCACTATAAACTGTATATACTCTGTGTGTCCCTTCGGTCACTTTCTCGCGGCCACTGTGCTTTCGTGCCAGTCCCTCTGCGCGCCTGGTCAGCAGCTCAGCAAAGCGAAGTCCGACTGTGTGCGGCGAAGCGGCACAGTAGACGAGACGAGCCACCCCCCGGTGGGACGGCACGGAGGCGGTGGTGGGCGGTAAACAAGGCCCTGTGCAGAAGGGCTCGCAGCGGCGCGCCCAGACCCGCTAACGAGGTGCTTGGCGGGCGCGCCGTGTCCGCGAATACTCCGCCCGGTGCCCGCCTGGGCTGCCCCGCCATCCCGTGTCTGCGGGGGCGGCGGTGGTGGCGGCGCTGGAACCCCAAGAGGCGTGCGTGCTCCAGGCAGCGCTCCGGCTGCCCGCCGTACGGGGACACCGCCACCTCTCGCCGCTAAGGATGCAGACCCAGGCGCAGTGCCCGCTACTCACTCCTTATCAGTGCCACGGCTTAAAATCACTAGACGTACATTTTTTTAGTTAAGATGTTCGGTATGAGAGGCCGTTGTCTAGTATAGAACCTGAGCCGTGCTCTCTCTCAACTATGCATTTTCGTGAACTTCGCTGTCTATCTGTGTTTGGTCTTCCCCCCCCCCCCCCCCCCCCCCCTTGTCGCGGTTACGTCGTGGTTCTTCTACCTTCTACGTGTGGCACCACTGATGTGTGTCGATATTTTCGCGGTGTACCATCTTTGGTTTGGTGCATATAGTTTCTGGGGAGGAGCGTGTCGGTCGGTTGTTGAGGACGAGTGAAATTCTCCGAGCGGTGCATTCGGCTGGGGCCGCTGGCAGCCCCTGTGCAGTGTCGCAGTGTCGTAGCATCTGTGGAGCTGTCCGATAGCTACGTGCTTCGTTGTTCGCCGACTCAGGACGTCAAAGTTGAATACTGGTTTCAACTAACCAAGCCACCTCTATTCATGTTGTGGTGGTTCGCTTCGGTGGTTTGCTGTTGGGGAGATTTCCTGTGAGCAAAACCGAGTGGTTCTACTGCTGACATTTAGCCGCCATGCGGTGCAATTAACTATTTTGGTAGACAACCATTTGAGTGCACCAGTGGAATTTTCTTTCTTGTGGCAGTTAGTGTTCTGGTTACCTACCCTGGGCACTGACGTAAATTCAGGCAGTGTTCTTTTGAGCTAGTTAACTATTACCGTGTTTGAAATTCAAGTCTACCAGCGGAATTTTCTGCCTAGTGGCCGTTAGCGTTCCGATTATCTGCCCTGGTCAGTAACGTAATTTCAGGCAGCGTCCTTTCCTCCCTTGTTGCTGCTGTCCAACATGGTGTGTAATTTTGACAGCTAATGTGTACTCCACTGTGCATTATCCCTTTTGTATCCTTTTCTGTTTTCTGTTTGGGTTCTCATGTACTTATTGATGGGAAGCAAGTCGTTGTGTCGGTCGATTCGTGGCTGTCCCCTGGTTGGGTTCCGAAGCATCAAGTATAGTTAGGCTCACCGCCTGTCTCACCTAAGTGAAACTGGGCAGACCGAGCTACCTGGAGATTTTCGGAGTGCCACCGGTGTTTAATTACCTGTTCTCAGTTATTTTAAATTATAGGCTTATGGTTATTATTTGTTTCTTAAAATTTTGGAAATTAATTTTTCGAGCGTAAACATTCCGGCTTTTTGCCTTTAAGGATTATGGTAATATATTTGCAAATTTTGAAGTTTGATTGTTGCCCTCAGGCACTGGTATTGCACCTTGCATTTGTTGTTTCGTTAAATTATTTTATTGTTATCTTAAATGGATGTTTGATTTTTTAAAGATTTCTTGTCGGCCTCCTGCCTTTATAGGTCTATGGTAATATATTCTAAAATTTTGGAAGTGAATTGTGGCCCTCAGCCATTTGTATTTCACTTTGCGTATGTTGTTTTTGAATTATTTTATTGCTGTCCTAATTTTTATCTTGTTAAGATTTCTTGTGGGAGGCCTTCAGCCGTGTAAGAGTTGCTAAATTACCCTTGGCCCTTTCCACAGTCCTATTACCTGTTCTGTCCAGCGGGTTTAGCGGGCGTTTCAAAACCACTTAAAAATGGCTCTGAGCACTATGGGTCATCAGTCACTTAGAACTACTTAAACCTAACTAACCTAAGGACATCACACACATCCATTCTCGAGGTAGGATTCGAACTTGCGACTGTAGCGGTAGCGCGGTTCCACACTGTAGCGCTTAGAACCGCACGGCCACTCCGGCCGGCCAAAACCACTCGCTGTCGCTTCTTCCGCGTCAGTGGGAGACATCTTCAGAGATAAATCGGTTACAGAACGGTTGGGAAATTGTGTAATGTCAATGACGCGTTTCACCCTTGGTCATCATAAGATTGTCTACAAAAAGAAGAAACCAATGAAACAGATACAAATGCAGGAAAAGGCCACGGTCCTATTTTGCACGGCTACGCAGAGAACGTGAGCTAAAAGCAATAAAAATATACCTAAAAGTAGCTGGATACGTGACCCGTCTGTCATAAAACCACATATAATGTAAAATAAACACCAGGGTAACCGGATACAAGATCCATCCCTCATAAAACATCTAAACCACGAATTGGACCTAGTGAAAGGAGAGAAACATCCAGGCTAGCACCGAGAAATTAGAAATATGTGGCGGAAAAGTTTTCAGGTCTACTTCGAGCACGCCAGCCGGCTCCGCCGTGGCAGTACAAGACAGTACCACGCTCACAAAACCGCGGTACTGGCAGCACACGGCACCATGTCTGTACTGACCCGCGCACAAACAGTACTATGACAAATTGAGATACAGGTGCCGCGTATAGTGCGGCAAGAAGTACACATGACCGGCTTAAGGCACATTCTCAAAAAAACAAAAGTGCATAAACCTAGGAATCAAAATTCACGTTAGCTAACCAATGCAGACACATAAAACTCAGAATAAAACAAAAGTACCCCCTGCTCCTCCATTTGTATCTAATTCATTGCTTTCTTCTTTTTGTAGACAATCTGATGAAGCCCCAAAAGGGTGAAATGCGTCATTAGACAATTTCGCAACAGAAACGCTCTGTTCTGTAACCTCTCGCCGTTGATGGAAAGCAGGAACCCAGTCATATGAAAAGTTTCGATTAGGACTGAACTTGCCACTGTCTGCAGAACGGATTTGCACTGCCCTTTCATTGTGTCACGACTGACTTTCAGGTTACCAACCTCATCATCAGATGCACTTGTTCACATTAAAAAGATTTTGCGACACCGCGCTGAAAAGTAATTTCTCCAAATTGTTGTTGTTGTTGTCTTCAGTCCTGAGACTGGTTTCATGCAGCTCTCCATGATACTCTATCTTGTGCAAGCTTCTTCATCTCCCAGTACTTACTGCAATCTCCATCCTTCTGAATCTACATAGTGTACTCATCTCTTGGTCTCCCTCTACGATTTTTACCCTCCACGCTGCCCTCAAATGCTAAATTTGTGATCCATTGATGCCTCAGAACATGTCCTACCAACCGGTCCCTTCTTCTTGTCAAGTTGTGCCACAAACTTCTCTTTTCCCCAATCCTATTCAATACCTCCTCATTAGTTATGTGATCTACCCTTCTAATCTTCAGCATTCTTCTGCAGCACCACATTTCGAAAGCTTCTGTTCTCTTCTTGTCCAAACTATTTATCGTCCATGTTTCACTTTCATACATGGCTACACTCCATACAAACACTTTCAGAAACGACTTCCTGACACTTAAATCTGTACTCGATGTTAACAAATTTCTGTTCTTTAGAAACGCTTTCATTGCCATTGCCAGTCTACATTTTATATCTTCCCTACTTTCACCACCATTAGTTATTTTGCTCCCCAAATAGCAAAACTCCTTTACTACTTTAAGTATCTCATTTCCTAATCTAATTCCCTCAGCATTACCCGACTTAATTCGATTACATTGCATTATCCTCGTTTTGCGCTTCTTGATATTCATCCCATATCCTCCTTTCAAGACACTGTCCATTCCGTTCAACTGCTCTTCCAAGTCCTTTGCTGTCTCTGACAGAATTACAATGTCATCGGTGAATCTCAAAGTCTTTATTCCTTCTCCATGGATTTTAACACCTACTCCGAATAATCTGCTTCGTCCATAGATCTTTTCACAGTCTCACGAATCTCTGCTAACCTCTGCTTGTCGTCATTTGCGAGTTCTCTCTTGAACAACGAATTATGAGGAAAGTTTCAGCAGATTTTAAATTGTGGTCAGGAGAAAAATTAAGCAACTTTGAACCGACAGTGCAACAGCGTGTCCTTGAGTAGCATTTCCAGAATTTCATTATTAAACAATGGTGAGTTGTATCCATCCTCAATCCACTTATTAGACACATAACTCTCCTTAAACTTGTTGTCAAAGTGGCCGATTACTATAGATCGCGTCAGGCCATGAGTACTCCAGTTACACGAAAAAATGGTAGCAGCATGCTTATAAATATATTTAATCATCTATGTCTTTGTTTATATCCGATATATACTATTCATGAAGAGATTGGTTAAATATTTACTGTGCTTTAGAATGTACTGGCCAACCTTTTGTTCTATTACTTTGATATATGTTTATTTAATTTGTTTATGTATCTAATAATGTGAGTTAGAGCGTGTTTATTGTACAGCCGTAGGAATATTTATTTAATTTCAAGTTATTTAAATGTAACTCCTATATTTTGTATGTGTTTATATATATTTGTGAGTGTACGTTGGCGTGGAGACATGAAGGGAGCGCTCTAGCCAATCATAGCGCTCGTTAATGGTGAGACTATGTGGAAGTGGAGAACACGAGGTGGTTTAGCAGAGTATGGGACAGGACACGGGAGATGCTGGACGCGACAGCGCGACGGACGCATGGTCAGCGGAGGACTTGGAGTGTGGAGCGGTTTTTGCGTGGTCGCGGAGGACAGAATTACTTCGGAGTGCCAACATGTGCTCTTGTATGATTTCCGTGGCTTCTGCTGTGAAGTCGTAGTGTGCGTTCAGAAGTGAAT
The DNA here is from genome assembly GCF_023897955.1 of Schistocerca gregaria. Taxonomy (NCBI): domain Eukaryota; kingdom Metazoa; phylum Arthropoda; class Insecta; order Orthoptera; family Acrididae; genus Schistocerca; species Schistocerca gregaria. Next base: position 13,282,821 of record NC_064925.1, on the reverse strand, counting down.
ATCTCGCAAGCTATGTACGTTCATAACTAATTACGTGAAGTAGGTATTTATGGTTTCCCTGTTATTCAACTTATATTTTACTTAATTGCTGGACCATCGACACCAATAACTGTTTTGCAGAAATATTCCACATTCTCAAATGTACTTCTGCTATTGTACTCACCATTTAAAGTCGTTAAGATAGTACTTGCAAATTTTATTTAATTGCAATCTTTCATTTGTAAATTTCTATATTAATTCGCTACTGCCGAGTGATAAGAATCTTCGACCATTCAATTCATGTGTGTATTCATATTGTACACTGTAGACTCAGCAGTATTTGGCTCGCCATGCAGCAACTACGTATCTCAGCCCCTAGACAATGAAACCAGCCAAAACTTTTAATATTTCAACTCTGAGTCTGTGGGTGCACAGTTGAGGGCTAACACCACACCATCATTACAGTTAAATTTTTTTGAAGCCCAGAAAGTGAATTATGTATATTACAAATTACATTTGTAATTACTGTGAAAACTGCTCTGGTCATTGCCATGGAACAGTGTCTACAATCATCTTACATTTAAGAAGAAACAATAAACTTAAAACAAAAAAAAACTTTATTTTTCCTTTTAGTAGTAGAAGTACAGTAAGTGGCCCAAGGAGATTAAAGGGATTATTAGTGCAAACTTACTAAACAATATTATTAAAAAGTAGCTATCAAGCAGTACAGTCTATACAGTGAAAGATTACTTAGTTAACAGAGATTAGTGTGGTTGGTAAGGTAAATAATAATGACGATAATAATAACAACTTAAAATCGACTGTTATTTCACGAAACGTTTTCGCCCAAAAATTATTCCTATTATTTTTATTATTTCTTTCCTTTTGTTTTCTGGGAACCTACTCCCAATATTGTGAAACGTGTAATACTAGCTCATTGTAATCTTTCTGAGCATAACATCTTACTTATTATGGAGGAATGCTGAGTAAGTTTTTTCAGGTCTACCAAATGAGAAGTTGCGGTTCACAAAGTGGAAAGCAAACATCGTCGCTGTTGTCTTGATGATAGCTGATAGCATGTGTGGTGTCACAACATGAAATAATAGTATGGGTAGTGTGTGCTACTACACACTTCCTGACACCATTTCCACACCATCTGCAGCACAACAAAGAAACCAGGATGCTCTCTTAACGGTGTGACCACTACGTTGACTGGTGACTTTAGATCATGGCCCTGGTGCTGTATAATGGCAATGCTTCACAATAATTGTTGGTTATTTCGCGAGTAACAAGCTTCGACATTTATTTTATGGACCCTTTGCACAAAGTAGCTCGTGTGGTTAGATCCATACCTCCAAAACGGCGAACATGAGCAGCCATATTTGGATATCTGGGGGGCTAGCGCTCTCTCTGAAAAAAAAAAAAAAAAAAAAAAAAAAACAGAAGTGATGTGAGAAAGCACACTACACAACAGTCTGCAGTTGGGGATATGTTATGTGAAATAGTGAAGTGCATTAAGCTTCTCCGAGTAGTTCCAATCACGACAGCGACAGCAGGACGGTCATTTAGCGACCTTAGACGTGTGAAGTCATATCTCCGATCAACAATGGGATAGAAGCGATTGAACAACAATAGCAAGGAAGTATCTATCCACCACATATCAGATACAACAGGTATTTACACCTCCATACTTCTCCTTATCTAGAGTTGCTTTAACTAACTACCCAAAACACCTTGAACCAGTGATCGCTGTTGAGCAACGACGCTGCTACATAATCGATACTACGTTTGACCATCTCTGGTTCAATATATAAATTTTTACTATGTGTATATACCTTTCAGTCTACCGCACTATTTTATTAGGAAAAGATTTAATACCTGAAACCAGTAAACTGCTTCTGTAATCGTTTTGCAACGGAATAGAAAGTTGTGATACTCATTGTAGATGAACTTTTTCAATGTTGCACTTTTGTAATGGAACAAAAATTAATTCGATTCTTGAGTTTCTCCCGTCGTATTTGATAATCAAAATATCCACGGGTGTACTGCCGGTCTATAGACACTATAGACCGGCAGTACACCCGTGGGTATTTTGATTAAAAATTAATTCTTTTGAGGTACCAAATGGATTATTGTCCAGAGAAAGAAAGTTACGAATATTTGTAATACATTGGTGAAGTGTATTGCGGTTATTAATTTTGAATTTTGTCACGATATTATTAAAAACAGGCAAGGAAACGATGTTGAACTTGTTACCCAGTCCTTCACTGGGAATTGTTAGGCAGTATCAACCCGATCCCACCTGTTTGACCCCGAACGAATCCCACGAAACAGAATTTTTACCTTGTTAACTGTCCTCATCTAACGAACAAAGTTGTGTGTCTCTAACAAACAATTGCGGTAATGCTAATTCCCAACCACGGCGTACTGGACTAAAAACGTGCCGTCAGAGAGCTGCGTCATCCCATTCCCGGATAAACGCAAAGTTTGCAGTCCCCTTCGGCACGTTCACTCGCGGCGGAATTAGGTGCGGCCGCCGCCGCCGCCACCACCGGCTGACTCACTCGCGCCGTTCGCGCTGTCTCTTCACAAAGCCGGGGTGTAATGTGGACCAATAATGTGCGATTGGCGCCCGGCAGCCGCCGAGAGACGGGCTGTTTGCAGTCGTGTTTGCGGCCCGCTTCCACACTGGCGCCCGTCGGCAAACTGGCTGCGCACAGCTCACGCCTCCTACCGCTAATTGGCGCTCCCATCAGCGGACCACCGGCTGCCGCCTGTGGTGTCGTGATAACCTGTGTGCCCGCGCCGCCATCACGCACCACTGTCTCGTCCGCGCAGTTTGATCACGAACACTATAGCCCACATTCCATGCATCGGGTATTCTGGCTGCTCCAGTCAGTCATAATAATATGGTCCGTGCGTCGAGCTCGTGCGTAAGTTGCTCTGAGACGAATATTAGGCGTGTCGAACCGTATTTCACATTATCAATGGCATCTCAGCTTATTTCCATTCATCTTCAACTTTGATCTACACAAGGCCGACTGCACTTGTGTGGGAGTCCAATTATTGTGGCCTTCAGTCCGATGACTGGTTTAATGCAGCTGTACGCTGTGGTCTATACTTCATCTCATTATTACTGCAACTTACGGCACTTTAACCTACATCTACATGCTTGGCGAAGGGTACCCCGTACCACTACAAATCATACTCTTCCTTCCTCCACTCACGTGAGCCCTAATCCCTCCTATCTTATCTTCGTCTCCTAACGTGCAATGTGTACTGGCGGAAGAAGAACCATTTGCCAGTCAACTTCAAATGCCGGACCTCTAAATTTTGTCAAGAGTGTTCCTTGCAAAGAACGTCGCCTTCCCCACAGGGATTCCCATTAGAGTTCCCGAAGCATCTAGTAACATTTACCAGTTTTTGGAGCTACCAGTAGTAAATCTAGCAGCCCGCCTTTGAATTGATTCGGTCTCCCTGGAATTCTACCTGATTTGTTTCCAAACACGAGAGTAGTACTCAAGAACACGGCGCAACAGAGTCCTACATGCGGTCTCCTGAAATTCTCCTACTGAACCAAAGTCGATGATTCGCCTTCCCTACCACAGTCCTGAAATTATCGCTCCACTTCATGTGGCATTGCAGCTTTACGACCAGATAGTTAAATGGTGTGACTGTGTCAAGCAGGACACTACCAGTGCTGTATCCGAGCACTGCGAGTTTTTTTTTCCTACTCAAATGAATTAACTTACATTTTTCCTCATTTACAGACAGCTGCCAAGCATCACACCAATTGGGAATTTTGTTTAAGTCATCTTGTATCCTCGTACATTCATTCAACTTCGACGCCTTACCAAACACCACAGCATCATCAGCAAACGGCAAAAGATTGCAGCCCACCTTGTACACCAAACCATTTATGTATGTAGAGAACAACAGAGGTCCTACCACTCTTCCCTGGGGCACTCCTGACGATACCCTTGTCTCTGACGGACACTCGCCGTCGAGGACAACCTACTGGGTCCTGTTACTTAATAAGTCTTCCAACCAGTCAGATATCTGTGGACATATTCCATATGCTCTTGCCTTCTTTAAGAGCCTGAAATGGCCACCGCGTCAGCCAAGGGCATTGCCTCAGTGATAACACCGGTTCCCGTCAGATCACCGAAGTTAAGCGCTGTCGGGCTGGGCTAGCACTTGGATGGGTGTCCATCCGGTCTGCCGAGCGCTGTTTGCAAGCGGGATGCACTCAACCCTTGTGAGGCAATCTGTGGAGCTACTTGACTGAGAAGTAGGGGCTCCGGTCTCGGAAACTGACCTACGCCCGGGAGAGCGGTGTGCTGACCACATGCCTCTCCATATCCGTATCCAGTGACGCCCGCGGGCTGAGGATGACACGGCGGTCTTCATGGCCCGTGCGGGGCACCGTGTCAAACGATTTCTGAAAATCAAAAATTATGGAATATGCCTGTTGTCCTTCATCCAAAATTCGCAGTATATCTTGTGAGAAGAGAGCAATCTGACTTTAACACGAGCGATGCTCTCCAAAACGATGCTGATTCGTGGACATGAGCTTCTCAGTCTCAAGAAAATTTGTTATATTCGGACAGAGTTCGTGTTCAAAAATTCTGCAACAAACCGTAATCAAGGACATTGTAATTTAGCGGATCCGTTTTTTCACCCTTCTTATATACAAGATTCACCTGCGCCCTTTCCCAGTCGATTGGAACTTTGTGATGGTCGAGATATTCACGATACATGCGAGGCAGATAAGGGAGCAACGCCCTAGAGTGCTCTTTGTAAAACAGAAGGGAGGGAGGGAGGGAGGGTGGGAGGGAGGGAGGGAGGGAGGGAGGGAGGGAGGGAGGGATGGACCTGGTGATTATTGGCTTTGAGATCATTCACTTGTTTGTCTACGCCAGGGATGCTTATTTCCATGTCGTCCATACGGGAGTCTGTGCCATTGTCAAATGACAGTAAGTTTGTAAGAATTATTTCCTGCAAGCGAAGTTTAAAATTTCGGTTTTCGTTTTGCTGTCTTCAACTGCCACACACTGGCCAAAAAAGGACTGGATGGAAGCCTTACACCCTCTTAGCGATTTTCCATAGGACCAGAATTGTCTCGGATTCTCCTCTAGACCTTTTGCTAATGTCTGACGATGGCAGTTGTTGTATGCTTCTTGCATAGATCTTTTCACAGTCTCACGAATCTCTGCCAACCTCCGCTTGTCATCAACGCAACAGCGTTTCCTAGCCCAGCATTTCCCGAATTTCATTATTAAACAACGGTGAGTTTTATCCATCCTCAATCCGCTTATTAGACACATAACTCTCCTGACCACGATTTGCTGAAACTTTCCCCATAATTCGTCTACATCCATCTTACTGGAAGTAAGTGATGTCAGTTCAATGTCTGAGATGCTGATAACTGGTTATCTGCTCTATCTAGCAGAAACACTCTCCTAGCCTTCTTCACTGATTTATTAACTTTCGTAACCATAGTTGCTATGATGACATCGCTAATCGCCGTTTCTATTCTGACATGGTCGATAAGATCCGGACTATCTGCTGAGTCGTGCTGCGTCTCGCGTTGGTCAAAACTGTAGGTGTCCACCCTCTGTTGGAGGCCAGACACTATCTTTGGTTGACACGGTTGCAGTTGTTCGTCTTCATCTCGTGTTCGCTGGCGACACTCGGTTCCGCAAGCGTTGCCTGTATCCTAGTGGCAGCAGCGGCGATTATCGGTATGTAGTAACTGTTGCCCTATTTATGGGCCTACGTCGTTGTTTTCTGGGTCGTGTGAGTGGGCCAGTTCGGTTTGGGACTCAGGAGGAGCCGGGTCCACGCGGTGTTGGAACACGCCGGCACTGCTGGTGGGACGCATGGGCTGCCGGATGGAAGGGCTGCGGTCACGAGGGTGCACGACCTCGTCGTAAACCGGATCTAGCAATATTTAAGAAGAGTGCATTTCAATCCATCATTGTTACATCTCGCGATTCTCCAGTGCCTTGGGTTCGTGTTGCTCCTCGTAGTGTCGCCGAGGCGAACAGCAGCGAGTGGAGTGCTTGGGGAAGGCGGACCTGATTACCTTTCCTCGACTTCATATTACTATGTACTGCGTTCAGCTTCTTACAGTTTGTTAAATTCAGAAAACGATAATTTTTCTTTCCTGGTGGCCGATAGATGCTCAGTTACCTGCCTTGGGGGTTAGTGTATGTAACAGCAGTGTATATTTCTTCGCCTTGCCACTGCTGTCCGGTCAGTCTAGTAGTTTTGACAGCTTTATTGATTGTAGGCCGGTTGGTGATTCTTCTACTGTGGTGGCAGCGATTCCTTGTTTTTTTCCGAGCTCTAAAAAAACAGTATTCTGGGTATGTAGTGCAGACCGCCAGTTCCGGCTTTGGCGTATTTTTCCGTCGTTGCATTTGGTCGGACGGCAGGTAGCTTCAGCAAGATTATCATCAGTCATTCTTTAGACTGCCACTAGTCTGAGTTAACATCTTGTGAAGTGAATGTAACTCTTCGCTGCCTATCTCATCGCTCGCGAAAGTGTTTGTTTCTACACCTTCTCAGAGGTCAATTCCTGGAGCACCGACTGTGGCCCCTTGGTTCTTGTAAGACAAATGTGTTCTAAACGGAAGTCTGATGCACGTAGTTCAGTGTAACGCTCTGTCAGCCCACGCCTTGTGCGGGTATAATCTGCCTCGGTACCCTATAAGGAACTTATGTAATGGTCCTTGTGTTTTATTGTTGCATTATTTATTACAGTACCTTGTAATACCTACATTAAATGTTAAATATGTCTAGTTAATAGTTCTCGTCGCCTTGTGGAATAAATCTAGCAGTGTAGTGTTCAGTGGTTGTTAAGGGTTGTGCTAAAAAGTTTATCATCTTATTTCACCAGTTTGGTGATCAGTTGCTTGTTTTTTAATTAGCCTTTGCTATTGTATATACTGTTTTACAGCAGGTTTATAATTTTTTTGTATTATTGCCGTTCCTGGCTGGTAAGGCCTTCAGCCGTGACTGTGGTCACTTGCCTTAAAATTCTAATTTGGTATTTGTATTTACGCAGTAAGCCTTTAAAACCTTATTTACTGCCATTCCTGGCGTCTATGCTTTCGATTGTGTTTATGGCAACTTGCCTTTAATATTTGTAAGTTGCAGCGAGTTTTAAAAAATTCTTAATTTATTGCCATTCCCGGCGAGTAAAGCCTTCTGTCCAGATCACAGTGGCTTGCTTTTATAACATTATCAGCTGTATCTGTATTTAATGGTGATTTGCTAAATTGTAAGTCAGTAAACAACTATTATTTACACAATTGTTTATTCCTTCATTAATAACGTGTAGTGTTTTTATTTATTGTTGAGTCTGGAATTACTGGTTTAAAATAAATTGTGTGTAACTGAAATGGCAACCAACAGTAACTGATTACGGACCCGTCCACAATCGTAACCGAATCTTGCCTTCCCTTGATTACCAGGTTTCATCTGCAGTTGAAACGTCTAAGATATTTCCATTGTGTATGGGCTGCTGAACTAGCTGCCCAAGAGAGTTTTAGGAAAACCTGTTCAAAAGCATTTCGCACGACTGTTTGTCTTACCCCCTGCAGTCTGCAGTTGGTACGTTAAAGTCGCCTCCAACCTGCTTACTAGGCTCAACGCTTGGCCTCGCTATACAGTTTTTACACAAAAATTTCCTTTCATCACTAAATTGCCAATTCCTTGATGCCTCAGGATGTTTTCTGTCAAACGATAGTTTCTTTTAGTCAAGTTGTACTACGACAAATTTTTTTCCCATTTTCGTTCACTACGTCGTTATTACGTATTCGATCTGCCCATCTAGTTTTCAACATATTTCTGCACAACAAAAGTTCCCAAGCTTATATTCTCTTTTTGTTTCAACAAACCCATTTCGTAATACAGTGCTGGAAGAAAATACAACACTCTCAAAACCTGTGTTTACTGGCAGCATTGTGTAAAATATGCATACTGAAGGATTGTGGTGTTAGCGACTCATTTGCCACTGTCATCAGGCTATCGCACGGCGAGCTGGGGCCCCTCTGCGCTCCCTCTGTTTTTACTCTGCGCGCAGCAGTTTGCGCTAAGAGGCGACCAGTGTCGGCAGCATTCTTTCCACGGTACAGCCATGACCCGCCAGCGAGTAAATACTCCTGTCCAACAGCTTGAACCATTTCTAGGCAAACGCATTGCGGGTCTGCTGGTAGCACATGTTCGGCACAGTCTAACCATGGTACGTCCTGGCTTTCAACAGTGGACTGTGGAGCCTTCCCGTTCCTGTAGTACAGGTTCTGGAAGACCCCATAGTACAGGCACATGTAAAGATCGACACGTTGTGCGAGCAGCAGCTGCCGACCGAACACCTTCCATGGACGAAATGCGGGCACATGTTGAATATGCTGAGTCATCACGGACCATTGTAAAATAACAGGCTGCAGCAGGAATAAGATCAAGTGTGCGTCTGGTCAGGCTACGACTTGAATCGCCAAGCATGGCTACTCTGGTATGAAATTTCCTGGCAGATTAAAACTGTGTGCCCGACCGAGGCTCGAACTCGGGACCTTTGCCTTTCGCGGGCAAGAGCTCTACCATCTGAGCTACCGAAGCACGACTCACTTCCGGTCCTCACAGCTGCACTTCTGCCAGTATCTGGTCTCCTATCTTCCAAACTCTACAGAAGCTCTCCTGCGAACCTTGCAGAACTAGCACTCCTGAAGGAAAGGATATTGCGGAGATATGGCTTAGCCACAGCCTGGGGGATGTTACCAGGATGAGATTTTCACTCTACAGCGGAGTGTGCGCTGATATGAAACTTCCTGGCAGATTAAAACTTTGTGCCCGACCGAGACTCGAACTCGGGACCTTTGCCTTTCTCGGGCAAGTGCTCTAACATCTTTTTTTTTCTCATAACTTTAGACCGAAATGTGGTAAAAAAAAGACAGTTGGACGCGAACAGGCGACCATAAGTTTAGAATGCACGAAGATTACCACTTTCTTTTCTCTACCATCTCTTTTTTCTTTTTTTATTATCCACTTTTTTCATCCATCCTTTTTTCAGCAATTCAATTTTTTATTGGCCACTTTTATCTTTATTTTTATTTTTATTCATTTTTATTTTTTATTTATTTATTTATTTTTTGTATTTCTAGGATGGTCAGGGCGCGGTACACGCCGCACTACCAGTGGGGTCTCTCCACGGCACTGCCAGTGCGTCGAGGCCCAAACCCCTACCACCACTTTTTCATGTCCCCTGTTGGGTCATAGCACTAAGTGTGCAGAAATCTTAACACAATATACCCATTCTCCGATGTAAGAAAGACAAAGAAACCTCTTCTCTGAGTAGAAACTGAACACTCATTAAAAAAAAAAATTAACAATTCTTCTCGAATCACACAAATACTTTGGAAGTCGAACACGAGTAATTTTGAACAAAATGTTATGAAAATAAAAATGGAGTTCCGGAAGCAAGATAATAGTAAATAATAAGAAACCAAGTGACTTTTAATTTACTTCTGTTCGTTCTCGTTCAAGTTGTTGTAGTGGTTCCACATATTTAACCAACACCCATTCTTTCAAAAATGATCTTCAGCATGTTGCCGTAATGCTTCTTGTGGTTGCGATACGTGTTGATTTTTGCATATTAACACTTCATGTAAACGCGGAATTCAATCTCGTTGTCCGACCCAAGTCTGTGGATGACACAACTAACATATTTTCCCAGTAACCAGTTAATGGCGTTGGTTTTTAATTTCGGAAAGTATGTCATGTCTGGTCTCAGGAGGAGCGATGTTGTTACATATTCCGTAGAGGATCTGGTCTGAGAGGCGATTTGTTGCCTGATCCAATTCCAGTTACGCACATTGCCTCCACAGGTGAGTCTGTGGCTGAGTGTATCCACGAGATTGCATTTTCCACAAAGGTGTGTCTGGTTTAAACCGATCCCATATAGTCTCTCGTTGGTGCTGATGTCATTATTAACTGTTTTGTACCATGCGGAAATAACGTCTGTAGATAGCCTGGCATAGTTGATGTTCCGCCATACAGCTTTCGAGTCACAATTTTGGAATTTCGTTTCAGTTTTGTTTCTACACTTATTTAGCTTCCTTTCAAGTATGATGTCGCGCGCTGTGATACGTGTGTTGCTTCTGATTTCGTCACTAAGATAACTTGCTTCTAGGAAAAAGTTCCTCACATACTGCAGACGGGCATTAATCCTTCGTGTTGTGGTTGGCAGGAGAGCCAACACCGTTTTGCTAAAGGAGGCCGAAATGCATGCGTTTTAGCTGACGCAGGCTGGCGTGAGGTCTGGAACACAAGGGAATTAGAATTGAGAAACACGGACGTAGCTCGTGGAATACTTAACTTTAATCCATTAATGACGAACGTCGCTCTTGGCGGTTCATGATTTACAATATCAATAGAAACTGATCATGACGACTTGCTAGGTCGTAGCAAATAACGTAGCTGAAGGCTATGCTAAATATCGTCTCGGCAAATGAGAGCGTAATTTGTCAGTGAACCATCGCTAGCAAAGTCGGCTGTACAACTGGGGCGAGTGCTAGGAAGTCTCTCTAGACCTGCCGTGTGGCGGCACTCGGTCTGCAATCACTGACAGTGGCGACACGCGGGTCCGACGTATACTACCGGACCGCTGCCGATTTAAAGGCTACCACTTAGCAAGTGTGGTGTCTGGCGATGACACCACACTTCGCACATTAATCGGTGCTTGCAGGCTAGGTGGTATCTCAGCCGCAAAGAGCATTGCGGTCATACATTGTGGAAGTTCTCTGAGTATATGGAATGTCCGTTTGAGGAACACACCAGACGCTTTATTGCGAATATCCACCAAACCGAGGCCCCCGTTTGTGACATCCAGTATAACGGTAGTAGCACCAACCCTGAATATGTCTCCTTGCCATAAGTAATTGATAACAGTGGACATGATCCCTTTCGCTACTAGTTTACGGACTGGAAATACCTGCGCAGTGAAATACGCTTTAGACAAAACGCAGTAGTTGATGAATCTGCCTTTTTGCACCAGGTCCATCGTTCGATGGATGTTCTCCATTACAGCATCATGAATGTTCCTCCTAGTTTCCGTCCAGTTAAAAGCAGCCATCCTCATCGGACATGCCATTAAGGTTATTCCCAAAGTTTTATGTTTGTTGTCTTGTTTTGCCCATGCCAGTCGAAGGTGATTTAGGCCCCGAAGATTCAATATTTGACTTTTGTTTTCATTTGCTGTCGCTCCCGACGCTAGACACTTCCTTTGGATTTCTCTTTCCAGTGTAACTGTCTCCTCCTTATTCCTTATTACAACACCCAGATCATCAGCATAAGCTCGTATGACAGTTTTCTCACCACTGAATGTTATGCCTGTTAATCTTGCGTGGACAGTGCGGAGGAAGGGCTCTAAAATAAAAACAGAGATAAGGGAATGCCCTCTGGAACTCCTCGCCTTATCTGTATGGGTTTAGATGTTTGGCCATTGATTGCGATTTTCGCATTTACACCTGTTGCAATTATCCTTACCATGTTCACAATCTGGGGGTGGAAAGCCATTCTTGACAGCGTCGCAATGAGGTGTCTATGACTAAAGCGGTCAAAAGCTTTGTTGAAATCTACACTCCTGGAAATGGAAGAAAGAACACATTGACACCGGTGTGTCAGACCCACCATACTTGCTCCGAACACTGCGAGAGGGCTGTACAAGCAATGATCACACGCACGGCACAGCGGACACACCAGGAACCGCGGTGTTCGCCGTCGAATGGCGCTAGCTGCGCAGCATTTGTGCACCGCCGCCGTCACTGTCAGCCAGTTTCCCGTGGCATACGGAGCTCCATCGCGGTCTTTAACACTGGTAGCATGCCGCGACAGCGTGGACGTGAACCGTATGTGCAGTTGACGGACTCTGAGCGAGGGAACTTGCTGTTCCAACAGGACAATGCACGTCCGCATGTATCCCGTGCCATCCAACGTGCTCTAGAAGGTGTAAGTCAACTACCCTGGCCAGCAAGATCTCCGGATCTGTCCCCCATTGAGCATGTTTGGGACTGGATGAAGCGTCGTCTCACGCGGTCTGCACGTCCAGCACGAACGCTGGTCCAACTGAGGCGCCAGGTGGAAATGGCATGGCAAGCCGTTCCACAGGACTACATCTAGCATCTCTACGATCGTCTCCATGGGAGAATAGCAGCCAGCATTGCTGCGAAAGGTGGATATACACTGTACTAGTGCTGACATTGTGCATGCTCTGATGCCTGTGTCTATGTGCCTGTGGTTCTGTTAGTGTGATCATGTGATGTATCTGACCCCAGGAATGTGTCAATAAAGTTTCCCCTTCCTGGGACAATGAATTCACTGTGTTCTTATTTCAATTTCCAGGAGTGTATAAAGATTAACGCACATTTTATACTTGTCACTGAGGTAATTGCAATGACGTCTCTGTATTCAGATAGACTTTCGAATATCGTCCTGGTCGGAGAACAAGATTGATGATGACTAACATTTTGTTGGAAAAGGCAGAGAGTTTATTGTTAATAATACGCGAAATTATTTTGTAATCAGAATTTAGTAGCGAAAGAGGCCGAAAATTATTTAAGTTGGTGTTGCCTTTACTCTTAGGAATCAGTACTATTTTAATTTCCTTAAACTCTGCAGGGACCGGTTTTCCGTTCAGGACGTCATTTGCCATGGAAGTGATCTTGTCCCCAATTATAGACCAGTAGAGGGCATAAAACTCCACAGAGAGGCCATCAAGTCCCGCAGATTTTTTGAGTGGTTAGTTACGCACTGCCTCATGCACTTCATCTTTAGTAATAGGTGATAGAATGTTAGCGTTGTCTGTTCCTGTCAATTGTGGACCTAAAATAGTGAGAAAGTCATCGAGGGCTGCATCTTCCACTGTGGTAGGGGCATATAAGGTTTCATAGTACCTGTGGACTTCGTCCAGTATTTGTTTCTGGCATGTGAGCCTTGTGGTGTCACCGCCAGAAACAAATACTTGCTAAGTGGTAGCCTTTAAATCGGCCGCGGTCCGTTAGTATACGTCGGACCCGCGTGTCGCCAATATCAGTGATTGCAGACCCAGCGCCGCCACACGGCAGGTCTAGAGAGACTTCCTAGCACTCGCCCCAGTTGTAGAGCCGACTGTGCTAGCGATGGTTCACTGACTTCTACGCTCTCATTTGCCGAGACGATAGTTAGAATAGCCTTCAGCTATGTTATTTGCTACGACCTAGGAAGGCGCCAGTATCCGTACTATTGATATTGAGGACCATGTGCCATAAGGAGCGACGTTCTCCATTAATGGATTAAAGTTAAGTATTCCACCAGCTACGTCCGTTTATTCTCAATCCAGACCTCACGCCAGCCTGCGTGAGCTAAATCGCGTGCCTTTCGCCCTCCTCCAGTGCCAAGGTGTTGGCGCTCCTGCCAACCACAACAAGCCTCGTACCAGTATGCGTCTGGACTTCATCAATTAAAGTTAGACGTCTGTTTTTAGCATGCCGCACCAAGTGATACAGAGAAGCTGTATCATCTGCTACAACTGATGTGGCTTTCGATTTAATTTTGAGTCCCTCCATCTGTTGCCGTTTATTGCTTAATAACTTGGCTTATATTTTTTTTGAGATCATTCAGACGAATTACGTCATCATGGGCCTGTTGATATAAGTCTCTTAAAGCTTTATAATAAAACTCCATTGTATTCCTCAACACCCTGCGCCTCGCTACACTATATACTGCATGACAACTTTCAGCAGCCTTGTTTTAGCCATCCTAGTCCACCAGTCAATGACTGTTGGGTGCTTGTCTACTGTGCGGAGGCACACAGTCCACGCTACTCTTATTTTCTGTTCCAGTTATTCGTCAGTTCAAACAGAGATATTTAAATTCCATTGGCTTCTGAATCGACGGGTTGGCTGTACACTTAAATTAAAGCAAATTAAATGTGTACTGTGATCGCTAAAATACACGGGAATAGTTTCAACGTTTAATAAATAATTTAGCAAATTTGGTGACACGTAAATTCTATCTAGTCTGCTGCGGGAGTGGCTGGTTATATACGTGAACCCGACTGACGTCGGATGCTGAAGTTCCCACACATCCTAAAGGTGTAGATCACTTACTAACTTTTTTAACTGTGTCGAGTAGTTGAAGTTGGGCTGTTGATCTTTCCGGTTTAAAAAACAGTTAAAATCTCCACCTAGTATAAGAGAACACGGATATTTCCTCAATAAATAAATCAGTTCATCTTGAAAAAACTTCGCACGATCCAATTTGTGGGAATTTCCTGATGGGGCGTAAAGGTTAAGCACTGTCACATCGAAAATTTTTATGCCTATGGCTCTTCCTAAATCTAGTCGTTCGATTTCAGTCACCTGAATGCCTTCCCTTATAAGAATGGCTGTACCGATATTGGCTTCCATAGAAACATTAACAATGTCAAAAAAGCCTGGGATCAGAAATTCCGTTATCGCAACTTCTTGTAGCAATGCGTTATCTGTCCCGGACTGGTACAAGAATTCTTTTAGTGCTGCCAATTTCAAGGGTGACTGTATTTTATTGATGTTAATAGTAGTAATGCTATAAGCTTGCATCACAGACATACCAGAAGATGAGGATCGGTATGATTATAGCAGAAACGTGCTTCCTTAAAAGGCACGATGTTTACAAGCTGTGTGCCCATTACATGTACTAACATCCTAGAAAAATTTACACTGCGTTTAAACAAAGAGCTTGAGAAGAAAAGTATCCTGAAATCCTGACAATGCATGGCTATAAGTCACTGTGGCCCTCCTCTTTCTCCTCGTCAGTGTTGGCCCTGATGACTTCATTTTTAATATTCTCTTTCCTGACGTCTTTCTTCCCTGGTGTGGCTTTCGCTCGATGACGCGTGACATCAAGACCCGGTGTCGGTCGCTGCCGCCGGCGGCGGCTGTATGGGGCAACGGCGGTGGCTTGCTAGTCGCCAATATTTGGGTCCGGCGTGGTGTCTGTTGTGTTGTCTTGCTGGCGAGGCGGTGATGCTTGTTGATTTCCTCCTTCGGCGCGGCGTTGCGCTTCGGAGTCAGCAGGTTGTTTACTTGTTACTTCCTTGTACTGTTTGCACTGTATGGGCTGTGCCCTTGATGCGGTTATTTCAGCCGTGACCTCAGGCTCAGGGTCACATTTCCGTGAAAGGTCACTACCAGCTGCGTCACTTTCTGTTCGTGGCGATGTAAGTCCTTGTGCGGAAGTGTGAGCCACATCGACCTGCATTGCATCTCCTTTTTCCACTTCCAACAGATCTTCAGGACTGGGCTTCGGCCTCCTGGCAACGGGTGTTTCACACGAAGAGTCCTCATCAAAATTTTTTTCAGTGTCCTCTAGAGGACGCTTTTTAGTGGGAATCTCGCCGTCACGGGACGGAATTGCAGCAGTTAATGCAGGTTTTAAAGGCGGAAAGTCATTAACATTAAGTGCAACATTTTCAGAGGTAGTAACAGGATCCACGACAGCCGCCGGCTCTGTTGTATTACTGGCTGACAACAAATCGTTGAGTGTTAATTTCCGGCGTTGCGTAAGGTTATTTGTTAGCACAAAAACACGGCGAGGGCAGTCCTGATGGAGGTGACCAGACTCGTTACATACATGACATGTAGGGGTTTGCCCCGAGTACATAACACGCGACTTGTGCCCGTCAACAAACATGTGGGAGGGAATGTTTGCCTTCACTTCCATCTCCACGGAGCGAATGCCGTTAAAGCACTGCAGCTTGAAATGCGAAGCCCGCCTTTCGTTGACTATTTGCCTGACAACCCCATACTTTGAAAAGACATCTTAAATTTTAGAGTTGTCTACTTCGATGGGAATATTCAAAACCCTAACATTCCTAATTACAGACTCGGAATTCCGGAGTTCGACAGTACTTTTAGTACCATCACGATGTTTAAATTCCGTTTCATAACCAAATTTTGCCAGAAAGCGGTCTACACTCACGGAATCGTTAAACTTTACAAAAATGCAGTATTCATCAGCGTCTAGCTGCATGGTATAAACGGATTCAGAATGAAGGCCAATTACCCCGGTAATCCAATCGTGTACTTCAGGTGCAGAGGGCTGTTCACGACGGGTGTACTTGTCGAAGGTGAATATCACGGTGTTTTTTCTCACGGAGTTTGCCATGGTGTTCTGCAGCGAAGAAATCTCGGACAACGCCGAAATCCCAACGGCACTACGTAGAAAGACGACACGAACGAAGACCAAATGCTGAATTGATAACGCTTAATTCATGTGCAAAAATGTCAGTAAACGATCACGAAACACGAAAACACTGGTGTAAATACTGAACGATCACGAAGCAAACTTGAGGAGCGTGCCACCGCTGCGACAGCTAAAGCCAGACTGTCTGAGCTACCGAAGCACGACTCACGCCCGGTACTCACAGCTTTACTTCTGCCAGTATCTCGTCTCCTACCTCCCAAACTTTACAGAAGCTCTCCTGCGAACCTTGCAGAACTAGAACTCCTGAAAGAAAGGATATTGCGGAGACATGGCTTAGCCACAGCCTGGGGGATGTTTCCAGAATGAGATTTTCACTCTGCAGCGAAGTGTGCGCTGATGTGAAACTTCCTGGCACATTAAAACTGTGTGCCCGACTGAGACTCGAACCGGGACCTTTGCTATTAGCGGGCAAAGTACTTGTGCAACGTTCACTGCCTCTTGAAATGTCCTCAAAGAAGCATTTTTAAATGTTGAATCTGCTAGCATCACTATCAGTGTGTTCAGTGGGCTCAGTTTTTCACTGACTGACTTAATCAAGCAATACAGCTTCATTAGTTGATAAGGTGCTTACAGAGTCTGATAACTTTGCAGCAATATTTCGTATAAGAGGCATAATTTAAAAAATCACTGCCCTGAGATTGTTGTTATTGCTACTTCAAGTAGCTACTTCAAGAAGATCTATTATCTTTCGTAGAGCTCAGTAGTTTTATACTGTGAGGGAAGGCGTTGGTTTTGAACTGTCATAGATCGAAAGCTCACTTCGTACTTCCATAATTGTTTTGAGGGTGTGGCTTGGCGTGTTTCATCGTGTCGTCACCTCTTGAGTCAGCCTCAATTCATTGTGGCTTGCTATTCTCTGGACGTTGCGCAGCTTGTTACTGGCTAGTGTAGACTTCTGAAAGGGAGTCACAATAGCCTTTGTTTTCAATAAAATTTCGGAAAATGTTTTACTTTGAAACAACCTTGTACTGTTAAGTTGACGCAGAGGGCAAAACAGGATGAACGTCGAATCCTTAAGATTTCGGCAGCTTTCTCATCACTGCAGTGTTCTCTGTAACCACTGCTACTGTCTTATCACGGATATTCTAGTCTAGTAATAATTTATTAATGACATGAAAAAAAATGTAATGTTAAAATCACCTGTCAGCGTCTTGTTACCTGAAAAATTACTTTCATATAAAAAAAATTCTCACAAAAATTGGGCCAATATATTACTTGTCGTTGTTACGTTCAGCTTAAGCGTCTTAGAAGCAAGGAAAGTAGGAAGAAGAAGAAGCGGAGGAGGAAACTCACCGCAATGAACAGGGATGCGAGAGGGGAAATGTTTACTGGTCTGCTCGCAGTGCTGCTACTTGATGAGTGCATGCTTGCTTATGAGCTGCACCAGATACTGTATAAACTGCACGCGGGAGAAACAATACTGAAACAGCCTTCAAGGGACATGGGTGGCTTCTTCACTCATTACATTTTTTCTCAGTTGAGTTGCCACTCAGTACAAAGCAAAAGTGCCATCACTCTACTGCGGTGCTACAGCTGCTACATCGCTGAAGTCGGCAGCACTCGCTATCTTGATGCAGTCGACATAAAAAGTGAGCTTGTAGAAGTTTTCTTGGGAGCTTCGCCGTTCGTCGGAGCAAGCGCACGGAGCGGCATAAGAACTACAGGTATGTTATTAGCGATAGCGAAAGGTGCGGCGAGAGACAGCAGTGCTCGCACCTACGCACATCACACCAATGTATTCTATATACACCCGCACCGCTCAAAGCTCGCACTTGACAGAACCTGATAGCGATTCGTCGACTCCACTGTAGTGGTGATACAACAGCTTCCACTACACAATAGCTAAGCGTTTTTCATTGCCACTGAAAAATTCCGATCCGGTTAGTACGGTGTATACTTGCGGCTTGTTATGATTAGCCTTTTTTGGCAAATATGTGCATTAATACTGACGCCATTTTATAAGCACCCAAAATTTATTTCTGTTCAGATTCGCTAACACAATTGAAGCACTTCTGCATTAATCGCACATCAAAGCACGTTGTTTGGCAACACAGAAACTTAACGCCACGACCAGCTGATTTTGATATGCTGTATTAGTTTTGGTTCAGACAGTGATAGGGTTTGCGTTTGTTTCCCACTTGTTACTTTGTTATCGAACAGACTCTCAAGTGTAAACTTTGTGCTCGGAAGTAACACTGTTTTGAGTAAGCGCATTATAGAGACATCCATTCTGAAATGTGTTGCTTATTTGTAGCAATGAATTAGAAAATATATTCTACCTGTTGTAACGCATTTATGCAATGATTTCTTACGGTTGGCAGTGTCCGTAAACACAAATTACACGACTGCTCAGGAGTCTGTCGACAAGAGGATGATACTGACTGGGGCGGGGAGAGAAGAAGAGCGAAAATGTCGAGAAAAACTTCACAAGGTACACCTTCACTTATGCCGACATGTACCGATTACAAGAATGGGCCGAAACTCAGCATGGCATTGACAAGTTAGAGAAGGGAACATTTTTTTAAAAATGTTACGTTATACGTTCATAGAGTCTGCGTTCCGATGACCTGCAATTTTTGTCACTTTTAGTAAGGGTGAAACTAATTTTTGTCCATTACTGGTATGCCATCATTTGCGTTGCTGTTCCACATGTCCGTTGCAACATTAAAAATATATACACTCCTGGAAATGGAAAAAAGAATACATTGACACCGGTGTGTCAGACCCACTATACTTGCTCCGGACACTGCGAGAGGGATGTACAAGCAATGATCACACGCACGGCACAGCGGACACACAAGGAACCGCGGTGTTGGCCGTCGAATGGCGCTAGCTGCGCAGCATTTATGCACCTCCGCCGTCAGTGTCAGCCAGTTTGCCATGGCATACGGAGCTCCATCGCAGTCTTTAACACTGGTAGCATGCCGCAACAGCGTGGACGTGAAACGTATGTGCAGTTGACGGACTTTGAGCGAGGGCGTATAGTGGGCATGCGGGAGGCCGGGTGGACGTACCGCCGAATTGCTAAACACGTGGGGCGTGAGGTCTCCACAGTACACCGATGTTGTCGCCAGTGGTCGGCGGAAGGTGCACATGCCCGTCGACCTGGGACCGGACCGCAGCGCCGCACGGATGCACGCCAAGGCCGTAGGATCCTACGCAGTGCCGTAGGGGACCGCACCGCCACTTCCCAGCAAATTAGGGACACTGTTGACACTGTTGCTCCTGGGGTATCGGCGAGGACCATTCGCAACCGTCTCCATGAAGCTTGGCTACGGTCCCGCACACCGTTAGGCCGTCTTCCGCTCACGCCCCAACATCGTGCAGCCCGCCTCCAGTGGTGTCGCGACAGGCGTGAATAGAGGGACGAATGGAGACGTGTCGTCTTCAGCGATGAGAGTCGCTTCTGCCTTGGTGCCAATGATGGTCGTATGCGTGTTTGGTACCGAGCAGGTGAGCGCCACAATCAGGACTGCATACGACCGAGGCACACAGGGCCAACACCCGGCATCATGGTGTGGGGAGCGATCCCCTACACTGGCGGTACACCTCTGGTGATCGTCGAGGGGACACTGAATAGTGCACGGTACATCCAAACCGTCATCGAACCCATCGTTCTACCATTCCTAGACCGGCAAGGGAACTTGCTGTTCCAACAGGACAATGCACGTCCGCATGTATCCCGTGCCACCCAACGTGCTCTAGAAGGTGTAAGTCAACTACCCTGGCCAGCAAGATCTCCGGATCTGTCCCCCATTGAGCATGTTTGGGACTGGATGAAGCGTCGTCTCACGCGGTCTGCACTTCCAGCACGAACGCTGGTCCAACTGAGGCGCCAGGTGGAAATGGCATGGCAAGCCGTTCCACAGGACTACATCCAGCATCTCTACGATCGTCTCCATGGGAGAATAGCAGCCTGCATTGCTGCGAAAGGTGGATATACACTGTACTAGTGCCGACATTGTGCATGCTCTGTTGCCTGTGTCTATGTGCCTGTGGTTCTGTCAGTGTGATCATGTGATGTATCTGACCCCAGGAATGTGTCAATAAAGTTTCCCCTTCCTGGGACAATGAATTCACGGTGTTCTTATTTCAATTTCCAGCAGTGTATGTTTTGGAAGGGCTTCTTCTAATTTATTTTTCTATCTCTTCATATAGTTTTGATATTAGTGAACATTAAAGTGTAGTTTCATCTGGCAACTCATATTTGCTGTCTAAGACACAAAAAAAATCTTTTCAAACCTTGATGGGTCAAAGTCATGCACGGCAGCATGTCGATAGCGATAATTTGATAATTTGTACATTAAGAGACTCAAGTTCTTGGTTTTTTTTTTTTTTTTTTTTTTTTTTTTTTTTTTTTTTTTTTTTACTTTTCAGCTGGCATTATGCAACTGACTTCTGTTGAAATAGTTTTTTCATTCAGCTTCTCGACTCTTTCGTAGCACCTCTTGCACTTAATCTAGCTCACAAGTTGATCCCTCTCGTTTCAGTTCTATTACTAATCCATTGTTCTCTAGTTTTTCACCATGCTTTCTTTTTAAGTGGATCTTAAATCAGTCCTATTCCCTGATCGTGTTTATAACCTTTAATGCGGATTGTACACTTAACAAAGTGAACTATTATCCCCCACTGCCTTGGAAAAATTCCATACTGATAATTGATTTTCACGATTTATTTTCAAAGTAATGACAAAAATCTTTATTTGGTATCCTCTCACTCAAAACAAGTAATCTTGTAAGCGCGAGATTTCCCCGGCCAGCAGTGACTGTCGATGTTGGCACCATTCGGAACATCTCGTAGCTACTGTGCTCTTTGTCTCACTGCTGTCAACGACAACGATTCAGCAGTTCTGGCATTATAGTTGCGTGATGAAGAATAATCCTGTTCTCGGGTGGCGTTTAAATAACGAAATCAGTACCTCCTACGAAACCCCGAACTGAATTCTTCCCCGTGAGGCTCGAAAAATTATTAATCATGTCGCACAACTCGAAAAAATTAGTAAAAAAAGTGGTAATTCACCTGCTGCACAAGTTTCAAACAAGGGATTTCACTATTAACAGGTAAGAGTTTAAGAAACATCTACAAGATTACGAGTTTTGAAAGAACATTACCGGACATTCACTGTCAACTCTTGGCAAGAAGAGATTAGTTTTGTCTCAAATCCATTGAACCACTCACATTTCGCCCGAATTACAGACGAATATGCACTGCAATACAGTAGAAGCAGATAGGTTGTAAATACAGCTGTATATTTTAATGATTATGTCCAACCACCACACAAATAATAAAATTAACACTCGACAGATTGTGCTTTCACTGTATTCAGTTTTGCGGGAACTGGTGTGAAGGAACAACCTTTTCTAATCGAACACAACAGGGGCAACCAACGTATGAACAATATTTGTGCTTCAACAAAAGCAGAAGTGAGGCAGGGACCTTAGGATTGCATCATTGTTTCGTGCTGTACGATGGTGAATGAAAAGTAATGCCTCCATCTCCATTAATTGGGTTTGGATGGGAATATTTTAATAAATCAAACGCAGAAATAATACTCAGAATTAATTAACAATATTCAGTTTTCCACATAGTTACCAGCCAACTGGATACATTTCTGCCAACGATGAACAAGTTTTCTGAAGCCGTCATGGAGAAGTCAGCACTCTGTATCAGCAGCCACATTCCTGTGATTTACCCCACCTACCTAAATAAATTCAATGAATTTATTTCAGTCAACAATATCAAAATCTTTCACTAGATCTACGAATGCAATTAACGTGGGTTTGCCTATCTTTAATCAGCATTCTAAGTCGTATGGTCAGTGTGGACTCACGTATTTCAGAATTTTTCCAAAACCCATCTTCCCCGGTGTCCGCTTCTAATAGTTTTTGCATTCCTCTGTAAATAACGCATGTAAGTATATTGCAACCATCAATTATTAAACTAATGGTTCAATAGTTTACACAATGATCAACATCTGCTATCTTTTTATTAGGAATTATAACGTACTTCATAAAGTCCCATAGTGTTCACCTGTTCGACTTATCTGGCACACGAGGTGGAATAGCTTTGTCGCGTCTAGTTCTCCAATGGATCTCAATAATTTTGAGCGATTTTCGTCAAGTACAACGGCTTCGTTTCGAGATAAGACTTTCAGTGCTGTTTTAAATTCTTCTCACACTATCATATGTCTATGTCATCTTTATTGACGTTCTCTTCTATTTCTACACCATTGCCATGAAGTTTACTTCCCTTAAACAGACATTCTACGTATTCCTTCCACCTTTCATCCTCCTTGTTTTTATTGGTATGATCTTACCAACTACCTTTTAACATTCAATCAGTTACTTGTCTTTTCTCCCACGATCCCTTTAATTTCCCCATATGCTGTCTTGCCGTCTACGTTTTAATACTTACACAGCTGCTTCTCCTTTCTTCCAAAGTCTCTTTAATTTTCCTATACACTCTACATCTTCCATAGCGAAGACTCATTCAGTCTTGTATTTCTTCACGATCTTTCCCTCCTTCCTCCAGTTTGCACTTTCTATCAGCCTGATTTGCCCTTTGTCCGCTTCATTTGATTTTATTTGTATGTTTTCTATTTTCGTCAGTTAGAATCAAATATATTATGCAAGGACTTGCAGTAGGCTTGTCTGCTTGATACATTTCTGCCATCATTACTTCATTTCCCAATGCTACCCACGCCTATTCTAATATATTCCTTATTCTTATTGCATTCAGTCATTGAACAATGCTCGCTTTGAAACTTTAAGCAACATGTGTTTTTTTTTCAGCTTGCCTACGTTCCCTCTCCTAAATTTGCTACCCATGTGCACCGGAATGTGTTTTAGTGCGGTTTCTGGTTTCTAAATCTTGGTCGCACCATTATGTAATCTATCTGAACGTGTCCGTTGTCTTCAGATCTCCTCGTCGTACACAATTTTCCTTCGTGATCTGTAATCCAAGTGTTAGCAATGATTAATTGGTACCAGGTGCAAAACTCTTTCAGGTAACTTCCTATTTCATTCATCTGTCTTCGCACCTACAATGCGTTCTCTATGCTGTTCATAATTGTATACCACCATTGATTATTTCTTATTCAGTAGTAGACTTTCTGCCACAATACCTGTATTCAATTCTGTTGTGAAAATACTATAGCCACCTGACCCGAAATTCCTTCTTTTTGCTGTCATACCTCATCAGTTCCTACTATATTTTCCCAATCCATCCACTTCCCTTCATAAATACTATAAACTAACTACGCAATTAAGGGATCTAACATCGCATGTTCAGAGGTGGGAACGCCTGTATTGTTTTCCTGATGTCATCCTCCTGAGTGGTCTCCGTATATTCGAATGGGCGACGGTTTCACCTCTGGAATATTTTACCTAGGAAGATGCGATTATTAGTAATTCATGTGTGCATGCCCTGGGGAAACATAACATCTGTATTTTCTAGTATTCCCAGTCATTACGCTGTTTACATTGCCTGCGTAACACGGCCATGTTGGCTAATGTAATAAGGCCACATCAGTCAATCACACAGACCAGGACCCCTGCAACTACTGAAAAGACTGCTGCACCTGTTCAAGAACCACATGTTTGTCTAGCGTCTCCATGGGCACCCGCCCCCCTCTCACACCGATGTGGTTGAGCCTACGGATGGGCTATGTGTACATACACGAAAGCCTTCAGCTAATATTGGTTCTGAAAACTTGGTAAGTAGACTGTCGCGAGGTAACTGGCGTCTGTTAGCAAGTGCCAGCTAATTCGGGGTCCCAGCCACTGCGTTACGCTATTTCTTGACTTCAACCTGTAGTTCTGTCCTCCTTTGTACTCTTTGAGTATCCCCTGTCAGTCCTATTTCGTGTCGGCTGAACACACTTTGGCGGATACATCACTGTTCGAGCTATTGGGGAACTGCCTTTATCTTCCATTTTTCTGTAAATAATTCTCAAACTTCCTTCTTGTAAGTTTGCCTCCTGCATTGATCATTTACACATCCCTTTCGTCTTTTGACACCAAGAATAGCGTTTTAAGTGTCAGCTGACATTAGTTTCGGAAGGTTATTTGATTCTTCGCTTACTACACATATTTATCTAGGATGGGATTTACAAGTATTTTGTAAGCAATTTAGTTTGTGGATGGAACACGTTTTCTCATTATCTTGCCAAAGAAACGAAGTCTGCCTCATTCTTTACACAACACTAAGCTTATGTAGTAACTTCATTTCATATCCACTAAAATTATAATATCCCGGTGTTGGTGAGAAATGGCTAATTTCCGCTGTAAATAACTGATGTAGTAGTCATATAATAAGCTTTTCAGCATGTTGTGAAATCTACAGCTTTACATCGCTGGACAATTAAAGCAAGTTGCCCGTCTTGGTGTTACTTACATTCACTATCAAGGTTTGCCTGTATATTTGTGCAGATATTGTCCGATAGTACTTCATTAACCACAACTGCATCACCTGCAAAATGTCTGATGTTACTGTTTATATTTGTTGACAGATCATTAATGTAAAAAAATGGACAACAGTGATCCCAACACACTTGAATTAATTTCTACTTACGTACCTGGTTCTCCACACAAAGTGCAGCATCCACAATTCCAACATGTAATCAACATATGTCGTCAAAGTATGTGTACAATGTGCTTGTCACTAAAACTGAGAAACAATTCCCAATAGGCTCAAGCGAGTTATATAGCGTTGTACTCGTCTATCCCCATCCATGAATAAGGTTGCCGTTTCTACCTTGAGGGCGTGCGTTTCAAGATGTAACTATTAGAACATTCCAGAACATTCGAGAGTATTCGAGAACATTCCAGAACATTCGAGAGTATACGAGAGCATTCGGAATTTCAGGATGTTCCAGAATGTTCCACAATGATCCGGGGTGTGATATTATTCTCGGGTCTCCGGGCCGGAACATATCATCATCTAGACACAATATTTCCTCAACCAGTGAACCATGGACCTTGCCGTTGGTGGGGAGGCTTCCGTGCCTCAGCGATACAGATAGCCGTACCGTAGGTGCAACCACAACGGAGGGGTATCTGTTGAGAGGCCAGACAAACGTGTGGTTCCTGAAGAGGGGCAGCAGCCTTTTCAGTAGTTGCAGGGGCAAAAGTCTGGATGATTGACTGATCTGGCCTTGTAACAATAACCAAAACGGCCTTTCTGTGCTGGTACTGCGAACGGCTGAAAGCAAGGGGAAACTAAGGCCGTAATTTTTCCCGAGGGCATGCAGCTTTACTGTATGATTAAATGATGGCGTCCTCTTGGGTAAAATATTCCGGAGGTAAAATAGTCCCTCATTCGGATCTCCGGGCGGGGACTACTCAAGAGGATGTCGTTATCAGGAGAAAGAAAACTGGCATTCTGCGAATCGGAGCGTGGAATGTCAGATCCCTTAATCGGGCAGGTAGGTTAGAAAATTTAAAAAGGGAAATGGTTAGGTTAAAGTTCGATATAGTGGGAATTAGTGAAGTTCTGCGGCAGGAGGAACAAGACCACTGGTCAGGTGACTACAGGGTTATAAACACAAAACCAAATAGGGGTAATGCAGGAGTAAGTTTTATAATTAATAGGGAAATAGGAATACGGGTAAGCTACTACAAACAGCATAGTGAACGCATTATTGTGGCCAAGATAGATACGAAGCCCACACCTACTACAGTAGTACAAGTTTATATGCCAACTAGCTCTGCAGATGACGAAGAAATTGAAGAAATGTAAGAGCAAATAAAAGAAATTATTCAGATAGTGAAGGGTGACGAAAATTTAATAGTCATTGGTGACTGGAATTCGGTTGTAGGAAAAGGGAGAGAAGGAAACGTAGTAGGTGAATATGGACTGGGGCAACGAAATAAAAGAGGAAACCGCCTGGTAGAATTCTGCACAGAGCACAACTTTATCATAGCTAACACTTGGTTCAAGAATCATAAAAGAAGGCTGTATACACGGAAGAAACCTGGAGATACTGACAGGTTTCACATAGATTATATAATGGTAAGACAGAGATTTAGGAACCATGTTTTAAATTGTAAGACATTTCCAGGGGCAGATGTGGACTCTGACCACATTCTATTTGTTATGACCTGTAGATTAAAACTGAAGAAACTGCAAAAATGTGGGAAATTAAGGAGATGGGGCCTGGATAAACTGAAAGAACCAGAGGTTGTACAGAGTTTCAGGGAGAGCATAAGGGAACAATTGACAGGAATAGGGGAAAGAAATACAGTAGAAGAAGATGGGTAGCTCTGAGGGATGAAGTAGTGAAGGCAGCAGAGGATAAAGTAGGTACAAAGACGAGGGCTAATAGAAATCCTTGGGTAACAGAAGAAATATTTAATTTAATTGATGAAA
Organism: Schistocerca gregaria; assembly: GCF_023897955.1. Taxonomy (NCBI): domain Eukaryota; kingdom Metazoa; phylum Arthropoda; class Insecta; order Orthoptera; family Acrididae; genus Schistocerca; species Schistocerca gregaria. The sequence continues at coordinate 13,256,187 of NC_064925.1, read as the reverse complement.
GGAGAAAATATAAAAATGCAGTAGATGAAGCAGACAAAAAGGAATAGAGACCTCTCAAAAATGAGGTCGACAGGAAGTGCAAAGTGGCTAAGCAGGGATGGCTAGAGGACAAATGTAAGGATGTAGAGCTTATCTCACTAGGGGTAAGGTAGATACTGCCTACAGGAAAATTAAAGAGTCCTTTGGAGATAAGGGAACCACTTGTATGAACATCAAGAGCTCAGATGGAAACCCAGTTCTAAGCAAAGAAGGGAAAGCAGAAAGGTGGAAGGAGTATATAGAGGGTCTATACAAGGGCGATATACTTGAGGAGAATATTATGGAAATCGAAGAGGATGTACATGAAGACGAAATGGGAGATACGATACTGTGTGAAGAGTTTGACAGAGCACTGAAAGACCTGAGTCCAAAAAAGGCCCCCGGAGTAGACAACATTCCATTGGAACTACTGACGGCCTTGGGAGAGCCAGTCCTGACAAAACTCTACCATATGGTGAGCAAGATGTACGAGACAGGCGAAATACCCTCATACTTCAAGAAGAATATAATAATTCCAATCCCAAAGAAAGGAGGTGTTGACAGATGTGAAGATTACCGAACTATCAGTTTAATAAGACACAGCTGCGAAATACTAACGCGAATTCTTTACAGACGAATGGAAAAACTAGTAGAAGCCGACCTCGGGGAAGATCAGTTTGGATTCCGTAGAAATGTTGGAACACGTGAGGCAATACTGTCCCTACGACTTATCTTAGAAGCTAGATTAAGGAAGGACAAACCTACGTTTCTAGCATTTGTAGACTTAGAGAAAGCTTTTGACAATGTTGATTGGAATACTCTCTTTCAAATTTTGAGGGTAGCAGGGGTAAAATACAGGGAGCGAAAGGCTATTTACAATTTGTACAGAAACCAGATGGCAGTTATAAGAGTCGAGGGACATGAAAGGGAATCAGTGGTTGGGAAGGGAGTGAGACAGGATTGTAGTCTCTCCCTGATGTTAATCAATCTGTATATTGAGCAAGCAGTGAAGGACACAAAAGAAAAATTCGGAGTAGGTGTTAAAATCCATGTAGAAGAAATAAAAATGTTGAGGTTCGCCGATGACATTGTAATTCTTTCAGAGACAGCAAAGGACTTATAAGAGCAGTTGAACGGAATGGACAGTGTCTTGAAAGGAGGATATAAGATGAACATCAACAAAAGCAAAACGAGGTTAATGGAATGTAGTTGAATTAAGTCAGGTGATGGTGAGAAAATTAGATTTGGAAATGATACACTTAAAGTAGTAAAGGAGTTTTGCTATTTGGAGAGCAAAATAGCTGATGATGGTCGAAGTAGAGACGATATAAAATGTAGACTGGCAATGGCAAGGAACGCGTTTCTGAAGAAGAGAAATTTGTTAACATCGAGTATAGGTTTAAGTGTCGGAAGACATTTCTGAAAGTGCTTGTATGGAGTGTAGCCATGTACGGAAGTGAAACATGGATGATAAATAGTTTGGGCAAGAAGAGAATTTGAAGCTTTTCGAAATGTGGTGCTACAGAAGAATGCTGAAGATTAGATGGGTAGATCACATAACTAATGAGGAATATTGAATAGGATTGGGTAGAAGAGAAGTTTGTGGCACATCTTGACCAGAAGAAGGGTTCGGTTGTTAGGACATGTTCTGAGGCATCAGAGGATCACCAATTTAGTATTGGAGGGCAGCGTGGAGGGTAAAAATCGTAGATGGAGACCAAGAGATGACTACACTAAGCAGATTCAGAAGGATGTAGGTTGCAGTAGGTACTGGGAGATGAAGAAGCTTGCACAAGTTAGATTAGCATGGAGAGCTGCATCAAACCAGTCTCAAGACTGAAGACCACAACAACAACACATGGCCGCCATTTTCAGGTCAGAACCCTGAGTCGTCAGAACTGGGTATTCTGTAACCTTCGGGAATAGTACGGAATATTAAGGAAGATTCCAGAATTTTCGAGAACATCCCGGAATATCCCAGGTCATTGTGAAACATTCGAGAACACTCTAGAATTTAGTGGAATGTTCTGGAACATTGTGTGCCATTCGAAGTGTTTTTGGTGTGTTCTGGAATTCGCCACTGGTGGGACTACCCATTAGTATGGGTGTATAAAGCACGACCCGTCGTGGGTTCTGACGTCAGTTTCTTGTCAGTGACGAAGGAAGCAACCGAAAGAGTAGTGCAGTGAGGAGATATAAACAAACACTGATGTCGGAGTAGTCAGAGAGATGCAGTAACGGAATATAAATCGAAAATAATGTGTGAAAATTGTGTCAAATGTGCTTAGTGTATTTGTTAATAAAACGCTGACTTGATTTACATTTTAGACAAAGCCTAAACGTAAAAGAGGTGAAGATCTTACCAGTTCTGAAGCAAAACGGTGAAACCAAAAGGTACAGCGATAAAACGATACGTACTAAGAGCGCGAAGTACGTTTAAGTTCCCAAGGAACGAGAACGAGCACCACGAGAAGCAGAAAAACCGAGGAACAATGAAACGAACGGATTGAAGAATTAAGAATTGTGACACAATCTCGTAATACAACACTGCGAATTCAAGTCAGCTATGAAAACTTCACCCTGCGAGAAGTGCGGACGAGGACAAGTAAACAGTACAACCTAAGAAATTAAGCATTTCACTACGACCCAACGGAAGAATATAACAAACACAAACACGTAGTAATCGAAAAAATGGATAACATCAGCAAATTCTGAAACGCAGAAAATGTAGTAGAGCAACACCTGGATTCTACTGCATGAAAGGAAAAACTAGATTACCACCACTGGAAGCACCTTCGCGGTAAGTTCTACATTACATGGCCGGAAAAATCAAGAATCAAAACATTTTCGTCAGAATATAAAAGTGTACAACGCCTGTTGCCAAATGACTTCTTTCAGTGTCACTTCGATCAATACTAACAGAAATGAAATAGATTGTTCCTTTTTTCCATTCCAGGACATATCTACCACAGCATTGGGTCGTTACTACCACTGCCCAACGAAGATCATACATTTCTGCATATCAATTTCACCGGAAATGAAGAAACAGAAACTGATCAACGATGCACAAATATCAGTGGATTGAGACGAGAAGTAGACCAAGTTTACACAGGATCTTATGGAAATAGTCAACTGAATCACATATTCAAACATCAGTAAACCGATTGATTTCTGATGACTATAAAGATATAATTCGAGCACCACCTGGATACCAGTATTGTAGATTTAATGCACCTCAGACAGACGAAGTTGCCATCGTACTTGAGGACAATAAAACAAAAGCCGTAACGTAATTCTACAACGAAAAAGAGGACTGCAATGCATTGCAGAGACACGCCGTTCACATAATGCCGTGCAAAATCCATTAATATTTCTTCACGGAGAAGACGGACATAATTTTCATGTGAAACAAATCCAACTTGAAACACATGTAGAAACAAACAAAAAAGTCACTTCCGAGGAGTTCTATACTTACCGCTTAGGATCAGAAACATATGATCACATTCTCAACACTCGCCATTTATTCCAACAATTCCCGGTAAACATCTATGCAAAAATACAAGCAGAACGAATGTCTTTCTTAAGATTGAATCAGAAGAAACTACACGAGGAAGAATACATTCACCTACGAGACGCGAGCTTAAATGACGGTAACAATGATAACATTGGAACAATGGTAATCTTACCATCATCGTACATAGGAATGCATGCACGAATACACTCAAGATGCCGTGACCTACATAAGAAAACTTTGTTCGGGGATATGCCATCATAAACATTAAGCACAGGGGCAGAAGCTGCTTGGTACGGGCTATAGACAAATGCCTGGACAACGCCAGGTTTCTCTGCTAGTAGTGTAATGTAAACGTATCGATAAAATCTGTTGTGTATATGACCACATTTTCAGTGCGTAATATTCTCTGACGTTTCTGCCCCTATTGCAAGCGGCTATCCTCAGCGTGTTTTTGTGAACTGTTGAGTGAGAGAAGTTTAGGTTCTTATATATTGCCGGCCGTGATGGCCGAACGGTTCTAGGTGCTACAGTCTGGAACCGCGCGACCGCTACGATCGCAAGTTCGAATCCTGCCTCGGGCATGGGTATGTGTGATGTCCTTCGGTTAGTTAGGTTTAAGTAGTTCCAAGTTCTAGGGGACTGATGACCTCAGAAGTTGTGTCCCATATTGCTCAGAGCCCTTTGAACCATTTTTTCTTATATATTAGCGGAAGAGGCTGTTACTGAAGAAGAAATAATGCAAAAACCAGTAAGGGACGTCTAACACACCTCCTCCTCATTTACAGTACTCTGTAAGATTAAGATAATAGCCTCTTCCACTAATATATAGGAACCAAAGCTTTTGTTATTCAGCATTTAACGAAAACACCTTGAGGAAGACTATTTGCAACTGTGGCCCAGCCGCCGAATAATTTTACAATGATAATGCGGTCAGATGCCAAGAAGCACTTTAAAATTTTAATACATTTATCACATTTATTTTGACACCTAATATGATCGTACTTCTGTTAATAAATAGTGGTGTGGTCGGAAGGAATATGTTTATTGAACGTCAAGAAATACTACATACAGCTAAATGCCTTGGAGCGTGGTGTTAAGGTATTCACTACTTTGCTTCTAAGTCTATATGCAATTTTATAATACGTAGATTGGTAACGACCAACTGGAATAAGATATGAAATTAAATACAATTCATCACACAAAATCACATTCACGCTGTGTGACGATTCGAAACCACTTTCGAATTTCGAGAAATAAGATGTAGAAATAAATACATATCTAGAAGGAAATGTGAAACGTTGTTTGTGACTATCTATTGAAGGATAAGAAGTTACACAAAAATTAAACTTATCAAAGAGTTAAGCAATTCAATGACTGAAGATTACATAGGACGATATGAATGAAGAACGTATGTGAAAAGTTGCTAATACAAATGCCAGATCAGTTTGCAGTAGCAAGAAAGCTAAAGAAAGGAGAATCTCATGTGCAAAAAGGAAGCCTTTATACAGGAAGTTACAGTTATCTATAAAAAATAATATCGAAGAACACGATGGGTGAAGCAATATTGTTCTGAAATTGCTTCGATGGGAAGTGAGAATATACAAAGGATTCGAAGGGAAATGGGAAAATACAGGTTTATTGGGTACACATCACATTTCGTTAGCTATGATTGAATGTGACACAGTACCAGTAAAATTACACAATTTTGTACGATCGCTGCTCACTGATTTATGTGAGTTTATAGCTGAAGGGACAAACATGGATAATAAGTGAAGAATCTAATAACCTTCCGAATTTAGTATCAGATGAGGTTTATAAAACCATTCTATTAAATGTTAAAAGACTGAATGTTCGTGCAAATTACGAAAGTTGGAGGCAAATAATGACATGAAATAGGGAAAATTATTTGCAGAATGCCGGTAGATGAGGCAACTCGTCAGTACCTGGAAAAATGTGATATATCTTCAGACGTAAAGATACGGCAAAGACGAAGAATTTGATTACATCAGGCAGTCTCCTTTCCATGTGTTGACAAAGTAAAATTAATTAAAAGTAAATCACTGAATTTAACATACGATGTCTTAACGAAAATTTCTGATATGACTGATCAGACGATAAGATGACTTGTGAGGCGAGAAGGTGTCGTCGTTGCGGACTCTAAGCTGCGAGAAAGGTACGAAAAGTGAAGTTTGAAAATAGCAGCATCTTTGATGAGGTGTCTAGGGATTGTCCGAACTTAGGAAAAACCCAATAAATAAACTAGAGATACAGCGAATGAGCTACAAATCCCATACCTCAAAGCAATACATTCAGGTTAGTGGGCAGTAACGACTACACGCGAATGAGTATTGTCTGACAAATGGAATATGCAAGGCATCTTCTACCCATGTATGTATAATGGGCCTGGACAGTGACCTCTACTGTCATCAGGGGAACATCGTGTGGAATGTGGGGGTGAGGATCTGTCAGATGCCTAAAAGCGTTAAGTAAATATTACTGTTAGTATACACATGTACTAACAAGTGCTGCCTCATCTTCCCCAGAGTGATGGCAGCCAGGTGAGACAGCAAAGCACTCTGCAGGCCGGTATTTGCTGACGTGGGCACGGCGTGCAGTGTCAGCATGGCGGCGGCTGCTCACATAGTAGTTACTACGTCATGTTATTTCGTCGGGCCGTATTACTGTCCGGTGGCCTGCAGCTCTACTAACGGATTGCCAAGTTCTCCTGGACGCCGGAGATTGCGCCCAGGAAAGGCGCCACCGCCTCTATACAAAGTAGCCGTAGTCACGGCCTCTCTGCAAGAAAACAGCCCATGAGGCCGGCGTCTGCTCCTATTGCGCTTCAGGGGATGGCACGTACTGCGTTCCCCACAACTGTTGGTTGATCAACTCACCAAGGACATTCAATGAGGTCTCAGGTGGCCTAGTGTAGGGAGGCACCAAAGACTACACATCAGTGAAGGTGAGGAAGGGGCAACAGCACCTCTTGGCAGCAGAGTTCTTCAGATTTGCGAGGGTCAGTCAAAAATTAATGCCTTCTATTACTTATCCTGAAATAAAGTTTATTATTTGAAAAATTTTAATTTGACGCTTTTCAGAAATGATTGTTGTCCAGTTCACTGCAATAGAAACTTTCTGCATCAACAGATGCCATTACTGAAGTCGCTTACAAAATAACCGACAACGATGTTCGTATTAGAAGAATTCACTGATAGAATTCTTGAATGCAGAAGCAAAACTTCCATTCGCATTCATGAAAGACTGATAAATATGTAAGAAACGACTAGTTAAATCCGCAGGACAGAACAAGTATTGGAATTGTGGAAAGGGGCCAAAAATGAGCGGCTGTCAGTTACACTCGAACACACATAACTGTGAATAAAAATACGGAATTTCAGCCTTTGATCGCTATTTTTTATTTTCAATGGCCGGTTTGGGGTTAGCTGCCCATCTTCATATCGTATATTGCAGTTACAGAGTAACTTGTCAGTACAGAACTATCGGTTAGTTGTCACAACGAACCGATAGTTTTGTACTGACAAGTTACTCTGTAACTGCAATCTATGATACGAAGATGGGCAGCTAGCCTCAAACCGGTCGCTGAAAATAAAAAATAGCGATCGAAGACTGAAATGCCATATTTTCATTTAAAGAACGATCGCGGATATCTCATTAAGACAATCATGTCTAGTTTTGATACACAGAACTGCATTTAGTTGCCCAAAAATTACAGCGCAAATTTCCGAGCGCAACTATCGACTGAATATGTAACACAATGTTATGGCTTAAGGGCACAACCTCTTTCGTTTTTAAAACGGCTGTAGTCCCATTATGTAAAACCCAACTAAAAGCATACAAAATCAAACCATCCGCTATGACTCATTAAAATACACAAACACCAATAAGAAAAGGCAGTACAGCCAACGGCGCTCAGAAGTTTCCGGGGGTCGGCCTGTACTTGAAATATTAACGCTCGCTTTTGGGAGACAGTAGTCAGCTCAACTATATCCGTTCCTCCGGCAACCCAATCAAGAGACAGTCAACGAACCCACCGACAAGACGACTTGCTTTCCACCTGACCAGTACACAAGGAACTCCAAAGCCAAAACGTAAAAGGCGTATCCGCCCTCAACCAAGTATGCGTAAGTTGTCAAAACTACACACACGTATTGGACAGCGACAACACGGTGAGTAAAGGACACTGCCTGAATTTTATGTCAGCGACCAGGGCAGGTAGCCGGAACGCTAACGGCCACAAGGCAGAAAACTCCACTGGTGCACTTGGACTTCAAATAAACAAAGTACAGTTAAACTCCACCGGATGGTGGCCACCGGATGGTTCGGGTTCGGCAACCCGAACACTCGCTGTTGCTCATGGGAATGCCCCCAGCAGCTAACCACGAAAACCAACGCCACAATGTGAACTGATTGGCTTCGATAATTAAATCTCCACTCAACTTTGACGCCCTGAGTCGCTGAGCCACGAACTCCGTAGCAATCGGAACAGCTCCCACACACTCCAACACTGCGTAGAGACCGCCAGCGGACCCGGCCGACTGAGCCGCATGGAGGTTTCCTGGCTGATCAACACCAACCCACCAACCACCGCACACCGGATAGCCGGATACTATAAGAACCAGACCAAAGATAGTATACAGTGCGAATATCGATACACACTACTGCTGCTACACGTAGAAAGAGGAAGAACTGCCGCATAACCGCAATAGCCGCGGAAACCAAGCGCAGAGTAACAGTCACGGATGAAACCAACGCATAAGCCGGGGCCAGCACGGCTCAGCCTCCCATCCCCCCAACCCCCACCCCCCACCAACTTAACCCAGGGAGGAGGTAATGCAAACCTTGAGCTACTTGAACTTAAATCGACTAAGGTGAACCAGATATTGCTTACCTGATCTGTTCTCATTGACCAACAGAGTTACTGGGCCCAATAATGCAAGATAGTGCAAAGCCACAAGAAAGGAGGAGTAAATTTTCTAAGAATCCCACCGCACACCTTCCTCCCTTGGAAAGGTAAGTGCGAAAGGCAATAATGTCTCTGTCAACAAAACTTTCAAGTCCAGCAACACTTGGTACTCCTGTACCACCACGAACAATGGCTACGGTAAACCATCCGTTCCCATGACCAAATGAATCGTTTATATCTAAACTAAAATTAAGTCTACAACTGACGAAAACAGCAGGACCATCCAGCAGAGCTTGTGCAGCGACAGACTTAACTGGAATACGATTCTTCTTGTCTCCAGCTGTTGTAGCAAATTCGATGTTCTCGATGGTCTTGTAGACAGTTTGTTTAGAACGGCGGCGATATCTTCTGTACACAAACTTGGTCCCCCAGCCTGACCTTAAAGGTTTCCCGATTACGATTATAATGCTCCTCTTGCTTATTATATGCTCTGAGTATATTATGCCTGGCCCGGTTCCAGTTTTCCTTGATAACATGTGTACTAATATTGGCTGGAACAAGATCTTGAATTCCCCAGAAGTTCGAAAGAGGGGAATTAACTGGATAGGAAAACATCAAGCATTCAGGCGTGGCCCGCAAGGTTTAATGACTTGCGGTATTTAAGGCAAAACTAGGCCATGGAAGACTGGAGTCCCATGATGACAAATAATCAAAGTGGACTAAAGATTCCTTTTAACTCTCTCCGAAAAGGACACCTGGGGATAATACAGAGTGGTGGTGACATGGTTGACGCCGTTCTGAAAACAGAATGCCTTGGAAGGGGCCGAAAGGAAGGCAGGAGCGTTATCGCTAACTAGCTGCTTGGGTGGTCCAAAACCACTGAAGAAACTTTTTAAATGATTAATAGTGTTGGCAGTGGTAACATTAGGGGAAGGAGCTAAGTGAATCTGGAGAACGCATCAATCACAACTAGTACATATCGATGACACCTTCTAGTACGAGGTAAAGGCTCCAAATAATCAATATAGAGCTTGTGCATAGGACAGGACTCTCGTTCAGAACTCAACCAACCTTGTTGAAGAACGTTCCTGGGTTTGGCTACATTACAGTAGCCTCATTGGTACATTATTTGTCTCACATCCCGGTCCATGGAGGGCCAAGTTAAATGTTCCCTGATTTTTTGGAGAGTCTTATAAGTCCCTAAATGGCCACCCACCAACGAAGAATGAAAATAACTAAAGACCAGACGCAACAAGGCTGTAGGCAAACATATCTTAGACTGCCTAGAATTGCCCACCTCTCTGCAAAGAATACCCCTCTTAACAACATCCTCATCTAACAGCTCTCTTGCCAACACAAGTTGCTTAATACGGCCCAAACAGGGTCCTGATGCTGATGCTGAGAAATGTCTTCGAATAAAAGGGGAATTTCACCCAACACCGTACAACTAAGGTTGTCGCCCTCTACCTGCTGCCTTCTCTCACTAGATGTAGCTCCGGTGAACATCCAGCTGAGGACATTTGCAAGACATTTTCAGACCCTTCACATGCTTGACTTCTAACTGAAATGTCAAAATACATACTGCACACCTAGTAATATGGCCAATATTTTAAATGAGTCTTAAGGCCTAAACAGTTTAAGACTTGACAAGTACGTAAGCTTCAATTTTAACACAGTTGAAGGCCTATTATTTAAAACCCAACTAAAAGCATACAAATTCAAACCATCGACTATGAGCCATTAAAATACACAATCAAACACCAATAAGAAAAGGCACTAGAGCCAGCGGCGCTCAGAAGTTATCGAGAGTCAGTCTACACTTGAAAAATCAACGTTCGCTTGGGGGAGACAGGAAGTCAGCCCAACTATGTGCAATCCGCCGGCAACCCAACCAATAGACAGTCGACGGACGCACCGACAAGACGACTTGCTTTCCACCCAACCAGTACACAAGGAACTCCAAAGCCAAAACGTAGAAAGCGTAGCCGCCCTCAGCCAAGTATGTATAATCTGTCAAAACTACACACACGTATTGGACAGCGACAACACGGTAAGGAAAGGACACTGCCTGAATTTTACGTCAGCGGCCAGGGAAGGTAGCCGGAACGCTAACGGCCACAAGGCAGAAAACTCCACTGGTGCACTTGGACTTCAAATAACCAAAATACATTTAAACTCCACCGCATGGTGGCCAAACGTTCACCAGTCCGAACACTCACTGTTGCTCTTGGGAATATCCCCAGCAGCTAACCATGAAAAACAACGGCACAATGTGAACAGACGGGCCTCGGTAATAAGATCACCATTCACCTTTGATGTCCTGGGTCGGTAAGCCACGAACTCGTAGTAATCGGAACAGCCCCCACACATTCTGACTCTGTGTAGAGACCACCAGCGGGCCTTGCCGGCTGCGCTTATCCACATCAACCCACCGACCGCTTCACACCAACTACCCGGAAACTATAAGCACCAGATCAAAGATAGAACACAGTGCGAATATCGATACACACCGCTGCTGCCACACGTTGAAAGAGGAAGAACCATGGCATAACCGCAATAACTGCTGGAAACCAAACGCAGAGTAACAGTCGAGGATTGAACCAACTCATAAGCCGGGGCCAGCACCGCTCAGTTTACTGTAATGTAGCAGTGGATGTCAGCTTTCTTAGAGGATGAGTTCGCCGCTGAAATGAAGCTGAACGGCAAACAGCGACGCTGGCGAAAAGCCGAGTGGCAGGTCGGTGACTGCAGTGACTCCAGACAACATTCGGCGACTTTATGGCATCAGTTGTGATGACCACCAAGTGACTGCTCTACCCACCTCCGCAGAGGCAGTTTGATGATAATTACTCAACAACTAGAACAATAAAACGTTTGCTCAGGTTGGACACGAAGAATATTAACTGAATAGGATAAATAGACAAGAAAAACAAACGCTTTCAAATTCTCTCAACGCTTCCGTTTGGAGAGAGAGAAGTTCCTGGAACAACTGTAACAAGAGATGAGACATGAGTTAATTTTATCGAACAAGAATCAGAAAGGCAGTCAGCGGAATGATATCTCAGAAACTCACATGAAAAAACGTTGAAAACTGTGCGATCGGCAGGGAAAGTTGCTATAGTACTGTGGGACGCAGAGGTTATGATTTTCGTTGACTTTTTGAAGCAGCGACGCACAATAAATTCTGACAGTTACCTCAGAGCCCTCCAATTACTTAAAGCACGTCTTGAGCGAGATCACCCAACAAAAGTTATGGCGGATGTTCTTCTCTTGCACGACAGTGCAAGACCACACACCGATCATCACACTAGGGAAGAGATTGTGAAAATTGAATGGGAATTCTTACCTCATCCCCTTTGCAGCGCGGATCTGGCACCATCAGACTTCCATTTGCTCAGATCACTAAGCGAAGGTCCTCATGTGATTCATTTGAAGACGAGGAGGTCTTGAAAATATCTGTGCATCGATGGCTCTGGAAGCAAGACCCTGCATTTTTACCATAGGATGTTAAGGGATGGATCAAAACTGTGGAAATGGCTGGAGATTATATAGAAAAGACATAAATTAATCGTCAATGTTATGATTTTCAACTTACGTAGTGGCATTTGCAATTCTTGACAAACAAAAAAATAATGGGAGGCAACACCTTTTCAATGAGGCCCGAAATTGCGGTCGCATCAGTAGACCACGAATGGAGCGTCACAGGTCTGACAACTTACCTGTACTACTCAGTGTTTTAGTACTGGCCTAGCTACACCAGTGGCATTATCCTTCAGTGGGAGTGACCGAATGTGAAATAGTTTTTTTGAGTTTATCAGCATTTCACACTGCACCGTGTTGTCACGAGTCTTCTCTTCAGGCCTCAACATGTTTATTTCTGCAATGTCAGTATGGTGTTAAGTCGTCTTTGCATCTGGCTTACATGTGGTTCCTTCATGTGTGGTCTTCAAAATGATACTATGCTCTCTTCTCAGTGATGTCGATCTGCTATATCGGCATCTTGGTTGTCCAGTTTGGATGGTGCATGGAAATCCACTCAGTGCCGTGCTTTCGCTCCTTGTAATGTCGGCTGTTCTTCCAGGTTAGCATTCCGATGCAGGAATTGAGGACTCACCTGCACTGGCTTCTGCTCTGGTGTTGTTGAGGCATCACTGTAACAATGTTTTAATATCTGCACGGAATGTTATTCTGAGGTGTAAAATGTGAGTGAAGATTATCCACAGTACTTTACCAAGAGATGGGCTGGACTCGTACACAATCACACAATGGTTATAAACATTCTTTCAGCCATCCAGATATCGGTATTCTGTGACTACCTGAAATGGCTCCTGCGAATGCAGGGTGGGTTTCTATGTAATTGCAAGGCCAAATCCCTTCCCCTTTCTTCTTGAGCTTGAGCTCCGTCTACAATGATCTCGCGTTTCATAGGACAATAAACTGGAGTCCTCCTCACTAGGAAACTTTGCAAATTACGAGTCAAAAACGAGTGGTAAGCCATGGCGGCTCCCTTTCCTTTTAAAAACTATCCGCCTCAAAATGAGTTTGCTACCTCAGTATAGAGCGCGCTGTTTATCTTGGGTGCGTGGTGGTGGGTCGAAAACACAGTTTCGTAGAATACGCTTAAGGAGGTCATGAAAATTACGAAAATAACTCTCACATGAAGAAATATTAAAGACAGAGACTTCAAAAAGGTTTTGTCCTGGATATTTATCAATCATACTGACTTAAATGCGTTCTATTAACCATAAGCATACGCCTGGAAGCTGGTAACTATCTTCACTGTACGTTGTGGTGAAACCATAAATACTTCTTGTACAATTAAAGAACTCAAATAAGGTAATTACGACCGAGATTGCCACTGTATATTCGATCGTTCGAAATTCGCGTGCGAGACTTCTAGTAAGGGTGTCACACTACCACAGTCAGAAGTATACATTTTGTTGAAGACTATAGAGGACGATCCACGGTCAATGTGTGGCGTAAGCCTAAGTCTGGCGTGATGTCACTAGTTAGGAACACAAAATCCTACAGAGACTAATGACCGGTCACAGCGATGGTGTTCATATCTTCTACTGGGAAGGCCACATCGGAGATTTCGGGTTTTGGAGACTGGCCCAGACAGCGGTGGCGCCAGGTGATTTCCGGATAAATGAAAAGCGAGTGAATTCGGTGTCTGGCCCAGGAAGCGTACTCGAGGTGAACTGGCCTCCAGTTCCTTTATTGTGATTTCACTCCATTGCCCCATGTAGGTAGCGGTGGTCTGTCAGTGGCACAATTTTGCCCTCTCCAGCCCAGAGACTGTATAAAATATGACAGGAGAAGCGTTACATATATAAAATACGAGGATGAAAAATGAAGTTTACACATGAGAAAAGGAAACAATTGGAATTAAAATAAACCAAAAAGTGTGGTTTCAAAGGGCACATTTACATCAAATCCACTTATAATGAAAGTGACACTCAACGAAGGTGAACCACACAAACATTGCACAAAAACTGCATTCATGGTATGAAAGCCACATGGGCGACGACACTGAACACAAGCCACACACAGCGAGCACCAAAACACGACAGAGAGCAAATGGATTAAAACTGGAAAGATATGCCAAGAGCGAGGAGGTCAGAGAGGAAAGAGAGGGGAGAGAGAGAGCAGTCGGTGGAGGACAGGCAGAGGCAAAAGGAGGGAGCCGGTAGCACACCTAGGGGGAGGGGATGTGGAATGTGGGGAAGGGAGCAACCCAAGAGGTAGCACAAGTACTGGGAAAGGAAAAGATAGAGAGCTAAGAGGGAGGAAACACACAGGGAGGGAGAAAAGGAGAGGGAGCCCTGGGAGGAGGGGATAGGAAGAGGAGGATTAGATTTGGAAGGAAGAAAAAATATTGGGTTGAAGCAATCTGGGATGGAGAGACACTGGAAGTTCCTTTGGGAGAGAAGGTGGTAGGTGTGGAGATGAAGAGAGGGTGGGACATGTAAGTGGAGGAGCTGTATCTGGTGGCTAACCATGGATGGTAAGGAGATGGGGTGTCCACACAAGGTGAAGTCGAGGGTGAGGCTTAGATATTTCAAGGTGTGAGTAAGTTGGCTGGGATGGTCATAGATCATGAAGTAGAAATCATGGAGCCGGGAGGAGGAGGTGATGCGTCCTATAATTATTGCCTGGGTTTTGGGAAGATTCATCTGAAGGAGCCATTGGTAGCACCAAGTTGTAAACTGGTATATGTGGGTTTGGAGGGAGCACGGGGACTATTGAAGGAAGGAGGGAGGGCAAGAAAGGTGGTGTCATCAGCACATCGAAGGAGATGGATGGGTGGGAGTGATTTGAGCATATCAGCAGTGTACAGAAGAAAACTGAGGGGAGAAAGGGTGGAGCCTTAGGGTGAAGGTATGGGAATTGGCATTATGGATGGTGACATAGGAAGGATGGAGGGGGAGCAAGGAGGTAATGAAACTAACTAAGGAGATACGGATTTTTGGAGTTTGAAAAGGAGTCTGGAATGCCATACATCGCCATAGGTGTTCTGGAGGTCGGGGGAAAAAAATGCAGCAGAGTGACAGGAGTTAGGCTGGAAGGAGAGGAGATGGGTAAAGTTGAGGAGCTGGTCATCAGTGGAGAAGGAAGGCCAGAACCCACACTGGGTAAGAGGGAGAGAGTGGTGTTGACTTAGGTGGTGATAGACATGGCAGGAGAGGATGGACACAAAGAAGTTACTGAACACAGAGTGAGACATATGGGGTGACAGGAAGAGGTGGTGAAAGGGGATTTGTTGGGTTTGAGGAACAACAGGATGCAGAGGTCTTCACCAGTCAGGATGAAAGCCAGTGAAGAGGATGTTGTACAGGATGTCAAGGAAGGAGAGAGGGTATTCCTTGATCTGGCAGTAGGTGATGCAATTGTGACTGGGGCAGTGTTGTATTTGTAGATGAGGATGAGTTTATTGTTGTGTGATGCGATATGGATGTCCAATTCTGAGGGCAGTAATTGATCAGAGTACCAGAAGCTGGGAACAGACAGTGATATCACTGCAGTCAATGACGTCTTTGACAAGGGAGTAATCAGTAACGGTGATTGTGAGTGGAGAGGACTTTGGAGAAGAGGGAAGCAAAATAGCTAGTCTTATTGAGGGTAGTTGTCATGAAAGAGTGGGTAATGTGGGATGGACCAGTATTTGGAGGAGTTCACAGGGAGGGTGGGGTTGAGCTTTCTGCACTTACAGGACTAGTCCTGGCGTTTCTTTGCTGTTAGATTTTGAACATGTCTTTGTATGCCAGTGGTGGAGGAGTGTGACCGAGTTACGAATGTGGAGGAAGGAATGGTACAGCTGGCATGATTCATGGGTCAGAGTAAGGCCTGTGGTAGAGGGGTAGGACGGTGGAGGTAGATGGTTTTGACGGGAATGTCAGCCACCACAGCGGAGAGATGGTCTTCTGGAGAAAGGACGTGGTGTGAGCAATGTCATCAGGATGGTGGATGGGGAGGGGGTGGTTTCCGACCTGGGTGTCGATGGATTCCTGGTAGGCATTCCAGTCAAATAGTAGTAGTCATGAATAACATGGGAGAAGTGACGTGGTAGGGAGCTAGGGAAGTGCGAGGTGTAAAGGAGATGTGAGAAGGACTGGGAGGTGGTCAGTGCCAATGGGAACTAGGACGTCTACAGTGACATGCCCAAGGAATTTGGGGGAAGCAAGAATGATATCAGGGCTGGTGCTACTTTTGGGATGAGTATGGTGAGGGAGGGGGCTAGGTTCCCCTAGAGGGTTAAAAGGAACAGAAGCCACCAGTGGAAGATGGCAGGGTCATGGCTAAGGATGTTAACATCTGCAGCAATCACTTAGGTGGAGAAGGTATGATCAGCTTGGGAGAGGAAATTATAGGGAATGGGAGCAGCAGGGCAGACATATATGGTGGCACAAGTGATGGTGACAGTGGGGAAAAAGACGCTGAGAATAAGGTGTTCAGTAGGTTCAAGGAGCAGGGGTTGTTTCGGATTCCACCTTGCGCTAAGGGACAGGGAACATCAGTACAGTGAAAGACATAGGGAGAGGTGTGTAGAATGTGTTGAGGTTGGCAGTATGCTTCATTGAGGATGATGGCGTCAACCTGTTGCCAGGAAAGGGTATGCATGAATAGACACTTATTGGCAGGGAAGGAGAGGATGTTTTGATGAGAGAGAGAGGAAAGGCAAGGAGGGTGGGCAAGAGAGGCTTAGATGATGGTGGTGAGGCAGGTAAAGATGAAGTGGGCTTGCTTGTGAGAGCAGGTGGCATAGGTGTTTGGGTAAAAAACAGAACGGGCAGTGGGGGAGATCTGCTGTAGGGTGTGTGGGTATTTGAAAGGGGTTGATCAATGGGACAAATGAGGATTCTGCGCTCTGGTTTGGTGTGAAGGGTGGTCTTCGACTGCTGGGGTGAGTGGAATAAATTGTAGGGGAGGAGGGGTTGATCAGTAGGACAAATGAGGTCACTGAGCACTGGTTTAGTGGTTTCACCTTACATTTAAAGGAATAGGTGAGATCATTACATGTATTACAAAAAGGAGGGGAGGCGAGTTTGGGGCATTCTTTGACAAAATATGATGGTTTGCAGTGGAGGCAGGTGGGAGGATTTTTACAGGAAGAGGTACGGTGATCGTTGTAGTCAGGCACTTTTGGCACCAGTAGGACTATAGTGGTGAATAGGAAAGGTCAACAGGGTGACAGCCATTATAGATAAGAGCTCCCTGGGAGAGCAGGTGGCCGATGGATGACAGGAATCCTGTGAGGGTCTTATTTTAAACGCAGCGAGTGGGACATATTTCTAAGACAGGGTGTGTGTTCAGTTCCGCCAACACCTCTGCCTTTGTGTCCATGGAGCTGAGCTTCGCGATCATGGTGGTGAAGGATGGAGGACAGCAAGGAGGTTGGGGTTGGCAGGGCAAGAAGGAGGTAATCAGGAGTGTAAGGGTGGCATGGGTCCCAAAGTGATATTGATCTTTTAGAAGAGGTCAGTGAAGATGGAGGGATTGGGGTTTTGATGAGGAAAGAGTGCTTGCAGGGAATAACTTGGGAAAGGGAGGCACTGGGGGAGTATTTGTGGATTTATAAGATGAGGGTGCAGACGTAAGGAACTTGTGGTTGGGGCAATGTGTAGGAAAGTGTACATGGTGGGGAGTACTGTCGATGGGAGGGTGAGAAGGGGAAGGACAGGTGGCGGCCTTTTGGTGGAGGGGCAGGATTGGGGTTGACAGTACGCCGTTTAGGGGTTTTTGTGGTGAGAGCAGCATGGGAAGATGGGAGAGAAATGGATTGAACAGGGAAGTGATGGAAGGCAGGTCCTCATTGGGGTGCAGAAGTGCCAATATGAGGTAGTGTCAATGAATCATCTGGGTTGGCTACAGTGGGCTGGTGGCCTATGACCTTGCCTGGTGAAAGACATGCTGGAGCTTTAGGAGACTGCAGAGGGGGGCCAACTTTTGAGGACAGCTGGAAGGGGCGGGAGTGGGAGTGGGTGGATATAGGTGGGGATACAATACGAGGGAGGAAACAGTAATGATGGGAACCTTGACCTAAGGAGAGGGGCCGGCGGACATGCTCCTTGAAGTGATGGTTGATGCACGGGAAGATGAGGTGTATTTATAGTGGTGTTTGGCTGTCCAAAACGATGAGTGGGGAGACGACTCAAAAGACAAAGACGAAGACGAAGAAACAACACGGCGATAGCGACGGCGACGGCAAAGCCGGCAGCGGCGGCGGGCAGCCGGCAGCAGAAGCCGAAGCGGCGGGCGAAGGAGAAGCAACGTCTCCCAGAGCTGGGGCGCCGGCCTAAGTACAGCCCACGGCAACGGGATCCAGGCGGTCTTGCCTGCATAAGAATGAGCTCTGTGGGGCCAGCGACATCTCTCCCCGCTTAAGTCGCTATTTGGCGGTCGTGTGTTGTCTGCTAGTAACTCGGTCACCAGAGCAGCTAAATTCTGGCTGTGTAGGCGTTACGTCTACGATACAGCAGTTGGGGAAAGTTATTCCATGTTTTCTTTCGACAAGCGTTCTATAGTCTTCCTTTACTGCACCAGTGGATTCAGCAATGCCACTTAAGTATCTACTATTGTTGATGGTACTACCATCTCAGATCATGTGTTTGTATGCATCGTTGCCGTGATTATAAATAAGTAAAACATATGGTGAAAATAAGGTTATATTGTCCATAAAAGTCTCTCGTCAAAGACGTAAATCAAATAACTCTTAAATTTCTACTGCGTAATGAAAGTATTGCAGCAAGTGATTTCCACGTGATGTATCCTGTCTCTTCGGGGAACCTGTTTGCTTGGAGGGGAGGGGGGTCGGGGAAGTGGTGGGGAGAACATTGTTTCATTGTATCATCAACGACGGTCGCAACGCGTGGGTTGCGAATGTACAGTGACACCTTACTCACAAAAGTACGTAACTGCTCCTTGGATTTATACTGAACAGACTTTCATGAAGGTTCATCAATAGTCAGGTACCTTTCCTAATAAAGCGACACTGCAAGGAAAATTTGCCCCTGGTCTTCAGTTGTATTAGCAAACATACTTTTGAAATATCACAAGAGGAAGTGGACTGTTTGGAAAATGTGGGAAGACACGGAAAGTAAAGTACATAATTGTGAAACTGGCTTTCTGAAGTCGAACACTGGTGAGAAATCATACCACTAATCAGATACATCATAATGTTCTATTGATGAAGCACCAGCTGAAGTTCAAAGCATTCTTCAGGGAGAATCAATGTAAATCATAGTGAGATCCTGCTGACTAATGGTGTCCATTTGATGTTCACTAAGGATGTAGGTAATGCTAAAATGAATGTAACAGGACACAGTTCTTTTTAGGAGGTAGACAAATGTAAAGAGTAATCAAAAATGTTGAACACTTCAATAAATGTATAAGCAAAGTAACGTCGAAGAAAGCTGAATCACAGAAAAAAATAAGGAAATTGGCCTACGAAAAAGGGAAATTAAACATGTTAATGTAATGAAAACACTGAAGCAACACAAGACCCTTTGAATTTACCTCAGTAGGAATTGTAAGGAAGCAATGATTAACATGTAATTGCAGGAAATCTATGAAGAAGTTGTCTTCAGATGGGCAGATTCACAGAAGAATCGAAAGAAAATTCAGGAAATTATAAGCGAAGGCATCAACCTTAAGAGAGTATAAGGAATACAACTCTTAAGTATGACTAGGGACTGTTTACTTACAGGGAGTACACTGAGTGCCTTTAAGATGGCGAGCAAAAGATTGGTGAAGTCACAGTAGATGAAATGGTTGTCCATTTAGAAGTCATAGGGGATCAAGCATTAGAGTCCGAGGTTGGCTGTGTTTTGCAAGAGGAACGATGGAACAGGGAACGGATTACACTGATACACAATTTATAAAATCTACAACACTAGCGAAATGTCGTTGGATTTTCAAAAGAGTATGGTCCACACAATCGCAAAGAATCAGCAGCAGACTAACACGAGAACTACCGGCCATTCGGCATTACGTGTCATGCATTCGGGATGCTGATCAAATTAACGTTCAGGAAAATGGAAAAGCGAATTGAAGATGTATTTCATGACGACATCCTTGGCCTTAGTAGCGGCAGATGCGCCAACTAGGCTATTCTGAAGTAGTAGTTGTTAACCAAACCAAGCGTGAAGAACTTTAAGACATCTCCACAAGATCTGTTGACTAGAAAATCCGTTTGACACTAATCCATCGTAAATTTTGTTTATATCCGCAGAAAAATTGGCATAAATAACACGAAATACAGTATGAAAAAGAATCAAGGTGGACAATAACAGAGAAAGAAATGAAAGTGGTCGTTCTATAACAAACAGAGCCACGTGGGGCAGTGGTTAGCACAATGGACTGATATTCTGGAGAACTATGGTCCAAATTCGATTCCAGTCATCCTGATTTGGTTTTCCGTGATATCTGTAAAGATTAGCAACAATTACAGGAGAAGAACTCTGTCCCAAGCGCGAAATAAATATTCTGAATAAACCAAAGAAGGACGAATATACTAATGAGTACCAGTAAAGAATTTAGCGGCAGACTGTCGTGTTTATACGTAACTAGCTGAAGAGACCTTACATTGCCTGGGTATTTATTTATTTCTGTCTGCTATTAGATCTTCTCCTTCTCACTCCTCTCTGTCTGTCTTCTCCTTCACCCTCCCTCTGATCATCTCCTCTTGCTCCCTACATGTCGACAACATCATTCCCTCTCTCTGCACCCATCATCTTCTCCAGCCTCTCTCTAATCATCCCCTCTATGTTAATCTCCTCCCTCCTTTTCCTGTCGAACTTTTTTTCCCTCTCCATTACCCCCACCCCTCTCTGTCTCTGTCCATCTCCGCTAGCCCTCTTTCTTTCCACCGTCTCAACCCTCCACTCTCTGTCCATCTCCTCCTTACTGTCTCCATATCGACCTTCTCCTCCCTTTCTCTCTACCAATCCGCTCCTCCCCCTCTGTCCATTTGCTCCTTTCCCCTTCTAGTCCCATCTCCTCCTCCCCCTCTCTTAGTCTCCTCCTCTCTCTCTGTCAATCTCCTCATTCCCCTCTCCCTGTCCATTTCCATCCCTGTCCTTTCTGTTTCTATCTCATCTCCTCCTCCTACCTGTCTCTGTTCACCTCCCCCTCTTTCCTTTTGCTGTCGATCTTCATCTCTCCGATCTCTCCATTCCGCCTCTCCAATCCTTACTATAGCTCTGCCCATCTCCACCTCCTTCTGTCGGTGGCAATCTCCTCTTTCCTCCTCACTGTCTGTGCATATTCTCGTCCTCCCTTCTTTCTTCACGTTATCATATTCACCCCAAAAGAAGGGTGGTGGTTCTTCATCCTATAGCGTTTCTTTCCAGATTGTAGCTAATATGTGTACCAAATTTATTTGAAATAGTACCACAGGTTTAGGATAAACATTTTACCCATGTATTTTCTCGCATACGCACTTATCATTTATATTTCACGCCCATTTAACATATTACATACGTATTTGTACATGTATTTAACTTGTATGTCTAACGAATTTCGACCTGCAGTTTCATTGTCCCTCAGCTATATGTTTATGACGTCGAATCTCCGGAACTATGTGCTGTACAACGATATAATTTTGCAAGCACATACAGACCTACTCTCTGAGAAATGTTTTGTAAATAGAGTTAGTAGTAACGAACTAATAAATACAAACGTGATGCAATAGGCTGCTGTTTCTCATGCTTCTCAGTATTTATATCGTCATATCTCTTGAATTATGTGTCTTATAATAATATTTTTTTGTCGGTACATTTAGGGGCATACGTGGATGATGTCTGCTAAAGTACTGCAAATACTGTTTGTATCAGGGACGTAACTAATAAAAATCTCATACATGATACAGTTTTACACGGATCCTAGTATTTGACGCCATCTCTCCTGAACTATGTGACATGCAATCATAGTTTTTTGTCTGTACATTCAGCGACACTTGTGGATAACTTTTGAGGAAAGTGTTTTGAATAGAGTTAGTAGCAAGATGTAATAAATTTAAACGTTTTTAATTCAGTGTTTATGACGTTGTATCTTATGAACTAATCGTGGCAGAATGACAGATTCAGTGGTATACATGAGTAGTGTCCGCAACATGTCACGGTTACAGTTTGAAGTAAAGAAGAAATTAATTAAAACGTCAGGCTTCATGTGGCAATTTTACTATATGAACAGCGAAAACATAGTAAGTGACAAAGTTTTTTTTCCTTTCACCACTTTGTGGGGCTTCATAATCGATAAAAAGTTCCTTGAGTACTTGGGATTATGTATAATGTTTGTTACATGCCTGTAAGTGCTCTCGTTCTGAAATACTGGATTCCTGAAGTGTTGTTATTCTCTCGTCGTGGGGCACACTGCTTCTTCAAAACTGGTAGTCGAAATACGCGGCCACAGATCTATGAAAATACCGGATAGTGTATGTAGGAGTATTGACAACCTCTTTAACAAAACCGTATACTTTTCTACGAATTTTTCAGTTATTTCGTGTTAGATAAACCGTCAAGATGAATTTGAACGGCGTTATTCATTTTACCAGATTTACCGGCCGTTGGCGGGCTGCATAATGTCTTCGTGTCCAAAATTAATAGCCCATATCATCTCAGCGATGCATGTAGCTTCAAAGATGATGGATCAAAGAAATGGCGTTCACGCGACTGCTACTCTGACAAGAGCCATGACACAAAAATTCCACACGAGTGAAAAGTAGGATTTTTTTCACTTTTGCGTGGGGTGCCTGTGTCCTTCTGTGAGCTGTACAACATTTACATAAATTTGCACTCTGACGTTCTTGACGTATCACTTGTGGTTATTTCGGAGGAACTCTCGTACGAATATTTGAAGATCATGAAGAAGCTATGAACAACTTCTGTTATCCTGGAAGAAAAATAAAATGTTTTGGCAGTAGAAAGGAAAACACAATTGTCAGAACAGCGCAGACACAGTGTGCATTCTGCGGCGAACTAAGAAGTGTGCAAAAAAAAAAAAAAGTTCAAATTTCTCTGAGCACTATGGGACTTAACTTCTAAGATCATCAGTCCCCTAGAACTTAGAACCGCTCGGCCACACTGTCCGGCTAAGTGGCTAAGTGTGCCAGTATCAAACAAAGACCTAAATTTGCGAATTAATTTGGTGAGATGCGTCTAGAGCTGAGAATTTTGTGGTAATGAATCATGGACTTTTGGTAAACCATGGATGATGAAGATCTATAAGTTTGTGACTTGGCGCTCCAGAAAGACTCCTGAAATAGCTGCATACTGTAGTTATAAGAAACGCGAGGAGATAGAATATAAAGAAATCGTTAACTAGACAAAGAGACACGATGATAATATACATTATCTGACCCAAAGTATCCGGGAACCATATGTAACGCGGAGATGACCACTAGATGTCAGGAGAGGCGGAACTGAGAGAATGAAAGAAAGGGGGGGGGGGGGGGAGGGCGGGGATATTGTGCTGATAGCACTTAAACAGTCAGGGGAGCTCAGTAATTTCAGCATCAGGGACATTTCAGCCCATCTAAAGCTGCCCAAGTGGCCCTGTTGGCAACGTGATTCGTGATTGTGAAGAGGGAATGCTAAGAAACGATCAATTCCAAACAAAGACCAGGAACACATCATCTACTGACGGAAACGTAAAAAGATTTGCAGGAAATCAGCGAAAGAAATCTTTGCACCAACTAAAGCGAACATTTGGTAAACATTAGCAAAAGAATCGGAATATTCTCCCACTGAGATCCCCGGAACTGCCAAAGGGTAGGTGAGAAAAATATTGAATAACCAACAGCAATAGAAAATGTCGTGTAACGGAAGTAGGATTCGCTATGAGTAGGACGGTAGAGCGGAGAGTATGTTACCGTTGACAGTTCAGTGATAGGTTTGCTCTTATCAAAAGCGGCAGCAAACCAACACCGAGAACGATAGTTCAGGCACACATACCTACGTCGGAAGCTGAAGATAAAGACACTGTATATGGCGATGTTGAAGAGTAATGCAGTACGTAAAGGGTGTAAACAATAGGCAAAAAAGTGGGATTCATAAGCCCTAAGGTATGAAGAAATACGTTTTAAAATATCTAAGTCTATAAGGAATATCTCAGCAGGTAGTATAGTTGAAGAGGAATGGGCATTTCTAAACAGGGGTCTCTGAGAAAATGGAAAGAAAAGTACAGGTACAAAGAAGGTAACTGCGAAGAAACCCTTGGTAATGGCAGAAATGCTTCAGTTGATCGATGGAAGTAGGTAGTATAAAAATGCTCAGGGAAACTAAGTAATACAGAAATGCAAGTCGCTGAGGAAATAAATAAA
This sequence comes from Schistocerca gregaria, assembly GCF_023897955.1. Classification (NCBI taxonomy): domain Eukaryota; kingdom Metazoa; phylum Arthropoda; class Insecta; order Orthoptera; family Acrididae; genus Schistocerca; species Schistocerca gregaria. Next base: position 13,231,911 of record NC_064925.1, on the reverse strand, counting down.
TAAGAGGTGCAAGGAGGCTAAGACGAAATGGCTGCAAGAAGAATGAGAAGAAACTGAAACAGAAATGACTGTCGGACATAAGAAGATCAAAACAGCCTTCGGTGAAATTAAATGCAAGGGTGGTAACATTAAAAGTGCAAGGGGGAATCCTCTATTAACTACAGAGGAAAAAGCGTATAGCAAGACTGCACTGTTGTTTCTTCTCTAGATTGTCGTACAGATGACAAAATGGTAGCTATCGAAATAGATGACGGATAGGAGAACAATAAAAATCGTTCAAAAGAGGAAAGGCGGCTGGAGCTAATGGGATACCAGTACGATTACATAGAGTACGCGAAGGAGCATCCCCCCTTCTTGCAGCGGTGTACCGTAAGTTTCTAGAAGAGCGTAGCGATCCAGAGGATTGGAAAAGGGCAGAGGTCATCCCCGTTTTCAAGAAGGGACGTCAAAGAGATGTGCAGAACTATAGATCTATATCTCTAACGTCGATAAGTTGTAGAATTTTGGAACACGTATTATGCTCGATTATAATGACTTTTCTGGAGAGTAGAAATCTACTCTGTAGGAATCAGCATGGGTTTCGAAAAAGATGATCGTGTGAAACCCAGCTCGCGCTATTCGTCCACGAGACTCAGAGGGCCATAGACACGCTTTACCAGGTAGATGCTGTGTTTCTTGATTTCCGCAAGGCGTTCGGTACTGTTCCCCACAGTCGTTTAATGAACATAGTAAGAGCATATGGACTCTCAGACCAATTGTGTGATAGGATTGAATAGTTCCTAGATAACAGAACGCAGCATGTCATTGTCAATGGAGAGAAGATTTCCGAAGTAAGAGTGATTTCAGGTGTGCTGCAGGGGAGTGTCGTAGGACCGTTGATACTCACTATGTGGATAACATCAGAAGTTCACTGAGGCTTTTGAGGACGATGCTGTAGTATATCGAGAGTTTGTAACAATGGAAAATTGTACTGAAGTGCAGGAGGATCTGCAGCGAATTGACGCCTGGTGCAGGAAAGGCAATTGAGTCTCAGTGTAGACAAGCGTAATATGCTGCGAATACATAGAAAGAAATATACTTCATCATTTAGCTACAATATAGCAGGTCAGCAGCTGGAAGCAGTTAATTCCATTAATTATCTGGGAGTAGGCATTTGTAGTGAGTTAAAATGGAAAGACCAGATAACATTACTCGTCGGTAAAGCAGATGCCAGACGGAAATTCATTGGAAGAATCCTAAGGAAAGGTAATCCGAAAACAAAGGAAGTAGTTTACGGTACACTTGTTCGCCCACTGCTTGAATACTGCTCGCTGGTGTGGGATTCGTACCAGGTAGGGTTGATAAAAGAGAGAGAGAGAAGATCCAACGGAGAGCAGCGCGCTTCGTTACTGGATCAATTAGTAATCGCGAAAGCGTTACGGAGATGATAAATAAACTCCAGCGGAAGACTCTGCAAGAGAGACGCTCAGTAGCTCGGTACGGGATTTTGTTGAAGTTTCGAGAACATACCTTCACCGAGGAGACAAGCAGTATATTGCTCCCTCCTACGTATATCAATCGAAGAGACCATGAGGATAAAATCAGAGAGATTAGAGCCTACACAGAGGAATACCGACTATCTTTCTTTCCACGAACAAAACGAGACTAGACTAGAAGGGAGAACGGAGAGAGGTACTCAAGGTACCCTCCGTCACACACCGTCAGGTGGCTTATGGAGTATGGATGTAGATGTGGATGTAGATGTAGATGTAGGTGGAAAGAGTACGCTGAATGCCTCTATGAGGGGGGAGATTTGTCGAATGTGATAGAAGAAGAAAGAGGAGTAGATTTAGAAGAGATAGGGGATCCGGTATTAGAGTCAGTAAATTAAAAGGCTTTGGAGGACTTTAAATGAAATAAGGCGAAAGGGATGGATAACATTGCATGGGAGTGTCTAAAATTATTATTGGAAGTGACAACAAACGACTATTTATGTTGGTGTGTAGAATATATGAGTCTGGCGACATACTATCTGACCTTCGGAAAAATATCATCCACACAATTCCGAAGACGGCAAGTGCTGACAGGTGTGAGAAGTATCACACAATCAGCTTAACAGCTCATGCACCCAAGATGCTGTTAAGAATAATGTACAGAAGAAGTGAAAAGAAAACTGAGGATGTGTTAGTTGATGATCAGTTTGGCTTTGGGAAAGGTTAAGACACCAGAGAGGCAATTCTGACGTTGCGGTTGGTAATGGAAGCAAGACCAAAGAAAAATCAAGACATCTTCTTAGGATTTGTCAACCTGGAAAAAGCGTTCGACATTGTAAAATGATTCAAGATTTTCAAAGCTATGAGCAAAATATGTACAAGAGTCAAGAGGGAATAATAACAGTGGAAGACCAAGAACGAAGTGTTCTGATTAAGAAGCGAGCTAGGCAGGGATACACACTTTCGCCCATTCTGTTCAGTCCATACATCGAAGAAATAATGATGGAAATGAAACATAAGCTCAGGAGTGGCATTAAAATTCCAGATGAAAGGATATCAGTGATATGATTCGCTGGAGGCATTATTATCCTCAGTGAAAGTGAAGAAAGATTACGTGATCTGCTGAATGGAATGAACAGTCTAATGAACGCAGAATATGGACTGAGTGCAAATCGAAGAAAGACGGAAGTAGTGTGAAGTAGCAGATATGAGAACAGCGACAAACTTAAGATCGGGATTGGTGATTACGAAATATATTAAGCTATGAAATTCTGCTACCTAGGCCACATAAAAACCTATGACGGACGGCGCAAGAAGGACAGCAGAAGCAGACTAGCACTGGCAAAAAGGACACTCCTGGCCAAGAGAAGTACTGGTATCAAACATAAGCCGTAGCTTCAGACATAAATTTCTTAGTGTGGTGTCACCGCCAGACACTACACCTGCTAGGTGGTGGCCTTTAAATCGGCCGCGGTCCGGTAGTATACGCTGGACCCGCGTGTCGCCACTATTAGTGATTGCAGACCGAGCGCCGCCACACGACAGGTCTAAAGAGACTTCCTAGCACTCGCCCCAGTTGTACAACCGACTTTGCTAGCGATGGTTAACTGACTTCTACGCTCTCATTTGCCGAGACGATATTTAGCATAGCCTTCAGCTACAGTATTTGCTACGACCTAGCAAGGCGCCATTATCAGTTATTATTGATATTGTGAATCATGTAATGTCAAGAGCGACGTTCACCATTAATGGATTAAATTTAAGTATTCCATCAGCTACGTTCGTTGTTTCTAAATTCTAATTTCCTGGTCCTGTTCCAGACCTCACGCAGCCTGCGTGAGCTAAAAGGCGTGCCTTTCGGCCTCCTCTAGGAACACGGTGTTGGCTCTCCTGTCAACCACAACACTTAGAATGTACATTTACAATACAGGATTGTACGGTAGTGAAGTACGGACTGTAGGAAACCCAGAAGAGAAGAGAATCAAAGCATTTAAGGTATGGTGTTAGAGAAGAATGTTGAAAACTAGGTAGAGTGCTAAGGTAAGGGATGAGGGCTTTCTGCGCAGAATTGGAGAGGAAAGGAATATGTGCAAAACACTGACAAGAATGAGAAACAGGATGATAGGACGTCTGTTAAGACATCAGGGAATAACTTCCGTTGCACTATAGGGTGAGCTAGAGGGTAAAAACTATGAAGGAAGACAGAGATTCGAATAGATCCAGCAAATCATTAAATATGTAGTTTACAAGTGCTGCTATGAGATGAAGAGGGTGTCACAGGAGAGGAAATCGTGGCGGGCCACAGCGAACCAGTCAGGAGACCGACGACCATGAAAAAGATCATTCATCTCTTGTTCCGAGAACAGATTCGGTGCCCAGTGTAATTTGGAGGGAAAGATCCGATTCCTTTCGTGTACACTCGTCAGATGAATAAGTGAACAATAATTGCAATACATTAAAAAGTTCTTTGGATCCTCTCGTCCACGTCCAGGTCTTTGCAAAAGGACCACGTGCTCCATAATGTCTGGATGTCGACATACATCAGCAATGACTTAATCAAAGGAACACTCCACAACCTGCAGGGAACCACCAATGTCTATATTCTTCTGTTCTGCAAATATGTGAAAACAGTTGAAGAAAATGCCATGAGTGTGTAATGCTGCACCACTATGCAACCAGGCAACACATTCCATTTGGGACTGTAACGTAAAGAAGGTATTGGAGCGAATTCTCTGTGCTTAATTTCTACCTTGCCAGTCAGTGCGATAGGTCTTGTACATCTCTGGCAGACGGCACGGAAACTTCTAAAGAAACATGAAACTGTTAACAGCGATGTCTTTGGACTACTTGTTCTTACAGGAGAAGTCTCATCTGAACATTGCCTGACGATGTTTAAATGAAGCATAATCGATAAAGTATATTAAATTTTATCAGTTTTATCTGTTTAAGTAAGTTTCTTTATTTTGAAACAATCGATGATATTCTGCCACTGACTTTACGTCTATGATTACCGAGTTTTCATTGTTTTCTCTCTTTTGTCCTACCAAATAAGAGTCATCAGTAATCCAAAGCCGCCTTTATCTCTTCAGAGTTTGATTTCCCTCTCATCGAAGGGGATCAATGGCGACTACTTTGCGCTCAATTACCCATTCACGTTGGGTACCCAAATCGATGACGCCCTATTACTGGGAAGTTCAATATGTAACGATGCTTCCCTGTCATCGGTAGGCACTCACTTCGATGTTCCTCATTAAACGCGCAAGGCTGGTCATTTAATTTGAAATACCATGAACTCGGCACGTAGCAAAGGTCACACTGGCGTGAAGTGCTCACCATGCTTCGCTATGAGGACGATCACCGCTTCAGAGAATCATCATCTACATTGTCTGTGTAACAAACGAGTTCGCAGAGGGTTTCCTATTAAGAAATTGCATTTGCTTTAATGTGTGTTTCAGTCCGTAGTCGCAATTTTTTGTTTTGCCAATTGGCTACCAGTTTCAGTACACAGTACCATTCTCGGTCCATCCTGAGATAAGTACATTGATAGAACAGTAATGCAAGAGATACTTCCAAATATTTTTCTCTATGATAGCAAACTTCTGATATGTACTAGGGGGCTGAGAAGCATATCCACGTATCTACGAGATCGGCCACTTTGATGTATTTACTTCAACGCTATCATGGAAAACCAGTTTATTGAATCAAAAACAGTGGTACTCCAATTCTTACCCGTTCTGCTGATAGCGTCTGGCGTATCCAAAAATTCACTTTAATATTTAACATCACAGTAACCTATTGCCTCTTGCGCCATCCTGACTCCATTTGCACCTCGATGGCATAACAGCGTAAGTGCAGATACATGCTTTTGTCACTAAACAATGGCTGTTTACTTTTAGATACGTGCCCAAAATGCAGACCAACCTGTAGCCTTCTACATACAAGCCTTAACAACAGAGCCTATCCATTAATGTGCTCCGTGGAACACATCAAATCATTGTTAGTTTCACCTTTCAAGTTTCTGTTGTTGCGCAGTCAACATGTTTTCCAGAGAAAGAAGAATTCGTAAACCTTTGAAGAATCAGCGTTGTACTAGGGAAGAAAATTAGCGCTCATCTACCTTACACAACGTGCTTTGAGCACCAGGTAACCACTATTTTGCAGGTTGTGGTAAGTTTCATTGCTCACAGTAAATCACCCATTATCGTATTAGCTAAATCTAGAAATAAAAAAATTTATGGGCGGGCAGGAATGCTGCACGTGTGCGGTGCACTTGCACGCGTGCAGTTAACAGGTGTTCTGAGTGCACACAGGGGCAAGCTGGCCACCCGCTTATCTCCCCTCCCTACCATACCTTCTGTCCGGTCCTTCCTCTGCAATGCGTTTTGTTTCCTAGCTTGCTTTATTCAATGAAGGAATGAGATTAGTAGGAGTGCTTGAAAGATATCGTGGTTTGAAAGAGTACCTATTACCTACGAAAACTTTTTTTAAATTATCACAGGTGTAGTGCAACAAAATAAGGTTAGAAAGAGTGCTTGAAAGATGTCGTGTTTTGACAGAGTACCTATTACCTACGATACGTTTTATTTAATTATCACAGGTGGAGTGGAACAAACTTTCTACATACAGAAAAACAAAAACAGTTACTTAAATTTTCATCACTGATGTTTGCTGTTAACCGACACTTACAAATTCAGCAAATGGTTTTCCAGCTCTCGCTATATTAAACGCAATCTTATAACTTGCACGTACCGCTGGACTATTATTTTTGTCGGCCTGAAAAATTGAAAACAGTGCTCCATAAAATGTCAAATCAGTTAGATGAGAGACATGAGGAAAGGAAGTCGCAGATCTCTCGTGACCACAGGAACTACGACAGATTCATCTGGTATCGTCAGATCGCTCTTCTTAAGCTCCGTCAATTTCCCCATCCGCTCAGAATCCGACAATAAATTCTACTCGTCCTTGTGAAATGTATTATAATGGCCTTGAATACTAAACTTCTGCTGACCAGCGAGAATACTGCCATATATTAAACATTTCGAATTTTCACGTTTTTGCACAGAGAAAAAATGATTCTCCCATTACTTTTTAAAAGATAGCAAATCTCCGCTCCTCCGTTTCCTTGTTTCACTCAGCATTTTCCGGTTCTTGAAATACAACGTTCACTACGTAGTGATCGCTACGCATCAACGTCCGCAGCTTAGCCTGGCACTGCACTGCCGCAACCTGCCTGATGTCGCCACCGCCCCAGTCGACGGTTGCACGCGAGCAGCACACGTGCAGCGCTGTGCGCTCATGAGCCGCATGCAACGTTTGCCCGCCCCTCATCTAGATAATTAAGTAGGGTGTACACAGTTGCTAGTTAAAGCCATTTGCTAATGCGCATGTTCGTAGTTGTGTTGCAGAAAACGATAGCCATAATAAAGAAAGCAATTCCGTGACAGTTCAAGACACCTAAAATCAGTGAAACAGATTTCAAATTTCTCATCTGATGTCTCCTTAAAGGATCCTAATTATCAGAGAAAAACAAAGGACCATAGCGACAACAGTGATGGTACGTACAATTCGACAGAATAGGTCGGGGCTGCAAGGATGACCATAAAATTACTTGTACAGAATTAATTACCCAAACAATTTGTGTTGAGTTATTAATGCTATGTTTCACAACATTGTACAGCAGTAGACTAGAGACTAACGTGAACAACAAAGAATATTTGATCAGAAGTTTTCCTTATAAAAAACAAAAAAGCTAGCAATATACAAGTACCTTTTAGCTGCCATTAATGCTTACCTCATAAATTTTAGAATATTCATTTTGTATATTTTGCCCCCATATATTACGTTCCCTCTGTAAGTTGCGGTTTTAACAATTCTTTAAGATCATCCTAAGACTTCTCTTCATAAATCGTTAAATACTGCACCTCTGCCATATCCTGAGGGACAAACCACTGCTACTGGCAAACCAAATGTGACCTTTGAAGAAGAGTAGAAAGTTGTCACTAAATGAAAAATGTGAAGAAGGGAATCAGAATCAGATTTTAGATCAAGATGTTTCAAAATTCTTCAATAATAATAGAAACCTGACTTTTTCCCTCTACGTCTCAATACTTCCGTCTTCCTCCGATTTGCCCTTAGTACATATTCTGTGCTCATTAGACTGTTCATTTCATTCAGCAGATCATGTAATCCTACTTCACTTTCACTAGGGATAGTAATGTCACCAGCGAATCGTATCAGTGGTATCGTTTTCTCTTTAATTTTAATTCCATTCCAGAACCTTTCGTTTCCATCATTGCTTCCTAGATGTACAGAGTTAACAGTAAGGGGGGAAAGACTACATTCCTGTCTTACACCCTTTTTAATCCGAGCGCTTCGTTCTTGGTCGTCCATTCTTATTATTCCTCTTGGCTCTTGTACATATTTTATATTACAAGTCTCTCTCTTTAGCTTACCCCTGTTCGTCTCAGAATTTCGAACATCTTACATCATTTTATATTGTCAGACGCTTTTTCCAGGTCGACATGTCTTACGAATATGTCTGGATTTTTCTTTAGTATTGCAACCACTGTCAACCGCAACGCCAGAATCGCCTCTCTGGTAACTTTACCTTTTCTAAGCCAAACTAATCATCATCTTACGCATTCTCAATTTTCTTTTCCAGTCTCCTGTATATTACCCTTGTCAGCAACTTGTATATATAAGCTGATTGTGCGATAATTCTCGAAATTGACAGATCTTGCTGTCTATGGAATTGGATGTTGATATTTTTCCGTAAGTCACATGGTATGTCACCAGATTCATACGTTCTATACAGCAACGTGAATAGTCGCTTAGTTACCACTTCCTCAAACGATTTTAGAAATTCTGATGAAATGTTATACATCCCTTCTGCCTTATTTTATTTTAAGTCCTCCAAAGCTCTCTTAAATTCCGATTCGAATATTGGATTCCCCATGTCTTCTAAATCCTGTTTCTTCTTGTATTGTATCAGACAAATCTTCCCACCCACAGAGGCCTGCAATGAACTCTTTCCAAATACCCGTTCACTCCTCTGCATTTAACAATAGCTCTCTTAATGTTACCACCATTGCTTTTAATGTCACCAAAGGTTGTTATGACTTCCCTAAGCGCTGAATCAGTCCTTCCGATAATCTTTTTTTTATTTCCTACATTTTTCAAGGAGCCATTTCGTCTTGGCTTTCCTGCACTTCCTATTTATTTCATTTCTCAGCGACTTTCATTTCTGTATTCCTGAATATCCCTGACCATTTTTGTAGTTTCTTCTCTCGTTACTCCTCTGTTACTCTTGATTTCTTCGTAGTTACCTCCTTCGTACCTATTTTCCATCTCCATCTTCTTTTTTGAGATGTCCACTCCTTTTCAACTGTACTGAGCTATTCCTTATTGCTGTTTCCACATCCTTAGAGGACTTCAAATCCAACTTGTCATTTCTTAGTACTTCTGTATCCAACTTCTTTGCGTCTTGATTCTTCCTGACTAATCATCTGAACTTCAGTCTCCTCTTCATCACAACATCATTGTGATCTGATTCTATATCTGCTCCTGCGTATGCCTACAATCCAGTATCTGATTTCGAATCTCTGTCCGATCATAATGTAATCTAACTGAATTATTCCCGTATCACCTGGCCTTTTCCAAGTATACGTCCTCCTCTCGTGATTCTTGGAGTATTCGCTATTACCAGCTGAAATTTATTACAGAACTCTTTCTCCTCTCTCGTTCCCTGACCCAATTCCATATTCTCCTGTAACTTTTTCTTCTGCTTCTTCCCCTACAACTGCATTCCATAACGCGCCGCTATTAGATTTTCATCTACCTTTATGTATCGTATTACCCTTTCAGTATCCTCATATATTTTGTCTATGCCGGCCGCTGTGGCCTAGCGATTCTAGGCACTTCAGTCTGGAACCACGCGACCGCTACGGTCGCAGGTTCGAATCCTGCCTCGGGCATGGATGTGTCATGTCCTTAGGTTAGTTAGATTTGAGTAGTTCTAAGTTCTTGGGGACTGATAACCTCAAATGTTAAGTCCCATAGTGCTCACAGCAACTTTTTTTTTTTCTTATCTCTTCATCTTAAGCTTGCGACGTCAGCGTGTATACCTGAACTGTCGTTGTCGGTGCTGGTTTGCCGTCGACTCTGACAAGAACAACCCAATCACTGAACTGTTCACTGTAACACATGATTTGCCCTACCTTCTTATTTATAAGGAATTCTACTACCGTTATACCATTTTCTACCCCTGTAGATTTACCCTATACTCATCTGACCAGATATACAGGGTATTACAAAAAGGTACAGCCAAACTTTCAGGAAACATTAATCACACACAAATAAAGTAAAGATGTTATGTGGACATGCGACCAGAAACGCTTAATTTCCATGTTAGAGCTCATTTTAGTTTTGTTCCACCTACGCTCAATGGAGCACGTTATTATGATTTCACACGGGATACTCTACCTGTGCTGCTAAAACATGTGCCTTTACAAGTAAGACACAAGATGTGGTTCATGCACGATGCAGCCCCTGCACATTTCAGTCGAAGTGTTCGTACGCTTCTCAACAACAGATTCGGTGACCGATGGATTGGTTGAGGCGGACCAATTCCATGGCCTCCACGCTCTCCTGACCTCAACCGTCTTGACTTTCACCTATTGGGGCATTTGAAAGCTCTTGTCTATGCAACCCCGGTACCAAATGTGGAAACTCTTCGTGCTCGTATTGTGGGCGGCTGTGATACAATACGCCATTCTGCAGGGCTGCATCAGCGCATCAGGGATTCCATGCGACAGAGGGTGAATGGATGTATCCTCGCAAACGGAGGACATTTTGAACATTTCCTGTAACAAAGTGTTTTAAGTCACGCTGGTACGTTCTGTTGCTGTGTGTTTCCGTTCCATGATTAATGTGATTTGCAGAGAAGTAATAAAATGAGCTCTAACATGGAAAATAAGCGTTTCCGGACACATTTCCACATAACATAATTTCTTTCTTTGTGTGAGGAATGTTTCCTGAACGTTTGGCCGTACCTATTTGTGACACCCTGTATTTTTTTTTTCCTTCACTTCACCGATCCCTACTGTATGCGGTTTGTAACTTTCCATTCCCCTTCTTAGATTTTCTAGTTTGCCTGTTACATGTCAATAAACAAAGAATGTGAAGAAGGGAATGAGAATGAAATTTCGGATCAGGATGTTTCTGACAATTTCGATAATGGTGGGAAGCCGTTAGTAAGTGGAAAATGTGACGAAAGGAACGAGACAAAGATAAAACTCAGACGAATATCCTAACCTGAGAAATAGAAGAAAAATGACAGAAAGGCGAAATGGCAAACAGAGAAACATTATACTTCTGTCACAGAGGAACATATCTCATTGTCAGTAAAACCAAAGGACTACTCAAAGTGCTTACGGAATGCAGCTCTAATTTCACTTAGATCCAGACAACTAGCAGTTATATGTCAGTTTACTTTTAGCATATGCGGGTAAGTGCAGTAATAAGGATTCAACAGGCTCCTCCAGGGGGAACCTCACAAATAAATACATTTTAAGAAGATAAAGGTCTGGTAGTGCTTCTCTCTTGCAACGTTTGACTTGACTGAATCATTCGTGGACCAGGTTCTTTTAAAAAGGGATGAAGGCAACATAATGCCTAGAGATCAAAGACGACAACAGAAGCTAGGTACCGCGCGATTGCTACGGTCGCAGGTTCGAATCCGGCCTCGGGCATGGATGTGTGTGATGTCCTTAGGTTAGTTAGGTTTAAGTAGTTCTAAGCTCTAGGGGAGTGATGACCACAGCAGTTAAGTCACATAGTGCTCAGAGTCATTTGAACCACTTTTAGAAGCTAGGTATAGCTAATCACATATCGTGAAAAAAGAATTATATCTGATATCAGAACATATAGGAAGGACGTGGAGAAAGAGTACTTGCCTCAGAAGTTAAATCTTCGAAAATTGTTCATAATATATGTTGCCAAAATAGTGATAACGGCACCCTTGTAAAGGGATCTTTCACTGAAAAATATTTAATTCTGAATTTAAATTATCCTTCCACGTATCTAAAATGAATCCTGTGATACATGTTACAGCCTTTCTCATATGAGACGAGATACGGGCAGAAGTAAAGCTGTGAGGAGCGGGCGTCAGTCGTGCTTCGGTAGCTCAGATGGCAGTCTGCCTTCGGGAGGGCAACAGAGCGGAAGCGTACGTGTTGACTGAGTGCAGAGCGCGAGCTCGCCTTGTTTACATCCTGACGGCCGTTGCTTAAGTGCCGGCTTACGTTGTACGATCCATGGCGAACCGTTACTGTAAATCTACACTCCGATTTACTTTCTGAAACCATTATGCCCGACCCAAATCACTCGAGGTGGAGCGTTTTCTGCGAGAGGAAGTGACGATCCCGGTGACCGATATTGTCGGCATACATTTGTCAGTCGTGAGCAGCACGGTCTATGTGAAAATCATTAACGACGCGGCGTGCGAACGCATACTACGTGAGATCAAACAGGGGCTCCACTTCTGTGGCAATGTAGGGGTGGTAACCGCCGACCACGTAGGCTTAGGTATGTGAACGATACGCATTTTCGAATTGCCATTCGAACTTCCTGCTGAGGAAGTCGTCGCGGCACTCCGACCACACAGCACAGTCCACACTGCGGAGAAGTGGACACATTTTCGGACGTATCCTGTCCTAAACGGGGTCCGACAGGTCACCATTGATCTCCGAAGCCACGCCCCGTCCTACCCGGATGCCGTGCAATAATTATATACGACGGCCAGCCTCGGACCTGTTCCGGGTGCGGCAAAGAAGGCCACCTTGGATCCGAATGCCTGCAACCGCGTATTACGCAACTTGTAGCTGCAGAAGAACCACCCATTTCGCAACCTACAGTACTACCGGTGACCTATGCCGCTGCTCTAGCGTCTCCTACCGCTTCGCAACGTCGCCCAGTCACCACAAACGACGCCACCGACGAGCCCGACCAGACGCCGACGGAGAGCGCCTCGGACGGCCCGCCGCCTCGGCCGGCCAACGACGCCGACGGAACCGGACGCTGTCCCTGACCTCGGGAACACGATGGCGATCGACTCACTCATCGTTCCTACAGCGGCCTTTCTGCCAGAACGACGCGACTCCCTTCCGTCGTCAGACACGGAGAATCGCACACGGAAACAACGTTCTCCAAAACGTCGCAAGGGAAGACGTCGCATAGTTTCCGGCCAAGAGGAGACATTACAAGTCGAGGAGGACGTAACCGTCGACCAGCAGGAGGCCTCAGAACCCACTACTGCTGGCGAAGGCGTTATGAGCGCGGAGACATCTATCGGTGTGCCTGCGCCCCGTGCTGAACTAAATCGTGAACGTATCACAGGCGACACTACACCACGCACCACTACAACATCTTCTGCAGACAAAATGGAAGATACACCAGTGTCCGCTTCCACGGCGTGACACGAGGGCCCTGCGCCGTCACCGCCGCACCACTAATCGTACTCTCCTCAGAATCCCCTGCGGGCCAGCGGGATAACGTTCCGCTGCGCCGCCCTCACCCTTGCGCGGACAGCGGAGTGGACCAGCCTCCAGCAAATCGGACACCAGGCCTACCGGATAGCAACCATCAACACCAACAACACCCGTTCCAGGGTGAAAATCCGTCTGGGCTTCGGATATCAATTTCACACTTCTGCAGGACGTTCACTTGGCTCCTCTCCCGGATATCGATGGCTATACCACCCATGCCTCCGCGAGTGATCCTATGGGCCGCGGAGCGGCCATCTACGTCCGCCACGGGATTTCTGTGACCGATGTCGCCTTCCTTCCATCAGCTCGGGGCATGTGCCATGGGGACACGCATCATTAATGTCTACGATCCCTCAGGCACCGACCGACGGCATGAAATAGCCCAGTTTTATTCCGAGGAAATCGCTCCCCTGTTTTTACGGCGTTATGACCACTGCCTACTAGTAGGTGATTCTAACTGCGTTCTGCATCCTAAAGATCAGATTCCCCACTATACTACATGCCAGGAATTACGTATAGTGGTGCGAGACCTCCTGCTTCACGATACCTGGGAAGTTAAACACAGCGACCGTTCTGGCCATACCTTTCTTACCAGTCATTACGCAAGCCAACTAGACGGGATATATGTCTCACAAACTCTTAGATCTGCGATACGGGGAGCCTAACGCTGGCCGCTGGCCTTTTCCGACTATTGCGCCTACATCTCTACGGTCCTCTCTCCGCCGCAATCAGTGTGGCGCAGCCGTGCGCCATGAAAACTCAATACGTCACACTTGCATGACCTGACGTGTCGCCTAAAAGCCACTGAAACTTGGACAGCCTGCGAACTACGCCTTCCCCGCTACCATTCGACATTGGCATGGTGGTTGGACTGCGCCAAGCCGGCGATCCGGGGGGACACTGATGAGATACGGGTAGGACATGGCCGAATGGCATCGCAACACTGTTGACTTCTATTATGCGATTCTCCGAGATCTGGACTCTCAACCGCCAACTCCGGACAACCAGTTGGAACGGCAAAGAACTAAGGCGAAGATAATTGCGCTGGCACGCCGGAAACTGCAAGGGGTCGTGATACGGACGCGACGCCACGATCACGCGAATTTAGAAATTCCATCCATGCATCATATAGTGTCCGACAAACGACGGCGTCGTCGGCAGATCATCAGCACTCTGACCACGCCTAATGGCACGCAGGTGACCACTCAGAATGACACGCATTCGTCGCGCACTACAGTCGTACTTATAGTAGACGTTGAAACTATAGCAGATGACTCCATTTTGCTTTACGTCACACGCACGCTCCCCCACACGGAGGCGGAAGCTTGGACAGTGGCGGTCACCCTAGACAAAGTCAACAACGCAATCGCCAAGGGTGCCGGCAACAGATCGCCCGGCGTTGACGGCTTATCGATTGAGTTTTACCGTACCTTTCGGGACCTGATGGCACCACGGTGGACGACTATGTATCAAGAACTGATGACATTTGACCACGCAATCCCACCCGCCTTTGCTCAGGGCATCATCATCCCAGTCCAAAAACCAGCCCGTTGGTCGATGGTCACGAGTTACAGACCGCTCACCCTACTCAATGCCGATTACAAGATTTTCGCGCGCTTATTGGCAATGCGGCTCCGAACAGTACTCCCTCATATCCTCTCGCCAGAGCAAACGACGGCTGGAGCACAGGTTAACATACAGACTGCCACAGGGGAATGCCGAGACTTAATTGCGATGGCGGCGGCCTGCAAACTCCGTGCAGCGGTCGTCGCTATAGACTTCGACAGCGCCTTCGATTAAGTGCGTCATCGTTTCCTGTTTTCGGTGGCAGCACGAATGGGCATCCCCCCTCCGTTTCTCGACGTCATACGGCGTCTTTACGACAGTCCCAGTTCACGCGTCCGAGTCAATGGACGTTTAGCAGTGCCGGTCCCTATCTGCCGCTCGATACGGCAGGGGTGTCCCCTCTCTACCCTCCTGTATGCCATTACCCTTGAGCCCCTTATTGGTGGCTTGACGACCGAGCTCTCTGGCCTCACCCTACGTCAACACACTTTTCGCTGTCGGGCATATGCTGATGACCTCCTCCTCCTCATTCGCTCCGGCTCTGAGATTAGAGAAGTCCTCGAATTGATTACCCGCTATGGGGCTGCCGTTGGCAGTGCCATGAATGTCGCCAAACCTTCTGCGATGCTCATTGGACGAAGCCTCCAGGGGGGTTGAAGTGGCACCCCTGCCGCTTGTGCGGACTTTCCGGTACCTGGGCATTACCGTTACCCCCACGGTCACACGCACAGCGGCAACGAATTTCCGTCGCCTGTTACACGTCATCAGCAACGACGTCCGCCAGAACCTCTTGCGCGGCCAGGACAGACTTCAACGGGTTGAGTTTCTTAATCTTCATGTGGCATCAAAATTGGTTCACATCGAGCAAGTTCTCCCACTGCCAACTGCGATTGGGCGCAACCTTCAGGCGGCTTTTGGCTATTATCTCATGGCTGATTCAATGTTCAAAGTCCATTATGAGACGCTTACCCTGCCCCCACGGTATGGTGGCGTCGGGCTCGTCAATGTCGGTCTGCGAGCTGCCGCCTTGTACGTGAGCACCATGAGAAAACAGTGGATGGGCCAGGGTACATCTCTAACACAGAGCTTGCTTGAGGTCGTTCTACCTGCTTCCACCTCACCACCGGTATCTGTCTGCCATATCGTGCCTCATTTGTCCATCTTTCGACCTTTTTCGTCGACTACAGTTACATACATACCAGTCTCCCAGATACACCACCACCGAGGACTAAGGATTTTTACAGCCTGTTGCTGCGACGTGTTCCCCGGAATGTGATGGGGACCAAACATCCCTCCATCCAGTGGCCCATAGTGTGGACTACTGTCCAGCAGCCCCTCCTCCCTACGAACGTCCGGGCACTGTGGTATCACATAGTCAACAGGAAATTTGCCACGAAGCAGCGACTGCACAACATTGGCTTGTCAAAAGCCCCTCTTTGTCTGCTTTGCCAGCAACTGGACACTGATGAACACCGTCTGACATGCGCCTCATCGCAAGATGTATGACGCTTCGTGCAGCAAATCACTGCCTGCTATCTCCGGGTGCCACCAGAAACAATCGAACCTCGAATGTTTCTATACCCAGAGGACCGACATTTTCCCGCCGCCAAATGTCATGCTATTACGTGGGTGAAAGGGTGGGCGGTCGCTTGCCTCTTTCATGAGGGACCTAAATCCCGCCTCGACTTCTGGACCTATTTACGAACAGCCCATGCAGCTCTCGAAAACACGCCATGTTACCGGACATTATTTTCTAACTATCTTCGAGCGGTGTTTGTTAGACCTCCACTGAGTTGGGGGGTGCCTGGCTCAGAGGGCACCTACCCCTCCTCCCCGGGAGGTGTCTGAGTTTCAACCGCCAACGATCTATTCTACTTCTGACCTCCGCGGATGGGAGGGCGCGTCGCGGATTACGCGGATTTTATTTCTTTTTGCTTTTTCTAGCTGGCTGGATTCAGGTTATCTTATCAACAAGGTTGAGGTTACGGATATGAAAGTAGCTAGGATGATTGCAGGTACTAGCAGATGGGAACAATGGCAGGAGGGTGTCCACAATGAGGAAATCAAAGAAAAACTGGTAATGAACTCTATAGATGTAGCAGTCAGGGCAAACAGGCTTAGATGGTGGGGTCATGTTACACGTGTGGGAAGAGCAAGGTTACCCATGAGACTCATGGGTTCAGCAGTAGAGGGTAGGAGGAGTCGGGGCAGACCAAGGAGAAGGTACCTGGATTCGGTTAAGAATGATTTTGAAGTAACAGGTTTAACATCAGAAGAGACACCAATGTTAGCACTGAATAGGGGATCATGGAGGATTTTTATAAGGGGGCTATGCTCTAGACTGAACGCTAAAAGGCATAATCAGTCTTAAATGATGATGATGATGATGATGATAATGCTTTTCCCTTTTCCTTTCTTTTTCTTTAACCAGAATTTATATTTCTTTCGCCGATGTGTTCACATAATTTCACGATATTAGTGAATAATACAAAAACACATGCAAATAAATAAATAACAACGCCTTCCACTACTGTTGATTCCTGTGTCCCCCATTTCCCTAAGCACCACAGACTCGGTGGTGGTGAGGAGGACACCGTGGCCAGGCCTCGGGTTTCGACCCATGCCCGCATTGCCACCCGAGCCCCCACCGGTCCACTACTTTAATTAAAAAAAAAAAAAAGATGTTAGAGCACTTGCCCGCGAAAGGCAAAGGTCCCGAGTTCGAGTCTCGGTCGGGCACACAGTTTTAATTTGCCAGAAAGTTTCTTTCTTATATGAGTCCCACAAGGAAATATCTTCACCGTCCAGGCGAGGTGCTCACATTGATTGGCAGCGTTTAAGGAAGACAGCACCAAGTTGGAAGCTGCACCAGGAGAAATCCAGTTAGCCGAATTTTATCTGTGGCTGTCTGTGCTGTCCAAAGACAAATGATAAAATTTTTTAATATCGGCGAAGGCTAGTTGTGTACAACTTGAGTACACTACAGCTTCAAGGGAAGCTGGATGCTATATGTGGAGTGAAGGGATGGTAAAAGTAGTTCCGCAGAAAGTGGCTTATGGTTGTTTGCCTTTCTAGAAACAAATGCATATTATAAAGAGTGAAATTTCCTTTCCGATACCCCTGGTGGGAAAAGGGGAAAAATGGAAATGCAAACATGTCTGCTACGTTTCTGTGTGCTACTAAACATCTTGGTATACCTGTAATAATACTTTCCTTGAGCCAGGTCACCCGCAAGGGAGTGCGACTCAATTGAAGAAAAAACAAAATTTCCTGATATACACTGATCCGTCAGAATGTTGTGAGGCCGGAAGCTGGGGCAGAGTGGTTCTAGGCGCTTCAGTCCGGAACCGCGCGCGGCTGCTACGGCCGCAGGTTCGAATCCTGCCTCGGACATGAATGTGTGTGATGTCCTTAGGTTAGTTGGGTTTAAGTAGTTCTAAGTGTAGGGGACTGATGACCTCAGGTGTTAAGTCCCACAGTGCTAGGAGCCATTTGAATATTGTGACCACCAACCTACTATCGATATAAAACTGTCCAAGCGATAGCAGCGTCACGTGGCGAAGAATGACAACTAGCCGGACACATGTACGGCGCATGTAGCATCAGTGAGCGAGCTTTCCGTGTGTAGAGTGGGAAAGTGCTCGATCTATCTGAGTTTGACCAAGGGCAGAGTCCGATGGCCCAGAGACTTCTCTTGTCGGTTGTTCGTGGAGTGCTGTGGTGAGTGTCTTTGATGCGCGGGAAAATCAAAGAGAAATCACGCCCAGACGTCGTGGGGTTGGGCGGCCATTCCTCATTACAGATATCGGAAGTCGTTGCTGTGCAGACTGGTAAAAAAGGATGGGCGGCGAAATGTGGCGGAACTAACATCAGGCTTTAATGCTGAGCAGAGTACAAGTGTGTCTGAACACACACTGCACCGAACACTCCTAAACATGGGGCTCTGCAGACGACGACCCATGCATGTGCCAATGTTAACACCACGACATCGGAAACTGCGGGTGAAATGCGTACGTGACAGTCGGCACTGGTCTTTGGCGCAATGGCAGAACTTTGCATGGACTGATGAGTCCCAATACCTTCTTCATCATGCCGATGGGAGGGTGCGAATCAGTCGTCTACCAGAACTTATTGGGTGTTCAAGGAGTGCTGTTTGATCTACCTTGTGGCAACTGGCAGCACACATCTGTGACTCGTGGAGTGTTGGAACGTGCGGACACATTCCAGAGAGGCGATCGACGGATCACAATGAAACAAGCGCTGCTCAACTGGACGTTTCTGTTAGTAGTGTTCAGACACCTGTCTACCAGTCAGAGTACTCAAAGACATGCGCCTTCTGGGTTTGTCGCCGTCTAACAGAAGGAACGAAAAACCATCTGCGCGGAATTGCTTACCCATTAAGAGGCTGATTGTGAAATTTTTTGTCGAACGTCGTCACAGGCGATGAAACATGACTACATCACATCGAACCGGAAACAAAACAGCAGTCCACCGAGTGGCTCCACGCCAAGTCTCCTTCAAAGAAAAAGCTCAACGCCACACTATCACCCGATTAGGTCTTGGCAACTGCCTGGGGCTCTAAACAAGTTATTTAGTTTGATTCCCTGCCTCACGGTTCACGATCAACTCAGAAGTGTATTGCGCTATCCTCAGGAAATTGGAGAAACGTTTTTAACCATGTTTGTCACCACAAAAATGCACACGAGCTTCTCCTTTACCATGTCAACGCAAAACCTCACAGAAGTCTCTGCTCTAGAGAGTAGATCACAAATCGTTATTGGACGGTTCTTCTTCACCCATCCTACGCCCGGACCTGACACTTTTCGTCTTCCCCCTGTTCGTCCCAATGCAGGACGCACCCCGTGAGTCGCGGTGTGGATGATGGAGACGTTGTCTCCGACTTTGACCAGTAGATTGACACCACGTGGGCTTATGGATCGTGACAGTAAGGCAGCGTCTGGGCGTCGCATTGAAAGGAAATCATGTTGGAAAATAGATTTTTGTAGACAAAATAGTGAAGGCACGTATGCTCTATTGGAATCCTGGATAAAACCAACCAGCTTTTAGGAAAAGTGTGTTGTATTACTTAGAGGACGACCCTCGTATTAGCGTTATACGGACCTACCACCAGGTGTGGTGATACGATCTGACACCTGTGATATTTCAGGCTTTCGAGCCATATGATTCCTTCTCAAGATCTACTCCATAGTTTGGCTGAAATTACAGTAGATGAGCCGCGAGGTTAGAGATGTGGTGAGAGGAAGACAATAGATGGTACAGTGACTGTTAATTCCACTAGAAATTACAACAGTTCAGTAGGAGAACAATTTGATTGGCTGCCAAAACAGGAGCCAATGCACCAACTTAGTTAGGTGCATTTATTAATACCCGAAAATAATAGTTCAGATTGTAGTGCCTGTGAGGCTGAATACACTCTTAATGTTGTTGTTGTGGTCTTCAGTCCTGAGACTGGTTTCATGCAGCTCTCCATGCTACTCTATCCTGTGCAAGCTTCTTCATCTCCCAGTACTTACTGCAACCTACATGCTTCTGAATCTGCTTAGTGTATTCATCTCCTGGTCTCCCTCTACGATTTTTACCCTCGACGCTGCCGTCCAGTGCTAAATTAGTGATCCCTTGATGCCTCAAAACATGTCCTACCAACTGGTCCCTTCTTTTTGTCAAGTTGTGCCACAAACTCCTCTTCTCCCAAATTCTATTCAATACCTCCTCATTAGTTATGTGATCTATCCATCTAATCTTCAGCATTCTTCTGTAGCACCACATTTCGAAAGCTTCTATTCTCTTTTTGTCCAACTATTTATCATCCATGTTTCACTTCCATACATGGCTACACTCCATACAAATCTTTAAGAAACGACATCCTGACACTTTAAATGTATACTGGATGTTAACAAATTTCTCTTCTTCAGAAACGCTTTCCTTGCCACTGCCAGTATACATTTTATATCGTCTCTACTTCGGCCATCATCAGTTCTTTTACTCCCTAAATAGCAAAACTCCTTTACTACTTTAAGGGTCTCATTTCCTAATCTAATTCCCTCAGCATCACCCGATTTCATTTAACTACATTCCATTATCCTCGTTTTGCTTTTGTTGATGTTCATCTTATATCCTCCTTTCAAGACACTGTCCATTCCGTTCAACTGCTCTTCCAAGTCCTTTGCTGTCTCTGACAGAATTACTATGTCATCGGCGAACCTCAAAGTTTTTATTTCTTCTCCATGAATTTTAATACCTACTCCTAATTTTCCTTTTGGTTTCTTTACTGCTTGCTCAATATACAGAGTTAATAACATCGGTGAGAGGCTACAACCCTATCTCACTGCCTTCCCAAGCACTGCTTCCCTTTCGTGCCACTCGACTCTTATAACTGCCATCTGGTTTCTGTACAAATTGTAAATAGCTTTACTCTCCCTGTATTTTACCGCTGCCACCTTTAGAATTTGAAACAGTGTATTCCAGTCAACATTGTCAAAAGCTTTCTCTAAGTCTACAAATGCTAGAAACGTAGGTTTGCCTTTCCTTAATCTTTCTTCTAAGATAAGTCGTAAGGTCAGTATTGCCTCACGTGTTCCAACATTTCTGCGGAATCCAAACTGATCTTCCCCAAGGTCCGCTTCTACCAGTTTTTCCATTCGTCTGTAAAGAACTCTTAATTGCCATCTGTAATTCGCATATTTCATATCTCAGACTTATAGCCATGTTTATTAACACTTGAGTGACGATTTTCAAACGAAGTTCTTCCCTTCGGTTTCCACATGAAGTGCGTTCCAAAGCGAAGTGATTCGGAACAGGCTGAACGGCATGGTTCGCGACAATAGTACTGTATTCAAGTGACATGATTCTGCGTACCAATCAGAGAATACTATGCTAACAGTGTATATTTTTTCTTAATCTGCTTTTACGTGACTTAATGTAACAGGACTGTAATTCATTCTAATGTGAAATGTGTGGCTACGTTACCTAATTACGGCGAAACGTGTTGTTAGTATTTTATAGGTTTATCAGCTTCGTGTGTTGTAAACAAAACAAAAAATCTAATCGCATTCCTAATTTGGAAGTTATCACATCATTTAGGTTAATCGAAAGCTTTAGCCATCTCACTACTTAATTTATTGTCTTTCTCCAAGAACAACTAATCCGCGACCTGAGCACTAAATCTGCGCTGGGACAACGTCTACAGAATTCTTGGCCGGCCGCTGTGGCCAATCGGTTTTGGGCGCTTCAGTGCGCAACCGCGCTGCTGCTACGATCGCAGGTTCAAATCGTGCCTGGGACATCGATGTGTGTGATGTCCTTATGTTAATTAGGTGTTTAGTTCTAAGTCTAGGTGACTGATGACCTCAGATGTTAAGTGTCATAGTGCTTAGAGCCACTTGAACCATTTACAGAATACTTCAGGTTAGCAAACTGTAAATTTATTTCTGTGTTCTAAAAAAAAAATGGTTCAGATGGCTCTGAGCACTATGGGACTTAACATCTATGGTCATCAGTCTCCTAGAACTTAGAACTACTTAAACCTAACTAACCTAAGGACAACATACAACACCCAGCCATCACGAGGCAGAGAAAATCCCTGACCCCGCTGGGAATCGAACCCGGGAACCCGGGCGCGGTAAGCGAGAACGCTACCACAGGACCACGAGATGCGGGCTTCTGTGTTTTATCTTGAAGCAGCAGAACACTACTAGGTCACTCACATGCCTGCATTTCCAGTACAAAAGGAGAGAGTTACATTTATTTCGCAGTAACGCCAAGGACGGTTGGTGAAGGAAGAGTTAGTGTGGGGACTGATTGTTCATTTTGAAATAGACTACTGTCGTCACATTCAATTGTTTCCTCATTTGACTTGACGAGAACTCCACCAAATCCCCCATTAACTTCCAGTACTCTTTTTAAAATTATCAGCACCCAGTACCCTCTTACTTTAATTCCTTTAGTGCCGCTGTACACTGGGTACGCGAAAGGATTCCTATGGCAAGTGTAGGTGGTCATTTGAACAGCAGACGTAAGGGTTATAACATGAATGTTTCGATGTAACCCTGACGTTATCTATCAACAAGATGACGCAAGACTCCATGTTGCCGTGCTATACTGATACAGAGGGAGTTGGATGTAGCCGTCGCTGTTCTCCAGACCACTGACTTAAATAAAAAAGTCTGGTCACGCGTTGTCTGCAGACTAGCAGACCACTTCTACCACTTCTCGCCAGTCGATACCACTGATGAACTCTGGAAAATTTGGAAATTTGTGGTAATGTCTTATGGGAACAAACTGCGGAGGTCTTCCGTCCCTAAGCTTACAAACTACTTAAAGTAACTTACGCTAAGGCAACACGAACACACCCATGCTGGAGGGAGGACTCTAAACTCCGAGGGGCAGCCGCGCGAACTGTGGCAAGGCGTCTGAGACCGAGCGGCTACCCCGCACGGCATGAACTCTGGCACAGAGTGCCTGTCATCTAAGGTCAGTGACTCGATGCCCACCAAGGTTGCTGCAAATGTTGCTGTCAGACGGCGAAGCCCTGTGAACCAAATTTTGCGGACTGTATGATCCAAAATCACTTACAATTTTATCATTTGTTCTTCCTTCCGTGCTGTAAAGCGTGTATTTTTTTTAAGGTGTCGCATATTCCTATAAGAGGTAGTGTTGCTTCTGGTAACGATATGTTAGGGAACCAATGCCTGTTGAGATATACGGAGAACAGAGACTCGAGCAACGAAAATGTATTGTGAAGTGGGTTTTCAAGTTTGATAATGCCGTTGACGTGCAACGTCGGTGAAAGCGGGAGCATGAAACAAACCGCCAACACGCCTAGCAATTAAAGGTGTAATTGACAAGCTTGAATTGCATGGAACGATTTGTGATATTCACAAAGGAAGATCAAGAAGACAGCGTACAGCTACAGGTCCTGCTTCGTCGGCCCTCGTGTTGGAAACGTTTGTTAATTCTTCACAGATGTCTGCTACGCAGTGTGCACGTGAAGTGCTGGTTAGCAGTACAAGTGTACGAAAAAAGCTGAAAGCTGCAGAGTGGAAAGTTTACATTCCACAATTAATTCTGACGATCTTGATCGCCGAATGCAATTTTGCGAATGTAATCAGCAAATGGTAACTGTGACGAAGGTAGCGTGGAGTGACAAGGCACAATTTAAACTTAATGGAACTGTGAATCAGCATAACAGTGTATACTGGGTACCTGAAAATTCCCATGTTTAAGTAGATAAAGCGGTCAATCTACCACAGGGTTCATGTGTGATGTGGACTATCACCCTGTCACCTAGGGTCTCAGCTCAACCCTTTTTCTTTGATGCTACTGTCATTGGAGAAGTGTATCTGCAAATGATACATCAGTTTTGCCAAGTATACGTGCACTTTATGGAACTGATGAAGACGTCTTCTACGAACAGGACGGGCCGCCACCACACTACCACTTAGCCATACGCGCTTTCCTGGATGAAATTTTCCGGGGCACTTAATTGGACGGAGAGGGCCACCTGGATTCCCTCCACGGTTGCCAGATCTAACACCTATGGACTTTTACTAGTGGGGAACTGTGAGAGATACCGTCTATCAACGTTAGCCACGCATGTTGGAGGAACTTCGCCAGGAGATTACAACGGCATGCGCAGCGATGTCCACTGTAATACTGACTGACGTAGTTGCTGCGACCGCTCGTCATGGTGTTATTTATGTAGCCACCAACGGTGAACATTTTGATCATTTATAGTAAGCATGTGCTAAACTGAAGGTTGTACAACATGTGTGATCAATTATTAAATGTAAAGTAAACACATAATTAATACTTTTCGTTCCTTAAGGTGTGTATACATTTTCCTTGCAGACTCTGTATACTGTTGTTCATCTGCAAATCACAGACTGCAGTTTATTTGCAAATATGGCCGGATTCACAAGAGATGCTGTAGTGAATTAAAACAATAAGGATGGGTGGGCATATATAAATACACTATCAGTCTTGGAGGTGAATCACGAGGTCGCTTCAGTACACCGTACCGGTAGAAAATGTCGGTGACAGACTAATAGGGCCGTACACTGTACCAAACACACTAACAGGTTCCATGTTCCACCGATTCCTGCACATCGAACTACCAGCGCTATTCAGTAAGGTTACTGTTGCAGAAGGACAACGTCTGTGGTTTATCATCAACTTTTATAAAGGATGGGGCCCCTCCACGCCCACACCAGTGTGGTGACCAAACCAAAAGTTCTACTGTAACTTCCGTAGATCATGTTAGTTTTCAAATCGTGAGTCACAGTATGCGGGCTGTGATGTTGTCCATGCGTCTGAGCAGGATTACGCATTGACATGGTCCTTCAGGAGACAGAAAGTGGACGAAATCGATCGAAGGGTAGCGGTTTGTAAGGGCACAGGGAAAAAGTGCCAAGGCAAGCGTCAACTGAAAAAAAAACTCTGCGACAATAGGACAGGTAGCAAAGGCAGTAGCGGCTTGCTAGCTGCGACAGTGCATGTAAGGTATGGTTACGTTAGTGCGAGGTATCCTGCATCGTTACCTTTGTCGTTGCGAGAGCTCGTTATAGGGCCTGCTGCAGATACTGCGTCCCTATAACAGTTCAAGGTCGTCATACACGAGTGGGCGATCGGTCATAGGTCAGCTCACAGTGTAGGGGAAGTGTGTGGCTGGTTTCCTTGCTATGTACAGTACGGTTTCCTTGCGATTGCCTGTTATTCGGCCGGTCGACCATCTGGGGTTGCCAGTAGTAGCTGTGTTGCAGGGGCTCGCCAGTACTGTTGTGTTAGCGTGCTATGGACCATGGATGTTTAGTTCCTTGCTAATAGTGTCTCTGTTCTGTCATGTTTCCATGTATGGTTGTGCTCGTAGTTACCCAGAGAAGGGATAAACGGGTTACGCGAGTGTCTCGTGTTTCTGTACAGTCGTCGGGAGAGTTTCTGGAATACCTGCAAGAAGGTATCTAGCCGACATTCCCGGTGAAGATCCGCGGCGCGTGTGTAGTGCGGAGCGTTGCTTATGATTCTGAGTACTTTGTTCTGTATGAGCTGCAGACGGCGCAGGCGTGTGGGCGCAGCGTATCCCCAGACGGGAGCAGCATAAGTCATCAGAGGTCTGATACGTGTGGTGTACATGGACCTGGACACCCTCCTATTCAGTGAGCTACGGCTGTTAAGCATAGGGTAGAGTTTTTTGAGCCTCGCGCTTGCTTTGTAGGCCATGTGTTGAATGTGGTCCTCCCAGAGTAGTTTCCAGTCCCGCCAGACACCGAGGTATTTAACCTTCTCGCAGAAACGTCTTGGGCGTGCATGTGGTGTTATTGGGTTGCAGTGTTGATGCTTGCGCAGTAGTTTCGGTCTTCTAGTTTATATCCATAAAGGGCACCCCTCCATTTTATACAGATCGTACGCCTTACCGTGTGCGCAATGCTCACAGGGAGACGTGAAGCACAACAGTTTGATACGTCCTCCTCGAATAGCTCAGGAGTTTTATAGTTTCGATTTGTTTGCTAGTATCTTCTGGATACTACAGTCGCCTATAGCTTCACTTTGTACAGTTGCTCCTGCTATTCAGTCCCAGCTATTAATCGTCTTCTCCGTGCTTGGATCTTCTTCGCGGAAGATTTCGTGAATTTGCTGGAAAAAGAGATCATATCCCTCCTCAAATAACGCCGAGCTTTTAAAACCACAATTCAACCCTGTATTAACCATTAATACGAAGTACTTTAAATGAGCACCAGGCTCCTCCTCCTCCATTGTCCGTATACAGTAGACAAAACCAATTAAATTGCATTTTACATATAGTTCATTTGCTTATGCGGGCTCTTTGGTCATCCCTTGACAGTCCACCATGTCACATAAGTGGCTGCATGGAATAACACGTCCTCCACAGCAAGTGACGACTTCCGTTCACCATTAATGCCCACGGGATTTGCAACTCATGTGTATATTCTTGGCTCTCCATAAACGGAAGCATAACGAGAGTGTACCATGGTATTTCCTAAACAAATGTCGTGGTGCAGTACAGACTGTACTTACCGCAACGTTTCATGACTGATGGATGGAGCGAGGAGGTCCGGTAACACAGCATCCCCGTTCAAGGGTCCTGAATCTATTAGCTGGCTGCGTGGCGTCTGGTGACATTGGTGTACGCCGAACCCATCGACAAAGTGCAAACATCACAGTAACTCGTTAAAACTGTCTATCACGCTTGGTGCCAGCTGTATTCGGTAAAGTGCTTGATTCACATCGAACAAGGGCTGAACTGCTCATTGGGATTCGTGGTAATCACATACACTGATCAGCCACAACACCATGACTACCGACTTAGTATCGATATAAACCCGTCGAGGCATAGCAGTGTCACCTGGCAGAGAATGACTGCTAGTAAGACACACGCATGGTGCATTTAGTATCAGTGATCGCGCTGAGTTTGCCCGAGGGCAGAATTTGATGCCCTGGAGGCTCTGCAGGACAGTTTCCGAAACTGAACGACTTGTCAGGTGTTCAAGAAGTGCCGTGTTGAGTGTCTTCTTCTTCTTCTTCTTCTTCTTCTTCTTCTTCTTCACTCCACGTATTACGTAAATAGCCTGTTACGGTATCGATCTCCTGTGTGGTCTTCCGAAGTTTCTTCTTCCAGAAGATTTACAATTTAAAGCCTTTACCTGGAATATTTCTCTATCCATCCGGCCTACATGTTCCTTCGAATTTCTCCTGCACTGAAGCGCCAAAGAAATGGGTATAGGCATGCGTATTCAAATACAGAGAGATATGTAAATAGAAGAGTACGGCGCTGCGGTCGGCAACCCCTATATAAGACAATAAATATCTAGCGTAGTTGTTAGATCGGTTACTGCTTCTACAATGGCAGATTACCAAGATTTAAGTTAGTTTGAACATGATGTTACAGTCAGCGCAAGAGCAAAGGGGTGCAGGATCTCCGAGGTAGCGATGAAGTGGGGTTTTTCCCGCACGACCATTTCACAAGTGTACCGTGAATATCAGGAATCCGGTAAAACATCAAATCTCCGACATCGATGCGGACGGAAAAGACCTGCAAGAACGGGACCAACGACGACTGAAGAGAATCGTTCAACGTGACAGGAGTGCAATCCTTCCACAGATTGCTGCAGATTTCAGTGCTGGGTCAACAACAAGTGTCAGCGTGCGAACCGTTGAATGAAGCATTATCGACATGGACTTTTGGAGACAAATGCCTACTCGTGTACCCTTGATGACTGCATGACACAACGCTTTACGCCTCCCTGGGCCGGTCAACACTGACTATTGATGACTGGAAACTTGTTACCTGGATGGACGAGTCTCGTTTCAAATTGTACCGAGCGGATGGACGTGTACGTATATGGAGGTAATCTCATGAATCCATGTACCCCGCAGGTCAGCAGGCGACTGTTCAAGCTTGTGAAGTCTCTGTAATGGCGTGGGGCGTGTGCAGTTAGAATGATATGTGACCCCTGATACATCTAGACACGCACGTAATCATCCATTCATGTCCATTGGGTATTCCGACGGACTTGGGCAATTCCAGCAGGACAGTGAAACACCCCACACGCTCAGAATTGCTACAGAGTGGGTCAAGGAGCAATCTTCTGAGTCTAAACACTTTCGTTGGCCACCAGACGCCCCATACATGAATATTATATAGCATATCTGGGATGCCTTGCAACGTGCTGCTCCAAAGAGATTTCCACCGCCTCGTACTCTTACGGATTTATGGACACCCCTGCACGATTCTAGGTGTCAATTCCCTCCAGAACTACTTCAGACATTAGTCAAGTCCATGCCACCTCGTTGGGGTAGGGTTGTTCGGGGAAGGAGACCAGACAATGAGGTCATCGGTCTTATCGGATTAGGGAAGGATGGGGAAGGAAGTCGGCCGTGCCCTTTCGAAATAACCATCCCGCATTTGCCTGGCGCGATTTAGGGAAGTCACGGAAAATCTAAATCAGGATGGCTGGACACGGGATTGGACCGTCGTCCTCCAGAATGCGGCCACGTCGAGTTGCGGTACTTACACGTGTCGAGGGGCCCCACACGATATTAGGCAGGTGTGCCAGTTTCTTTAGCTCTTCAGTATTTGGCTATATATTCATAAATGATTCCATAGGTCTTCACTTCTTTTACGATATTCCCTTGAATATCATTCCCCCTTCTTTCAAATCTGCATTCTTCTTTTCTGGTGTTTTGTTGTTGGCTATGGTTCACTTCCATAACTAAGGGTTGGTACTGCTATGGTTTTTCACAAGTTCAGCTGCCTTTCCTTTCTGGTAAATTTATTTAATTTCTGGTCCACATCATGGTAATATTCGTAAGTGATGTCGCAACCTAGATGTTTAAAATGATTTACTTGCTCCAAGATTTTACTATTCAAGACTGTTTTCGATCTTACTTTTTTCTGCCATGAAATGCCATCAGTTTCTCATTACTTTCGTTTTATTTCCGACAAGGTGAGGTTGTAATTGGACACTACCTGCTGCAACTTACAGCCTCCATTTGAAGATCATCATCGTTCTCTATAATCAGAGTCAGGACATCTGCATATAAAATTACATTTAGTCTAGTGTAACGCTCTAACAGAACACGATCTACGTTCATTGTTTGTGTTCATCGACATTGTTGTTATATTTTCCACACATATAAAAATTTCGGTGTTTGTGTGTAGACGCTTGACAGCATTCCTAACGTGAGATGGATAAGCTGGTTTAACCATTATATCCCATACCATTTCTGTATTCAGATTATCGAAATCTTTCTCAAATTCAACAAAAATAAGATGGCTTCCCCTATTGAATTCTGGTCTCTTATCTATAAGTTGTTGCAATGTAAAAACTTTGTCAACAGTTGATAGTTCGTTTCTAAAACCTGGTCGTTCTTCAGATATTAACTTTTCCGTTATATTTTTAAGTGTTGCTTTCAGGATTTTGTCACATAATTTATAGTCTGAATCCAGGAGATTTATTCCTCGATAGTAACTACATTTACTTCTGTCATCCTTTTCGAAGATAGATATAACTTTGGTTCTCAGCCAGTCTTTGGTACCTTCTTATTTCTCCAGCACTGATTAAATATGAGAAGGTGTCTCAGCTGCAGGAATAGCCCTTCATACTTCCACAGTTCCCTACTGATACCGCCGAAACCAGTGGCTTTCCTACTTTTTTGTATCCACCTATAGTTTCCGTCAGTTATCTGCTATCATTGTCGTCCAGGTTTTGTGTGTCATTTAGTTCAGGTAATATCAATAGTAAAGTAGCATCTTACCACAATCTTCTATAATGAGCTATCTATTCATTCTCTCCTCTAATAATAACACGTATACGACCATTTTCTTGTCTGTTGAGTGATTTCATTTCTTTATAAAAATAGTTTGTCTTCCACGTAAATCATCCTCTATATTTTTTGCTAATAAAACGTTCCATGACCAAGCGTGCACTTTCCGGGTTACGCATTTTGAATTATTTACCTTCTCCTTACATTCATTTTGCTTTTCATTTGTGGAGTTGTTTATGCAAGACTCGAAAGCTTCTTGTTTTGCTTTAATTGGTTTTTCCACCTCTGGCGTCCAAATCCTTACTCCTCTACGTTTTCTGTAATCACCTCTCTTCTTCAGAACATCATTAGCTATATTCGATACGGCTGTTTTTAAGTTTTTTCCGTTCTTCTTCCAAGTCTTCCATCGTTTATAAATTTGCTAATGTTTTTGTTATTTTCTTTTGATAGAGATCTATTATGCTGCTCTCTTGTAAATGGTAAACTTCAAAAATTTGGCCTTCATTTTGATCCTTAATTGTTTTCTCTTGTTTTCTCCACTTTTACGTAGATGTCGATTATTGACACCAATAAGAAGTGATCTGATCCATTATTCATTACTGTCTCTAAACTGTTCAGAAATTCTCTCATTTATTATTATCTCATCTATAATAGATCTATATCATCTACCTGACCACGAAAATTTGTGTACATTTATCTTCCTAAAGAAACTATTGGTGATTTTGAAGTGATTAAAATCTCTGAGAATTTGGCCGTTTTGATTGCATGCGTTTTCTCCAAATGTTCCTACTACTTTTGGAACTGGCATGTTTTCTACTCCAGCATCGAGCTCTCCCATAAGTGAAATCTGATTGTTATTGTATGGGTTTAAGATGATTTTTAACTGCTTGTAAAAGGCCTTGGACGCGTAAGATTTTCCATCTTCTGGAACATAAGTTGTTGTTATTCTTGAGATTCCTTTTCGGCATTTAATTCCCGCTAATGCAATGCGTTCTTTTAAGTATTCACAGTTCAGTATTTTATCTTCCCATTTTCAATGAATGCATATGGCAACCCCTTTATTTCCTCTGTGATCCTGCTTTACTCCACTGTAGATCATAATATAGTCGTCTGTCTATTTAGTTCCAGAATTTTCTTCTTTTTTCTTTAATTGCTGAAAAATCTATTTTCTTTTCTTTCAAATATTTAGCTAATTCGACTTTCTAGATAGAAATTCCGGTAACAATCCAGGGGCCACTTTTCAAGCTACATTAAACCATTTTCTCTTCTTCCTCTTTCTTGCCCATGTTGTATCGCGGTAATCCATCCTGTTTCAGAGATTAGATTAACCACTGCAAGTACGTTTATTGAATACCTCGATGGGTAATGGACGATGGAACGTAATACTGGTGATGGTACTGCCGTCTCTGAGCTTTACAAGCCATAGCTCGTAACTCACATTACTAAGTATGATACAGCATTTCGTCTGCAATCGATGTAGCACCCCATTGACTTCAACACGTGGCGATACCAAGGTGAAACCACGTTCAGACGTCGTGAGGTTTGGTGGCCACGCCTCGTTATAGATATTGGACATCGTAAGCTGGGCAGACTGGTAAAATAGGATAGGCGGCCAACTGTGACGGAGCTATCATGACTTTAGTGCTGGACACAGTACGTCTGAACACACAGTACACCGAACACTCGTTGCGATGTACCTCCACAACCGACGACCCGTCGTGAGCTAGTGTTAACACCAATGCACCGGTAACTACGACTGAAATGGGCACGTGACCATCGGCACTGGACGTTAGCGCTGTGGCAGAGTGTGGCGTGGCCTGACGAATCCCGATATCTTGTTCCTGATGCCGATGGGAGGGCGTCAATAGGTCATCTTCCAGGCGGACTGCTCCTTGACACCTGTAATGCGTGATGGAGGCAAGCTGGCTGCGGCTCCACTGTGCTGTGGGGAACATTCACGTGGGCATCCGTAAGTCCATTGGAGCTCATAAAAGACACCATGACGGCCATGGTGCATAGAAACCACATACACCCTTTCATGCCGGTCATGTTTCCGACGGCACTGGTCTTTTTCAGCAAGATAATGCTCCATGACACAAGGCCAGGAGTCTGATGGAGTTGTTCGAGGAACATAGCCGCGAGTTACAATTGATGTGCTGGTCCGGCACCTCGCCAGATCTGAACCCTGATCGAACACATCTGGGATGTCATTGAAAGTGGCGTCAGAGCTTATCGCCCCCATTGCAGAGTCTACAGGACTTAGATGACGTGTGTGCAGGTGTGGTGCCAACTCCATCCAGCGAGCTACCAAGGCCTCATTGCTTCCATGCAACGAAGCGTCGCTGCTATTATCAATACCGAAGGTGGACATAACGGTTAGTAGGCAGGTGGTCATAATGTTCTGGTTGATCCGTGTACAGCACTAACACTAATGGCCACTTACGCATCAGACCGACAGGAATGACAGAGCAGATTGCCCTATATCTGAAAAGGTCTTGCTTTCCGGACATAGGATTGCACTAGCTTTCTTGTAATTTAGACCAGCACCACCTCCTGCAGTAAAATTTGACTTGTACTATCCAACCTGTTAAAATTTCGGTGTGAAATTTATGCAAAACAAGGATGTGAAATCGGAAACTTGTTTCCCGACTGAACTCCTCCCGACCAGGCCATGAAGGCCCAAAGGTACCGAGCGGCCGCCGTGTCATCCTAACCCTACAGGCGTTACTGGAGGGGCATGTGGAGAGCACAGCACTCTCCCGGCCGTATGTCAGTTTCCGAGTCCGGAGCGCTACTTCTCAGTCAAGTAGCTCCGCAGTTCGCCTCACAAGGGCTGAGTGCAGCCCGCTGGTCAACAGCGTTCGGCAGACCTGATGGTCACCCATCCAAGTGATAGCCCAGGCCGACAGCTCTTAGCTTCGGTGATCTGACGGGAACCGGTGATATCACTGCGGCAAGGCCATTGGCCTTGTCTCCCGACTGGCAGAAGATAGGTTATGAGGGATGTTCCCTATACGTACTTGGTAGCATAGTCGATAAAAGCATTGCCTGAGGAAGACAAGATTTCAGTTGCACGTACCGGTATGCAACACAGTTTTAACCTACCAGGAACATTCAAAATACCTCACTCTTAACTACAGACAAAAATATTCCTTCTGCAATATTCACTTTTGTTATTCGGACGAGCGGTTCTATGCGCTCAGTCCTTAACCGCGCGACTGCTACGGTCGCAGGTTCGAATCCTGCCTCGGGTATGGATGTGTGTGATGTCTTTAGGTTAGTTAGGTTTAAGTAGTTCTACGTTCTATGGGAATGATGACCACATATATTAAGTCCCATAGTGGCTATAGCCATTTGAACCATTTGTTATGTGGACTTATGGCGGGCAAATTAAAACCGGCCCATACAAAGTTCCGCGCAGCTTAGGGTATGCAACCGAACTTGTATCATCCAGACTCAGCATATGGTGTAACTTGCGTTGTCTACCTTCATCAGTATGAAATTTATGAAATATATTGGTGCGCAAAACTTAAGAAGAAAAGCAACATTCATACGAAGTGACATTATTAAGTACCAAAGATCGGTGAAACTTTGCCCATACGTAACGAAAACTGCAACAGCATGGTACGGAAGGTAACTGAAATTTTATTCAAAGACAATATTTGTAATGAAGTCATTGCCATTTATGATGGTCCCATGGAGACTACAAAAGACGGGGCACCGTTCACAATAGTGTCCGATCACCGTCGTGATGCTCCAATGCTAGACATGAGTATGATAAGAAGTTCTTGTTTTAGGGCGTTACATTCCTCCACCAGATAGTTGGAAAGAACTGGGTGGTTGTCTCCCCAACAGTTCTCACATAATTTCAAGGGGATTTAAGTTGGGGAAACAGGCTGACCGCTCCATCGGTCGAAAATCCTGATCTCCTCCAGCCACGTTGCTCGATGCTGTTGCTAATTTCATCGATAAAAATGAATTCAGGGCCGAATGCACTCCCAGAAAGACGCACATGGGGAAGGGGTACAGGTCACAATAACGGTAGCAGTGTGCGTACCGTGTTTAAAGTCAATGGTATAGTATGCCTCTGCACAACATGACACCTGGGCCACCGTTCATGTGTACACTGCGTGTTTCACTCTGTCCATATGTGCAGGTACATGTAGAAGCAGTACTCAGACTGAACCAGCTCTCATTTGAGAAGGGCGTAACCACAGTGACAAACTGTTCAAGAGTCGCTATACTTGCGTTTCACCTGTTGGAAACTGGACACAAGAGGTCGCCATTGGAAATACGCCGCTAGTTGTTACTGCGAACTTAGAATACCAGCTTTGTAGGAAAAGATTTTATCGAATATTCCATTTGTGTTTCCTTCGTACGTTGTTGCCTGAATATTCAATGACATTGTTTTGGGACTGAATTATTTCTTACTTCCGGTTTCATAAATAATGTTTCCTACGGTATGAAATCCTTCTGCTGTATACCTATGTAAATTTCTTGATATAGATTTAATACGACCTCCATGAGCTCGTACTTGTGTGTACGTGTGTCGACGACCAAGAAGAGTCCGATTTCTTTGTTTCTCTGACTCATTTGATACCGAATTCAGGTATCAGGTAGAAACAGTACAAATACAATAAAATGTGCTGAGAAGATGATAAAATTCAGAATTAAATATACGCTAGTTTGGCAAACGAGCGGGAGTTTTTAAAATAAGAAGTGCACTCAGAAACGCATTTTATCACAGTGATGTGAGGTAAGTTACAGCTATGTACAATACGTGTTACACAACCTCTATTTAGCATTGGCGAAACAAAAAACCACTGCAGGTGAAGAAAGCTGCTGAGTCACGTGAATATTGTAAAAAGAAATGAAGGTTTCCCATGAGTGTATTGCTATTTCTGAGAACAAAACTTATGAGAGAGGCTTCTGCTCAAGGAGCACTTGATACGACTCATCCTAGATCAGAATCAACTGAAGGCCAAGATGTACATCAGCTGCACTAATTCGTGTTGTTGGCAGATTTTCTTCTCACGTGGTCTTTTGAAAGAAAAAAATAAAATAGGATATTTGGCACTGAAATGTCCGCCGTACCGCTAGATTCTGCGATCTTGGTAACGTTTTACATGTTACTAGTATTAATTAATGTGTAGGTCAATCGTGAAGGCTGCCATATAAGTCCTGCAACTGTAAATGCTGGACTCACTGGTTTGCTGTGTAGCCAGCCGGAGAGTCAACTGAAAATGTCAAATGTTTTGTGAGCAGTACTCAGAGTCGCTGGTCTCGGTAATTTAAGAGAAAATATAGGAATGTTCACGAGCCTAAAAGGCGTAAAAGGTAAATGCAAAGAACTTCTGGATAATAGACGAAATACTTAAATTGATCGACGAGAAAGGGAACGGCAGGAATTGAGCAGTATAGGTAAGAAATCAAATAGATAGGAAATACATGAATGCCAAGGCTAAATGGCTGTAGGGAAAATCTGAAGAAATCAAAGAAGAAGTGGCCCTCGGAAACACTTATAACACCTCTCTCTTGCATCGATTATGACCCTGTTATGTGACTTCTATGTTTAGCGCGGATATTGCAATATCTGTATTATGTAAATTCCGTGACCAGAAATGTACAGAGATAATTTTTCCTATTCTGTAACTTTATGTAACCAGAAATAATTCTGTAAATGCCCTTTTTAGAACTGTTTTGTTTCGTGATATATACATATGTTGTCTAGCTGGTCTGAACTACGCTGGAGAGGTTTCGCTGGGAGGGCCTGAAACCTGAAGAAAGACATTCATGGCCGTCGATATGCTTTAGACAAACAGGTGCAAACCTGGGTACAATCATGATACCGTAGGCGATAGGAAACATTTTTCCATGAAGGCATTCACTATCTTGTCTCACAATGGGATAAATGTATAAACAGTTACGGCGAATGCTTTTGAAATAGTAAATAGTTTACTTTCTTTTTTCCATCTGTCTTCTTTCTATTTTATTGCCTTTTATACGAAGCGTGCCGCGAGGACGGCTCGCACGCTTTAATGCGCCATGTCATGAATTGCGCAGCCTCTCCCGCCGGCCCAGTTTCCCGGGTTCGACTCCCGGCGGGATCAGGGATTTTCTCTGCCTCGTGATGACTGGGTGTTGTGTGATGCCCTTAGGTTAGTTAGGTTTAAGTAGTTCTAGGGGACTGATGACCATAGATGTTAACTCCCATAGTGCTCAGAGCCATTTGAACCTGCCGCCGGAGGTTCGAGTCCTCCCTCGGGCATGGGTGTGTGTGTTGTTCTTAGCATAAGTTAGTTTAAGTTAGTTTAAGTAGTTTGTAAGTCTACGGACCGATGATCTCAGCAGTTTGACCCCTTAGGAATTCATACACATTTTTTATACGAAGCATTGCTATATAGTCTGTTATCACAGACTGAAAGATGAACGACCAATAGTTGTGAAGCCTTCTCAGTCGAATGTCTGTAGACAGATCAGTGTGGCCTTGGACTTCGTTTTTGTAATCCCTGTTATTTTGATTCGCCGGAAGACTCGTGCGTTACAATAAAACAACGAAAAGTCGTGACGTTTCCCATTAAACTGGGGAAAACTGCTTCTTTGCTAAAAAGAAATGTACGGTGAAGACTGCTTGTCACGCAAGCGAGTTTTTGAGTGGTTCATGCATTTCCAAGATGACCAAGAAGACGCTGAAGACGACTCATGCCCGGGGCACCCTTCATAATCATAAATGGATTAAAATATCTAAAAAGAAGGCAGGCTGACTTGATCTGAAACTGCATGAATTCACAAAGAATCGAGAAGGAAAATTTTGCACCACAACCATGAGAAAAGTGTGGGCGAAACAGATGCCGAAAATTCTCACGATCGAACAAAATGAAGGTGGTGAATTTATTTGTACTGACACTTTGAATGCATTTAAAAACAACTTTAATTTCTTGGGAAGGGTAAGAGCAGGTTATTGGTTTTTCACTTATGATCCAGAAACGAAGCGCCAATCCATGCACTGGAAGAACACCACTTCAGCGAGTGCGAAGAAAGCTCGGATGAGCGACAACGGCTGTATTTTCGAATTCATTGAATTGTGCATCTTTGCTGAGTTCCTGAATACAAAACTAATCAAGATTATTAGCTCGATCTTCCTGCTTAGCTCCGTGATTAAATAAGAAAGGAACGAACCCAGTCGTGCAATAACAAATCATCGGTTATGCCTCAAGACAACGCTCTGGCTAACATCAAAAAGCCTTTTAAAAAGTTTCTAATATCCCAATATTCGACAACCCACCTTATTCGTCTGGTGTAGCACCGTGGGACTTTTATCTATTCGCTAAAGTCAACTATGTATTAAAAGGATGAAGGTCTCAGTTTGTTGTAGCAGGGGAAGAAAGAGCGGCAGCCGACACCTCGGAGCTCACAGAAGGAGACTACCAGCACTGGTTTCACCAACGGAAAATTGGCATAACCGTTGTAGGGATAGAAAGGGGACTACATTGAGGGTGACAGTAACTGAAAGTGTACGTTTTTTAATGAAATGTTTTATTGCAGTAGTGCCGTTACGTTACAGTCGCACTCTAACGTAGCAAACTATTACGAATTGTCACATTGCACTGATAGCGTGTCTTGCCGCTGAGCCCGGAGGAGAGCAGATTTTGGTTCTCACGCTCGCACAGCTGACTCTGCCTTCTGGACACGGCGAGCCGTGTACTTGCTCAACGCTGCGTGCAATACGTTACACATACTCTGTATGGATCTGAAGAAGTACTATTAAACATCACTTTATATTTTCCAAAATTGTTGTTGATGCGGTCTTCAGTCCTGAGACAGACTTCAAATAATTAATAGAAAAGAATTGCTCTGAATAAGAAGCAATCCTGACAATAACCTATACATTTCATTATGCACTTACCTCACTTAATATTCATTACACGAACTACTGCAATACAGCGAGTGTCATTACCGCCAGCTAAATAAAAGATTGTAACTACTGAAGCCACAAACTACTAATAGGCACGTGGTTAGCAAAGGAAACATTTTGGTGCAAACCAAATAATGTATTTTTTTTTACCTTAATAATGTGACATCCAGTTCAAACACGAATATAATTCGTCATTCATACCCAGTACAAAGATATATAATCATGAATAATTTTCAGTCTCCAAGTCGCAGACTTTCAGATTGTTAGCCTACGCCAACACTTCAGACGTCTACCCTCCTTCAACGCTAACTCCTCACATTTAACGTCCATCACTGCTGGTTGTTCACCTCCAACTGCCCAAAAGTACTTCCATCACTGATGGCGACTAACTTCCAACTGCCCAACACTACTGGCGATTAACTTCCAACAACGAGTCCAACCAGCCACAGAGTCTATTACAAATAAAGCGTATTCAGAGATCCAATTGAAAGCCCTACACAGCGGTGCCAACACAGAAGCAGCCCACTTACAAATTTTATGTAGTTTCGGAATTACGAGATTTCTAGTGCCAATTACTTGAGGTAATCTGACGGGCTGCCATTGGAAAATTTCCGAGTATGGAAGTGCTCGATATGGTCTGATTGGCTGCTTAACATACTAGGGAATAGGAATTCAGCATTTCCCGCGCGTTTGAATAGGGCTCTGTGTCTCAGATCTATGAGTCAAGGAAGAGAGCCATCTTCTGGTACATATTCATGTGAAACAGCGCTGATGGATTTTTCTTTACTCTATAAATTCAAGCGTTTGGTCGTTTCTCCTCTCGTTGACAAAGAGCCACTACAGTACCGAGAATTTTGTGAAGACTACAGCCTTACGAGTGGCTTATTTAAGGAAATATTCGTGTGTGAACATTTCATGTCGTACACAGTCTCCACGTTCCGTGTTTCGTGCGGATTACGAGACATTATGACGAGCACCTCTGTACTAGAAGACTACTGAACGAATGAATGGGTTAACTCGCAAAATGTCGCAGGTCAGTGACTCAGTAACATCCCTACATTAATTATGTAATGTTACTGACCATCTCTCTAACAAGTTCGCACCCAAAAGCAGCGAGGAATTATGGACTTGATAGCCGTGTCTTAGCGACAATAAACCAACAAAAAGGAATTTTTAGATATTTTTTTCAAACGCCTAATGCAAGAATCCGGAACCCTCGATAATTTAACTAACTTTCAGCTACTGCCTTTGGACTGGAGCTATGTAGCCTTTGAGTGGTGGGTATTTAGTCGAATTTTCGTAAACTGTGCTTTTGTCGGCTAACGTAGTATCTACAATTGCAGAGTGAAGGGTCAGACAGCCTGAAGCCTGAAACATCCTGGCAGATGAAAACTGTGTGCCGGACCGAGACTCGAACTCGGGACGTTTGCCTTTCGCGGGCAAGTGCTCTACCAACTGAGCTACCCAAGCACAACTCACTCCCCGTCCTCACAGCTTCACTATCTCGTCTCCTATTTTCCAAACTTAACAGGAGCTCTCCTATGAACCTTGCAGAACTAGCACTCCTGAAATAAAGGATACTGCGGAGACATGGCTTAGCCACAGCCTGGGGAATGTTTCCAGAATGAGATTTTCACTCTGCAGCGGAGTGTGCGCTGATATGAACTTCCTGGCAGATTAAAACTGTGTGCCGGACCGAGAGTGGAACTCAGGACCTTTGCCTTTCGCGGGCAAGTGCTATACCAACTGAGATACCCAAGCACGACTTATGCCCCGTCCTCACAGCATTACTTCTGCCAGTACCTCGCCTCCTACCTTCCAAACTTTACAGAAGCTCTCCTGAAGTTTCTCAGCGGCACAGCAATGTATTCATTCAGTTCGCTACGGTCGACGCAAAAGCGTGGAAGAATCTCCCGCACGCCAGCACCTGGCGTTTATCGGCGACACCTGAAATAGGGCACCGTGAGAGTAGAGCACGTCTTCCGGAGTTCCTTCCTGCCAAACCTCCAGCGTAGGCTCTGCAGCGCCGATCATATCGGCGAAGCCGCGCCGCCGTCGGCCCCTGCGCGGTGCCCTTTATTACTGCTGCTTCCGGTCGACGCCGCCCCCCCCCCCTCCCTCCCCTCCTCCCGCCATCGCGCCCTAGGCCCTACAAGAGCTGCCGCCATTCCGCTCTCTTCCACGTCTCTCGACAGAGCCGCTCTTCTTCCTTTCAGCGCAGCCGTAGCTCTTTTTCCTTCAATTACTTTCTTTTCATCGGAATCTCCTTTTATTAACTCGATCAAGTGGGCGGACTAGAAGTAATTTCTGCCCTTGTTCCTCTCGCCGCTCGCGGAATAGGGCTGCGTATCCGGCGGGAACTCATCTTCCGCCTCCCGCTATTGATATCCGCATCCTCTGTGGTACCACTTCCGTTTCTCAGGACGTTTGAATGCGGTTCGCCGCGGAAATCAAAAGAAACTAGACATGTCTCTGCACTATGCCTTTCTCGAACTGCATAGAAGCCAGATTTAATCATTCAATTAATTCTCAGCGTTCACTTCAACAGCACTAAGCTCGAGAAACTTTATGCTCCAAAGGAATGTAAGCTCACTCAACTAAACAGTAGTGACCCGCTTAACAGAGCACACTGCCGGTCTTGGATCGCTCTAGATCGTGTAGAACTGAGACGAGCTGATCATGTGAGCCTTGAGACTGAACACCTAGTATTTAATTCAGCTTAGCACAAAGTAAAGTCAGATTATATATATGATGATGATAACGATGATGATGATGTTCGGTTTGTGGGGTGCTCAGCTGCGCGGTCATCAGCAGCCAATTTTGAGAAAAGAAACATGTGTAAAATCTTATGGAGCTTAACTGCTAAGGTCATCAGTCCCTAAGCTTACACACTACTTAACCTAAATTACCCTAAGGACAAACACACACACCCATGCCCGATGCAGGACTCGAACCTCCTCTGGGACCAGCCGCACAGTCCATGGCCACAGCGCCCTTGACCGCTCGACTAATCCCGCGCGGCCCCAAATTTTGAAACAGTCGATCATTTTTTTTTTTTCACAATACAATTTAGTCACAGTCACGAATGATGATGGTAATGATGAAATGATGAGGGCAACATAGACACCCAGATCCCGGGCTGGAAAAAACCCGTCCCGGCCGGTAACCGAACGCTGGACCCGATGGTTCAGAGGCAGCAATGGTAGCCAGTAGACCACGAGCTGTGGACAGATGATATGTATGTCAAGTAAGACCGGGATCTAAAATCGTACCTTGAGAGTTATGAGCAGTTCTTGATCTTCGATACTGTGAAACAAATCTCTTCTACTGTAAACCCTTTGCTCCCCATATGTTGAGAAGTGGTAAAAAAAACAAGAAAAATATGTACACTACACATTTGTTCTTCTTAGATCCATACCTTAGGAGCTATGAGCACTTATTCGTCTTCGCTGCTTTGAAACACAATTGTTCTAATGAGCAAATCCTCATAACTTTTAAGGTATGTATTTTACATAAAATGTTTTCTGGACATTTTTGTTGTTGTTTTGGTCCATACTAACACTTCCCAAAACCTAGAAAGCTAAGAGGTTTCTGTAGAAGACAGTTGTTTCACGGTTTCCAAGGTCAGGGACTGCTCATAGCTCTTAAAGAATCCGTTTTAGATCCAATGTTTACTTTACGTTTTTGTTTCACAAAGCGAAAAAAGTGGTCCAACTAAAACATTTCTATTTCTTTACGTACTACACGACTACGTAATACAAAATGGGTGTTAGTATTTAAAAAAAAAAAGCAGTTGATATCCGTTCGTCCTATGGCAGCGCCATCTAGCGGGCCTACCATAGCGTCATCTGGTTTCACCCTTGACACTAGACAAGTTTCGTTCTTTGTAGTTTTTTCGTTTGATGCTTATTTCGTGCGATATTTGGCTCAGTCACGATCAATGGGCCACCCTGTATATATGATGTAGACTAATGTGACGAATCAAAATTTGCACCATGGTTTGGGATTTTAACGTAGGTCTCCTGCTCAATCAGTAGTTGGACTAACACCATGCCACCGTTGCACATTGGTTTTGCACAACTACACAGCTGTTCGGGGAAACATCAAGGAGGAATATCAAGTGGGCTGACGTGTGAGTGGGTATGTGTATTGATGAGGGAGCCGTGCTTGTGTAGTTCATGCAGTCATGCAGAGCCACTGTACCAGGCTAGCATATTGTTTAGCACGTTTGCGTAGTATCACATGCGGGCTCGAATCCTAGCCTTGGTACAAGTTTTTATTCGATGCTTCAGTGAACATGTAAATATCATTGATGTCTGAGACCTGAAATGCTCCCTGGAACTATATAGCTCCATCTGATGAAAGCACCTATGCCTGAGTTTCAGGCAGGATCTCCTGTTTCGTTCGATGCCGATGTTCTATTCCAATACGTTTGGAGAGCCTCAACAAAGCTGTTCCCGTTTAGGGAGAATATCAAGACGGCTGGGAATGGAGTTTGGACTGAGGAGGGGGGCGTAGTGATCAGCGCGTCTGCCTTGTGAGTAAGAGACCCAGATTTGAAGCCTGGCCCCAGTATAAATATTCAACCGTCGCTTCAGTTTGTATGTATTAATGATAGGTGTTTGAGGCTTGAAAATGTCTCTGGAACCATATCGTTTCAGTTGATTAAAGCACCTCATCTGTCTAGAGCACGAGACTTGGATTCAATTCCCAGTCTTGGAACACATTTTTGTTCGTCGCTTCCGTTTGCATATATAATCATATATGTTTGAGACTGGAAAAGGTCTCTCGGACCATACAGTTTTATTTTATTAAAACTCTCAAGCCTCCATTCCGGTCAGGATACGGCGTTTTGTTTCGACACTGAGGTGCTCTTCCAGTACAGTTGGAGAGTCTCTGAAATGCTATTCGAATTTTTAGGTGGAACAACAAGTGTTCTGATGCATGAATGGGAATTTGGATTGAGGAGAAAGAGATGCTTGGATAGTCAATGCATTTGTGCAAATCGACT
Organism: Schistocerca gregaria; assembly: GCF_023897955.1. NCBI lineage: Eukaryota > Metazoa > Arthropoda > Insecta > Orthoptera > Acrididae > Schistocerca > Schistocerca gregaria. Next base: position 13,189,104 of record NC_064925.1, on the reverse strand, counting down.
GTGTCAGGGTGGTTAGAGCATCTGCTATAGCAGGAATCCTGACCTTGATACAAATGTTCATTCGTTACTTCTTCATACATTCAACAAATTGAAGTGTGGAGCGGACTATGTGGTGCAACTGGAGATCTATGGAAAAACGCTATTGAGCAAGTAGAGCACTCAGGATTTGCAGTCACGGAATATTCGTCGTTACACTAGAGCTGCATAATGATGAAACTCTTAATGCATTGTTGGAGGGTGTTCAGATGGTTCAGGCTGGAAGGGAACGGCCAAACCTATTTTTGAGCCGAGAGATCTCTTCTAAGCGCCTCCCGAAACAAGGACGCTGCCAACCTAACCGTACACAGGTCTACTTGGCGCTCGAAAGTTCAATGCGCACAAAATTCCGCGCGAATTAGAATTCATCATTTTGAAAGTTTAAACAACAATCTCCCAGCTAGGCTGAGCACTCGCCAGAGCAACTTCACTAGTCCCACAGTCAGAGCAGCGTTCATACCGTCCGATATTCGGAACGCATGCGCTGCGAGATTTATGTATTTCAATAGCACATATGGGAGATGTACCTGTATGTGGCTGCTGAGAAGTGGACCAGAAAAAGTGGATTAACCCACCGATAGTGTTCTGGGGCAGGCACGTTGCCTCGCCGCGCGTGCTCTCAGATTCACAGTTCAGGCTGTCTGGCGGCGCTGCGTAATGTGTTCCACAAAAGGCGTTCCGGCGCGCAATCTGCATGGAATTTTCGGAATGGCGATACAAAACGTATTTCGAGTTTCTACCAGCTGCAAGAAAAAGTAAAGTAAACTGAGGATGTGTTACACGATTGGCTTTAGGAAAGGTAAAGGCACCAGAGAGGCAGTTCTGACGTTGCGGCTGGTAATGGACGCAAGGCTAAAGAAAAATCAGGACTCTTTCGTAGGATTTGTCGATCTGGAAAAAGCGTTCGACAATACGATATGGTGAATAATCTACTCCTACCGTCTTTGTTGTTGCATCTGTCCACAATGGTAAAGTCTTTTCAGATGATTCGAGAAGAGTAAGTTTTACAATAAACTTTTTACTTATCTTTTCTTGCCCAGTTGGCTCCAGTTTTTCATGTCTAGGGGTCTGATTCTTGAAGCTGTACCTCTCACATTTTAGGTTCTCGTGGTTCAACTGATCTGAATAATTTTGAAGAATGTCGTTGCAGAATTTCTGTTTTTTCAATAATTTGCTATATCACAGTGTCTATTCAATTTACACATTGTTCGTCCAAAATACAAAAGTACGTCCAATCACATCAGAGGAATGGTTCTACTACTTCACTCTGCACTAATGACAATATTCCAAAGGGCGTACAACTTTTCTTGACAAATGAATTTCTGTTAGATTAGATTATTATTTTGTAAATGAATCCAGAAATAAACATAAAAACAGTGCTAGATTGCCTAATTAATAGCAGAAATTTGAAGTGTGCTAAATATTTCGTAATTTTAAATGTTTCTAAAAAGAAATCAGTTTTAACTGTACATTCAGAGCTAGTACATATCAGTTGTAACAACAGAAATAAAGTAACTCCTTTTCATCAATTTTATCTAGAAATAAATCATATTTTGTATAAAATTATGTAAAGCTTTCCAGAGAAGCAACTGTGATAAACTTGACCTGCACAAAATTCGGAAAATATTTTTGGTATCGACTACCACTGTTGACGAAAAGTAATGCTAGAGAAGGATGTCCCTTTAAAAGCTGTAGAGAAATATGGGTAACATATAATATGTAGAATAGCCAAGAGGGGACAGTAAGAGTGGAAGACGAAGAACGAAGTGCTCGGATTAAAAAGGGTGTAACATAAGGGTGTAGTCTTCCGCCACAACTGTTCAATCTACACATCGAAGAAGCTATGACGAAAGCATAACAATGTTTCAAGAGTGGAATTAAAATTCAAGATGAAACGATACCACTGATAGCATTCGCTGATGACATTGCTATAATTGGTGAAAGTGAAGAAGAATTGCAGGGGCTGCTGAATGGAACGTACAGTTTAATGAGTACAGAATATGGATTGAAAGTAAATCGAAGAAAGAAGAAAGTAGTGAGAAGTGGCAGAAATGAGAACAGCGGGAAACTCAACAGGAGGATTGGATATCAGGACGTAGATGAAGTTAAAGTATACTGCTACCTAGGCAGCAAAATAACCAATGACGGACGGCGCACGGAGCACATCGAAAGCAGACTAGCCGTGGCAGAAAGGGCGTCCCTGGCAAATTGTTAAACATAGGCCTTCAATTGAGGTAGAAATTTTTGGGAATGTACGTCTGGATCACAACATTGTATGTCAGCGAAACGTGGACTGTGGGGAGAATCGAAACAGAAGAGATTCGAAGCATTTCAGACGTGGTGTTATAGATGCATGCTGAAAATTAGGTGGACTGATTACGTAAGAATGACGAGAAAAGGAATCTATCGAAAACACTATCAAGAATGGTATGGTAGGAGCAAGGAATACCTTCCATGGCACGGAGGTAGAGAATAAAAATTGTACAGAAGACAGAGATCACAAAACATCCTGGCACAGGGAAAAATTTTAGGCGGGTTGCTGCCTAGTATTAGCGTGATGTAACAGCGTATGTGTTGTTGGGAGAGGTCAACACTGATGATTGCTGTGATGACAGTGATTCCCGACTACTGAAAGTTGTTCTAGAAGAACGTGATCTGTTTATTGTCGGGGCAGAGCGTCCAAGAGGCATAAGTAAAAAATACAGGCAGGGGTCTTGTGTGTTCACAGTAGCGTAGTGCATAGAGATTTCGAGTTGCGAAGCTGATGTTCACTCAATAGAACAAAGAAGAAAGCACAATGAAAACCAATGTGGTGCCCCAAAGTCAAGTTTTTATTATTTTTCTCATCAGGGTAGTGTTTTTATTTACAAATTATAAATTTTAGCCTATGTACCTTTATTTTTTGATTTGTACAATTATTTTACCGTTCTAAGCAAAAAATTCAACCCACTCAAGCTATCAATAGTGCTAACAATCATTAGTTTAACCCTACAATACCAAGGCAAAGGGGTACTTCATGTTTACCGTTTGAAAATATTGTAATCCAGCCATGTACGTGATATTTTATAATTTTCAAAAAAAAGTTGTTTTAACCATAACCTATACCATATTTCGAATTCGTTTAAATTTTTCAGTAAACTGTAACCAAAAAAATTAAAACTTAATAGAAAATGTGGCTTTTTGTAACAAGCATCAGTATTGGGATAAGAAGGATTCTGAGCCACTCTGCATAGTTGACACATGTGCCCAATATGGCGGCGATGACGTCATCCAATATGGCTATGTGTAAATTTGACAACTGTGCATATCATCATCCAAGATAGCGGCCATGACATCATTCAGGATGGCTGATATTGGTGGGATGTTCGAATTTTGGTGAGAAGATGGGTCCATTGGGCTACCTCCACTAACCTAATCCCTTGCTCCAGAAAATGGAGGAAAGTTCAAATTTCATCCGGACAATGCAACACACCTCTACTAACCTACGAAAATGGTGGTAAGAAAGGTCAATTGGGCTTCCTCCACTAACCTAAGTCATCTGACAGCCACCTCTTCCTAGGAATTGGCGCGAAGTCTTCATTTTGGAGAGAAGATAGGACAATTGGGCTATCTCTACTAACCTGAGTAAATGACAGGAAAGAAAGGGCACTTGGGCTACCTACACTCACTTAAGTCATCCAACTGCCACCTCTTCCTAGGGATTGGAGGGAAAAGGAATCAGCCTGTGCTGGGCTGCTGGAGAGAGAAATGAGTGTACTTCATTTATTTTGGAACAATTTATTTACCGATGTATTTTTGAAGATAGTATATTTATCACAGTGATACAATAACAGGCTCTTAGATGCCTCACAGCTTACAGACCTGCAAACCACTCGTAAATAAGGCAATATATTTATGTCCAGAGAGCCAAACAACTCGTCAAAATATTAATCCATCTAAAAGACTTTGCACACATGCTCGCTAATCGTCAACAGTTAAAAATCATGCAAAATCCTTTATGTAAACCATTTGAGGGACTATCAGCATCCAGTGTTTTCGCCACAGAGCCCAACTGAGCTAGTACACTGTACCACCACCAGAGGATGCAGTCGTCCATTCCGTGATGTAATCCACCTTATGAAGCAAGTACTGTTATCCAAGATGGCGAATTTGGCGGGAAACAGTGTATTCACCACGAGGTCTGAACCTAGTATACAGTACTGCTACCAGAGAGAGCTGTTGTCCATTGTGTGACATAACCCAAGACAGGGGGAAAATTGGCGGGAAACAGTGTGGGTGCCATGAGGTATAGACTTAGTACACAGTACTGTCACTAGAGAGCGGTGTTGTCCATTCCATGACATAACCCATGATGAATGTCTGGAGAGGAAAATGACTCAGCCTGCACTGGGCTGCTGGAGGGAGGAATTAGTGCACTTTACTTATTTTCGAACAGTTTACTTAGGGATGGATTTGAGATAGTATATTTGTCACACTGATACAAAACACACGCTCTGACATGTTTGGAGTCATGTCACATACCCACAGATCTGTAAACTACTTCTAAATAACACTATGCAGACACACAAATGCATTTGTTTACCGTTGCTGATGCAATGACGCATAGCTACAGTGAATGTCCAGTGGGAGCACCATTCGCCATAGTTTTCTGCAGACGTGACTTTCAGTGCTAAATTTATTTTGCACAGTTTGCTAAATTGCACTGACAGTTAAACCCATAAATGTAGTCTACAGATCACCAAATACACTCAAGTCTCACAAGAATATTGGAGTCCAGGAACTTATTTACCAGTGTAATTACAATTAAATATTACAATTGCTGCTACAGACTGACAGTCTGACACCGATCGATGTACAGGTAATGTCTCCTCTTGACAGCTGTGGTTCTGGAATGTATCTCACTATCTATAGAACATATAATTTTCCATGTAAAAAATCTGTCTTATGCCCTCGCCGCTATCGATGTGCTGAATCTATACATCCCTCACACTAGGACACATACTCATCTTCTCTGGTCGTGCCACAACATAAGCCCCAGCAGCTTTATAATGCAATATATACACATTTTACACTAACAGTGCAGTTATCTTTTATGTATTAACAGCACCCGAGAAAATTATAGTATGTCTACACTCACACCAGCTATGTGTCTAGGTTCTCCTCAGTCCTAAGAAATTATCTGTCAAAGTCTTACAGTCAGCGCTTCTGGAAGGTACTGCATCTTGCCAAGATTCTGTCAAAGAAGTGTTATGAAGGACAGGCATCAGGCACTATGTGTGAGAATGAATACCACACCCGTGGACATAATGCTTCGAAAGACATCACTAATGCGGATTGGTGTACTGTAATCAACATCACTAGCGATAGAACAACAAGGAGAATGCGAATTCGTTCTTCATTGAGGTCCTAGTGAGGCGCCCCATCCATCACATGTTACCCTCCTTGCTTTCAGCATACACATCTATTTTACACTGATTGCAATATTGCACCAACAACTAAACCTCACAATGTGCCATACATATTGTCAAATATGGGCAGACTCTTACTCAGTTACACTGTTCTCCCACAGACGACAGGAGCTTGAATATCAGAGCGTGAAACAAATCTCCAACCTAGCAATATATTACCACGTACCATGTCGATGTAATAAAAATACATTTCGTATCCTGCACCACACAAAATCGGCTCTCTTACATCATTCGTACTTATACCACAAAGACAGACAGCACTGTATGTGCACCTCACAGCACTAAATACTTCCCTGTGAGCTCAGTGGTCAGCCACTCACGATGAGTGACCAGACTTCCCTCAGCAGACCGAAGTCACTTTCAGAACTGTTCTACAAATTCAGACTCATTCCCCCTTGGCACAAACACATTACTGTTTCTGGTCCGGACCTGTTTTCAGGCTTGCTTTTCTACACTCATCTCCAGACTCTGGGATTACAAGAACAAATGTATTTTCGCCTGGTTTCCACAAAGCAGTATCCTACTGATCGATCGCAAAACATAATTCCGAAGATATAGAGAGTAAATTATATTTCTACAAACTCGAAAATTTAGCGACGTGGAGCATGCTCTAGACCACTGAGCAACTACAAACTTAGCCCATCTGCAAGGACCTTTACATGAGAACTCGAAAGAAATAGAGGAAATAGATATTTCGTCACATGAATATCGATGTCCATGATGTGTTGTTGTTGTTGTCATCAGTCCTGAGACTGGTTTGATGCAGCTCTCCATGCTACTCTATCCTGTGCAAGCTGCTTCATCTCCCAGTACCTACTGCAACCTACATCCTTTTGAATCTGCTTAGTGTATTCATCTCTCGGTCTCCCTCTACGATTTTTACCCTCCACGCTGCCCTCCAACGCTAAATTTGTGATCCCTTGATGCCTCAAAACATGTCCTACCAACCGATCCCTTCTTCTAGTCAAGTTGTGCCACAAACTTCTCTTCTCCCCAATCCTATTCAATACCTCCTCATTAGTTACGTGATCTATCCACCTTATCTTCAGTATTCTTCTGTAGCACCACATTTCGAAAGCTTCTATTCTCTTCTTGTCCAAACTAGTAATCGTCCATGTTTCACTTCCATACATGGCTACACTCCCAACAAATACTTTCAGAAACGAATTCCTGATACATAAATCTATATTCGATGTTAACAAATTTCTCTTCTTCAGAAACGCTTTCTTTGCCATTGCCAGTCTACATTTTATATCCTCTCTACTTCGACCATCATCATTTATTTTACTTCCTAAATAGCAAAACTCCTTTACTACTTTAAGTGTCTCATTTCCTAATCTAATTCCCTCAGCATCACCCGATTTCATTTGACTACATTCCATTATCCTCGTTTTGCTTTGGTTGAAGTTCATCTTATATCCTCCTTTCAAGACACTGTCCATTCCGTTCAACTGCTCTTCCAAGTCCTTTGCCGTCTCTGACAGAATTACAATGTCACCGGCGAACCTCAGAGTTTTTACTTCGTCTCCATGAATTTTAATACCTACTCCAAATTTTTCTTTTGTTTCCTTTACTGCTTGCTCAATATACAGATTGAATAACATCGGGGACAGGCTACAACCCTGTCTCACTCCTTTCCCAACCACTGTTTCCCTTTCATGCCCCTCGACTTTTATGACTGCCATCTGGTTTCTGTACAAATTGTAAATAGCCTTTCGCTCCCTGTGTTTTACCTCTGCCAGCTTTATAATTTGAAAAAGAGTATTCCAGTCAACAATGTCAAAAGCTTTCTCTAAGTCTACAAATGCTAGAAACGTAGGTTTGCCTTTTCTTAATCTTTCTTCTAAGATAAGTCGTAAGGTCAGTATTGCCTCACGTGTTCCAACATTTCGACGGAATGCAAACTGATCCTCCCCGAGGTCCGCATCTACCAGTTTTTCCATTCGTCTGTAAAGAATTCCCGTTAGTATTTTGCAGCTGTGACTTATTGAACTGATAGTTCGGTAATTTTCACATCTGTCAGCACCTGTTTTCTTTGGGATTGGAATTATTATATTCTTCTTGAAGTCTGAGGGTATTTCGCCTGTCTCATACATCTTGCTCAACAGCTGGTAGAGTTTTGTCAGGACTGGCTCTCCCAAGGCCGTCAGTAGTTCTAATGGAATGTTGTCTACTCCGGGGGCCTTGTTTCGACACAGGTCTTTCAGTGCTCTGTCAAACTCTTCACGCAGTATCGTATCTCCCATTTCGTCTTCATCTACATCCTCTTCCATTTCCATAATATTGTCCTCAAGTACATCACACTTGTACAAACCTTCTGTATACTCCTTCCACATTTCTGCCTTCCCTTCTTTGCTTAGAACTGGGCTGCCATCTGAGCTCTTGATATTCATACACGTGGTTCTCTTCTCTCCAAAGGTCTCTTTAATTTTCCTGTAGGCAGTATCTATCTTACCCCTAGTGAGATAAGCTTCTACATCCTTACATTTGTCCTCTAGCCATCCCTGTTTAGCCATTTTGCACTTCCTGTCGATCTCATTTTTGAGACGTTTGTATTCCTTTTTGCCTGCTTCATTTACTGCATTTTTATATTTTCTCCTTTCATCAATTAAATTCAATATTTCTTCTGTTACCCAAGGATTTCTAGCAGCCCTCGTCTTTTTACCTACTTTATCCTCTGCTGCCTTCACTACTTCATCCCTCAAAGCTACCCATTCTTCTTCTACTGTATTTCTTTCCCCTATTCCTGTCAATTGTCCCCTTATGCTCACCCTGAAACTCTGTACAACCTCTGGTTCTTTCAGTTTATCCAGGTCCCATCTCCTTAATTTCCCACATTTTTGCAGTTTCTTCAGTTTTAATCTACAGGTCATAACCAATAGATTGTGGTCCGAGTCCACATCTGCCCCTGGAAATGTCTTACAACTTAAAACCTGGTTCCTAAATCTCCGTCTTACCATTATATAATCTATTTGATACCTTTTAGTATCTCCAGGGTTCTTCCACGTATACAACCTTCTTTCATGATTCTTAAACCAAGTGTTAGCTATGATTAAGTTGTGCTCCGTGCAAAATTCTACTAGGCGGCTTCCTCTTTCATTTCTTAGTCCCAATCCATATTCACCTACTATGTTTCCTTCTCTCCCTTTTCCTACACTCGAATTCCAGTCACCCATTACTATTAAATTTTCGTCTCCCTTCACTATCTGAACAATTTCTTTTATTTCATCGTACTTTTCTTCAATTTCTTCATCACCTGCAGAGCTAGTTGGCATAAAACTTGTACTACTGTAGTAGGTGTGGGCTTCGTATCTATCTTGGCCACAATAATGCGTTCACTATGCTGTTTGTAGTAGCTTACCCACATTCCTATTTTCCTATTCATTATTAAACCTACTCCTTCATTACCCCTATTTGATTTTGTGTTTATAACCCTGTAGTCACCTGACCAGAAGTCTTGTTCCTCCTGCCACCGAACTTCACTAATTCCCACTATATCTAACTTTAACCTATCCATTTCCCTTTTTAAATTTTTTAACCTACCTGCCCGATTAAGGGATCTGACATTCCACGCTCCGATCCGTAGAACGCCAGTTTTCTTTCTCCTGATAACGACATCCTCTTGAGTAGTCCCCGCCCGGAGATCCGAATGGGGGACTATTTTACCTCCGGAATATTTTACCCAAGAGGATGCCATCATCATTTAATCATACAGTAAAGCTGCATGTCCTCGGGAAAAATTACGGCTGTAGTTTCCCCTTGCTTTCAGCCGTTCGCAGTACCAGCACAGCAAGGCCGTTTTGGTTAATGTTGCAAGGCCAGATCAGTCAATCTACTGAAAAGGCTGCTGCCCCTCTTCAGGAACCACACGTTTGTCTGGCCTCTCAACAGATACCCCTCCGTTGTGGTTGCACCTACGGTACGGCCATCTGCATCGCTGGGGCACGCAAGCCTCCCCACCAACGGCAAGGTCCATGGTTCATGGGGGGGGGGGGGGGGGGGGGGTCCATGATGTGACAGATTCCAAATCATCCCTATAATCTACAAAGTCAAACAGGTGGTTTCTCATATCTAGAGATCCGGCAAACATGTCTTCCACCTGCTAGAAGCACACACCGCAATTGATATTCTCTCGACTAAATAGAGACAGGAAATGTGAAGAAACAGTCGATCTGACTATTTACATGGGAGGGAATTATGGCCCAGCGCAAAGACATATCCATATTCATTCTTCTCAAATTTCCAATTGATCACAAATGACTAAGTATCAGTTCGTTATTCGGCTGTCTCCATTCAGATGGCCTCTGTCGTTAGCTGGGAACGTGAATCATTCCCACCTTCCTTTTCCCACCTATCTGACCACAAACACATACTTTATGAGACTGATGCTCAATGTGAATCTATCTCGCATTCCTTACTACTACTAAGTATAATACTTCCCAATAAATGATTGCCTACGATATGAAATAACACTGAGACAAAATCAGCGATGGGTGGATATGGCTCATAAGTTTTTCTTGCGAGTGGTACCACTCTGTCTAGCAAGATAAGCGTAATGGGCCTGGTGTTAAAAAACCTGATCGCAACAACTACAGCATGTTACTGTCACAAGTGGTCTTGGTTCTACAGGTGCACACTGGTATCCATGTTAAAAGCTCCACTTGCTTTATAAATCTCGGTATGAGATTGCCTCTGAATGAGGTGGTTTTTCTATCCAGACAAATACCGAGACGGTGACCACTGGAGTGTATATTATCAGACCAGCTGTTCAATTACACGCAGCCCACAATGCACAGCACTCCGTCTTCAGGCCACGAGTGACCTGCCGGGACCATCCGACCGCCGTGTCATCCTCGGTGGAGCTCGTGATAAAATCGCTGAATTTTTAAAGTGATTTGGCTATGGTATGTGGTTTGTAACCAGTATTTGTAACTCCCTCATGCCGCTAGATATTTCTCCAGTATTTGTAACTTATTCTGTCTCGATACCATGTCAGAGGTTCTGCGATATATCCACTGAGTTATAGCGACGACTGATTGAGAAGGATCACAAATACTAGTAGATGGTGTGCTGATTGAGGACATAATAAATGTACACTAGCTTTTCAGATGTCTATTGTTACGTTATTTGCTAGAAATGATGTCTATGATTGGGAATCAAGTCCTCCCATTTGACCACATACCCGTGATGGATCACAGCCACAAGTGAATCATATTTCTGGCACTCTCATATCTCGAAACGAATCACCTTTGCTCGAACCTATCTGCTACAGTAAAAATTCAACATGGTTTTAGTCAGTCCCTACGCATCTTGCAACTGCCCACATTTCTGCAGCCTTGCACATGTGATGACTCCAATTTAAATTGGAACTGAGCAGAAGTTGGAGAAAGCCATATCTACCACATTTCGCAAACTGTGTAGAAACAGAGCGACCTGAGTTAGTGCAACAGAATCATGTTTTGACCATTCAGTGGAAATGGGCACATTGGTGTGCCCCTAAACTATACACAAATACTACAGTCCGAAGCAGATCCATGTCCATTCATATCTATAACCCAACTTGCTATCACCGTTATTCTGTACCATCCAACAGAGGAAAAATTACGGTCTATGAAAGCTCCATTAAGTTCATGTAATATGGAACTCACTTAGGCGCTTTTGCTAGCACGATGAGCTTGACGCATAGCTGTGGTCCGGGTCCGGCACGAAGAGAGAGCTGCCGCAATGCTTCCCAGAATAGCACAGGGTACATTTCTCCTAGCAATCCTAAAGGGGCACCCTGTCCGTCACTGGATTTGCCTGTCAAGCTGATGATACTTCCTATCTGGGACGATCGTTTTAAAGCAGAGGCTAGTTTAAAGTTTCATCACCTGTACTGAAGGAGGGTGATGGCATCCCACAGACTGTACTGTAAATCGCAAGAGATGCTCCCTGTGGTCTTGTCTCATTGTTTGAAACATTATTTTTTTCTGCTGTAGAATGCTTTGAGACATTGCCATATATTCTGATTTTCTGCCACGACTTCGAGATCTGTGTCAGGCTCTAAACTGACATTAAGATGTTCTGATCCAAGGCCTTTCACAGAAAACTACATGTCACACAGTGAATATCATATTGTCACTGTGGCTACCGTGCTATGCCACACACACTGGAAAGGTAGTTACAACGTAAGGAAACTGAAAGAGCCGGCCGCGGTGGCCGTGCGGTTCTGGCGCTGCAGTCCGGAACCGCGGGACTGCTACGGTCGCAGGTTCGTATCCTGCCTCGGGCATGGGTGTGTGTGATGTCCTTAGGTTAGTTAGGTTTAAGTAGTTCTAAGTTCTAGGGGACTTATGACCTAAGATGTTGAGTCCCATAGTGCTCAGAGCCATTTAAACCATTTTTTTTTTAACTGGAAGAGCTTGGTCACGTTGTGGAGAGCTTCCAAACTACAGTCTGAATGTGATCCACAAGTTCTAAATTTAAACTCATCTGTCATAGTGACCAAATAGCTGATGACTCTACGTTCTGCTTCGACTGATTCATCATATTGCAGTCACGGACTCGATTACTGTTTCGGTGCTATCCACCCCATATGGTACTGTATCCCACCCCCCCCCCCCCCTCCCCACCACCACCACCACCAAAACTCTTTCTACAACTCGTTTTTTGACATTTAAACGCTCCAGCTTTCTTCGTTAGTACATTATACTTTTCTTTTATTTATATCTCTATAGTTTTGTTTTTCTTCTGTCAAGAAAAATGCATACTTCAGTAACTGATGAGCCATTGTCAGCTGGAATTGTATAATATGCCTCCGCGAAGTTTTCAGATCGCAAGAAGGGACAGAGGGTAGTGAATAAGGAAGCAGGGAATATTAAAAATCATGTTATTAAGAAACAAGGCAGAAAAGTAAAACAAGGCTGTATTCTCGCTGCCTAGTATGCTGGCGTATCTGTACGATCTGTTAGAAAATTTAGAAAGGGATAATTTCCACAGGTGTGATCCCTTTGTGCTCCTGGTAAAAGGTGTCTAATATCTGAAGTACGGAAGTCTCACTGTGATTATTTGGATATGGATGTAATAATGTAATGCGACACACTGTACTACATGCATGTGAACATCACATTTCCACTGCAAGCTATAAACAGTCGTAAAGCAGTCAGAAATAACAATGTTTTAATTGGTTCGTAGTGATGAGAAAAAACATTTCAATTGTTGCATGCACATTACCAGCATTAATAAACTAATTATACAACAAGCTACACAAATCAAGAAAATGGTCGGTATTACAACGAAAGTAGGAATATCCTAAAAGAGTGTCACTATTATATATATTTCATTTGTTGAAATGTACTGCTGACAAAGGCAGATCTACTTTCAAGCCAATGGTTTTCGAACTCCAGCTCACAAGGCACACATGGCTAGCTTCTGCATCCCTGTCACGCGTATTATCCTTCGCTGCTGACATTACACTGACCATTGTGTTGTGCGACAGATCACTTGCTTATTTTTCTCAATAATCATTATTTTATTTGCAATCACACATTGTCAGTTTGGCAAGCCGTAGATGAGTAACCAGTATCTGCCATGTGCCTATCATTGCACCTGAAGGAACGCTCGTCATTATTTAATCGGACAGTATTTAGTAACCTGAAAAGTTATTTCTGAACAGGCCCAGTAATTATTCTACGGTGAACTGAACAAGCGGTGGTGGCTGAAAAGCAAAAGTGTGGTACGGCAACTGAATGTAGTAGCCAGCATATTTAGGCAAACGTAGTTTAAAGTAAATATACAGAAAAACAAGTAAAATAATTACTGAATAATTCTTTATTTTACAGAGAAATTTGATTGGAATTTGGATACGAGAGAATAACAGGACACACTAGGTAGCATAAACAAAGTGACTAGCCTTGAGCATGACAGATAAATGTTTTATGGATTGACAACAAACTACTTCATAGCAATGTTTATCGCCTGCTGTAACGTGTGGAGGATAGTGCTAATTACAGTACACCACTTAACAGGTGAAAAGTACATATAATTTGGTCATGATATGACCCCAAAACTGCACTATTGGTGAACAGTGCTTTTGAAATAGTTATCAGACTAATATACTGACTAAACTGGATACTGTTTATTTTCGTGAGACGCGTGTTAGCCTTTGCATTGTACAGATCATTTCTGATATGTGTGGACCCAGAATCTGTTATAGCTTTAGTCAGTTATTGCGTCATATTTTCAAGTGCACAAGTGTTTTTAGAGTAATTAACAGGCTTTGCACAAACTTTCACTGCAAAACTACTAAACCACTGACTTAACATAGAGAGTGCCCAGAAACTGTTCCGACTCAGTTTTCGACTAACACTTCCAACATGACAGATAACTACAAATACACGAACAAAAGCACTATTACAAATGTATAATGTAAATAACGTAGCCATAGTCCTTTGAACTGTTATGACCTATACTTGGTTTCCGTAACCACTGTTTTACTATGCAAAACATAGCAATAATCGTAAAAAAAATTGAAATTTATCACTTTATTTCAGAATAGTGTTAAACTCTTGTTCTTTTGCTGTACTTTAACTTAGGGACTTTGATAACGACGTTGAATACTTCACATATAAGGGTAGTAAACTATTTGAGAAAATTACTACTCCAAGAATTTAGCAAATCTTTTACACAATATTGATTATCCAGTACATCAACCTTGGGAAAAAACCTCACAATATCTCAGTAACAAGAAAAAGACTGTGAAAAGTAAAATAATGAAGGACAAATCTGGGCTCACGACACAAAATTAAAACTGCAAAAGTTATTATTTAAGAATTTGGAAACTTCTTGTCCATGCACGTAAGTATAAAGTTAATATTTACTCCACCTGAAGGTGGTTGCACTGGTGCTTTTATGCGACATGAGAACAAAAACCATGTTTGTAATCATGGGGTCGATGTAACATGCTCTGCAAAATAACCTTTTGGCATCGGGGTTCATGTTTGAGACCAAATTAATAAATACTGTGACTTCTGCTGCAATTCTTGTCTGACTTAGCACTCAGTATGTAAGTTCGTTGTATTATGGTCACAGACAATTATTGCCACAAAGTCCACTTGCGCCGCTTCGTACCAAACCACCTTCTACACTCCCGCGTAAGGGTTTTAGTTGCAACTTTTACATAATACACAATCCTACAGTCCTTCAGCATGAACCAGTTCTACATATGATAATTTTGTACATATACATGGAAAGAACACAGTTATTAAAACGGTATTTACAATATTACTATGATTACATAGAGTTACACGAAATGAAAAATTTTTTCCATCTTTTCAAGTCGGAGGCTCTGCATGACATAAATATTACAGTATCCATACGAGAGATAAACGTCACATAAAGGTGTCATAATTGATATCAGAAATAAGTGTTCCATGTCTTTCCGACGACCACTTCTTTTTCGATTACTTCACATTTTTTCTACAGCCATTTCGCCATGACTTTCCTGTATTTCCTATTTAATTGATTCTTTACTTATGTTATTCCATTCCTGTCGTTCTTTATTTTGTCGGTGAATTCATGTATTTCTCCGATTACCCAGAAGTTGTTTGCAGTTACCTTTTACGCCTTCTAGGCAAATAGTATTCTCATATTTTCTTTTAGATTACCGCTACGAAGCGGCTTTCAGTGCTGCTCAAGACACGTTTAACCTTTCCACTCAAGGCTCCGGCAGGCCCCTCACCAAACCAGTGATTCCAGCATCTGCCATTCCAGGACACAGCTATATGGCTGTTTTCAGGGTTAATTAATATTAGTAATATGAAAAGCGTTAGTGAGATCGCAGAGCCTAGTGGTACGGCGGACTTTAAGTGCCGAAGTTTACTTTACACTCCTTCAGAAAAATTCAGAGAAATTATAACGTCATTCCTCTTGCTGTACTTTCAGTGCATGAACAGCGGAAAAGCAGCAAGCGATAAACATTTTTCCTTCCATCATTATGCAGTAGTTGTCTGTGAGAAAAAAATTGACACGGTTCTGAAATTACTTGAAAACTGGGTTACAATACGGTTTAACGTGGCCTTTGCCCTTCTTGGCATTCAAATGTTGCTGGTTTGGGATGAGTCGCATTAAGTGCCCCTTCTGCAGATGCCTACTGTCATAAGTTTTGGTCGGTTAAATAGGAACAAAATCAAGGGAAACCTTCGTTCCTTGCTACAATATTCACATAATTTAGCAGCTTTCTTCACCTGCAGTGTTTTTCTATTTCGCCAATGCTAAACGTTTTGTAGCGCGTTTTGCGCACAGCTGAAACGTACTCCAGACCAATGAGATGTATTTATAAGGGCACTTCTTCTTTTTAATTTTTTTTAACTGCACTTCGTTTACAAATATATCTGTGTCTTTAATTCTGGATTACGTTACTTTCTCTTTACATATATGTGTAGTCACTCTTCGTAATCGCTACATGAATCTTATATCAAATAAGGTAGAGAAATCATATTCTTTGTGATCGTCGACACATTTACACACAAGTATGAGCTGCTCTTATAATATTATGGCTCAAAAGAAATAATTAATGTTTTTTAAGCTCGTAATATTAAACTCGTTGTTATTGGGCTGGAGTGTGTAGTGTCTCTGTATGTCTGCGAAGGACAATATTAACTTCTAGAGCGGCATCGACTACTCCCACAGCTTACGTAATTTCGTACACGTAGACAAGTTGCTCTCGTGGTGTAGAAGCAGCTGCCGACTCCGACGGTCACCTGTAAAATTCCTGAAATGCAAGAGAAAGGAAACTTCTAATCTTCTCGAATTGGGATACAGCCATTCGCATTTGGTCATTCGATGACCGTATGCGTGTTACATGAGTTCATTTGGCAGAGAAAACTTTCTCTATGCTTTTGACCGTGTTATTGAAGCAGGCTCTGAAGCAAACAGCGACCACTAAATGTTCGAATTCCTGTATAAGTTCGTCGTACATTACAGTTCATCACAGAATCTTTTGATTAAAAATAAATGCGCGAAATTACTTTTGAAATGCCCCAGACCGTGTAAAAGCTGTTACTAAACTCCATATTAACGTTATATATGGCTTGTGGATCTCAAAAAACACAGATTATACAATATGACAGCTAACAACGATTGTTTCATTGCTCACAAATCATACTGGTCCTCTCGTTATCCTGTCTCGAAACAAAGTCCGGTCACATACCGATTTTGTTACATTTCTTCGCTCGCCATGTAACAACTCTAAGACAAGGAATAAATATTTCGCTCGCGCAGGCGAAACGTGCCGCCACGCGATACATTCACTAACCAATAACAATTGAAGGGTTGTTGAACCGAATCAACTGATCGATTTCGGGGCCGAGGGATGCTGTATGTGAGCGATATTAAATCCAAATAGCTGCAGCATGTCATACAACAGGAAACAACATTTATAAAACAACATATACAAATTATGCTGTCCTCAAATAATGTCTTCAAACATTTCGGCGACAACGTTGAAAGGAAACACAAACGAAGCATTGGGATGAAGTCTTACAAAGCTGTTCTGCTCGGTCGACAGCAAAAGGTAGCGGCGTGTTTCATGCGGCGACTACACGTGTCCGTCTTCAGATAGACGAAATTCTATCACAACGACTCGTATGGCGTGTCAGTATACGACGTACAGAGGTGAGCAGTGATGAACAAAGATTAGGCTGCAATGCAGAGAGGCAGTGTCACGTCTACGACATAAATAAGACTGAGCATCCAGGGAACCGTCGAAGGCCGAGTAAGTGCCATTAACACACGTCCACTGCACACAACCAAATTACGCGCATACGGCTGTGCACGGCCGACTGACGAAGGGATTGCAGGGAAGTGGGATTGGTCGGACGTATTTAGTCGCAACGGTCGCGTATTGCTGTTTGTTTCTGAGTGTTTCTTGTGCTGAAAGCGAATAGAAAAGCTTATTAAGTTGTGTGAATGAGAAATGAACCTAGCATTGACGCAGAGGAAACAGTTTCTACGCCAACTACGGTCCTGCAGCTCTCAAATTTCGCCGACAGTGGAGATTCATGAAATAAAAGTTTCACCTGTTCCGTGTGAAATACATACAAATACTGCACCGAGCTCTCTACTGTTAAATACTTTGCGTAAACAGTTTTGTAATACTCCTCAGTAACAAGAGTAACACTGTACAGTTTGTAAGTAGGCTGTTTAGGTTTTTTCTGTTGGTAACGCCACGTAGCGCTTTGTATGAAAATCTTTGACGGTGCCGTGTGCAGTCTGTGGCTGGTTGGCATTGTTGGGAATATTTGCTATTGTAGTGATTGGCAGTTGGATGTGAACAGCGCGTAGCGTTGCGCTGTTGGAGGTGAGCCGCCAGCAGTGGTGGATGTGGGGAGAGAGATGGCAGAATTTTGAGAGCACACGATCTGAGCGTGTGTCCGTCAGAAAAAGGAAATTTGTAAGACTGGATGTTATGAAGTGACTTTTGAACACTATTAGGGGAAATACATTGTTTGTTCTCCATCAAAATCTTTAATTTGCTAACTATGCCTATCAGTAGTTAGAATCTTTTATTTAGTTGGCAGTATTGGCGCTCGCTGTATTGCAGTAGTTCGAGTAACAAAGATCATTGTTAGTCAGGGCCATTATTTTGTAGGGATTATTGAAAGTCAGATTGCGTTGGCTAAAAATATTGTGTGTCAGTTTAGTGTTGATCAGAATAAGTAAAGAGATATGTCTGAGTACGTTCAGTTTGCTAAGCTGTTTGAAAATCAAATTACGTAGAGTCTACCAGCACTGTCATTTATAAATTTTTCTAAGGGGATGTTTCAAGTTTTAAAATCATTACAATGATGAGCCAAAACATTACGACCACCTACTTAATAGGCTGTATGTCCTACATTGGAATAAAATATATCAATGATTCTGCGTATCAGGGATCCGACAGTTCGTTGGTAGGTTTTTGGAGCTATGTAGCATTAGATGTCCACCCACAGGTCGTTTAATTCTCGTAAATAAAGAGCTGCTGATTCGCATACACGATAGTGACCCAGATGGGTTCCATA
The DNA here is from genome assembly GCF_023897955.1 of Schistocerca gregaria. Lineage (NCBI taxonomy): Eukaryota > Metazoa > Arthropoda > Insecta > Orthoptera > Acrididae > Schistocerca > Schistocerca gregaria. The sequence goes on along the minus strand of NC_064925.1, from coordinate 13,170,563 downwards.
GGGCTTCAATCAGACGAATTTGGTCTCCGAGACATCAACCTTAGTTCTATATAATGCTCGTCAAACCACTGTAGCACGGTTCTGATTTCGAGACACGGACAATTATGCTGCTGAATGATGAGATCACCGTCGGGCACGAGGTGAAGAATGAAGAGATACAGGGGGTTCGCAGCTGTCGACGTGTCTTCGATTACTACCACAGGTCCCCCGCAAGCGCAGGAGAATGTTTCCCATAGCATAACATTGCTCCCATTAGCCTACGTCCGTGGCACGCTGCATGTTTCGAGCCGCAGTTCACCTCGATGAAGGCGTTTGTCGAGACGACTAACGACCTAGTGTAGGGAAAACATAATTCATGCGAAGAGCAGACACGTTTCTATTGATCGAAGTTCGAATCCCGGTGGTCCCCTGCCCACTACAATCGTAATTGACGATGTCGTTTGGGCAACATGTGAACACTTAGAGGTCTTCTGCTATGGAGTTCCACGTTAAACAATGTACGATGAAAGGTGTGCTCCGAAACACTTGTGTGTGCACTGGCCGAAAGCCGCAGAGATGCCACAGATCACCATCTCTCCTACTTTACAGAGCAGATCAGCCTTCGAACCCCATATTCTGTTAAGAGTCCTGGACGTCGAATCATTTAGCGCCTAGTGGCAGTTTCACTGTCGTTCTACCTCTTCCGTAGATGCTCGCGACAGTAGCAGGTGAGCCGGCCTCTGTGACAGAGCGGTTCTAGCTGCTTCAGTCCGGAACCGCACTGCTGCCACTGTTGCAGGTTCGAATCCTGCCTCGGGCGTGGGTGTGTGTGTTGTCATTAGACTAATTAGGTTTAAGTAGTTCTAAGTCTAGGGGACTGATGACCTAAGATGTTAAGTCCCATAGTGCTTAGAGCCATTGGAACCATTTAGCAGCAAGTGAGCATTCGACCAGCTTCGCCGTTTTCGAGGAACGCGTTCACGTGCTCTGCATTATAATAATCTGCTCCTTGCCGAAGTCGCTTGTCTCAATGGATTTCTCCGTTTGGAGCCCATACCCTAGCTATGGTGATCCCCCGTCCGTGTCTGCTCCTCTAACACACTTTTGTTACCGCGTCAGCTGCCCGCGCCGCGCGGGATTAGCCGAGGTGTCTGATGCGCTGCAGTCATGGACTGTGCGGCTGGTCCCGGTGGAGTTTCGAGTCCTCCCTCGAGCATGGGTGTGTGTGTTTGTCGTTAGAATAATTTAGGTTAAGTAGTGTTAAGCTTAGGGACTGATGACCTTAGCAGTTAAGTCCCGCGCGGCAAACTTAGTAACTAACTTCATGTTACAATTCATATTACAGAAGGAAAAGTGATTCACACAAGAGGCCAAATGGGGTGTTTTACGCACCTTGCCTACATTGATATTCTGAGTATGAGTTTAGTCGAAACGCGTAAATAAAATTGAGTTCCTGAACATCAAGTGACTGAAAATTTTTCCTCCGGTGAACATAATAGTAGCGTTTAAAATTTATAAACTGCGTGGCCATACTTACAAGATATTTGAAAGGAATTGTAATATTAAAGGGCAAATGCGTAATAACTGAAGCAGAGGTAGACACAATGTGTCGGGTCGTTATAATTAAAGTGCACCTACTCACAGAGGTCAATTGGGGCCTGTAATTATCTTTGGCATCGGGACTTGGTAGGTACAGTAATGCAATAAAGCGGAACCGAATTACACGGGAAAAAATTAGTTCTAGTTGTGATCACCAGGTGCAGATCTGGCACAGTACATTGTACGATTCCACGCTGTGCTTTGATTAGCCGTAACGTGAGTGAACAATATGACTATCGAAATGAGAGACTGTGCGCTGTTAGTTCAGCTCTTTTATGTGAACGGCAGCCATTATACATCTGCATTTGGAGAATATCGCCGACTGAAAGGTCTGAGGAGAGGCATGATGTCATTCAATGATTTAAAGAAGATAATAAGGAAATTTTAAAACACGGGTGAACATGGCGTGGCAACAGGAGGAGGCAGGGGCCTTATCCCGGTGGAAGTAATTGACGAAGTTGCTGCTGCTGCAACTGACCCTGCAGCACGTGACCCTGGAAGTACTAACGCTCCTGATGTGCCACGAGAATTATCCAGCCCATGGTCAACAGCACGGAAGGTTTTGTGGTCTATTTTATACAGGTACCACTGCAAGATCCAGACGGTGCAGCAACTGGAACCTCATGATACGACGCAACGTTCTGAATTTGCTCTTCGATTTCTGTCACGGTTCGAAGCTGATAACATGGGGCCACTTCTGTGGTATGGAGTGACGAGGCACATCCTACACAGCGAAGTCAAATGATTACACACAAGTGCCGAATGCCGGGTACTGTTAAATCGGGTGCTGTGCATGAAGAACGATTGTGAAGGTGTGGTGCCTTCATTTTTCTGGGCGCCGGCCGGTGTGGCCGTGAAGTTCTAGGCGCTTCAGTCTGGAACCGCGCGACCGCTACGGTCGCAGGTTCGAATCCTCCCTCGGGCATTGATGTGCGTGATGTCCTTAGGATAGTTAGGTTTCAGTAGTTCTAGGTTCTAGAGGACTTATGACCTCAGAGGTTAAGCCCCATAGTGCTCAGAGCCATTAGAACCATTTTTACGTCTTTCTGTACCTCTTGTTATCCATCTGTCTATATGTCAGATGTTACTTTACGGCCATTTTTTGTATTGTTGAAGGATCAAATGAACCTGCACCAGTGAATCTCTTTCGGCAGGCACGTCGTAAGGGGGAGTGTGAAATTTATAACATTTGTTTAGCGTCCTTCAACAAACTTCATGATAGTAAATTCTGTACTGAGTGCACATCTATAATCAGCAGTCGACCTTACACTGTGAAATATAAGATACTTCGCGTACCACTATTACGTTTCGCCTATTTTGTTCACTTTACAAATACACTCATCAAATACAGTTTTGCATCATCTTGGTTCTGAGAATTCCGGAACCTGCACTGAAAATTGGAATAGAGATCCACATATACATCATTCTTGCCCTTTTCGTTGCTCATGAGAACCACACATTGCATGTTGTACCAACATACAGCGTGACCTTCAGATGTGGTGATCCAGACTGATGTACACGCCGGTAATTCTAATACCTAGTAGTATGTCCTCTTTTATTGACGCATCGCTTTCTTCGTTATGGCATACTATCCACAAGTTCATCAAGGTACTGTTGGTCCGTATGGTCCCACTCCTCAACGGCGATTCGCCCTAGAACCCTCAGAGTGGTTGGTGGGTCACGGCTTCCATAAACAGCTCTTTTCAATCCATCCCAGGAACGTTCAATAGGGTTCATGTCTGGAGAATATGCTGGCCACTCTAGTCGAGCGATGACGTTATTCTGATGGATATCATTCACAAGATGTTCACAATGGGGGCGCAAATTGTCGTCCATGAAGAAGAATGGCTCGCCAATATGCTGCCGCTATGTGTGCACTATCAGTTGGAGGATGGCATTTACGTATCATACAGCCGTTATGTCGCCTTCCATGACCACCAGTGGCGAATGTCAGTGCCACATAATCCACTCCAAAACTACAGGGAACCTCCACCTTGCTGCACTCTCTGGAAAGTGTGTCTAAGGCGTTCAGCCTGACCGGGTGGACTCAAAACACGACTCCCACGAATGTGTGGTTGAAGGCATATGCGACACTCCTCATCGGTGAAGAGAACGTGATGCCAATGTTAAGCACTCAATTCGGCATGATGTTGGGTCCCTCCGTACCGTGCTGCATGGTGTAGTGGTTCCAAAGATGGACCTCGCCGTGAATTTGCCCATCATGCAGCCTATTGCGCACAGTTTGAGTGTGGCTGCACGAAAAGCATTATTGAACATGGTGCCGTTGCTGTCACGATTCCTCCGAGCCACAGCCCGTAGGCAGATGTCATCCACTGCAGTAGTAGCCCTTGGGAGGCCTGAGATAGGCGTGTCATCGACAGTTCCTGTCTCTCCCTCTATCTCCTCCATGTCCGAACAACATCGCTTTGGTTCACTCCGAGACGCCTGGACACTGCTCTTGTTCAGAGCCCTTCCTGGCAAAACGTATCAAAGCGGACTCGGTCGAACTGCGGTAATGATAATCTACAAATAACATGAGCCGTGTACCTCCTTCCTGGTGGAATGACTGGAAATGATCGGATGTCGGACCCCCTTTGCCTAATAGGCGCTCCTCATACATGGCTGTTTACGTCTTTGGGCATGTTTTGCGGCATCTCTGAACAGTCAAAGGGACTGTGTCTGTGATACAATGTCCACAGTCTACGTCCATCTTGAGAGTTCTGGGAACCGGGGTGATACCAAACTCTTTTTGGTGTGTGTAGTATGTATAATGAACTACACTACGTGAACCACTATGTGAGCTCGAATTTCTCTTATGGTACCGTTACGAGCAATTCGATAAATATGTGTAGAACTGAAATGTTACTAGCCTCTCTTGGAATGTACAGTCTAAAGATTTTAACAATGTGCTCTTTTACAGCCTCCGCCAACTAAATCTCAAGTGTTCCCCTGTTGTACTCTTGAATTTACGTAAAGGAAGCCTGCCGCAGTACTCATTCCTTAATTTGATATTCTCTAATTTCCTGCAAATCCTACCTAGATAGTGTGTCAGACGCACGACTAACATTATGAAGTCTGTATAACGTAGTTAACGTCTTTCGTAAATGAATTACATCTGTTTGCTGTCCTTCCTGTGAATCAGTCCGCCGTCTGCTGTCCATAAAACTCGTTTTACTTAGTATCTTCGTTTTCAGTCTATATGTGTGCATACTTATAAGTATTTGACGATTGTGGCTGGACACATTTACTGATCACCTTTCGTGTAATAAAACAGCGTTAGTTTGCTCCAACTATTTATTCGCAGTAAACTTGTTAATGCAGAGGGTGAATAAAAGTTATTTTTATTTTATTTGTTTTATTGTGGGCTCTGGACACCAGCCACTCAGCCAGCCTCCATTATATATCTTACAATTTAAAAGTGTCCTCCAGTTAAATCCATCACACATACATAACAAATAGTGATATAGAAGATTTACAATGATTTTTTTACATAACAGTTAAACCACGGTGCATTCAACTGCCAAAAATTAACATATGTGTCTAGATAATGATACATCATGTACTGCGAGTAGTGACTTCACGTAACTGTCGCCTGGTATCGACATCTACATCAATACCCGACAAGCCACCTTATGGTGCGTGGCGACGAGTTCCCTGTACCACCGCTAGCCGCTTCCCCTCCGCAAAAAGAGCGAGGGAAAAACGACAATCTGCAGGGCTCCGCATGAGCCCTAATTTCTCGTATCTTATCTTCGTGGTCCTTCCTCAAGATGCATATCGGAGTCAACAGAATCGTTTTACTGTCACCTTCAAATGTCGGTTCTCCAAGTTTTCGCAGTACCGTTCCTCGAAAAGAACGCCTCCTTCCCACCAGGGGTCTGGTTTGAGTTCCCAAAGCATCTCTGTAACATGTGTTGTTCGGACCTACCGGTACAAATCTAACAGCCCCTCTCTGTATTGCTTTGATGTTTTCCTTTAATCCGACCTGATGCAGCTACCAAACACTCGAGCAGTAGTCAAGAATAGGTCGCACTAGCATTCTAAATGCGGTCTCCTTTACAGATGAACCACAGTTTCCTAAACCGAAGTCGGCCATTCGCCTTGTCTAACAGAAACCTCACATACTCTTTCCATTTCATATCGCTTTGCAACGTAACGCCCAGATATTTAAGCAACGCTATTTGGTCTAGCAGGACACTACTAATCCTGTGTCGTTATATTAAGGCTTTGTTTTCCCTATTCATCAGAAATAACGTATTACATTTTTTTACATTTAAAGTCTGCTGCCATTCAGCAGACAAATTAGAAACTTTCTCTAAGTCATCCTACAGCCACTCATCTTCGACATATTCCCGTACAGCACAGACTCATCACCAAACATCCGCAGATTGCTGCCTACTTTCCCCGCCAGGATCATTTACGCGAGTAAAATATAATAGCTGTCCTGTCACACTTACCTGTGGCACTCCTGACGATAACCATGTTTACGATGAACATTCACCATCGAGGACAACATTCTGAGTCCTATTACTTGAGAAGTGTTCTAAGGACTCTCAGATCTGGGAGCCTATTCCGTAAGTATACCCGTGGACTACGTGAGGTATCGATAGCTAGGGTGCCACGGCGTAGCTGCCATTTAAGTTGGCACTACGACAGACAAATACTGCAGATTCCGCCTTTTTGATCAAGAGCAGACAGCCGACAAACTTTGCTTCAGCTTCGCACCTCAGCGCAAAGTTATGTATTACTCTTGTTGCTAAAGTAAAGGTGATTTTAATTCACACTTCAGTACCGAGAGATTTTCACCTTTTCCTGCTCCTACCCACGCGCTACCTTCCAGGCAGGATACAAAACTATGGGTATCGTCTTTGACTGGTAATCAAAACGTCCTCAGTCCTGGGTTCGAATCTCGCCACTGCTAGAACTCTGAATAAAAATCATCATCAATGGCAACGGCTAACTTCCGGCATAAAGGCCTTGTCAAAGAGGGTGGAGCAGTGGACAAAGGTTCTGGCCCTTGGCGTATGAGACTCCCCTAAAGGTGGAAGAATCAGCAATGATGACGTGCATAAGTATGCAGAAGGCATTATGTCTGTCCATAGGACGAAAAGTGTCATGGGGATATCTCCAGTAGCAAAAGTTTCCAGAATAGTCTCCTATTCGGATTTCCGGGAGGGAGCTACCGAGGGGGAGTGATCGTGAGAAAAAGTATCGAATAACCAACGAAACGATAACGTTCTTTGAGTTGAGGCGTGGAATGTCCGAAGTCAGAAAGTGGCATAGAAGTTAGAAAATCTGAAAATGGGAATGCTAAGGCTCAATCTAGACTTTGTGATGGTCAGTGAATTTAATTGGAAAGAAAACATGGATTTCTGGTCAGACGAGTATAGGATAATATCAACAGCCGCAGAAAATTGTATAACGGAACTAGGATTCATTATGAATGGGAAGGTAGGGCAGAGATTTAACTACTGCGAACAGTTCAGTGACCTACACCTACAACTACATAGATAGTACGCAAGCCAAAGCACGATGCGTACATACCATTTCGTTTCCTGTTCCACTCGCAAAAAGAGGGAGAGGAATAGTACTGTCTATATGCCACCGTAGAACCACTAATTTCTCAAATTTTGTCTTCGTGATAGGGTTGTTCTTATGAGAACTGCCAACAAATCAACAACGACAGGAATGGTTCAAATATACATTCCGACGTCTCAAACAGAGGATTATGAGATAGAGAACGTATATGAGGATACTGAACGGGTAATTCAGTACGTAAATGAACATGAAAAATCTAATAGCCATTGGCGATTCGAATCCGGTTGTAGGAGAGGGAGTAGAAGAAATGACTATGGGAGAATATGAGCTTCGTAAAAGGAACGAGAGAGGAGGAAGACGAATTGAGTTCTGCAACAAATGTCAATCAGCAACAGCGGATAATCAGTTCAAGAATCACAAAAGGAAGAGGTCTATAAGAGAAACGCTGGGAAATACTGGAAGATTAGGCAGAGGTTCCGAAATCAGACACTGGATAGTAAGGCGTATCCAGGAGCGTACATAGACTCAGATCACAATTTAGTAATGATAAAGAGTTGGCTGAGGATTGAGAGACTAGTTAGGAAGAATCTTTGCGAAAAGAAGTGGATACAGAGAACGAAGGAATGAAGAGACGCATTTGAAGCTCACTGAGGCTATATACACTGCGGTAGTGAATAGCTCAGTAGGCAATTCAGCTGAATAAGAATGGACAACTCCAAAAAGGGTAATCACAGAAGCTTGTAGAGAATCTTTATGCACAAAGAATTAAACTGCGAAGAAACCATGGATCTATATCTACGTATACATGGATAGTCTGAAAACCACATTTAAGCGCCTGGCACAAGGTTAATCAACTCATCTTCACAATAATTCTCTATTATTCCTATCTCTTACAGCGCGGAAAAAGCGAAGACCTATATCATTCTTTGCGAGCTCTGATTTCCTTTATTTTATTATGATGATCATTTCTCCTTATGTAAGTTGGCGTCAACAAAGTATTTTAGAATGCGCATAACCCAGTATCTTGAAACCTTCCCGTCTAATATTGGATGAACGTTTGCTTGCTGACTGAACGCTGCGTCTCTTAAAATCTTTTAACTGCTGCTCTGTCAAGACTACCTGCTGATTATTACGACGAAACATAAAATGTGTTGTCGCCGTGGCCCTCAGTCGTTACCTGAAATTATTAAGACTGATTCTTACCTTTAATTATTTATACTGGATCGCCATCTGACTGCTACAGCAAACTGTGGAATGAATATACTTACTTCTCTTTAACATAATTATAAGCTGCTGGTGGAGTTTCATAATACTTTGTGACTGGAATTCTTTAAGTTGAAGTTAATTTAGATTTGATAAAAGCTGAAGCTCAGTTTAGACTTTTCTTTTAAGATAACAATAAATTCCGTAAAGCATTTACGTGAATGATTTTGGGATAGAAAATTCTTAATGCATTTAATCTGGTAGAAGTTAACTATATTCTGAGAACGATCTTGACAAACAATTACAAGGGGTATAGTTCTTTACAAAAATTCTTAAAAAGTTGCGTTGCGCTACATACCTAATTTTCCATCAAAATTACATAACTATATTCTGAGAACGATCTTGACAAACAATTACAAGGGGCATAGTTCTTTACAAAAATTCTTAAAAACTAGCATTGCGCTACATATAGCGAGTGGCTGGCGAGCACACCGCTTCTTTCAAAGTGTTAATTCATACCTCGCTTACAGCGACCTCCTCTCATGTCTCGCTAGCTACGACTGCCTCGTCTCACATCTTACTCGCAACTGCTCGCTTCCAACGCTCAATGCTACAAAAGTGCGGTCTCGCCGCCAACAATGGTTTTTGGTGCAGACAATCCGTGCTACCATTACAGATGTATTACTGCGCGCTGTTTCCCGCTCTTTCTCAAAATGTATCTATGCGCGGTTTCCCGCTCTTTCTCAATAATACACAATGCAATTTAATTAACAAAACAATTTAAATAAGAAACAGTTCAGATAATTACATGCTAAAACAGTTTAAATACGCCTATTACATAATTACATATGCCGCTACTCGGCTTTCTTAACATTTTACTACGTTGTTGAGTCATATGGACTCAACATAAGTATAAAATTTGATTATAGAAAATAGTTTGAACAAAGTGTATACACAAATGCTGTCATACGAAATGATTTGTATATCTCTAATAAAGAGAATATGTAAATAGAAAGGGTTTTAGTAGGAATTGTACATCAAGTAAAATTTGGTTCCCTTAAATTTAACAACAAGAATAAGAGTAAATGTGAAAATCAATATACAGATCATATGAAGCAATTGAAAGTTTACATTATGAAATATTTAATTCAAATTGGCATCTCTTAGTACCACAATTAAGGAAGGTACAAAAGGAATTGGATAGCATTGTCAAAGCACTGGCAACTGTCTGTGAATGCACTCAAAAGTCTGTTCCTTTCCCTCACATAGCACAACACCAGGTTTCGCCATGTGGTTCCATCATCGCCTTGCTCCATAGTTTTAGTGTACCCAAACACTAAGTACGTCGTCGAATAGCCTGAGTTGCCGCAGCCACATCAGGATTAAGTTCCATCTCCAATGGTCCATTAAGGTTGGTGGTGTGCATCTTGGTATGCAAACACCTATTGTCGTACATCATACTGTGATGACAGAAAACTTTGCTAAACAAAACGCTCAGATTGATGAACGTTTTAACAATCACACAGAAAACTGTTTGATACGTCACCGTAAACTGGTGCGATCGCAGGATAAAGAACGAAAAGAATTACTACAAACAATCACTAAACAGCGTCAGGACGACAAAAAGGAAGTGTTTGCCCAGGGCAAAACATATGTAGACAATCACATACAGTCGATCTCGGAAGAAATCGAAACGGTCAAAGAAACAAATAATCAAATACAAGACAGGCTTACAGAAATCCAAACACAGACAATCGATGTGAAAACTTCTACAGACACTGAAATCCAGAATGTTAAAGATAAATTAACAGAGGACGTTCAGACACTAACTGACAAAATAGAACACATAGAAATTAACCATGACACAGAAAATTTAAAGGCAGATTTTAAGAAAGTCACCAAAAGCAACCGTAAATTACGAAACGAACTGACAGAAAAGATCAATGAACTCACTACAAGAATAGATCTTTTAGATACTAACAATGACGAGAGATCAGACGACACTGCACCAGTCCCAGTGCAACAGAACTCTAATAGTAATAACACGCCATTGACAAATATACAACAAACTATCACAGATCTAAAATCGCGTAATGATTCATTGCATCAGCAAATAAATTCTCTACAGCAAGAGATAGCGGACGCACAAGAAACCGCCGCACATAATCATTTTCAACAGAACACACACCGTTACGAAATGCCTCAGATCCCTAATACATATAATGTTGGTAGACTTCAGAGAGTAAGAGATTTTACCCAGGAAGAAAGACACCCGAATCCATATTCAAGACAATACGACAACACTTACACACACAGACATGACAGTCTTGATCACAAACATTTTCTTTCAGTTAGAAAGTTTAAAACATTTAAAAACGACAGGGCGGAAATACATCCGTTGGATTTTATCCAACAGTTCAGGGGAGCACTTCCACCATCATGGCCAGTACAACATAAGTTAGAATTTATTGTCAGTTTTCTTGAAGGAGAACCAGCACGACGAATGCGACCAATTGCTAGACAATGTTTTTCCGTAGAAGCATTTGAGGAAGCATTTTTATCAGCATATTGGTCTGACACTACACAAAACAGCATCAAAGATCGGCTACTTAGTTTGCCAAACTTTGAAAATTCTACCTTTCCAACAATCACACAATTTTTCGAGTACATGGTGGAACAGAACCAGTACCTCAACGAGCCATACAGTCAATCGGCATTAATACAGCTTTGCATTTCAAAACTGCCCAGAGCTTTGAAAGTGTCATTACTGACAGGGCAACAAAAGGACAATGTATCCGCTTTTAGAGACATCTTACAACTATTAGAAGCACACCAGGCAGACTACGCATTTGTTAACAAAAATTTTTCACGACAGAACGGAAAACAAACAAACTCAGCTACTTTTGAACAAACACGATTTGGTAATAACAATCCGAGTACACGCTTTCGCAGCGAAAATGACAACGAAAACAGGAGTAATGAAAAACATTATACTGACACGGTAAATTTATATTCAGGACAGCAACAGAATCCGAGACTTAACACGCAACCGAATAGGTCAAATTTCCATGTGAATCATCGCTCAGATAATGCGACCGGGGAAGGCCATTACGCGGGTCGACCGCAAAATGAACAAAAACAAACGTTTCTACGGGGTGCAGGTGGGCTGCCGTACAGTCACAGTTATAACGACAGGAGAAAAGAAAACGAACACAGACCGCTGAGGACGTTCCACAATGACAATTTTAACGGAAACTACAACAGGGCCCAACAGCTGCGTTACCGTACGAATGTACCAGACACCAGATTTCATCCACCAGACACTGCTAATAATCAAAACGGCAGAACTGTACAGTTGATAGAACACATACCAAACTCCCAAGCTGAAAATCACATATCGGAAGAATTATGACTAGAGGAAACCTGCAATGAATCTCTTAATGTCGATACTATGAAATCACACAGAGAAAACATAACGACCGAAAATGCCATTACATTTGACGACGTGAGAGACACATTGTTACAGGAAAAACCAATCCTACAGAAAACAATATATCACCCAATAATAGAGATAAATTTACAGTCGCACAATATTTTAGCGATAATTGATTCAGGTTCACCTATGTGCGTAATTAACGAAGACACATTTAACAGATGCAATAGCAATAATGATTACCCAGTATTTCCTTTAAACAGAACGAAGGTCAAGGGAGCTTTTGCAGGAAAAGGCATTGAAGTTAAAAGACAGACACAATTAACATTTGTTTTTGCAGGGGAAACGTTCCACAGTGATTGTTGGATAGTTCCGAATTTAACAACAGACATGATATTAGGAATAAATTTTCTTGTTCAGTACGATGCGAAGATTGACTTCAAATCGTCATACCTCACACTACAAAAGGAAAACAGGGAAGTGATCGTAAGTTTCAAAACACAGTATCCTCCGAAGAACAAAATATGCACAGGATCGAGATTATTACTGATTCTCAAGATAACGATTGTTATATCGCACTATACACGAACACACTTAATAATGACTTGGTAGAGGAACAGGAGTACAATATGTTCGAGACAATTACACGCAAGGTAGACAATAGTGTAGCAAAATGCGACGCAGAACGCACAGAACTTGAAAATATTCTGGTACAACACAAAGCAGTTTTTGCCAATGTTCCAGGAACAATGACAGGATTTATGTACGAATTTCAGGTGAAACCACACGAGACTTTCAAAGCAAAGCATTATCCAATCCCACACATACACACAGAAGCAGTTAAGAAAGAATTACGAGCAATGATCGATCAAGGAATAATAGAACCAGCAGCCAGCCAATATATAAATCCACTACACATTGTTGAAAAGAAGGATGGATCACTACGTTTAGTTTTAGATTCATGTCAAGTTAATAAAATAATCATTACAGAAACCTTCCCGTCTAATATTGGATGAACGTTTGCTTGCTGACTGAACGCTGCGTCTCTTAAAATCTTTTAACTGCTGCTCTGTCAAGACTACCTGCTGATTATTACGACGAAACATAAAATGTGTTGTCGCCGTGGCCCTCAGTCGTTACCTGAAATTATTAAGACTGATTCTTACCTTTAATTATTTATACTGGGTCGCCATCTGACTGCTACAGCAAACTGTGGAATGAATATACTTACTTCTCTTTAACATAATTATAAGCTGCTGGTGGAGTTTCATAATACTTTGTGACTGGAATTCTTTAAGTTGAAGTTAATTTAGATTTGATAAAAGCTGAAGCTCAGTTTAGACTTTTCTTTTAAGATAACAATAAATTCCGTAAAGCATTTACGTGAATGATTTTGGGATAGAAAATTCTTAATGCATTTAATCTGGTAGAAGTTAACTATATTCTGAGAACGATCTTGACAAACAATTACAAGGGGTATAGTTCTTTACAAAAATTCTTAAAAAGTTGCGTTGCGCTACATACCTAATTTTCCATCAAAATTACATAACTATATTCTGAGAACGATCTTGACAAACAATTACAAGGGGCATAGTTCTTTACCAAAAATTCTTAAAAACTAGCATTGCGCTACATATAGCGAGTGGCTGGCGAGCACACCGCTTCTTTCAAAGTGTTAATTCATACCTCGCTTACAGCGACCTCCTCTCATGTCTCGCTAGCTACGACTGCCTCGTCTCACATCTTACTCGCAACTGCTCGCTTCCAACGCTCAATGCTATAAAAGTGCGGTCTCGCCGCCAACAATGGTTTTTGGTGCAGACAATCCCTGCTACCATTACAGATGTATTACTGCGCGCTGTTTCCCGCTCTTTCTCAAAATGTATCTATGCGCGGTTTCCCGCTCTTTCTCAATAATACACAATGCAATTTAATTAACAAAACAATTTAAATAAGAAACAGTTCAGATAATTACATGCTAAAACAGTTTAAATACGCCTATTACATAATTACAATCTATAGTGGTGGAAATTAGTATAAAGGAACATGGTCAATTGTGGGCAAAACATCTTTATTGATGTATTTGGTATTGCACGCATTTTTCCCGTACAGTTTACAACAAAAACGTAAAAAAATTCTATTCTCATTTTGCCATTGGCACTGGTAAAGAAATTTTTGGAAACAACACGATCTTATGGATAGAAATTTATACATAGGAATTGATATTTAGGAATAATTGTCACAATAACCTAAGATAAAAGTAAATGGATCACAACTACGACCTATTATCTAGCCGACCTTCGATGTCTGCGAAAATCGTAGTCATTGACTGTATAATGGCAGTGAAATTTCCTTTCGAGATTGAGGTCCACTCCCTTGGATTTGCATTTCTGAGCTCGACCACAGTCACAGACTGTTGTCCATTGCGATAAAGATGTCGTGCTAGGAAACCGCATAGATTCTTCATGCGATTTAAAGCCAGACTTCTGTATGACCAGATCATAAGTAGAATTCCTTCGTTCTGAAACCACGAGTTCGACTTGGTAGACCTGTCAACCCCAGCGGTATAGTGTGGAATAGTAAATCATTGTCGTCAATATATATAATACATACGAAACAATTCAATTTCCGACGTTCCTGTACAATCATCGGCCTTCATTTTCGGGTGCGGCCACGCTATGCTGGATGTGCCTTTAGCACAAGATTCTGCCCAGATCATAACGCCGGAGTTTCTACTCATTCGAACGTGTTCTTCCTCACGAGGATCATACCAGTAATGCTCTAAACCACGTGGCCCATCCAAATTAAACTTCTTCTCATCAATGAAAACTGCTTTGTTCCATTCTGTCGCCTACCACACGTTTTTCTGGAAACTTTTGTGGAGCTTCCTTATGCGCATTATTTAAATGTGGCTTATTGAGCCGTTTCTTGACTGTGATTCTCGTCCTGAGCCAGGATTTGTCCGATGCGTCTGAAAGTGACTGATAACTGCAAATTAGCCATGATCTGAGAGGAGCACAAGTGGTCGACTTTTTATTTATGCAGTATCAAGCGTGTATCTGATGCAGACAGTTATCGTGTCTGGCCATATTTGCCATTTTTACAACATTGCTCACCCAGTCTGACAAAATTATCTTTTACACAATTGGAACGCCCTGATTTCTTTGCAATCTGAGGATCAGACAGGCCCACTTCTTTGTACGCCTAAATTATTGCTTGCTCTTCAGCCGACAGCAGCTTTTCACGCGGCATGATCGCAATAACTACCGCACGACGGCAGTAAATGCTACAAACTGTAATTGTAGCGAACGCTTGATATTCACCAATGTACACATCACCTAGCGGACCTGCCTACCGAAAAGATTGCCATTTTTCAATTTTTATGAAATTGGCCTAATGCTAATTGTGAAATGAGAATGTGTTTTCTTTTGCTTTCTCGTAAATTGTACGGGGAAAACACGTGCACTACGTAATACGTAAATAAACGTTTTTTTTTCCACAAATAAGCATGTGCCCTTATATTAGTTTTCACGTCTGTTTCAGTAAATTATCTCTCTGGTACGACTCAAATTTTCGAAAACAAAGCATATAGTCCGAATTGTGGGAGTTTGAGTAGATATTTAGTTTGTTAGCTTTGAAAAAAAAGCGCATTCGTAGGGGTTGACTAAAGGGCACCCAAGGAGTAACCGATAGCTTTATGCTGGCATCTGTGAAGCGTTGATAAGACAGAATCAGCCTCCGAACCTAACAAAGGCAACCGTAGTCCAGATAAGGCCGCATCAGTGTATGATATAGTCATACCTAGTACAGATTCGACACCTCACCAATATCCAGTAATTGAATGAATAACATTAATTGCCTTTGGACTATTCTGTAGGATGTACTTCATCTGCGTGGACCAAGTGAGCTCCCAGTCGATGAAGAGGTCAAGGTATTTAACAACTTGTTAGGCTGGTGCTCGAAAAGAACCAATTAACATCGTTCATGGTGCTTGTCGCATACACGGTTCAGCAAGAACATTATGACGCGTGACCTACTGTCAACGTAAACCAATCCAGGCGACAGCAGCGTCACCTGGTCAGGAATGACTGCTGGTCAGACACACGCACAGTGCATGTACACTACTGGCCATTAAAATTGCTACACCAAGAAGAAATGCAGATGAAAAACGGCTATTCATTGGACAAATATAATATACTACAACTGACATGTGATTACATTTTCACCCATTTTTGGTGCATAGATCCTAAGAAATCAGTACCTAGAACAACGACCTTTGGCCATAATAACGGCCTTGATACGCCTAGGTATTGAGTCAGACAGAGCTTGGATGGCGTGTACAGGTACAGCTGCCCACGCAGCTTCAACACGGTACCACAGTTCATCAAGAATAGTGACTGGCGTATTGTGACGAGCCAGTTGCTCGGCCACCATTTACCAGGCGTTTTCAATTGGTGAGAGATCTGGAGAATGTGCTCACCAGGGCAGTAGTCGAACATTTTCAGTATCCAGAAAGGCCCGTACAGGACCTGCAACATGCGGTCGTGCGTTATCCTGCTGAAATGTAGGGTTTCGCAGGGATCGAATGTAGGGTAGAGACACGGGTCGTAACACATCTGAAATGTAACGTCCACTGTTCAAAGTGCCGTCAATGCGCACAAGAGGAGACCGAGAGGTGTAACCAATGGCGCCCCATACCATCACGCCGGGTGATACGTCAATATGGCGATGACGAATAAGCGCTTCCAATGTGCGTTCACAGCGATGTCGCCAAACACGGATGCGACCATCATGATGCTGTAAACAGAACCTGGATTCATCTTCATCTGAAAAACTGAAGTTTTGCCACTCGTGCACCCAGGTTCGTTGTTGGGTACACAACCGCAGGCGCTCCTGTCTGTTATGCAGCGTCAAGGGTAACCGCAGCCATGGTCTCCGAGCTCATAGTCCATGCTGCTGCAAACGTCGTCGAACTGTGCGTGCAGATGTTTGTTGTCTTGCAAACGTCCCCATCAGTTGACTCAAGGATCGAGAAGTGGCGGCACGATCCGTTATAGCCATGCGGATAAGATGCTTATCATCTCGATTGCTAGTGATACGAGGCCGTTGGGATCCAGCACGGCGTTCCGTATTACCCTCCTGAACCCACCGATTCCATAGTCTGCTAACCGTCATTGGATCTCGACCAAAGCGAGAAGCAATGTCGCAATACGATAAAGCGCAATCGCGATAGGCTACAATTCGACTTTTTCCAACGTCGGAAACGCGATGGTACGCATTTCTCCTCCTTACAGGAGGTATCACAACAACGTTTCACCTTGCGACGCCGGTCAACTGCTGTTTGTGTATGAAAAATCGGTTGGAAACTTTCCTATTGTCAGCACGTTGTAGGTGTCGCCACCGGTGCCAACCTTGTGTGAATGCTCTGAAAAGGTAATCATTTGCATATCAAAGCATCTTCCTCCTGTTTGTGAAATTTCGCGTCTGTAGCACGTCATCTTCGTGGTGTAGCAGTTTTAATGGCCAGTAGTGTAGTTAAGTCTCTGTTGCCCAGTAAATTATACAGATTGGAGATAAACACAGTAGGCATGCCAAGGTTCTTCATCTATAGCGCAAACCATGGGAGCAAAACACAAGCCCGTATAATCAACCAAAAGATTCTTGTTGTCACTAAGTGAAATCTGCGTGTCACTAACAAAATGATAAGGCCATCAGAGGTGCCTCGACCTTATCTAATACCGTATTGTCCGTTTGGAAGAAGATTCTATTGTTCTACTTATCGTTCCAATCTCTATTTAACCGTGCATTCTAAACTTATGTAAAAGGATGGCAATTATGTTATTGGCCTATATGATATGGCTTCTTTCAGCTGCTTCTCACTCTTTTAAATAGGGAAAACGTGACCATTTTCCATACTCGGAATGTCTGTATGAGTGAAATGTAATCTGAGCAGTAGCCGTTTCTTCAGCCCCTAGAAGCATCCGGATCGTAGTGTTGGCTATGTTATCAGATCCGCTAGTGGTATTCACTGAGAAAATGAGGTAGGTTATCCCCCGGTTGGACGCCTTCCATACAGTTCGTAAAATGGCGGTATTTTACAACTTATACCGTATTTACATCCAGTACGACATAAGTAAGGCCCTTCAGTGATAGAAAAGACAAGTTTGTGCCCGTTCATTAAAAACATGTATGTGACTGACATCGTCTGCTACACTTAATGTATTGTATAATGTCTGCATTTAGGGTAACTGGAGAACAAGCAGAGTTGTGAAACCCGTGGTAGAACGGAAGGGCACATGAAGCTCACACCCATCTTCGGACAATAGGTGGGCACAGCCGCTTCCGGTGCTGATCCCGGGACTCGCCCGTGAGCTGGACCACCTGCAAAACGGCAATGCGTGTCCGAAGGGCGTGAGAAGACAGCATGGTCGGCCAGAAACACAGGGCAGCAGGTATTCGCGTATTTTCCTACTTACATAAAGAGAACTTTGATCTGGATTCATAATTCCGATTGGTTGGCGCTCAGAAACGAGCGCCATTCGGAAAGATGATTCGCCACCAAAATTCAAGTGGGAGAAATGACTTTGAGCAGCGAAAAGAGGAGAGAAAAAAATAGGAGTCGTTGTGGGGTTGTGGAGCAGGAGAGTCGTCTTGGAGGTTCACGGCAGTCGACGGAGGTCTTCGGATGTAATTTTAGTGAAGTACAATTTTGCTATTATCTCGCTGAGGCGAGAAGTTCTGCAGTTATAGCTTCTGATCATTACGGTGATCTTGCTTATGCACCGGCGTGTAGGAAAGTGAATTTATATTGGTGAATCGTGTATTCTGCTCCGTTCCGCACTGAGGATTCACACTGCTCATTGAGATTGTAGTTCCTTCTTTTCATTTAGTACAACGGAGGATGTCAGTTACTCCGCCCCTAATCACAAATAGCGAGTACATTATAGGGCAGACCCAGACAGTTGTAAGGCCAGTATTAATACACGGAGCACCTGTGAATGGTAATCATTGTTCAGTTTCATTAAACTGTGTTTATGGTAAATAAATGTGTTAAAATCATGGAATTTATCTTTTAGTAGATAGTGTTTCCCTGTACCAATTAATCTTGTCTGTTGGTACATTTTTTAACTTATTCGTTATAAGGGGGACTGGGTTTTGTCGGCTTAGCCTGACATTCTATCGTATCTACAGAATAAAATTACGACATGGGTAAGTTATCACATAACAATTTACATAATTAATGAGAAAAACGTACTACTACTGCGGCAGGTATAAATGTGAGGGTGACTTCAGTAGCGTTAAAATATCTATTGCGCAAATTATCACTTGTACGTACTCATGGCAGGTCTCCGCCATCAGTAGCCAGTGGCAGAAATGGAGGTACGTTAGACGTTTCCCAATGAGTCCAGCGCGTCGGAATGTAAACTGGCTGTCAGAACGTGCCGTGATTGTGTGAATAATATTTCCGACCTGTTGAACGTTCTGCGAATATTATATGTTGTTGTTGTTGTTGTTGTTGTTGTTATTGTCTTCAGTCCTGAGACTGGTTTGATGCAGCTCTCCATGCTACTCTATCCTGTGCAAGCTTCTTCATCTCCCAGTACTTACAGCAACCTACATCCTTCTGAATCTGCTTAGTGTATTCATCTCTTGGTCTCCCTCTACGATTTTTACCCTCCACGCTGCACTCGAGTCCTGAATTGGTGATCCCTTGATGCCTCAGAACATGTCCTACCAACCTGCCCCTTCTTCTAGTCAAGTTGTGCCACAAACTTCTCTTCTCCCCAATCCTATTCAATACCTCCTCATTAGTTACGTGATCTATCCACCTTATCTTCAGTATTCTTCTGTAGCACCACACTTCGAAAACTTCTATTCTCTTCTAGTCCAAACTAGTTATCGTCCATGTTTCACTTCCATACATGGCTACACTCCAAACAAATACTTTCAGAAACGACTTCCTGATACATAAATCTATATTCGATGTTAACAAATTTCTCGTCTTCAGAAACGCTTTCCTTGCCATTGCCAGTCTACATTTTATATCCTCTCTACTTCGACCATCATCAGTTATTTTGCTCCCCAAATAGCAAAACTCCTTTACTATTTTAAGTGTCTCATTTCCTAACGTAATACCCTTAGCATCACCCGACTTAATTCGACTACATTCCAATATCCACGGTTTAGTTGATGGTCATCTTATATCCTCCTTTCAAGACACTGTCCATTCCGTCAACTGCTCTTCCAAATCCTTTGCTGTCTCTGAAAGCATTACAATGTCATCGGCGAACCTCAAGGTTTTTATTTCTTCTCCTAGACAGTACGAAAATAAAAAAAAACTGCTTCTAATAAAAAAGTGTGTGGTCACATTAACTAGAATTTTTTATTGTTGTTGTAAATGATACGTACGAACAGTGATTGTAAATGGAAGAGCATGTAAACAGCAAGGAGTACACAGTAATATTATGTTCCTGATCGGTGTGGTGAAGTTTTGTAATTATGATTCAGTTTTCATACGAGAGAACTCTCTAATCGTGGCAAATAACTTCAAATGTTCTTTCGGGTTTCAAGCGAAACAGCAATCTATGGAGATCGTGTTATAAAATTCAACGGTTTACTTATCTAACAACTGAGCTACAGAATAACAGAGGTGTAATTAGGTGAAAAGACAATTTTCGATAGGAGTTTAATTTCGGTGAATGACGCTATCCTTCATTGTAACACTGGGAGAGCATATCTCCTAGATGAGTTAATGTTAACTCCGCAGTGCAAGAAATTTTTAATTAAGTTAGTGAACTAGTGCTGGCAATTGGCCAGCACAGTGCAGCCACATTTTACGCAGCTTCTCATTCCGTGCACCTCTGAAAAAACACTTTTCATGAGTTTTTGTAGGTTTGTGGTACTACACACGATTTGGAACCCATTTTCAAAGACTTCAATCCCAAAACAAGACATCACTGTGATTTAGCATCATGCAGTAGGAGCATAGAGCTAGCCACTGGCGTCACAAGTATCACGTGACTCGGATCGAGCGTTTTAGCGTCTGTTCAAATTATTTCAATTTCATTTCCGTTTTTATAAAAGAATACTGAAATTCAAGAGGAAAAAAGGCGTGTTAAGAGCATGAAGTAACATAATTAACCATTTAAGACAATGTCCAGATAACAGTTAAGAACCATTTTGTTGCACTAAATTCAGGAGGTTGTACGATCTGGAAGTACCTCCTGTTTGGTACTTGCTGACTGCCGTTTGCAGTGGAATATCATTCATTGCCATTACGTTTTTAATGTCTGCCAATTTTAACGTCAGTTGAGCTCTGGTTCCCAGCCCAACGGACAGACTCTAGAGTAGTACACTCGCAGAGTGACAACTCACGTTCGTTGAAACATTTTGCACAACGCATCGTTTCTTAAAACCCAGTTTCTCAGGGACGGATGGACGTATCAAGTTAAAATTAATGTAACATACAAAGAGCTACGGTCTCTTGACGGTGTGATGAACTTAAGCTTCTAAGTCAAATATTTTGATTCTTGCAAACGCACTCATGAAAACCCACAATCACGAAATTTGACAAGAAGCTAGAATACAAAGTACAACCAATGGAAAAAAATCTGAAACTTTTTGAGCTGTTATATAACACGAAAAAACTACTTTTCTCGCTTGTTGTCAGATTGTGTGTCTGTACAAGCATGTGTTAAGATCCATTTTTCCCAGGAACGGGTAGACACATCGAGTTGTGAGGTATACGGTCCCCCAGCGGTTTAAGAAACGTTAGCAAAAGCAACGGCCATTTATATATTTTGATACTCGCAAAGGAGCTCTCTCATTAAAACCTATAGGGTTCTGCCTCTTGACGTAGGAACAGAAAATTTGGCAAGAAGAAAAGGTTTCACACTTGAACTATATGAAAAAAACCGTTAATTTGTAATCATATCACACGAAGAAGATATTTCTTTTAGTCATTTGTTATACGACATCAAGTGGAAACATTCCTGAAAGTCTTGGAAACCCTGGAGCTGATATTAGTCATTATCAGTGCCGACAACAGGCAAAAATTGTCGAAATCTTCAACTGGCGTCATAGATGTATCCTCTACATACATCATCGAGTTTGTGCGGAACCCTCACTAGGCCAGTTTTCTGTGCACCACACGTAGCACCGGGGCGACGCTATGGAAAACGGGTAACACTGCCTCTCGCTAAGTGAGATGCCAACTTCCCCGATTTAGTGGTACACTATTTGGGAAACATGCTTCCAAATTTCTCTCTGGCCACATTTTGCAATTAAGTGGTATGTTCGTCGCTAGTTCTGAAGTTGCTTCACTTCGTACACGATTTCTCCCTGCTTTGGTGATGTCTGTTACGTGCTGCTTGGCTGTTATACCTATAGATATTATTTTCCATACTCCCATAGGGTATAATTACTAACTGCTGTTTCGGCACTTTCCATAATAATTACGAACGGTCCGTTGAACATCAATCTGTTGTTCTAACTAGCAACAGTAAAGCTTGGTCCACTGTTATCCAACGCTCTAACATTCTGATCACTGATTTTAGGTGACTGAGATGCGCCTGAATTTGTAGATATTGAATTATGTGAGGTGTACGTATCTCCTTCACGTACGCTCGTAAAGTTGGGGACCGTTTTAACACGAATCATTTTCACTTGCATGGCTAATCCTACAACTTTAGTTAGTTCGCTAACAGCAATACTTACCGATTTCTGCAGCACGGAAGAAGGCGGTAGAATGGAAAGCTGAGTCTCCTTCATGAAACTGTTCTTGTTAGTTTCCTCTGCCATGTGTATATCCGAAGGTGGTCAATTTCCTGGCTGGTACTGAAGCATTTCGTCTGAATAATAATCGCGAAGGGCGATACTCATGATCTGCCTGGTGTCTGATAGACTATTAATGGCAAGAGAAGTAATCACCCGCTGTTCGTTTCCACTTTATGTTAATAATAGTGGAAAAATTACGAAGCACCGCACTCGTCCGCTAAACGTAAAAAACTTGTGACCCTGTGGAGTGCACCAGCTAATACGTCCGAGCTCACCGACAGACAGAAGTGAAGCTGGTCAGTTGACGTTCCCTGGATATAGCGCCTATCGTTTGGATATCGTCTAGATTATGCTGTAACCACTTGGCGTTACGACACACATATAATACAGCCTAGATCTTCCAAATTTGTTTAGTAGTGAATAGTGATTTCAGCGTTCTCAGACATAAGGAACTCTACCGTTACATTAGTGCTTTCAGCAGTTTCTCATACAAATAGTGCTTTAGTATTTTGTCAACAGTCTGAATCTCCTTATGCCCTGCTTAGGGTTGTCAAATGTCCCGGTTTTCCGTGACAGTCCCGGTTTCAGGTCAAAGAAATCGATGTACCTAAAAATACACTCCTGGAAATTGAAATAAGAACACCGTGAATTCATTGTCCCAGGAAGGGGAAACTTTATTGACACATTCCCGGGGTCAGATACATCACATGATCACACTGACAGAACCACAGGCACATAGACACAGGCAACAGAGCATGCACAATGTCGGCACTAGTACAGTGTATATCCACCTTTTGCAGCAATGCAGGCTGCTATTCTCCCATGGAGACGATCGTTGAGATGCTGGATGTAGTCCTGTGGAACAGCTTGCCATGCCATTTCCACCTGGCGCCTCAGTTGGACCAGCGATCGTGCTGGACGTGCAGACCGCGTGAGACGACGCTTCGTCCAGTCCCAAACATGCTCAATGGGGGACAGATCAGGAGATCTTGCTGACCGGGGTAGTTGACTTACACCTTCTAGAGCACGTTGGGTGGCACGGGATACATGCGGACGTGCATTGTCCTGTTGGAACAGCAAATTCCCTTGCCGGTCTAGGAATGGTAGAACGATGGGTTCGATGACGGTTTGGATGTACCGTGCATTATTCAGTGTCCCCTCGACGATCACCAGAGGTGTACGGCCAGTGTAGGAGATCGCTCCCCACACCATGGTGCGGGTGTTGGCCCTGTGTGCATTGGTCGTATGCAGTCCTGATTGTGGCGCTCACCTGCACGGCGCCAAACGCGCATACGACCATCATTGGCACCAAGGCAGAAGCGACTCTCATCGCTGAAGACGACACGTCTCCATTCGTCCCTCCATTCACGCCTGCCGCAACACCACTGGAGGCGGGCTGCACGATGTTGGGGCGTGAGCGGAAGACGGCGTAACGGAGTGCGGGACCGTAGCCCAGCTTCATGGAGACGGTTGAGGATGGTCCTCGCCGATACCCCAGGACCAACAGTGTCCCTAATTTGCTGGGAAGTGGCGGTACGGTCCCCTACGGCCCTGCGTAGGATCCTGCGGTCTTGGCGTGCATCCGTGCGTCGCTGCGGTCCGGTCCCAGGTCGACGGGCACTTGCAACTTCCGCCAACCACTGGCGACAACATCGATGTACTGTGGAGACCTCACGCCCCACGTGTTGAGCAATTCGGCGGTACGTCCACCCGGCCTCCCGCATGCCCACTATACGCCCTCGCTCAAAGTCCGTCAACTGCACATACGGTTCACGTCCACGCTGTCGCGGCATGCTACCAGTGTTAAAGACTGCGATGGAGCTCCGTATGCCACGGCAAACTGGCTGACACTGACGGCGGCGGTGCACAAATGCTGCGCACCTAGCGCCATTCGACGGCCAACACCGCGGTTCCTGGTGTGTCCGCTGTGCCGTGCGTGTGATCATTGCTTGTACAGCCCTCTCACAGTGTCCGGAGCAAGTATGGTGGGTCTGACACACTGGTGTCAATGTGTTCTTTTTTCCATTTCCAGGAGTGTACTTCGGGATAGCAGTTTGTGCCGGATTTCGGATTTCTGAGAGGTGTCCTCACACTGTCTATTTTTTTCTCCAAATTCTTGCGTGGATCTGTGTTTCAACTTCAGCTGATAACATAAAGAATTAGCTTTTATTATCACAGCCGACTGAGCCCCTAAGGAATATTTTTTTTAAATTCTTTATTCTTCATCTTTATATTATAAGTACCCAACCCAACATCTTACATGATTAGTGGTTCCTAAAGTATTACAGTATCATTATTGTTAGCATCTAATTACAGTAATTACAAGTGAGCTACAGTACAGTGGCACAATGGGCATTTTCTGTTCTTTTTTGTTTAGTACTCTACTTAGTTCTGATGGCTACTTATGACTACCCTCTACTGCCTGCAGCGTCACAGGTATGTCAGTGGTTGTATAAACCTACTGCACGGCCTTGACCACCGAGCTAACCCCGATGAGAGTGGCCCTGACACCAGGCAGACTTGAATCGCTGTAGGTTCCTGTTTTTATTTCCTTTTTCTAAGTCCTACTAACTATGATCCTATCCTACGCCAAGTCCGGTGCACGTCTCAGTTCGGTTTGTTGTACCGCATCATCCTAGTCCTGCTTGTGGCGGATTCCAACTGTATTCTAAGTCGACCTATCCACCCACAGGAGGTCCTGGATCAGGGTACTTGGGACACATTTGGTTATTTGCTGCTAATCACGGTTTTCCTGCCGCGCGGGATTTGCCGAGCGGTCTCAGGCGCTGCAGTCATGGACTGTGCGCCTGGTCCTGGCGGAGGTTCGAGTCCTCCCCCGGGCATGGGTGTGTGTATTTGTCCTTAGGGTAATTTAGGTTAAGTAGTGTGTAAGCTTAGGGACTGATGACCTTAGTAGTTATGTCCCATAAGATTGCACACACATTTGAACATTTGAAACGAGCGAGGCATATACGGAAAGTAAGGTCGGATCGGTCGAAAAATGAAAACCAACGTGAAAATCGAAAACGGTTTTCACTCAGATATTGTCATAGAACTTTCCGTGATACCTCGTTTGCTAGGTTGTTGAGAGTTTGAAATGTCTCCACACGTCGCAATAGAAATTGCGTGTCATTGTTCCGAAGTTGAAGTCATAACGCGGCAGCTACATCATTGAAAAGGGGGCACTCTTAAAATACATGATCGGGTGCGCCATAGTCACACACATGTGTAGCCCAACACCTAAGCCGACATAGATTTGTCGGATAGGGCCCATGAGCAGTGACAAAGTGGAACAGTCTCCGACTTGCTTCAAAGTACTTCATTCCTAACCTTTCTTGCACGTCCAGCAAAAGTTGAAATGCTAGTGCCACCAGTCTCCCACAATTACTGACAGAGCTCCTAACCTCTTCTCCTAATCAAACCCTCGTCCCCAACCCGAACATCCAGAATGTTCTCTGTTTTCTCAATGTATCCTTTGTTGGCCCAGAACCATGCTCCCTGCTCTCTAACTTTCATGTCCAGAGGGAAAAGCCCCATTATCACTAACAGGGCACCACCTGGAGATGTCCTGTAGGCCTTCACTGGCCTTCATATCACATTTCTCTGCACTCAGTTCTCACTGACATGGCGAGCACCACCCTCGTGAGCCTGTGCGCCCATACTCCCGAGCCATAACCCACTATTGACGTAAATATGCTGTTACGATATAATTGTATCAGATAAGGGGAAAGATGAAATCTTTTGTGTCCAATGGAGACTAGGTTATTGAGTACTTGAAGGGCTCTTAGCGTTATGGTTTCTGTGTGCTTTCCAAACTTCCACCTTTCATCAATGATGACTCCCAAGTAGCGTGCCTCGCATCGCAGAAGAACTGGCAGGCCTCAATTCTGACTGTGGGGCTCCTAACGGGTTGTCCATAAAAAAAAAATGTAAACTTATTTGGTGAAATTGTCGTTTTTGTAGTCTGGCACCATAGCTGTAATTTTTCCATTGCCCTTTCTCTCTTAGGTTCTGTATCTTTGCCGCTACGGCCGCCAACCAACAGGACGAGTTCATCTGCATAGGCTATCACCTCTAGCAGATCTTCAGTCTGGTTCCATATGGATATCCCAGAACAGGGGGCATAACACGGAAACCTCGGGGCATCCCTTTGTTACTGTTTTTTAACTTTTCCGCTAGGGGATGACAGTCAGACCTCCCGATCCTCGCAATAGCTTCTCAGTCAACCGTAGAGTGGCTCTGGACACTCTTTCTCCGGTAGACAGGAGAAGAGCGAAGGCCGCCACAGGTTGTCAAAGGCGCGGCTGATGCCCACCATGATGTCAACCACGTACTCGTACGGAGTTGAGTTGCAGACCCCTGCCGCCAGGGCGATCGCATCGGGTGCTGACCACCCAGGCCTGAAGCCGTACTCATCCCACACAGCACACGATGGGCAGCCAGTGTATCAGCCAACAGTTTCTCTAGTAATTTTCCAAACAAATACAACACTCAGATCGGTCTGTACAGTTCAGTTTCAACCAGGTCTTTGTCGGGTCCCTTCTTGATGATTACAACGTTTGCAATTTTCCAGATCTTAGGGAATTTTTGCTGTCTGGGGCATTCATTGAATAACTGGGTTAGTGGTGTTACCAGCTGAGGGGCTAAAGCTGCACCACCTCGTCCACAATGCCGTCTGGCCCAGAGGCTTTTCCTCTTTTTAGTGATTTAATGTTGGCAGCCACCTCCTCTTCAGAAAAGGGGTAAAATGCCCTTTCATTAACATATCTGTCAAGATCATCATTCCTCGGTTAGCGCTGGCTTTCGATTTCCCCATCTGCGCTGTGGTTAGGCAGAAGGGTCCGGAGGAAGACCTCAGCAGTTTCTTGAAACATTTCCTTCATCCGTTCCCCATGCGTGACTGTTGATATCGCCATTGGAGAGCAGATCTTTACTCTAACTAACTTGTAGGGTACTCCCCATGGGTTCATGTTGTTGTTGTTGTTGTTGTCTTCAGTCCTGAGACTGGTTTGATGCAGCTCTCCATGCTACTCTATCCTGTGCAAGCTGCTTCATCTCCCAGTACCTACTGCAACCTACATCCTTCTGAATCTGCTTAGTGTACTCATCTCTCGGTCTCCCTCTACGATTTTTACCCTCCACGCTGCCCTCCAATGCTAAATTTGTGATCCCTTGATGCCTCAAAACATGTCCTACCAACCGATCCCTTCTTCTAGTCAAGTTGTGCCACAAACTTCTCTTCTCCCCAATCCTATTCAATACCTCCTCATTAGTTACGTGATCTATCCACCTTATCTTCAGTATTCTTCTGTAGCACCACATTTCGAAAGCTTCTATTCTCTTCTTGTCCAAACTAGTTATCGTCCATGTTTCACTTCCATACATGGCTACACTCCAAACAAATACTTTCAGAAACGACTTCCTGATACATAAATCTATATTCGATGTTAACAAATTTCTCTTCTTCAGAAACGCTTTCCTTGCCATTGCCAGTCTACATTTTATATCCTCTCTACTTCGACCATCATCAGTTATTTTTCTTCCTAAATAGCAAAACTCCTTTACTACTTTAAGTGTCTCATTTCCTAATCTAATTCCCTCAGCATCACCCGATTTAATTTGACTACATTCCATTATCCTCGTTTTGCTTTTGTTAATGTTAATCTTATATCCTCCTTTCAAGACACTGTCCATTCCGTTCAACTGCTCTTCCAAGTCCTTTGCTGTCTCTGACAGAATTACAATGTCATCGGTGAACCTCAAAGTTTTTACTTCGTCTCCATGAATTTTAATACCTAGTCCAAATTTTTCTTTTGTTTCCTTTACTGCTTGCTCAATATACAGATTGAATAAAATCGGGGAGAGGCTATAACCCTGTCTCACTCCTTTCCCAACCACTGCTTCCCTTTCATGCCCCTCGACACTTATTACTGCCATCTGGTTTCTGTACAAATTATAAATAGCCTTTCGCTCCCTGTATTTTACCCCTGCCACCCTTAGAATTTGAAAAAGAGTATTCCAGTCATCATTGTCAAAAGCTTTCTCTAAGTCTACAAATGCTAGAAACGTAGGTTTGCCTTTTCTTAATCTTTCTTCTAAGATAAGTCGTAAGGTCAGTATTGCCTCACGTGTTCCAACATTTCTACGGAATCCAAACTGATCCTCCCCGAGGTCTGCATCTACCAGTTTTTCCATTCGTCTGTAAAGAATTCGCGTTAGTATTTTGCAGCCATGGCTTATTAAACTGATAGTTCGGTTATTTTCACATCTGTCAGCAAATGCTTTCTTTGGGATTGGAATTATTATATTCTTCTTGAAGTCTGAGGGTATTTCGCCTGTCTCATACATCTTGCTCACCAGCTGGTAGAGTTTTGTCATGACTGGCTCTCCCAAGGCCGTCAGTAGTTCTAATGGAATGTTGTCTACTCTGGGGGCCTTGCTTCGACTCAGGTCCCTCAGTGCTCCGTCAAACTCTTCACGCAGTATCGTATCTCCCATTTCGTCTTCATCTACATCCTCTTCTATTTCCATAATATTGTCCTCAAGTACATCGCCCTTGTATAAACCTTCTATATACTCCTTCCACCTTTCTGCCTTCCCTTCTTTGCTTAGAACTGGGCTGCCATCTGAGCTCTTGATATTCATACACGTGGTTCTCTTCTCTCCAAAGGTCTCTTTAATTTTCCTGTAGCCAGTATCTATCTTACCCCTAGTGAGATAAGCTTCTACATCCTTACATTTGTCCTCTAGCCATCCCTGTTTAGCCATTTTGCACTTCCTGTCGATCTCATTTTTGAGATGTCTGTATTCCTTTTTGCCTGCTTCATTTACTGCATTTTTATATTTTCTCCTTTCATCAATTAAATTCAATATTTCTTCTGTTACCCAAGGATTTCTAGCAGCCCTCGTCTTTGTACCTACTTTATCCTCTGCTGCCTTCACTACTACATCCCTCAGAGCTACCCATTCTTCATCTACTGTATTTCTTTCCCCTATTCCTGTCAATTGTTCCCTTATGCTCTCTCTGAAACTCTGTACAACCTCTGATTCTTTCAGTTTATCCAGGTCCCATCTCCTGAAATTCCCACCTTTTTGCAGTTTCTTCAGTTTTAATCTACAGGTCATAACCAATAGATTGTGGTCAGAGCCCACATCTGCCCCTGGAAATGTCTTACAACTTAAAACCTGGTTCCTAAATCTCTGTCTTACCATTATATAATCTACCTGATACCTTTTAGTATCTCCAGGGTTCTTCCACGTATACAACCTTCTTTCATGATTCTTAAACCAAGTGTTAGCTATGATTAAGTTGTGCTCTGTGCAAAATTCTACTAGGCGGCTTCCTCTTTCATTTCTTAGCCCCAATCCATATTCACCTACTATGTTTCCTTCTCTCCCTTTTCCTACACTCGAATTCCAGTCACCCATTACTATTAAATTTTCGTCTCCTTTCACTATCTGTATAATTTCTTTTATTTCATCGTACATTTCTTCAATTTCTTCATCATCTGCAGAGCTAGTTGGCATATAAACTTGTACTACTGTAGTAGGTGTGGGCTTCGTATCTATCTTGGCCACAATAATGCGTTCACTATGCTGTTTGTAGTAGCTTACCCGCATTCCTATTTTCCTATTCATTATTAAACCTACTCCTGCATTACCCCTATTTGATTTTGTGTTTATAACCCTGTAGTCACCTGACCAGAAGTCTTGTTCCTCCTGCCACCGAACTTCACTAATTCCCACTATATCTAACTTTAACCTATCCATTTCCCTTTTTAAATTTTCTAACCTACCTGCCCGATTAAGGGATCTGACATTCCACGCTCCGATCCGTAGAACGCCAGTTTTCTTTCTCCTGATAACGACATCCTCCTGAGTAGTCCCCGCCCGGAGATCCGAATGGGGGACTATTTTAGCTCCGGAATATTTTACCCAAGAGGATGCCATCATCATTTAATCATACAGTAAAGCTGCATGTCCTCGGGAAAAATTACGGCTGTAGTTTCCACTTGCTTTCAGCCGTTCGCAGTACCAGCACAGCAAGGCCGTTTTGGTTAATGTTGCAAGGCCAGATCAGTCAATCATCCAGACTGTTGCCCCTGCAACTACTGAAAAGGCTGCTGCCCCTCTTCAGGAACCACACGTTTGTCTGGCCTCTCAACAGATACCCCTCCGTTGTGGTTGCACCTACGGTATGGCCATCTGTATCGCTGAGGCACGCAAGCCTCCCCACCAACGGCAAGGTCCATGGTTCATGGGGGGGCATGGGTTCATAGCTAATTGATTTAGTACATAGGATTCCCAGCTCCATACTCTTATAGCATGAAGTTCGTTTCGGAAACTTTCCTTTGCCACCCGGTATTGCTGCAGCCAGCTTTGCCTTTCCCATTAGACGAAACTGCGCTGGTAGTGTGACCTCAGCCTTCTGACTGAATGGCGCATATCCTCTACTTCAGCTGACCATTGTGGCGGAGAGGCCGCCATGGCCTTCCTCCTAGTTCGTATGGCTGCCTTCATCACTGGTCATCGCACTCACCAGCTCTTCGGCATAATTGTTCACATCTACGTCGTGGTATAGGGCACCTTCTGGTAACGCAGGAATGTCGCACTCCTTCGCAAAGTTTTCTCAATCTGCTTTGTTGTAGTTAAACTGAACCTCCCATCCTACGGTCCAGTGGCACCCTCTGTGACCTAAACTGAAGGTGATGAGGTTATCACTTGTTGTGGAATTATCTTCGACCTTCCAATTTTTTATGGTATTGATGGGGTTTGGTATAGTTAATGTTACATCAATATTTGTGCCTTGTCCCCCTCCCTCTGTGTAGGTTGGAGGGTTATCAGGCTTGTTGGCCAACACAAGTTGCAAGGCCATGATCGAATCTTCCGCCTTTCCTCCATTTGCGTCTCTGGTGTCACTGTATCACTGGGGGACTTCCCATTTATATCTACAGCTACTGTTACTTCTCGTCCCCGCAACGCCGTGATTGTTCTTGATTCAAATGGCTCTAAGCACTATGGGAATTAACATCTGAGGTCACTAGTCCCATAGAACTGCTTAAACCTAACTAACCTAAGGACATCACACACATCCATGCCCGAGGCAGGATTCGAACCTGCGACCGTAGCAGCAGCGCGGTTCCGGACCGGTGCGCCTAGGAACCGCTCAGTCACAGTGGCCGGCGATTGTTCTTGTAAGATGGTCTAAGTGTAGCTAGATATTGTCTCCATACTGAAAGTAAATATTTACGAGAGTTATTACTGCTGCTGGAGATTGCATTTCCACGACGTTGCAGTGACCGTTAGTGAACTGTGAGAGAGTCGTTACCCGCAATGATTTGTTCGTAATTATTATCGCCGCTTTCGCGCAATCCCCACTGCTGACAATTTGCCATGTTGCGGCTGTGAAAGCTATTTCCCCTGCTTGGGAGTACGGCTGCTGCAGGCAGAGCACGTCTAGTGCCTTCTCCTCCACCACCTTGCGTGGCTCCTGCATCACCAGTCTGCTGTTGTTAGTGTTTAGTTGGCCAATGGCCATATCAGGCATTATGGAAAATACGTGTGTATTCGATCATCTGGCCAGTTCTTCCTCCAGTCGAAGGCCATGCAACCATTTGACAAGAATGATTGTGTGTAAATATAATCGAGATCGAATTTTTCACCTGGCCTTTCAAAAAGGGCTCCGAAGTCGGTGGGGAGATTCATCGAATTGAGCTGTATCCTGTCTACAGCCTCCATCACCGAGAAGGTGACCCTTCTACCATATTTATACGCCATCTGGACCACATGTCACAAGGCAGTGTTCAGGGTAACCGGTTGCCCCAACCAGGCCAGTTGCATGGCATGTTATATATTTGAATACACTCTAACAGGGTCAGCTGGCGGCATTCTGACCAGGGTGGTGTCTTGTATAGGTGGAAGCACACTTGTTCTTGTTACTACATTTTCCTGGACTGGATGGTGTTCCACTCTGCGCAATTCATTTTTCTCCATGGCCGCTGGTCGGGCCACTACCACAGGATGCCCTTGCCGCTCCAGGTCTTTTGTCGGCCTAATTCCCAGCGGCATGAAAGGGAAGCAGTGGTTGGGAAAGGAGTGAGACAGGGTAGTAGCCTCTCCCCGATGTTGTTCAATCAGTATATTGACCAAGCAGTAAAGGAAACAAAAGAAAAATTCGGAGTAGGTATTACAATTCATGGAGAAGAAGTACAAACATTGAGGTTCGCCGATGACATTGTAATTCTGTCAGACACAGCAAAGGACCTGGAAAAGCAGTTGAACGGAATGGACAGTGTCTTGAAAGGAGTGTATAAGATGAGCATCAACAAAAGCAAAACGAGGATAATGGAATGTAGTCAAATTAAATCGGGCGATGCTGAGGGAATTCTACATCTACATCTACATCTACATCTTAGATTAGGAAGTGAGACACTTAAAGTAGTAAAGGAGTTTTACTATTTAGGAAGTAAAATAACTGATGATGGTCGAAGTAGAGAGGATATAAAATGTAGACTGGCAATGGCAAGGAAAGCGTTTCTGAAGAAGAGATATTTGTTAACATCGAGTATAGATTTATGTATCAGGAAGTCGTTTCTGAAAGTATTTGTATGGAGTGTAGCCATGTATGGAAGTGAAACATGGACGATAAATAGTTTGGACAAGAAGAGAATAGAAGCTTTCGAAATGTGATGCTACAGAAGAATGCTGAAGATAAGTTGGATAGATCACGTAACTAATGAGGAGGTATTGAATAGGATTGGGGAGAAAAGAAGTTTGTGGCACATCTTGACTACAAGAAGGGATCGGTTGATAGGACATGTTTTGATTCATCAAGGGATCACAAATTTAGCATTGGAGGGCAGCGTGGAGGGTAAAAACCGTAGAGGGAGACCAAGGGGTGAATACATTAAGCAGATTCAGAAGGATGTAGGTTACAGTAGGTACTGGGAGATGAAGAAGCTTGCACAGGACAGAGTAGCATGGAGAGCTGCATCAAACCAGTCTCAAGGACTGAAGACCACAACAACAACAACAACAACAATTCCCTGACTTTGGGAGGAAGGAGCTGCAATCATCATGGGAAGCTCCATTCGTGCCCCGATGTCAATAATTTCAATTTAATGGGTGCCTGAGAGCGACCTCAACAATTCTTTCAATTTACTTGCCCTCACACCATCCCTCCTCCTTTCATTGTGAGATTTTTGCTTTGGCGTCCTGTACCCGTCACCGGTTTCAACCATATTATATTCTTGAAATTAGCCTTCGCTCAGGAATCCTGTACGTAGGGCAATTCCCACCTATGCATCTGCATGATCTTTTACCTCTTTTCTTACATGGGATACATACCCCTGCTGCCTTGCAGTCTTAGCGGGTGTGACCTTCCTCACCACGCTTGGAGGATGCCGATCCCCTGGCGCAGTGCTTGAGAATGTGGTCCAGGTCACCATGGTTGTGGCATCGAGGTACGACGAGATAATCTCGAACGTTGACCGCGTGAAATCCTATATAGTTGGTCCATTCTCATGACTTTCTTCCACATTGCTCCGGTGACAGCAACATGATGGACGACATTACTCTCCCGAGGCCCTCTTTTGAATCTCAACTTAAAACTCTTTTTGAACTCTTCATTTTCCATCTATTCAAATTTTTGTCTTTTTATTGTCTCTTACAGTTCTACGTCTTTCATTACAGTAGTGACTTCATACAATATAACTTAAGGATTTCTTTTCTCAATTGGCTCATATTTGACTACCTTGCTTAGGTTTTGATTGTTTAGATGTTTTTCTTTGTCTTCCTCAGTGGCTACGTCACAATTACAACATTATTGCCAGGTTTCACGTTATTAATCTCGATTTTATCTTTAACAGGGTTGATAATAGTTGTCAAAGTTTCTTGGGCTTTTTTGATGTCTTGGCCAGGCAGGGGCCTAAGAAACACCGCTCTGTCTGGCCGCTTGGTTAATTTCGCTGTTGTACCTTGAGTGGTCTGTGGTTTGTATGGCACTTGCGCGACCATTCCCACCCAGATCTTAATCGATTGTTTTCTCATGCAGTCGCTTTCTTTCTCTAGTTCCTCAATGTCGCCCTCTAGCTTGGCATTGATAATAGCCCATGCAGCCAACTCGTTTTTGATAGTTAGAAAAGCCGCTTGACTAATCTACCAGTTTTTAATATTCTGCTCCAAGAGCAGCGTAATCCTGGAATGCCTCTGCAAAACATTTTTATCATTCGCTGGTCCCAACTCGTTGATGTTGGGCAGAATAAACTCAACAGCAATCGCGAAATCAGAGTTGGCGCCCGATACTCTCAAAAAAATATGCGATGATTTTTCAAAGATCCATTACTTTGATTTACATAGCTACAGACGTTAGTAACCACGAAGCCGACAAAATATGTTCGTTAATTGATCAGTATTTTACACCAAAAAATACCACTCGAGTGAAATTTCCTAAATTGACTTGTCTGGTAAACGAATGTGCCTATGTAATAATTACGTTTTGCATCACTGCCTTAGATGAGTGTGAAACTGAAAACAGCAAGTTTTACCGTGACAGTGCCGACAGTAAACTTGGAGGACTGCGACGAGCTGGTACAAAGATGTCCTCATGAAAATAAAGAGTGAAGTGAACGAAAATCTTGTAGCAATTGGATGCCCTGTACACATATTACACAGTGCTGCAAAGACAGCCGCTGACTTGACGAGTACTGATGTGGAAATATTTGCAGTTTTCGGTTACTTCTCCACGTCCACAGTACGAACGGAGGGCGTAAAAGAATTGTGTGGGTCCCCTACACTTAGAACTACTTAAATCTAACTAACCTAATTACGTCACACACATCCATCCCCAAGGCAGGATTCGCCCCTGCGGCCGTAGCAGCAGCGCGGTTCCGGACTGAAGCCCCTAGAACCTCTCGGCCGGCCAGCGTGACTGTCTTGTTTCTAGCGGTACAGAAAGTACGTAAATTGCTTAATGCTCTGAAGTCCCTCGGAAGAGAAAAAACACCTAATTTAATGACAACTCTGTTTGAGAATCCCCTGACTCAGCCATATTTATGGTTTCTCCACTGTCAGATGATTGTATTTCAGATGCAAATACCAGATTGTAGCAGCTACGATTTTGGAAGATGTCGGAGTGATGCGACGGATTGAAGGGGAAAAGTATGTACCATCTATCTTCGAGGAAACAGAGGCTGAATCACCTGGGGATATTCAGAAATTTAATTATGATACTGAACAGTTTTATGAAACATGTGTTCATTATTTAAAAAGTTGTCATTGAAGTTGTTTGGAATGATGTGACAAGGACAATAATATTTCTGAAAGATAAAGGATTATCAATAGATCATAGTGCTTCGTTCGACCAGTTCTGCTTCCCCAGCTAATTTACTGCATCACAACTCAGAAAGAATAGCAAGAATTGATGTAGTAAATCGTATACGCAGAAACGCATCAATTTCTTTGAGCGATGTCTACTGGTACACCAATACTCGTAATTATTTATTTTGTGTGAGTGCATCTTTCGTGTTCGAGGACATAATTCTAAGGTGGAACTCTATGCTCTCTCATGAACGTCCAGTGGATTGAGGAACGAAATGCAGGGTTTTTCAAAATCAATATACGGTTTTTCAGGCTTTGTAGCACATATTACATTCAACTTACAATTATAAATAATACACCAAATGAAAGAGAAACACAGTTTTCCTTGCAAGTATTCAGTGTGAACACCGATCACACGGCGAGTCGATAGACTAGTTGTTCCAAAACTTTGATTATCGTGTCCTGAGTAACTGTTGGAATAACACTGTTTCTTACGTTGGATAGATCAGCTGGTATCGAAGGCACATATCCATGATCGCGTCAGCTCTCGCGTGACTGTGGAGGTCATGCATAAAATGCTGTGTCAACTGGCCCCTTGCGCCCAATCCACCGGTTGGCTACATTGTCGTTTAACCAGTCGCGTACTGAGTAATGCGAGTGAGGCGGCGAACAATCTTGCTCCAAAGAAAAGATGTGTAGTTTAGCTTCTTTCCGTTGAGGCCTGGGCCATAGCTGTAGCGATAATTCTGAAAATACAGGAATAATGCTAATTCTAATTTCCGCCATAATGGGATAACACACAAGTGTCTGCACTGCTTATATACAGCCATACTGAAATCTGAAAGTGTTCCTTGTCTGATTTGTTAGGTACCATTTGAATTTTTGAAAAAAGATTGGAAAAGTACACTTAGGCCTACGAGTTTCCCCAAACCATTTTAAATTCATGCATCGCTAATTTGAGCTCTTCCAAGCGCAATTGACCGGCAAAACAACAAATGAGAAAATTTTGAATCTTTTATTCGGCTACACCCTCTTTTTTAAAATAATACGGCCTCACTACAGCTGCAACAGCTGCTACTTGTTCCCCCTCGAGTACATTATGACTCACTGACTGAAGGGCAACTGTTACTTGCGGTGCTAGGGCAGAGCCCCTACCCGTGTCAGTCACTTCTCTCCTACCGTGAACGGCTCAAGGAACGGTTCGCAATCTCGCAACTAATAGGGTGTAATTACTCTTATCGTTGACTTTTTATAATCTTAAGAAAAGTGCCCCAGCCTGCCCAGGTTTCTACTACGACCATTTTTAAACTGTTTAAGAGAATTATTCCGGTTTGTCAGACTGAAGTTATGGAATACCAAGTCCAGCCGCAACACCGAGAGAGCTGCGCGACGTCGACGGATGGGCGTTTAGTGATAGATGACGTCATTACTGCTTGGAATCCCTCATTACTCAAGAGTAAGTCGTAATCGGGAATTGATGATAGTGGTGGCTGCACCACGCAGACAACGTCATCAGAATGGGCAACGTCCATTCGTGCCTCATTACGCAATGAGTGATGTTGACACGTGCGGCAGGATCTGCCTACAGGTATGTCCACATTTTCGCCTATATGTAATGCATTGGTTGTAAGTACCAGTATTGTGACGCAGCTAATGAGTTCAGCAACTGAAGATGTAATCGTGTGCTTGTCCGAAACTTCACTCTGATCATTTCCACCGTAATTTGAGCATTACATTATTATTATAACTACATTACATTACTATTTTTCCGTAAGACTGGTAAACTAGTATTTCACGCTATGAAGTGATTAGGCTACATTCCGTTACACGAAACTCAGGAGTGATGGAAACAATTTTAAACCCATAAATCTTGCTATGGCGGAAAGAGTGTAATGGACAGTCCTGAGTAACAATTTGTTCACTGGAGCGTGACACTAAAATCAGAACTGTTAGCTTACAGCAAAACAAACTGGTCTCGGGGAGTTAATTCTATGTTGCAAGATATCATTAATCGACCTGTCGCTCAAGTATGGAAAAAATTCCGAGTGTCAGTTAGTTAGTATTTCCAGCCCGTAGATAATTACTTCGTATAATTCCAAATATGTTCATGAAATCGAGTTAAAGCGGTATAAAATTTAATGATACACTTAGCACTAATACTTGCTTATAAAATCAACTGTCCATTTTATCTTCCGGAAAAAATATTTACTTTGAATCCTGACACATTTTTCCAGCAGGTTGCAGTTTGTTCATTGACAAAACTTGATTTATCAGCATCAGTAAATCCTGAAAAGCGAAACAGAGACTGCTGAATAAATTAAAAAAAAATTGTTGGCAAATTGTTATAGAAGTTCAAAGTCGCCTTAGTTTCAATGTCTTCGCCAATGTTGCTTTAGAAACACTTTTTATAGCAGCAGGTATGGTCGTACGTCAACATATAAGTCTATTTTTTTACTATTAAAAACAATCTTGATCACGATGAACTTATTAAGGCGACCGGTTTCGACCACTACTGTGGTCATCTTCAGACCATTGAGTAACAACCTCTTTCTGCTGGAGAATTACTATTGATTCTCCAGCAGAAAGATGTTCCTACTCAGTGGTCTGAAGATGACCACAGTAGTGGTTGAAACCGGTCACCTTAATAAGTAAATCGTGATCAAGACTGTTTTTAATAGTAAATATTTGTAACACATTGATCACTGTCACTCTCATAATGTATTAAAAAGTAATATAAGTCTATGGCAGCTCTCACCGCCTTGCGTATTTATTCACATACCACATACAGAATCACATATACTGGAACTATTAGCACAAATTTTAATGTTTTTCAGTTCCTTTTACTATTAAATTTACTGAAATTATACACTCTCAGTGACATTCAGCATCTATATAAACCAGAGACCTTCCGATTTAAAGCCGGAGCTAAAATAAATCTTCTAGCAGAATTAGTATCAGACTTCTAGCAATCAAATGTTCACACTTCATTCAATGAACAGATCCAAATAGTTCTTTATTTTTTAGTGAGTTAATGTCTCTGAGACAAGGCTGCAAAACACACGTCACATGCTATTTCGACTTGTCGTAAGAAAGTCAAAACCATAAAAGTCATTCATATCAGACCTTAATGTTTATGATGTCCTTTTAATATTATCTGACATACAGTTCCTCACCTACATACGTGATCGAATAGTTTATTAACATTTTCAAAGCAACGGGAGAACGTCATTCATCTTTGAAAACTTGATTCCTACTCAAATAAGTATTCTATGTAATCAGTAAACAGTTTCCAGAAAGTGGAGCCATGCTAACTTCTCACTGTGAGTGGCCAATGAGCATACTTACTGCGGTTGAATAATCAGGTACTTCCCTGCCCATACAATCATAAGCTTCCCATTAATTTTAGTTTTCTTGCAGATTACAGGTTCAAAGGAAACCAGATAAGCTCAAAATGTTCACAGGCTAAAATTTTATAGTAGTTTCTCAATACATTTGCGCATTTGATTCACGTCTTAATTTTACGTTTTTGTTTGTTATATACTTCGGTTTGTTGTCGTACAATAAACAATAAAGTAGTTAGTTGTTAAAATCTTATTTCTTTTGTCGGAAGCTGATTAGCATTGCATAATGTTCAGAATTACTTATGGAAACTTGTTCGTGAACACCAGCGAAAATCCTGAAAAAATGTCAGTTTTGTAAATAGTGCACCTCAAAGATACCATGTTTTAATTGTTTTTCTTTTGGGACACAGCTTTTGGTATCACACTTTTTTTCTCAATTGTCTTTTGTATTGCAAGTGAAATAAAGAAAGGTAATTATTTGTGTGGAGAATCGGGACACAAACCTCGAAATAAAAACAAAGTAAAAGCTAATTTTTTGTGGAAGTTTTTTATGATATTACCTTTAAAGTAGACTTTAAAGAAGATATTGCTGTGACAAATTATGGTTACAATTTTTTTTAATAATGATTATCAATGACTGCGGTAAATAATCCATCGTTTTTCTTTAAGTAAGTATCTGATTTTAAAATGTAAGTCGTAAGAGTAGTCCTCCTTTTAGTGAAGTATGTTTTACGACATCCTACAGCCCTCTGTGTTTAACAGTTTTTAACCAATGCGTACCATAACATCACAAAAATTGGCTTTCAGAAAATTCAAGTAAAAGATAAAACTTGTTTCTCTATCTAAGCTGCAAAACACTAATGTATGTCAGGTCCTTATTCATCTTGTTTCTAACGTTATTCTTCTTCCTTTCCTTCTTCAAACTTCTTGTTCTTGCTTCTTCAGTGTCTTATTTCTCTGCTTCGAAATACCGCCTGCCGTCAGTGGCCATTAACGCTCTTCGCGTATTTAGTCCAGCAGG
This sequence comes from Schistocerca gregaria, assembly GCF_023897955.1. NCBI lineage: Eukaryota > Metazoa > Arthropoda > Insecta > Orthoptera > Acrididae > Schistocerca > Schistocerca gregaria. The sequence goes on along the minus strand of NC_064925.1, from coordinate 13,130,356 downwards.
TATTTCCATCAATTCCATAACCTTAAACCTTAACACTGCACAGTCACTGAAACATACCAGAGCATTCCCCACACCTATTTTCAGAGTACTGTCCGACTAAAACCTTTTTTTTTGTATCCATTCTCGTACACAGCTGTCAAAGTCTCATTTGGATCTTTAGTCCTGCTTCCTTAATAATATATATATAGGTTTTACTGTAACCTCCCTCTTACTAATTCGCCTATCCTGCTTACGATGTAGAATAAGATCGCGTGTATGCCTAATGGATTTTTTCTAACTGTATAAGGCTATCTTTCCCGAAGAAGTGATACCGATAAGTAGGAGGAAAGTATACAACGTATCGCTCTGATGGAAAGTCTACCAAAAATAAAAGCAATTAAACCGAACACGGCTATAATTTATAAAATGAAAGTTATTTTGTGCATTCAATCATTAACAACACTGGACAGAAAGGGATACCACTGATAATGAATCAAAAAGTTACACTAATGAACGAAAAGGAAGTAATTAACAGTCACCAGCCCACCAGGGAAATTTACATCCAAAATCCTGTACAAGATGATAGGAAAGAAAAACATTTATTGTTAAACACTGACGTGGCAACTAAAGGTTGCCACTTTTTTTTGACATTAATTTTAACTGAGTTAGTAATGATGAAGAAAACTTATAAGTCACTCTTACGTTATGTTTGGCATTACATTTTGAAAAAGGCAATCGAGTAATGATTTGAAAATATGCAATTAAACTGTATGTTAGTACTGAACTTCGTTACGTGAACAATGACTTTCAGTGACCTCAGCATAACGTTACCAAAAAAATTTAGAAAAAAGCAAGCACATTTTACTTTACCATTACTTATTTTGCAAATTGGATTTCATATAATTGTCTGTAAAACTGAGCCTTTTTAGTGACTTGAACAGAATTAAATACTAGAATACGCACCAAACCAAACAGCCACGTGATCCAAGCTATATGAAAAATAAATCAAACTTCCGCAGTCTTAATTTGTTGCATTTCTGTAGATTTGGATTTGTCCCAGTGATTGATTCTCAAACCTGAAAAATGAAATTGCTTTACTTTAGTCATATACGGAAGCCTCTGTAGTACAACAGTTAATTGAAAGTAGACTGAGGCTAAAATTATTAAAAGAGAAATTATTCATTAATAAACTAGTTGTAACTATTCAATTTTTTTCTGATGACACTCAGTTAGCATATTAGAAAAAGAAAGGAACAAGGATCCTGCTTGGTAAAAATGTCTGGGGCAATGAGGACACAATCGCCCTGAGTATAATTGATTATTATTTAAATAAATCTTATCAATCAAATCACATTCAGTTGTCCTGCTGGGTTAGCCGAAAATACCTTCTATCAATGAACAGTCTTACTTCAGTCCTGTGCATACGATGAAACTCGCTGCCTACGACGAAACTGTGTTGCTGGAACTGCTGCTGTTGTGGAAGACGGTAGCATATGGTGGAGCCACTGCTAGTTATAGGAACGCGCAGTCGTAATTAATACAGCCTCTTCCGCCTGTCCACTATACGTACTCCTGCTCTAGACATCTGGACGGCGCGCGTACACGATGCCGCCGAAATTGTACTCTCTACTGCGAGAGCGTTAACACCACACTTCCGCACACTACAAGCGCTGGAACCAGTCTCCCCTCTCTCCGCGCGCTCTGCGCAACAACCCCTACCCAAAGATTTTGCAAGGCACAAGCACTGCATTTATCTATCTCAGTCGATGCAAGTAACAATTCCTTTGGCTTTTTCCCAGAGCTTAGAAGTTTCACAGTAAAACACAGATAAATACAATGAAACGTCAACAGATTTCTACCTGAATGTACACATACAGTGAAGCAATGTCCTTAATTATTAGAAGAAAGCATTTAAATGACAAATAATTACATACAATTAAAAAAAGTTATACATCGGTAGCAGGTGCCATGCATCCTCCACTTTCGGTGTTACAACCACCTGGCAGCCAAACCATGACTCACTGCCGGATGGGCAGAGTACATGACACGGGTATTCTGTGGATGTTTTATGAAAGAACGTAGCCAATACTGCCTTTCTCAAAGGATATAATTTGATAGATTTGGAAAGATTTCCGACTAATTCCAAAAATGTTAGTTGCAAAATAATTACTAAACATTCCGTATTCACAAAAGTAAAGCAAACATGATATTCCATCAGGTTAGTCAACATTACAGACCAAAAATACAAAAAAACAAACAAGTGATGACCAAATTCAGTTCTTAAAATAGCTGACGATATGGGAAATCGTCATTTGAGCAGCCACTTACAAATTCCACTAGTTTTCGGACTTCCTTTGGTGCAACATCCTCAAAGTAAACTTGTTCTTCTTCAGAAAGAGAATTTTTATGATAAAATTTAAAAAGAGCTTTTTTGACGCCAATTAATGAGAAAGTAAGAAAATTTAGGGCGTAACTTTCAGTCGACAGCGGACAAGGACATGGAAGAAAATCAGCTACTTCCTTCTCAAGTAGCCTAGCAGCCACATTAATTTATTAAGGAGTACTACTGACTGCCTATGTCTGGATGGCCAATTCGGGATTTGGAATCTCTTAAAACCCTCAACATGTCCTTACCCTTCCTCTTGCTCTACATGAGTCGGTTAGCCCTTTCGACTGATACGAATAAACACACTATGATAATATCCTCATAATTTGAATGGGTTCATAATAGCGCTGTTTTTAAGAAATTCACTGACACTTACGAGCTTCAATCAGCTACTCAGTGCAGTTATTTTTGATATGTTTGTGTTTTATGCACACAACTGACGATGTGATACTGTTTTGTGCCACTGTCGCTAGTTATTCTAAATGCCCGTTGCTTCAAATGTGGAATAAACAACAAGCACTGAGACAATCTGGCTTCAAAATTGGATGAAGAACGGCAAGTTAACTGACGCCTAGTCTCTTTCGGTTATTAGAGTGTCATGATGAGGAGCTTTTCATTTTACTTGAACGAGATAACTGTTGTCTTGAAATTGAAACGTGTGACATGGTGAGAATCGTGTGAATGCGGAATATACAAACATGACTTGTGGGATCGGAAATTCGGAAGTAGGGACTGCAAAGGCGATGACATCGATGTATAGCAATAACCAGGACGTGTAACTATGAACACAATTTTATAATAAGAAGCAGATTTTGTTTCTTAGTAAACATAGAGAGGATAGATATAACACCTGTCATCGGGAGCGTGTAACCACTGCTCTTATACTAGTGTCCCTGAGATTTCTTTTAGACGAGCACAAAATACCACCGATTGCAACCAAAAATTAAAAATAATGCTATTTTAGCAGCGAAAGGTATAGGACAAGAAACACAGTCATCTTCTGCTCATTACATTTTGCTGAGAAACCAGTCGAAGCTCATCAAACGATGCTCAAATATGCAAGATACAGCATGAACTAAAATGCTTCAAGAGCAGAAAACTTGGAAACAGATCTATCTACGACAAAAAATTCTGTTTTGGAGTGGTATTTTGGCAATATACGTGAGACCAACCACAAGAATGAGGCATCGACATGAGGAATACAGCAACCTCTTTTTTTTATAAGTAATTTGCATCGTAACGTGCACTGAATAAATATATATTACAGAATAATTTGCGTAATACTAAACAGAGCCATAGAAGACAAACATCGTAGGGGTAGAAATAAATCTATACAAGGAACAAGTAATTGAGCCCATTGAGTGTAAGTATTGCTCTTAGCTGTAGAAACTGGCTTGTGAAAGAACATCGTAGTAGGTTGAGTAAATCGTTCCAGAAGACTGATGATCCGAAATACGGAGGCTAAACTTCAATGTTGCAAGAAGGACTTGATGGAGTGTCGCCAAAAGGGATTTTCGAAAAACTCGTGTTGCTCTTACCGTAGGAGGGAATGGTGGCTCCTTAATTACGCGAAAAAAACCTTACAAAAGTTGCGCTGGCTAAACGAAATATTCTATTTTAGTGTTGATGGTTGTTGTTATGTAAAACAACAGGCGAAAGTTTAATGTGTGGCACTGTTCAACCCTTTACTTTCCGTTGGTGACACGGAACATCTTAAAGACTGAGACAGTTGTTCTGCCATGGGAATAAATATTTATCAGAAGTTGAAATTTATTAATAATAGCCATTCGCTGTAAACAAATCTTAATATTTAAGAAAAGCTTAGGGTCTCAGTAGGATCATACTCTTCCATTCGTGAGCGGCACTAATACGAGTTGAGCGTTTGTCTCCTATCATTCAATTCATATTTAATACGAGGGCTTTGAGAAAGTAAGGTTCGATGGGTGCAAAAGGAAACCCACAGCAAAAATCCTATGAAGCTATGCACATATGTGTTGGGCAGTGTCCCTAGTACGCTCGTTGATCGAGTCACGTCGCTTTTTGCAGTTCTGAGCACACAGTGAGCACGTAACGATGCTTAGAACAACAGTGTCTTCCGCAACCTGTGAAGTCCTGGTGTGAGATTTCGCCTAATGCCATGCACCCCACATAGCATAACTGCCATACGTTTACTTCTGCATGACAATTCTTGGCCACACGCTGAAGGAGTAGTGAAGATGCTCCTGCAGCGTTTTCGATGGGAAGTGTTTGATCACACACATTGGAGCCCGCAATTGACTCTCCCTGAGTTTCATCTCTGCTTTTCTGAACCGCTGTCTATGAAGACAACGTTTTGGCATAGACAACGAGTGTAGACCCGCGTAGAGAATTGACAGGAAGCAGAGGCGGCTCTCTTCTATGACGAGGGTATTGGAAAGTTGGTACAACACTACCACAGATGTCTAAATCTGAGCGGCGTCTCTGTAGAGTAGTAGGTGGAAGGTGTAGCCAACGGCTACAAATAAAACGTTTTTGATTTTCATGGAGGTTTTTGTTTTTTCCTGTTTGGCTAGTAATCGCCTTGCTTAAAGTTCAACGCATTAATTGCAGTTTACCGTCTAAGACAATAATACGACGCACCACAAATGTATTATCCGAATGGCACGGATATCGGTAGATGTGATGTACATGTTCACACACACGCAAGTTATTAGAGTGCAGGAACACGGGTGATTTATTCAAGAGAAATAGCTTGGCAAACGGAGCTATTGAGCAACGCGTTCGTCCACCTCTGCCGCTCATGAAGGCCATTATTCGGTTTGGCACTGACTGTCAGAGATGTTGGATGTCCTCCTGAGAGATATTGTGCCAAATTCTGTCCTATTGCTGCCTTAGGTCTTCAAATCCCAAGTTGCTTGGAGAGCACTGCCCATTATGTTTCAAACTTTCTCAATTGGGGAGGGATCCGTCGAACTTGTTGGCCAACGTGGGGTTTGGTATGCAGCGCGGCAAGCAATAGAAACTGTAGTCCTCTGCTGGCGGGCATTATTTTACTAAAATGTAAGCCCAGGGTCGCTTGCCATGAAAGGCAACCAAAAGGGGCGTTGCATATTCTCGACGTACCTGTGTGCTGTAAGGGGTCTGCGGATGACAATCAAGGGAGTTCTGCTATGAAATGAAATGAGAGCCAAGGCCATTCGGGCCGTATGGCGGGCGACAATCAGGTTGGTATCATAGAGCAGTCTGGGGCGTCTACAGACGTGTCTTCGCCGGTCATTCGGGTTCGTTCGAAGTGGGGCTCTTCACTGAAGACAAATCTATTCTAGCCACTGAGAATCCTGGAGGAACAATTACAGCGCAGCGGTACGTCTGCAATATTCTACGCCCCGCTTATCTGCCCTTCTTGGAAAGCTATCCTGGGCTCACATTTCTGCTACATAATGCCCGCCCGTATATGGCAAAAGTTTCTACTGTTTGTCTTCGTGCATTCCAAACCCTACTTCAGTCAGCAAGGTTGACGATTCTCTCCCCCAGATGAGAAAGTTTGGAGGATCGTGGGCAGAGCCCTCCAACCATTTCAGAATTCAGACAATCGAACGCACCAACTGCACAGAATTTAACACAACATCCCTCAGGAGGACATCCAACGAGACTAATAATCAATGGCAAGCCGAATAACTGCTTGCGTAAGGGGCAGAGATGCACCAACGGATTATTGACTTCTCAATTTCATAAGCTCTTTCTCTTGAATGAATCATCCAGTTTTCCTGAAATTGGTTTTTCTGTACAGGAACATCACATTCAGATAATTCGTTTGGGGTGCGTCGAATTTTTCGTCTTAGAGTGTATCTCTTTTGTTTCTCAAATCTGCATCTATATCACAGAAAATGAAGCATCTTAGTTACATTTGCTAATTTCGTATGTTATTGTTAGTCACAAGCTTTCAACGCAGTGACATTTCCCCTTTGCATCTTCTGCTCATCCGAATGGCTCTTGCATGTTTACGAACAGCGTGCAAGCGACTTGGTCATTAGACGAGATACTATCGGATATCTTCGAAAACTTGAGTCAGCTATGTGGAGACCTTTCGCGCTCTCTCTCTCTCTCTCTCTCTCTCTCTCTCTCACACACACACACACGCACACACACGCCACAGCTGCATGAACGCTACGCGGATGAGGCACGCGTTTTGCAGTGCCCAACACCGAGACCAACTCTTCAACTCCTTCTTCCGAGAGACGGAACAAACCGAATGGTATGCACAGCAATCCGGCTGAGCTTGATGCAGCTGACGTTTGGTACGTGTTGTCGCAGGAGCACACTGCACGCCTAGATGATCTCAGAATGGTATTGAGCGAAGAATGGAACAGACTTGAGAGCAACATCTCGATAACTAGGCAGACAGCATGAGATGAGGGATCGAAGCCTGTTACTAAACATACAAAGGGTGATTTTTACTAACGTTCGAAAACATCCGAAGCGACGTGTACGCTGTTGCTACAAGTAATTAAATATAAGACTCTTGGAGCCGCAAATGTCGGGAAATAACCCAAATGTGCATGACAAGTGCTGAACATGTGACATCAGCAGATGAAGTACCTCGCCGCACGAGCAGCGGTTCGTTTTGTCAAACCTACACTCGCCAGTAGAGAGCAGTGCTACACATTGCAGCAGAACGGGACATATTTCGAACACCTAGTGTAAATACAATATGTAGTACAAGCAAAAGTTACAAAATTACTGTCCTCTGTGTAATCAACCAAAAGCTGTTCTTATCTCGTGTTTCTTTCCTTTTGTCGATTGTCTTTTTGTTTACAGACGTTATTTAGTACAGAAATCTTGCGTCATTTACTGGTAACTATGAAATTCAAACGCTTATACTTGTTTAACTGTGACGCAATACGGCAGGTTTCTGTCGTAGGGCACTTTTCAATAAACAACTGGAGACCATGAGACCGGTTGATGAAATAATACACTTTACCCCAAGGTAAAAACATGATTGCCAATCGCAGTTAGAGTATCCCGCTTGCCAGACGCAAGACATGAATCCTCATCTTCAGACGCTAAAGTCGCGCACGCCGATGTGAGTACTTGGATTGGGATGATGAGGTGCGACAAATAAGAATCACCCTCAGTCTTCGTAGATTTCATTGCTGTTGTTGCGTCCTTCAGTCGTAGGACTCGCTCGATGCAGCAGGCATGCAGGTCTTCCTGCACACGTCTCTTCATCTCTGACCTACAGCCATTTCATCCTGCTTAATGTACTCAAGCCTTCGTCCCCTCTATAAATTTTACTACCCTCACTTCCCTCCATTGCCAGTCCGTCCGTCTTTTGACGTCTCAGGATGTGTCCCATGAACCGATCCCTCCTTTCCTTGTGCCAAAAATTTTTTTTCTATACAATTCGAGTCAGTGCTTCCTCATTACTTACTCGATGTACCCATTTAATCGTTAGACATCTTCTCTAGTACCGCATTCGAAAATCTCCTCCTTAGAACCACAGCAACTACGTCCCACGGCCCCACAAACGCTCAGTGCACTGTGTTTCTCCCTTGCCTTTACAGATCTTAGCAGTTCAGAGGTGGGCTGCTAGATTTGTTACCAGTAGGTTCGAAAAACATGTAAGTGTTTCGGAGACGCTTCGAGAACTCAAATGTGATGTTTTTTTCGAGAAAAACAATTGAGAAAATATAGAGAACGAGCATTTGTAGCTGACTGCCAACATACATTTTGCATATGGACAATGAAGATAAGATTCGGGAAATTAGGGCTCATACGGAGGCATATAGAAAGTCGTTGCTCTCTCGTTCTATTTTCGAGTGGAACAGGAAAGGAATGATTACTAGTGATACAGGCTATCCACCGCCACGCACTATATGATGGCTCGAGGAGCGTCTATGTAGTTGTAGATGTAGATCTTATCATTTCTAAAAAAAATTTTTAAGATCCTCGCACACTGAAAGTGTACAACTTGCTAGGCACTCTGGGTTTGCCACCAACTTGGTGGCCACACAGCATGACTGAATGTTGGCTTTCAGCAGAAGCATATTTATGGTCTGTGTACCATGGTCCCATCAGAGCTGTTAAGTGTTCTAATACATTGCTAGCCGTACCACTTTTCAGAAACAGAATTAAAAAAAGCACTGCTACTCAGATCTACAATCATTGGTATGAAATTTAATTGTGTACATACTTTGATGCTGAGTTAGTGACTGAAATGTGTTGGGTATTCTCATCTGAATAATGGTTTACTAGTAAGCTTACAGAGCAGTTTGGTAAAACTGTTCGAAAACACTTAGTTGTCACTGACAGAATTATAATGTCTTCGGCAAACCTCAAAATGTTAATTTATCCTCCCTGAACTTTAACACTTTTTCAAAATTTCTGCATTGTCTCCTTCTCTGCTTACAAACATACAGGTTACGTAACATTGGGAATAGGTTACAAGCATGGCCCAGTCCCTTTTAAATTCCTCTTTCAATCAAATTGACTCTTACAAACCGCTAAACTGTAAATACTCTTTAAGGCCATCTATTTTAAATCTACGAATTTCAGAGTTTGAAAGACTGTATTCCAGTTAACACTGTAAACTTATCTTTTCTAAGAAAAAGTGGCAGCGTCAGTATTGACTCACGTGTTATTAGGTTTCTCCAGAGTACGAAATGGTCTTCTTCAACATAATTTTCTACCAATTCTTCCAATCTTCTGTAAATTATTCATCTCCTGTTTTGCAATAATAACTTACAGTCCAGTAATATTCACACATGACAGCATCTGTCTTCTTCAGAATTGAAATTAATGCGTCATCCTTGGATTATGGTGGTATTTCGCTTGTCTCGTCAATCTTGAATGCATACTGAATAGTTTTGTCACGGCTGACTCTCCCAGTGATCTGAATAATTCCTAGGAAATATTGTCTGCTACACGAGTTTTGTTACCACATTCGCTTTACACTGTCCTATCAAATTCTTCTCTCAGCGTCATATCTCCAATCTCATTTGTAATTACTTCCTTTCCTCTTTCACAAGGCTCACTACTTTTAGTCTATGTTCATTTTGTAGTTAAGTCCACAAACGTTGACTTTATTACGGCATAAAGCCAAGCGCCAGTACGCCAGTCGGAAACGAAAGGGAAGAGAAGGCTGCGAGAAGAAGTCAGCCAATCGCACGCAAGACCGACCTCCCTTCCAGGACGTCAACGCGACAGCAGCGGCCCCTATGAGAAGAAGACACAAGCACCGTACCCGACTGGTGGGACCCCACTTGGACAGCAGGTTCAGTGTTAGGCACTTCGTTAGCAGCGTCAACATCAGTGACTTCATTAGCTAGCTCTACGTAGCACATCTGGTATGTCTGTTCTGAAGAAGACTGAATTATATTTTTTGCCACCCTTACTAACGATACATCTAGTAAAGTTAAGTGTTGTAATTTTGCAATAAAACACATTAATACGAGGTGTTTGATTATTTATCTAGCGAAGTGAGTAGGCAGGACTCCTAAACACAACAAGATTGATGACGAGGCTGGTCCAAAAGATTGGCGATGAGGTGAACAAATACCATAGCTACAATCCAGAGACCAGCTGTCACAGATTTTGTTTTGACATGCGCTTTCGTGTTTCGCTGGAGCCTTAGTCCTACCTTTTCTTTTCCATGCAGGGGTGTGTTTACATGTTTCAAAAGTGTTCCTTACATTTTATCTCTATTCAGTGTTTTTAGGTGGATGTCGCCGAATTGTTTTTGCTCGTGTGCTTATTTTTATTGCTGGCAATGTCCATTTATTGCATTTTCCTATTCCAAAATGAGCAGCTTATCTGTCCTATCCCTTCTGAGGCGCTTCAGCTGCAAGCGATAGATGCAACGCAGCTATCACAGATGTTTGAGTCTGAAACCCAGCAGAGTGCAACCCTGCTAAACATGGTGCAGCAGTTACTGGCGAACCAAACACCTAATGCAGCGCAATTTGAAACAACTGTAGCTCCGAATGCCATACCGCCTTTTCGTTAGTTTAACGAAAAAGAGGAGGAATGGCTCGAGTCACTGCCTGTATCAAGCCTACATCATTGCTCACAAAGTATCAGGCATTTTACTTTTTGTCAGTGGTAGGAAGTGCAGTCTTTCCCCTCATTCAGAAATTGTTCCCTAACGCCACTCCGAATGAACATTCCTATGATCATGTTGTAGATTCCCTAACTAACCATTATGGCCAACAAGTGAATTTGGTGACAGCTAGGTACCAATTTTTTCGTTGCAAGGAAAGGTCAGAACAAACTTATCAAGAGTGTTAACAGATTCGCAGGGTATGACAAGGAAATGCAACTTCAGATGTGCTTGAGGTGCTCTATATCCCCGTGTTATGTTGCGTGATGCGATCGTGTACAATATAACAGATGTCAAATTTAGAGATCACACTTTGAAACAGTCAGATCCATCACTTTATCACGTATTGCAAATTGTAGATCAGTATGACTCAGGTGCCGTAGTGGCCAATAAATCTTAGTAGCTACCAATTAGTCATGTTGAATCGTGCCTTTCTCACAACTGGCCCATTGGGGAGCAACAGCATGTGCATGCCAAGTCACGTATACAGTTCTATAAACAGGCGGCTACATCGAGGAACCGCATTAAGTCATTCCCTTAATGCTGTTCACGGCACAAATGCCAAGACTTCCCCATCCAGACAAGCACAGTGTTATGCTTATGGCAAGTAAGGTCACATACAATCAGTATGTTTGCAATGGAACAAAAAATTCTGCCCACTCACAAAAATCTAGTCACAAGGCCCATGTCATCAATGCAGTGTATTCCATGCCTGCTGCAGGCATTAGCACAACTAACAAGCAAACAGTTTCTTTGGTGCTAGGCCAAACGTTTTGATAATTTGCATCTTAGTGGACATAAGTGCCTCTGTTACATTGTTGAATCGTAACGTATATAAACTGTTAGGCTCCCCACACGTGTCTAAAACTAGCACATGCCTGACGTCATATAATGGAGAAGACATTCCTGTTCTTCGAAAACATAATATGCCTGCCATCTAACACTCGCATAAGTGGATTTTGACATTCAATGAGTCACAATCATGCAATTGTGAGAAAATATGTGCCCTTGATTCGTCTGATTTGTTTGGCATTCAAATTCAGGACAATGTGTTGTCAGTGAGTGCATTCAGTGCCGAAGACAGTATAGCCAACTTGCTGAAAGAATTCCCTAAACTCTTTTCTGGAGGTTTAGGTAAGGCTAACAATTTTGTTGCACATATTACTATGATAGACAAGGCTCACCCGAAATTTTGCAGCGCAAGAACTATCCCCATTGTATTACGGGACAAAGAGGCTGCTGAACTTAAAGAATTGCAAGACAGCGGAGCTATTGCGCCCTTAAAAGCTACTCAATGGGCAAGTCCACTGGTTTTGCTCCCCAAACCTTCAGGTCACATTCGCCTCTGTGTTGACTTTTTGTCTACAGCGAACCCACAAGCTGTGACTGGTACTTATTTATTACCAGGCCCAGATGATCTCGTGGATAGATTACGCGCCGGTTGCTACTTTTCAAAAACTGATTTGCGTGATGCACATCTGAAACTGCTCCTAGATTAAGAATCACAAACCGTGTTTGTTGTGAACACTCATTTGAGCTTGTTTAAATATGTGCGTTTGCCTTTTGGCAGTGCTTCCGCATCGGCCATTTTCCAACGGCATTTGGAACATCTTACTGCTCATGTACCAAACTGTTCTGAAGAACACATTGCCAATGTGCGTGCTTTGTTTCGAATGTTATCTTGTGCAGGAGTGAAGTGTAGACTGGACAAGTCTGATTTTTTAAACAGAGTTGCAGTATCTTGGTCATGTCATAAACAGTCAAGGTGTACATCCTCTTCAGTTACATTTCTTAGCCATAAGTGCCCTGCCTGTTACTCGCAATGTCCCAGAATTGCAGTCAGTCTTAGGAAAAATGAACTATTATATTCGGCTCATACCGAATGATGCACAATCGCAGCTCCATTGCATCGCTAACGTCACTTAAGAGCTTACCTTTTTTGGGCAGATGAGTGCCAAGAAACTTTTCAAAACATTAAGATACGTTGCTCAGTGATCGACGCTTGGTACACTTTGATCCTGACGAACAAGATGTGTTGCAAGATGGCAATTCCTCTTACGGAATCGGTGAAGTGATTTATCACGGATTTGGTGATGAAGACAGGACTATTGCTCTCGCATCAAAAGTGTTGTCCAAAGCTCAGTGTACTATTCACAAATAGAGAAAGAATCATCGGCTGTTGTGTATGGTGTCACCAAATTCCACCACTATCTGTATCGTAGAAAATTCTACTTAGTAACGGATCGCAAACAACTGCAGTCCTTGTTTCATCAGATGAAGCTGTTTCCGGTACGAAATGCTCAAAAATTGCAAATATGGGTTTTGTTGTTGTCTCAGTACTAGTACGAGATTGTGTACGGTCCGACAGCTCAATATGGTAATGCGGACTAACTTTCACGTCTTCCGATTAGGCCCGATACGGACTGCAGAGCTTCTACTGCATCTTATTGTCACATGGATGCTTGGGGTCTTAAAATGCTTTAATCCTTTCCTCTGATCTATAGAAGAATTGCACAGGCCAGGGAAAGTAATTCAGATTTGAACGTTTTGCTAATATACATTCGCACGTATTGGCCCAGCTTGTTGCGTAGCATAAAGGACTCTGTCGATACTTTGCACTTCGGCATAACCTCGCTATACAGCAAGGTGTGATTCTTGTTCAGAATGACAGTGGACAGCAACGTGTGTTGATCCCCAAAGGTTTGGAAAAAGAAGTGTTGCAGTTACTTCAGCAAGGACACTGAGGGGGTGCTCGAACGAAACAGCTAGAGCGTCGGCACTGTACTAGGCAGAATCTTTTTTTTTTTTTTTTTTTGAGTCATCAGTCTACTGGCTGGTTTGATGCGGCCCGCCACGAAGTCCTTTCCTGTGCTAACCTCTTCATCTCAGAGTAGCACTTGCAACCTACGTCCGCAATTATTTGCTTGACGTATTCCAATCTCTGTCTTCCTCTACAGTTTTTGCCCTCTACAGCTCCGTCTAGTACCATGGAAGTCATTCCCTCATGTCTTAGCAGATGTCCTATTATCCTGTCCCTTCTCCTTATCAGTGTTTTCCACATATTCCTTTCCTCTCCGATTCTGCGTAGAACCTCCTCATTCCTTACCTTATCAGTCCACCTAATTTTCAACATTCGTCTATAGCACCACATCTCAAAAGCTTTGATTCTCTTCTGTTCCGGTTTTCCCACAGACCATGTTTCACTACCTACAATGGTGTACTCCAGACGTACATTCTCAGAAATTTCTTCCTCAAATTAAGGCCGGTATTTGATATTAGTAGACTTCTCTTGGCCAGAAACGCCTTTTTTGCCATAGCGAGTCTGCTTTTGATGTCCTCCTTGCTCCGTCCGTCATTGGTTATTTTACTGCCTAGGTAGCAGAATTCCTTAACTTCATTGACTTCGTGACCATCAATCCTGATGTTAAGTTTCTCGCTGTTCTCATTTCTACTACTTCTCATCACCTACTTTTTCAGAATCTTGAACAGCTTGCACCATTTTATATTGTCGAACGCTTTTTCCAGGTCGACAAATCATATGAACGTGTCTTGATTTTTCTTTAGCCTTGCTTCCATTATTAGCCGTAACGTCAGAATTGCCTCTCTCGTGCCTTTACTTTTCCTAAATCCAAACTGGTCGTCACCTAGCGCATTCTCAATTTTCTTTTCCATTTTTCTGTATATTATTCTTGTAAGCAGCTTCGATGCATGAGCTGTTAGGCTGATTGTGCGATAATTCTCGCACTTGTCAGCTCTTACCGTCTTCGGAATTGTGTGGATGATGCTTTTCCGAAAGTCAGATGGTATGTCGCCAGACTCATCTATTCTACACACCAACGTGGAAAGTCGTTTTGTTGCCACTTCCCCTAATGATTTTAGAAATTCTGATGGAATTTTATCTATCCCTTCTGCCTTATTTGACCGTAAGTCCTCCAAAGCTCTTTTAAATTCCGATTCTAATACTGGATCCCCTATCTCTTCTAAATCGACTCCTGTTTCTTCTTCTATCACATCAGACAAATATTCATCCTCATATAGGCTTTCGATGTATTCTTTCCACATATCTGCTCTCTCCACTGCATTTAACAGTGGAATTCCAGTTGCACTCTTAATGTTACCACCGTTGCTTTTAATGTCACCAAAGGTTGTTGTGACTTTCCTGTATGATGAGTCTGTCCTTCCGACAATCATATCTTTTTCGATGTCTTCACATTTTTCCTGCAGCCATTTCGTCTTGGCTTCCCTGCACTTCCTATTAATTTCATTCTGCAGCGACTTGTATTTCTGTATTCCTGATTTTCCCGGAACATGTTTGCACTTCCTCCTTTCATCAATCAACTGAAGTATTTCTTCTGTTACCCATGGTTTCTTCGCAGCTACCTTCTTTATACCTATGTTTTCCTTCCCAGCTTCTGTGATGGCCCTTTTTAGAGACGTCCATTCCTCTTCAACTGTGTTGCCTACTGCGCTATTCCTTGTTGCTGTATCTATAGCGTTAGAGAACTTCAAACGTATCTCGACATTCATTAGAACTTCCGTATCCCACTTCTTAGCGTATTGATTCTTCCTGACTAATGTCTTGAACTTCAGCCTACTCTTCATTACTACTATATTGTGATCTGAGTCTATATCTGCTCCTGAGTAAGCCTTACAATCCAGTATCTGATTTCGGAATCTCTGTCTGACCATGATGTAATATAATTGAAATCTTCCCTTATCTCCCGGCCTTTTCCAAGTATATCTCCTCTTCTTGTGATTCTTGAACAGGGTATTCGCTATTACTAGCTGAAACTTGTTACAGAACTCAATTAGTCTTTCTCCTCTGTCATTCCTTGTTCCAATCCCATATTCTCCTGTAACCTTTTCTTCTACTCCTTCCCCCAGAACTGCATTCCAATCGCCCATGACTATTAGATTTTCGTCCCCCTTTGTATACTGCATTACCCTTTCAATATCCTCATACACTTTCTCTATCTGTTCATCTTCAGCTTGCGACGTCGGCATGTATACCTGAACTATCGTTGTCGGTGTTGGTCTGGTGTCGATTCTGATTAGAACAACCCGGTCACTGAACTGTTCACAGTAACAGACCGTCTGTCCTACCTTCCTATTCATAACGAATCCTACACCTATTATACCATTTTCTGCTGCTGTTGTTTATACCCGATACTCATCTGACCAGAAATCCTTGCCTTCCCTCCACTTCACTTCACTAACCCCTACTTTATCTAGATTGAGCCTTTGCATTATCCATTTCAGATTTTCTAGTTTTCCTACCATGTTCAAGCTTCTGACATTCCACGCCCCGACTCGTAGAGCATTATACTTTCGTTGATTATTCAATCTTTTTCTCATAGTAACCTCTCCCTGGCAGTCCCCTCCAGGAGATCCGAATGGGGGACTATTCCGGAATCTTTTGCCAATGGAGAGATTATCATGACACTTCTTCAACTACAGGCCACATGTCCTGTGGATACACGTTACGTGTCTTTAATGCAGTGGTTTCCATTGCCTTCTGCATCCTCATGTCGTTGCTCATTGCTGATTCGTTCGCCTTTAGGGGCAATTTGCCACCCCTAGAGCAAGAGAGTGCCCTGAACCTCTATCTGCTCCTCCGCCCTCTTTAACAAGGCCGTTGGCAGAATGAGGCTGACTTCTTATGCCAGAAGTCTTCGGCCGCCAATTCTGATTATTTATCAAAATTTAGGCAGTGGCGAGGGTCGAACCCGGAACCGAAGACCTTTTGATTATGAATCAAAGACGCAACCCCTAGACCACGGGTGCAGAATATGGACACCCAAGCAGAGCGCATGTCGTCACAGTATCACGCATGTGTGGAAAATCAGTCTGCTATGCCACAAAAATTCCCTACTGGGACTACGTCGGAATCACCATGGAAACGTGTGCACATAGACTTTTCGGGACCTTTTTGGAACAGTCGTTATTTGATTGTGGTAGACTCTTATAGCACGTTTCCTTTTGCTGTGCTAATGAACTTTACAACGCCACGTAGCACAGTTCAGGCGTTATCCTCTATATTTTGCCTGAAGTCATAGTGTCGGACAACGCCCCTCAGTTCACGTCAAATGAATCTGAAACATTCTATGTACGCAATGGCATACAGAATCTAACTAGTGCACTGTTCCATCCATAGTGAAACTGCGAAGCGGCACGTTTCATCAGAACATCCAAGCAGCAGGTGGGCAAACTTCACACAGCCTCCTATTGTTCGCACCCCCCAAACTGACCATTGTTGGTGAAATTGCCTTAAGGACGACACCATCCGACAGTGCTTCACACTCCACAGAATCCTGCGCTGAAGTAAGGCCTCAAATACTGCTTTTCAGGGTGTTTGGCGACAGCAGACGATGGACGCGAGACGAGATACTTCATCGACTTGGCGCATGCATGTATATCATTTGAGACCCAGACGGATTGCAACACCGATATCACAAATTCACCACTGTCATGTGCATCGGTGATCCTTCTGTATCTCTTCTTCCAGATTCACAAAACCTGAGCATAGAGCGGCCACAGCAGCCGCCAAAAGGTGTCATCACGACCCCGCGGGATGACCCATGGAGACGGAGCCTTCGCCTCTTCCGCCGTGTCTCGTCCTACCGATGGAGCAGGACGCTCCCACAGTGCAGCGGCCAACACCTTTCACATCGTGGTATGGGCCTCAGAAGGTGGACATGTACCCTTATGGGCGTTTTCTGTGGGGCGTTTCCACCAGAGCGAAAGCCGGATGGCAGGGTATGACTGGAACCTGACGTCTCCTGCAGCCACTGCTTCCGGTCCATCAGAGGGCCCACGCTCCTGCCCCTCTCTCTCTCCCCCCCCCCCCCCCCACCCCACCAACCCATTACCGTGCTCGATATACGACGAAGGTCCGTCGCTTTTGGGGGGGGGGGGGGGAGGGGGGAATGTTATGGCGTAAAGCCAAGAGCCGGTACGCCACTCGGGAAGGAAAGGGAAAAGAAGGCTGTGAGAAGAAGTCAGGCAATGACACGCTCACCGAACTCACTTCCTGGACGACCAGTCGACAACAGTGGCCCCTATGTGAAGAGGACATAAGCACCCGGAGTGACTGGTGGAACCCCACTTGGATAGCGGCTCCAATGTTAGGCATTTCGATAGCTGGGTCAACATTAGCGACTTCGTTAGCTAGCTCTAAATATCACAGACTTGTATTTGTCTATTCTGAAGAAGACTGGATTATTTTGTATGTTGCCCTTGTTCGCGACACATCTAGGAAAATTAAGTACTGTAATTTGTTTTCATAATAAAACTCATTAACACAAGTTGTTTGATTGATTGTCTAGCGAGACGAGTAGGCAGGATTCTTAGACACAACTAGATTCACGATGAGACTGGTCCAAATGACGGACGACGCAAAAGATTTTTGTGCAGTTTATGTAGAAACGCAATGCATCAGAAGTAACAAACAAGGGAAACTCCCCATCGAACTTCGCTCAGATTTAGTGGTAAGATGGCCCAGTGGACACAGCCCGTCAAAAACCGAACACAGATCAAGCATGAAAACAGGAATAGGGCGTACTGAACTGTGACAAAAGAAGCAAAACAGAAACTGTGAACGGTTCAGAGACAAAAAAGTGCAACATATACAATAGCCCGAAAGAACAGGGGCGTTGTGGTTAAGTGGACACAATGTTTGACGCCACACGGCCGCGGCGTTTTCAAATCTTCCTCGTACCAACTTTCCTTCTTTTTTCCGGAGATCGCCGTACTCAAATTTGTGTGTGTGTCATGGTGTTTGATGGTGATGTTTCGTTTGCGGGGCGCTCAACTGCGCGGTCCTCAGCGTCCGTACAACGTCCTAATGTTTAAACAGCCCAATTCGTTACAGAGTCCCATCAAGCCACTGTCACATGACGATGACGGTGACGAAATGATGAAGACAACACAAACATCCAGTCTCCAGGTAGAGAAAATTCCCAATCCGGCCGAGAATCGAACCCGGAACCCTATGTTCCAGGGTGAGCGACGCTGGACGCTGGACCACGAGCTGCTGACGTGTCATGGTGTATCGTCCGTTTGCAACAGTGAGGTGCAAGGAAGGAACCCATGATGACACTTGATTCTGCACAACTACTCTATTAGCAGCCGAAAGGAATGGCTTTCGAAAGAAAACTTCAAACGTTTGATGACAAGGGGACAAAACCGAATCATTTATCTGACAAGATGTCAGGTGTGTCATACACGACATTAGTGACAGTACATGTCTCATATGATAAGAATCTCTAATCTACGAATCTAATTTGTACGCTTGATGAGTGAGTGAGATTGCCTCATTGCCCGATTTAAGTGTTCGTATAAATGTGAATGTGATCAGTCCCTAGGAAATGATGAAAACATAGTAGTTTGTAACATACATGCAACAAATGAACGCAACAGTTTCACATTCACACAGTTTCCCTCCTGCGTCAAAACATGTTTTTATCGTTTTTGAAATTCAGTTTCGTTTCGTAAGTTTTGACTCTAGAATTCCTTTGGTCTAACGTAGTTCACACCCGTTTACTTCTTGTTTCCATTTCTGTGCGACGTCTGTGTGTTATCTCACCAGCTTTCACTATTCACCACGTTTAGTTGCAATGGTAACGTATTCTTACAACATGACTCATATTCTATAACCAATGTATAGTATGACAACTGCCAAAACTACACAAAGGAACTAACATTTCAATGACCAAACGGACAGTTCATAATGTTTTGAAAAATAAATAAATATAAACAAATGACACGAATGAGTTTTGCACGCGGCTCGTCCGCTCAACAGCAGTACCGTGTGGCTAGGGCCGCCCGCCTAGTGGACCGTTCGCCTGGTGCAAGGCTTTCGAGTTGACGCCACTTCAGTGGCTTGTGTGTCGATGGGGATGAAGTGATGATGATCAGAAGAACACAACACCCAGTCCCTGAGCGGAGAAAATCTCCGACTCCGCCGGGAATCGAACCGGGGCCGTTTGGTATGACATTCCATCGCGCTGACCTCTCAGCTACCAGGGACGGATCTCACAGTAACTTTTTTATATTGTTTTCTTTTCCTTTTTTTTTATTTTGGTACTATTTGTTTGGAGCGACAGTCAGCTACAGGTTGGAGCAGACAAGGGGCTCAGGGGTAGAATCCCGAGACCTGGCTCCGGTGCCTTCCCCTGCCCGGCGTCGTGCTGCACCCACACCTTACGCTTATCCATTTTACTTATTTATTTATTTATTTCAGTCTTTGCGGACATATACACAGAGGAAAAGCAGAGCTAGTGCACCAATCTGGAACCCTGGAAATCAAGCAAGGTGGTAAAGCAAGGTGATAAAGGGTGGTGGCGAGCAGAATTCAAGGTTTAACGTGCGTCGTATTTCACTCCGAATCGGGAGGGCGCTTATGAGGCAGGGAACACACCAACTAAGTGGAGGCGTGGTAAAAACTCTTCTGAAACTACTGGCAAAATACGCCCGAAAACGAGAACTGCGCGCAAACCTCCGCCTTTGCGAGAATCGCCCAAAATTCAAGACGCGAAACCCGCAGCGGTAGAATATGCGCAATATGAACTATTCTGGATGCTACATAGGCATTCAGATATCTTAACCGGGACGCTGATTATTGCATTTGTTAAGCTTGCACAGTTCACTATTTCTAATTTGCTTTTTTCACAATTCAGTACACCTTCTTCCTGTTTTCATGCTTGATTTATGTTGAGTTTTTGACGGGCTACTCACTGGGTCATTTTATTACCAAATCTGAAGGGGGTGCTATGGACAGTTTAGAGAAATAAATTTATCTGCAGAAGATGAAACCCGTGCGAAACATCTTTCATTCAATTTATCACTACGTTAGTTACAAGTCACTACCATGCCTCAGGGATCACATATTCACTGTTTTTGCCTGCTGGGGCTCACATCTCTGGTTCAACATAGCGCCTATGCTGTCTTTTGACAGCAGAACCATGCCTGTTAATCAGACGGCGGTTAGGATTCGTATTTACATGGTACAAGTTGACGCAGAGGAACACACTTCCAGTTTCGGTGTTGCTGAAGACGTACGTATGCTCACGCTTGGCAGTGCTACTGTTCTTCACATGTTCAGCGACTGCTGGAGCTACCTTGTTCCACGTGTTAAATTCAGACGTAGCACCTTGTGCAATTCTGAAGCGGGCATTTCTAAGGTACTGAATACAGATTTTATGGTGAATACGTTGCTTATTAGATTTGACCAACGTACAGGAATCAATATCAGTTTGTCACTAACCGATCCATGAATTTCGAACGTGTCTTAAGCTAGTTTTCCACTCATTTCTCATCTCATAATACTACAGGGATTAGAGAATACACATGGAGATTGTCACACAATACATCATCTCAATTCAAGCCTAAACTATATCTACCAAAACCCAGTTCCACAAATAGGTTCGACAGAAATGAGATTTACGAAACGAGGCGCTGACTACGCTTTAAGTGCGTGCAGCGTGGCATAAACTCTGCAGTGTGCCTGAGCTGTAGCGTTAGAACAGTGTGTCAGGTCTCACATTATGTTTTCCACCATTATAAATAATTCAGCTTTATTGTTCTGGGCAAAGATGAATGAGCGGGCTGCACGGCTAGTGGATAAGATCCTAGACTCTATGTTTGGGTGTATCTGTGGTTCGCTTGCTCGTCTGTCAGTTGTGCAGGGCAGGGCATTCTTATTTGAGGCACAGTAGTGAACAGTGGAGGTTCTAGAGATGGAGATTTGATATTAGTGAAAAGTATCTGGAATACTTTATTATGGAGATGAAAACTGGTCTGTAAACATATCATATTGATTCTATTGGAGGAGAATCTTTTTTTGCAGGAATTTTTCAGAATAAGCGGTGCATCTGCAAGATGAAAGGTTTGTCTTCAGAACTAATAATGGAAGGAAACCTTTGACTCTCAGATAAGTAATAATATTCGCGATTAGTGTAAATTTCATCTCTTTGTTTTCATGATGTCACATAAACCCAATTGGTTGGAAAAGTTTGTGGTTTTTGCATTGAGAGAATTTGATATTGATAGGGACTTCTTATGTTTTACAGTCTTTGTTGACAACAATAGTAGTATAATTTTTCAAGAGCGACGTTCTTTAAAAGAAAACCCTTCTAAATCATTCGTAGCAAAGTTTTGAACATTTTGTCGTGTGTGCGTTGCAACGTACGCCACACGAAGCCACAGACTGTTTATGACAAGCAAAAAACAAGTTTTGTAGTGAGTACTTTATTTTTTCTTTAGTTTCTGCATCTGCTGATTTCTAATTGCTTTCGGGAAACTCTGTGTACCAGACACAAAACAACATGCTGAGCATGAAGTACGCTACTTTTATTTCAGGGTAGATCTCATCTGGCATTCTTATAATGAGAAAGTTTTTTAGTATGAATTATCTGGTGTTGACACTAAGTAAGCAGATTAGTTTACAGTGAACACTGTAGGTAACATCAGTTACTTTTCTTCTGAGTAGAGCAGTATTTTATTTTTGTGGAAATTTCAAGTCACAAACTGCGCATCATGTCACACATATGTGAGAATGGACTTCAGTGTTGAGTTTCAGTGAAATAGTTTTCACTGAGTGCACGATTAGCTATTTCTGTTATTTAATAAGATTAATTATCATTGTTACAAATTCAGTATTTCACTAACTTCAAAGTTTCGTTGCACAACACTCATCACATGCGAAATAGAAGGCCTACCAAAAATCAGCATTAATCACCAACTGAGTACGATAACTAAAGCACATGTTACACATGGAAAAAGTATTTTAAAAAGAAGAAAATTTAGTGTTTCAGTTATGGATAAAGTTTTATAGAAAGCTTACAACAGAGAACATGCCGTAGAGAACAGATATGTAGACTGGCCTAAGCCGGAGTTGCGTTCGTGCCAGACCTTTTCTTCAGTTAAGGCATAAAACTGAATCCAGTTTACACCACCACAATTAAGTATCTTGCACATTTCTATCTACTATTGTTTGCTTTATTGAAACACTACAGACACAACATGAACTTCTCCCAGACTTAAACGACCACTTTGTTTCCTTCATAACACAAACAAAGCCACTAGAAAATAATATATGGATACAGTAACACCATCTGAATGCAATGAGGTACAACGAGCGCAATTGGTAGGCTACATGAGACCGCACATTTCGCTACCCACAGCACCTCCATTTTGTACGTTTGACGAACGCGCTTATCTCCACAGAGCCTGTATATAAACGTACGAGCAATGCTCACTTTACAGAAGATCAGCTTGCATCCCCAAACACTTCGCCACTCGCTTGATCGTACTTTTATGGACATTACGCAATACACTTGCATCCACCACTACTGCGTTGGCATGCACGCGTGCTCTCAGGTCGTCTATGCTTCCATGCGTGGAGTACTATAAACTTGTTCCCTTAAGCGTCCCCACAAATAAAGATCTGGTGGATTACGGTCCGGGAGACGTGGAGGCCAGAACGTCGTACCTCCACGACCAATCCATTTCCCTGGAAACGCTTTATTTGAAAAGTTACGCACATTCATTGCAAAGTGTGTCGGCGCACTATCACGCAAAAGCCATAGCTGTTGTCGAAAGACCAAGTGGAACGTTTTCTAACACATCGGACAATTTATTGAAAATAAATGTGCGATAAAAGGGCGGATTCAATAAGTAACAGCCAGAATCACTCCTCTCACGATTCCAGTCCATATGTTAAAGCCAAAACGTGCCTGAAAACTACATTCATGTGTCACATGTTTGGTTATGCCGCGATCAATAATAGCTGTTGTGGAGGTACAAAATGCGTTTACGAATGAAGCTAGATTCATTAGTCCATATCAAGTTGTTTATAAAATGTTCGTTATCTTCCACCTGTGGCAAAAAACATTCGGAAAACTGTACTCGTCGAATGCGGTCTTCTGGCCACTGCTGTTGAGTTAACGTGTTGCTATGAATGCCGTTCCTCGTCATGCAACACTTCGACAACCAGTCTCTGAGCCTTCGGAACTGCCTTGCAATATCACTGGTACTTCGCCGAGGTGATTGGTCAACTGTTTCAAGAACTGAGTTTTGTTATTTGGGGAGAAAAATAACTTATGATGGTCGAAGTAGAGAGGATTTAAAATGTAGACTGGCAATGGCAAGGAAAGCGTTTCTGAACAAGCGAAATTTGTTAACATCGAGTATAGATTTAAGTGTCAGGAAGTCGTTTCTGAAAGTATTTGTATGGAGTGTACCTATGTGTGGAAGTGAAACGTGGACGATAAACAGACAAGAAGAGAATAGAAGCTTTCGAATTGTGGTGCTACAGAAGAATGCTGAAGATTAGTTGCGTAGATCACATGACTAAATAGGTGGTATTGAATTGAATTGGGGAGGAGTTTGTGGCACAACTAGACTAGAAGAAGGGATCGATTGGGAGGCCATATTCTGAGGCATCAAGGGATCACCAATTTAGTATTGGAGATCAGCGTCGAGGGTAAAAATTGTAGAGGGAGACCAAGAAATGAATACACTAAACAGATTCAGAAGGTACTGGGAAAAGAAGAAGCATACACAGGATAGGGTAGCATGGAGAGCTGCATCAAACCAGACTGAAGACCACAACCATCTTGAAGCTGCTATTGTACTGGGAGTGGCCAGTCCTTTTCAGACAGGGGCCGCTGCCATCGCCAGAGTGCGATTGGATGACTTCTCACAGATTTAATTACATTAGATTTTCTATATAAATATCCTGTTCATTTTCTCTCTAGGACTAACAGTTTGCACGTAGCAAGCGAGAGAATACGAGAATCTTGCGCGTAATATTTGGAACCTCTGTTTTTCATGTAGCTTTGCCCTCACCGCTCTTTTCCAGTGACTCCATCGGCCCTCTCTCTTGTCGGTGAATGACGCGACGGCGCACTCTAGGGAGAAATGGCGTCGACGGTCAGGCAGAAGCGGGCTGGTGGCCGGGGATCGCCAACTCGGCAGCCGCCGCCAGAGAGAAAAGTTGCCGGCAACTTGGAAAAGCTGCTTAGGCGCTCCCAGGCTCGGCCCGGCCCGGCCTGCGGAAAATATATCTGCAGCGTTCGGCGGCCGACTGCCGTCATTAGGCTAGCAGGACTTGGGACGCTACTTGTCGGCGCGAGTTACCGACCGCTCCACTCCACTCCACTCCAGGCCGCCACGCCGCGGCTGTCTGCCTGTCGCAGATGCCGGATTTTGCCGAAGCCGATATGTGAGCGGCAGCGCGCAGGTGGGCGGCGAAGCTGTAGTACCTGTAGTTATCCGCCTTCGGGTCACAGTGTTCGCTCACGTGCGAACCTCTAACTTTAACACTTAGGTAAACATCTCCGCAAGCCGTCAAACCACCTGTTTTTCGTACACTTACTTAGGTGTTAATGTCCTCACAATATTCCGCTTCTTTATAAAACTTCGGTTCATGAATTAATAACAACATTATCTGACTTCTGTTGATGATAGATTAAGTAGCATGACTTCCATAGCAAAATGGATTGCGTAAAGGAGCTACCAACATCTGTAATTAAAGTGATGTAGAATTCGAAGCAAGATATTCAGTCTGAAATTTTCACTCTGCAACTGAGTGGATGCTGATGTGAGACTTCCTGGCAGTTTAAAACCGTATGCCGGAGCGAGACTCGAACTCGGGACTTTTGCCTTTCGCGGGCAAGTGCTCTACCGACACTGAGCTACCCATGGACGACACAGGACCCGTCTTCAGAGCTTTAAATTCTGCCAGTACCTCCTCACCTACCTTCTAAACTTCACAGAAGCTCTCCTGCGAACCTTGGAGATCTAGCAGTGCTGGAAGAATGCATATTGCGGAAACATGGCTTGGCCACAGCCTGCGGGATGTTTCCAAACTGAAATTTTCACTCTGCAGCGGAGTGCTAGTTCTACAAGGTTCGCAGGAGAGCTTCTGTAAAGTGTGGGAGGTAGGAGACGAGGTGCTGGCAGATTTTAAAGCTGTGAGGACGGGTCGCTAGTCGTGCTTGGGTAGCTCAGTCGGTAGAGCACTTGCACGCGGTAGGCAAAAGTCCCGAGTTCGAGTCTCGGTCCGGAACTCAGTTTTAATCTGCCAGGAAGTTTCAAGATATTCACTTACTCTAACACGACCTATATGTATAAATGCTTCTTCTCTTAAAGAGGAAACCCGTGCTAAGCAGAAGTGTTTTGTCCTTTGCGTTGCTTAACCCCTAACACTGGGAGAACAGCAATATAACGAAATCTCGAAGTATATATAGCTATAGAATGGGTATCAAATTTCTCAGCAGATCAAATCCATCTTATATTTGCAGAAAACTGCATGGAAAGGAGATCAGTCAAAAGATTACGACCATCTACGTAAATAGCCGATACGTCCACCTTTGGCACTGATAAAAGTTTCAACGTATATGGTATGGAAGCAATTTATTTATTCGTGTGGCTAGTCTCCCGTCGGGATGACCGTTCGCAAGGTGTCGGTCTTTCAATTTGACGCCACTTCGGCGACCTGCAGTGGATGAGGATGATAGGATGATGATGAGGTCAGCGCACCATCCAGTCCCTGGGCGGAGAAAATTTCCCGACCCAGCCGGGAATCTAAACCAGGCCTAGAGGATGGATAATCCGTCACGCTGACCATCCAGCTACCGGGGGCGGACATGGAATCAATAAGGCTTTGGTAGGTCGGTGGAGGGAGTTGGCACCACATCTGCACACGCACGTCACCTAATTTCCATAAATTCCGGGGAGAGGGGCGATGAACTATGCCGTCACGTTCAACCACATACGAGAAGTGTTCGATCAAATTCAGATCTGGCGTACTGTAACTCGCCACTGTGTTCTTCGAACCGTCACACTAATGGCCTTACCGAGCGAGGTGGCGCAGTGGTTAGACACTGTACTCGCATTCGGGAGGACGACGGTTCAATCCCGCGTCCGGCCATCCTGATTTAGATTTTCCGTGATTTCCCTAAATCACTCCAGGCAAATGCCGGGATGGTTCCTCTGAAAGAGCACGGCTGACTTCCTTCCCCATCCTTCCCTAATCCGATGAGACCGGTGACCACGCTGTCTGGTCTCCTTCCCCAAACAACCAACCAACCAACCACTAATGGCCTTGTGACATGGCGCATTATCTCGTTGAACAATGTCACTGCCGCCGGGGAACATGCTCGTCGTGATGGGGTATATGTGGTCTGCAACTAGTATGTGGTACATCGTGCTCCTTATGGTGCCTATTACGATCTCCAATTGGACCCATGGATATCGATGTGAATGTTCCTCACAGCATAATCGTCCCGCCGCCAGCTTGTCTCCGTCACGCAATACAGGTATCAGGGAGCTGTTCCCCTGGAAGACGACAGATTGGCACCTTCCCATCGGCATGATGATCCATCAGACCATGCAGCGCTCTGCCACTGCGCCGACATCCAGTGCCGAGAGTCACGTGCCTATTTCACTCGTAGCTGCTGATTTCGTGGTATTGACATTAGCACATGCATGCGTCGTCGGCTGCAGAGGCCCATCATTAGGAGTACCATGTGCAATGTGTGTTCATACACACTTGTAGTCTGCCCAGAATTTAAGACTGATGTTAGTTACGCAACAGCTCGAGGAATGTCCTTTTTTACCAGCTCCTCCAGCTTACAACGTCCGACAACTCTAATAATGGGGGCTGCCCAACCCCATGACATCTGGACGTGGTTTCACCTTGGTTTCGTCGCCCCAAAAGTCGTGCAGGTTCCGCAATGCTCGTGCCGAGCCTCCGAGCCATCACAATCTGCCCTCGGTCTGACTCAGATGGTTGGCACACCTTCCCCACCTTACATACGGACAATAAGATTACAAATACCACATGCACCGAGCGTGCGTCTGACTAGCAGTCATTCCTCGCCAGGTGACGCTGCCATAGCCTGGACGAATTTGTATCGATACTAGGTTCAAATGACTCTGAGCGCTATGGGACTTAACATCTGTGGTCATCAGTCCCCTAGAACTTAGAACTACTTAAACCTATCTAACCTAAGGACATCACACACATCCATGCCTGAGGCAGGATTCGAACCTGCGACCGTAGCAGTCGCGAGGTTCCGGACTGAGCGCCTAGAACCGCTAGATCACCGCGGCCGGATATCGATACCAGGTCTGTGGTCAAAGTGTTCTGGCTGATCAGTGTGTTATTAGCTGGAAGCAGTTTTCACTGTACTAATTTTGCTGAAGACACATATCTTTTCAACGAGTCGATGACGTTGCATTAACTATGAACGGCGTCAAAGCACAAAAAAGATGATGTAAACTGAGTACGAGTGTAATCAATTTATAAATATATACGTGGAAGTGGAGCATCACAAACAGTACCAAACTGCAAAAAATCTATACACGGAGAAGAAAAAATGCCGCATTTGGAGCTCGGCATGCGTTTCCTCATCCAGAATGAAGACAAAAATTTGTGTAGCAAAATCAAGTTGGGTACATTTTGAAAACAAGCATATGAAAACGAGGAGCTGGCAACAATTTCACACATGCAGCACATCGGAATGTACAGGGAAACATCAATCACCTCACACAAGCGTATGAAATATTCTAGCTCACTGATACGACCTCTCGGACATCAAACCCACATTCACTAATGGTTTATGTTTCGATCCCTGTCACTTTTATTCCTTATTTTTTAGACGCCCGTTTCCTAGTTAGCGGCATTTGTAAGTGGGACATCATTTTGTCACATAATAGCCTATCACACTGAACTGCGTGCATGTGTCTACTAACCAAGAAGTGCACAACTGTAACTGATTCTCTGATGTTCATCTACTGTGGCTTCCCTAGACAAGCGACGAATACGTCGATATGCTTTTGGTGTTGGGTGCATCGGGTAACCGTGCTGCAGCTCGTGCATGTGCTGCACGGTATCCCAGAGGCGCCATCCCGATAAGAATGTTTTTTGCGCTTGATGCAACGCCTTCGGGAAACCGAAGTGTGGACCGAGGTCGTCCTAATCTAATTCCAGCAGCATCACCCGATTTAATTCGACTGCATTCCTTTATCCTTGTTTTGTTTTTTTGATGTTCATCTTATATCCTACTTTCAACATACTGTCCATTCCGTTCAGCTGCTCTTCCAGGTCCTTTGCTGTCTCTGAGAAAATTACAATTTCATCGATGAAACTCAAACTTTTTTTTTTATTTTTTCTCCGTGGATTTTAATTCCTACTCCGAATTTTTCTTTTTTTCCTTTACTGTTTTCTCCACATACAAATTGAGTAACATTGGGGATAGGCTTCATCCCTGCAGTGTCAACGCTAGTCACTTCGCTTGTACTCTCTATCGAGCACGGACTTCAGATTGTCTGAAGAAGAGTGATTATTTTGTGTGTCGCCATTAGCTTGCAGCATATCTGTGTAATACCAAAGTCAAGTATTGTAATTTTCTTGTTTGTAATAAAAGTCATTAATACGACATGTTTGATTCGTTTTCTAGCGAACCAAGCATGTAGGCTCTCTATACATTACAGTTTCTACTGGGATAGCTTCTCGCTGGAGGCTGTGGTCTTTGAAATATTCAAGAAATATGTATCAAAGCGACCTAGAGCGCAAACGTATCTCTCTACAAAATTTAACTGCTTTACTTTCCTACAAAGAAGGTCCTGTTCATTTTTTTTTCTGTGGGGCTAATGGTTTGCACATAGTAATGGAGAGAATATGACAATCTCGTACGTCGGTTCTGAGGGCATAGTATGTTGCATATGCCCTATCGGTAGGGGCAGCTGTATCAACCTGTATGTAACAAGATATCTTATTTTGATGCTGTATATGCTCCCCTTCCGCCTATAGACTGTTTTCCTTCCTTTTTATCTCTCACGGTTTCGCAGTCACTCTTAACCTTTTGCACAAGCTAAACGAAACATTTCTGCTTGTTTCACCAAATTTCACCACCGTATGACCTAGGTCAGGTTGTAAGTTCATTACTTACTTACAGCTTACTCGAAAGATAACCTAGCAATGATAAGCCTATGTCAGCTTCACTGAAGACCATAGAAAATGGCACACCTGCCTAATATCGTATACGAACCCCGCGAGTACGCAGAAGTGCCGCACACAACATAGCGCAGCACAGTGGAGACAAGCACTGATAAAAAGCATCCAAACAGCTGATAGTGGACACTGGGACGTCAATATGAGGTGAGTCCACCCTTCTCTTTTATGACGGCGTGAGCTCCGCTGGGAATGTTGTAATAAAGTTTCTGGATATTTATGAGGGAATGGCATCCACTTCTTCCTGAAGAGCCGAAACTACAAAAGGTAGTGATGTTAGATGCTAGGGCCAGGTGTGAATGGTTCTAACTCATCCGAAATGTGTTCCGATGGGTTCAGGTCAGTCCATTTCAGGAAAAATTAGTATCAATATCAACATCTACATAGATACTCCGCAAGCCACAGTACCGTGCATGGCTGAGGGTACCCTGAACCACAAACTGTCACTGTTCCAGTCGTAAACAGAGCGAGGAACCTAATTTCTCGAATCTTATCTTGAGGTCCTTATGCGCAATGAGTGTTGGCAGAAGTAGAATCGTTGGTCAGTCAATCTCAGAAGCCCGTTCTTTCTCAATAGTGTTCCTCAAAAAGAACACCGCTTCCCACCAGGAATTCCCATTTGAGTTACCGAAGCATGTCTGTAAAACATACGTGTTGTTCGAACTTACCGGTAACAAATCTGGCACCTATCCTCTGTGTTGCTCCGATGTCTTCCTTCAATCCTACATAGAACTGGTACTGAACACTAGAGCAATACTCAAGAGTAGGTCACACCAGCGTCCTACATGTGGTCTCCTTTACAGGGTAAACCCTCTTCCCTAAAATTCTTCAATAAACAGAAGTCGGGAATTCACCTTCCCTAAAACAGTTCTCGAATGCTCATTCCAGCGCATATCGCTTTGCAGCGTTGCGCCCGGATATTCCAACGATTTGAGTGCTTCAAGCAGGACACAAGTAATATTGGACTCGAACATTACAGGTTTTATCTTTCTACTCATCCGCATTAACTTACATTTTTACACATTTAGGGCTAGCTGCCATTCATCACACAGGCTGGAAAATTTTTCTAAGTCGTCTTGTATCTTTCTACAGCCACTCAAGTGCGACAGCTTACCGTACACCACAGCATCATCAGCAAACAACCGCAGACTGCTGCCCACCCTGTCCACCAAATCATTTACGTACATAGAGAACGATAGCGGTCGTATCACACTTCCCTGGGCCACTCCTAACGATGCCCTTGTCTCTAATGAGGAGGGCGCACTGGGTTCTATTACTTAAGAAGTCTTCGAGCCACTGACATATCTGTGAACTTATTCCATATGCCCGTACTTTCGTTAACAGCCAGTAATGAGGCACTGTGTCAAATGCTTTCCAGAAATCTATAAATGTGGAATCTTCCTTTTGCTCATTATTCATAGTTCTCAGTACATCGTGTGAGAAATGGGCAAGCTGAGTTTCGCACGGGCGACGCTTTCTAAAACCATTCTGATTCGTGGACACAAGCTTATCAGTTTAAAGAAAATTTATTGTATTAGAACTGAGAATACATCGAAGGATACTGAAGCAAACAGAAGTTAGCGATATTGGTCGGTAATTTCGCCTCCAATCCGTTCTTCTAACTGTACGCACTACACATTGAACACATTGAATCACACTCTTCCGCATTCGGTATTTTCTTGATCGCAATAACGGAATCACGTACTAGCCGCGGAAAGTATTCCACACCGTAATACTATTCTCTCCGTAGTGGCACTGTATAGGATGGCATCCGCAGTTCTGCAGTAATTTTCAGAGAAAAACCTTTCCGTAGGGGTCCATTGGGATATAGCGTGATGTATCAGTCCGTATTACTCGTATCCAGTAATCCACTTGCAGCGGCGCTCAGCACTAACAACAGGCGTCTGTGTGGCTTATGAGGAGCTGCTCCACCACTCTACTGTCTCCGTTTTGACTCCTTGCGGTAGGTCATATGCTAGCTGGGTGCTGGTGGCACTTTGGAATTCACGAGTGATTCCTTTCTCTTGCTTCATGTGACATTTTACAACTTCCATTTGCAGTGTTCGAAGTTTCGTGTCCGTCAGTGCATGAGGTTTCCCTGGTATTAATTGCGTTCGTTTCGACGCGTTTTCCCTTCACAATCACATCACCAAGAATCTATTTGGGAAATCTTAGATGGGATAAAATTCCAATAATAGATCCGTCACACAGGTGACTTCCATTGATGACTCCGACGTCACTGAACCCTCCTCAACGACCCACTCTGCCTTCACTGTTTCCCTACTGGCAACAAAACACACTCGACGTCCTTTTATACCGGCGGCTCCATTTCCTGTGTCATCAGATGGTCAATGTCGCATAACATAGACGGTTTCCTACACTTTTGAATAAATGCTGTATATCCTTCCTTTCCGCTTAGAGACGGTTTTGGTTCATTTCTATCTCTCGGGGTTTCCCAGTCACGCTTAAGCTTTTGTACAAACTACACGAAACATTTCTGCTTGTTCCACAAAATTTTACCATCGTACGACCTAGTTCAGATTGTAAGGTCAATACATAATACACAGATTAACCGAAAGATAATCAAGCAATGATAGGCATATGTCAGGTACTCTGAAGATTATAGAAACTGGTACACCTATCTAATATCGTGTACGAACCCCGCGAGTACGCAGAAGTGCCGCAGCACGACATGGCATGGACTCGACTAATGTTTGAAGTGGTGCTGGAGGGAACTGACACAATCAGTGCTGCAGTGCTGTCCATAATTCTGTAAGACTACTAGGGCGTGGGTACGTCCTCTGAGCAGCATGTTGTAAGGCATCCCAGATATGCTCAATGATGTTCGTGTCTGGGGAGTTTGACGGTGAGCTGAAGTGTTGAAACTCAGAAGAGTGTTCCTGGAGCAACTCTATGTATGCTGCTCGGTATCCTGGTCGGTATCCTGACGACATCATCCAAGTGTCCGGACCGTTCGCCGGATAGTTACGTTATTTAAGGAAACGGGAAGAGTTCAGCTACATGTGAAACGCACCCACGACCTGCAACAAATGACGATGCCCAAATAGGTCTTCTAGCTGCGGTAGTGGCTAATCCGCACATCAGTAGCAGACAAATAACGCGAGAATCGGGAATCTCAGTCGGTGCTGAGAATGCTACATCAACATTGATCGCACCCGTACCATATTTCTATTCACCAGGAATTGCATGGCGACGACTTTGAACGTCGTGTACAGTTCTGCCAATGGGCACAAGAGAAATTACGGGACGATGACAGACGTTTTGCTAGCGTTCTATTTAGCGACGAAGCGTCATTCACCAACAGCGGTAACGTAAACCGGCATAATATGCACTACTGGGCAACGGAAATTCCACGATGGCTGCGACAAGTGGAACATCAGCGACGTTGGCGGGTTGATGAATAGTGGGGCATTATGGAAGGATGGATAATTGGACCCCATTTTATCGATGTCAATCTAAATGGTGTAATGTGTGCTGATTTCCCACGTAATGTTCTACCGATGTTACCACAAGATGTTTCACTGCATGACAGAATGGCGATGTACTTCCAACACGATGGATATCCGGCAGATAGCTCGCGTGCGGTGAAAGCGATATTGAATAGCATATTTCATGACAGGTGGATTGGTCGGAAGGGGAACTACTCGCTGTTGAAAGGAATGTCGTTACACGTATTGCCAAATGCATTGAGGTTGACGGACATCATTTATTGAATTAATGTGGTATTTACAGGTAATCATGCTGTAACAGCATGCGTGCTCGGAAATGATAAGTTCACAAAGGTACATGTATCAGACTGGAACAACCGAAATAAAATGTTCAAACGTACCTACGTTCTGTATATTTATGTAAAAAACCTACCTGTTACTAACAGTTGGTCTAAAATTGTGAGCCATATGTTTGTGACTATTACAGCGCCATCTATCACAAAGCGAAAATAGTGTTCCAACTAAAACATTCATATTTATTTACGTACTACACGAATATGTAATAAAAAATGGGGGTTTCTATTTTTTTTTAAATGCAGTTTATATCCGTTTGACCTATGGCATCTAGCGGGTCAACCATAGCTCCATCTGGTTTCCCCCTTCAAGGTAGACAAGTTTCGTTCTTTGTAGTTTTTTCGATTGATGCTTATTGCTTGAGATATTTGGCCCTGTCACGATCAATAGACCACCCTGTATGTATGCCTAACGTTAGACATGTATTTTTGAATCTTAACCCCCCCCCCTCTTGCAGAAAGTAATATTGACTAATGATTCAGTGTAAACGTTTTCCCTACTGCTAAAACAAAATTACCCATCTTCTCATTAAGACAGCGGGTTTTGTGCTTTCATTTTGACATATATACTTGTTCCCGGAGAAAAGCCAAGTATGACAGTCAGCTAGAGAAACTGATTACCTAATGGGACCACAGAGAAAACTGCTTGTGAAATGACCATTCCTAACATATATAATTCTAGCGGTTGCAATAATATAACATCTGCCATATAATATTGAATCACTATTAATTTCTAAACGGCTGAAAGCAAGAGGAAACTAAAGCCGTAATTTTCCCGAGGGCATGCAGCTTTACTGTATGATTAAATGATGATGGCGTCCTCTTGGGTAAAATATTCCGGAGGTAAAATAGTCCCCCATTCAGATCTCCGGGCGGGGACTACTCAAGAGGACGTCGTTATCAGGAGAAAGTAAACTTGCGTTCTACGGATCGGAGCGTGGAATGTCAGAGCCCTTAATCGGGCCGGTAGGTAAGAAAATTTAAAAATGGAAATGGATAGGTTAAAGTTACATATAGTGGGAATTAGAGAAGTTCGGTGGCAGGAGGAACAAGACTTTTGGTCAGGGGAATACAGGGTTATATATACAATATCAAATAGGGGTAATGCAGGAGTAGGTTTAATAATGAATAAGAAAATAGGAGTGCGGGTAAGCTACTATAAAAAGCATAGTGAACGCATTATTGTGGCCAAGATGGACACAAAGCCCACGCCTACTTCAGTAGTACAAGTTTATATGCCAACTAGCTGTGCAGGTGATGAAGAAATTGATGAAATGTACGATGAGATAAAAAAAATTATTCAGGTAGTGAAGGGAGAAAAAAATTTAATAGTCATCTGTGACTGGAATTTGTCAGTACGAAAAGGGAGAGAAGGAAACATAGCAGGTGAATATGGATTGGGGGGAAGAAATGAAAGAGGAAGCCGTCTGGTAGAATTTTGCACAGAGCATAACTTAATCATAGTTAACACTTGGTTCAAGAATCATAAAAGAAAGTTGTATACATGGAAGAATCCTGGAGATACTAAAAGGTATCAGATAGATTATATAATGGTAAGACAGAGATTTAGGAATCAGGTTTTAAATTGTAGGACATTTCCAGGGGCAGATGTGGACTCTGACCACAATCTATTGGTTATGACCTGTAGGTTAAAACTGAAGAAAATGCAAAAAGGTGGGAATTTAAGGAAATGGGATCTGGATAAGTTTAAAGAACCAGAGGTTTGTACAGAGTTTCAAGGAGAGCATAAGGTAACATTTGACAGGAATGGGGTAAAGAAACACAGTAGAAGAAGAATGGGTAGCTCTGAGGGATGAAGTAGTGAAGGCAGCAGAGGATAAAGTAGGTAAAAAGACGAGGGCTGCTAGCAATCCTTGGGTGACAGAAGAACTATTAAATTTAATTGACGAAAGGAGAAAATATAAAAATGCAGTAAATGAAGCACGCACAAAGGATTACAAACGTCTGAAAAATGAGATCGACAGGAAGTGCAAAATGGCTAAGCAGCGATGGCTAGAGGACAAATGTAAGGATGTAGAGGCTCATTCACAAGGAGTAAGATAAATACTGCCTACAGGAAAATTAACGAGATCTTTGAAGATAAGAGAACTACCTGTATGAATATTAAGAGCTCAGATGGAAACCCAGTTCTAAGCAAAGGAGGGAAGGCGGAAAGCTGGAAGGAGTATATAGAGGGTTTATACAAGGGCGACGTACTTGAGGACAATATTATGGAAGTGGAAGAGGATGTAGATGAAGACGAAATGGGAGATAAGATACTGCGTGAAGAGTTTGACAGAGCACTGAAAGACCTGAGTCGAAACAAAGTCATGGGAGTAGACAACATTCCATTAGAACTACTGACGGCCTTGGGAGAGCCAGTCATGACAAAACTCTACTATCTGGTGAGCAAGATGAATGAGACAGGCGAAATACCCTCAGAATTTAAGATGAATATAATAATTCCAATCCCAAAGAAAGCAGGTGTTGACAGATGTGAAAATTACCGATCTATCAGTTTAATAAGCCACAGCTGCAAAATACTAAAGCGAATTCTTTACAGACGAATGGAAAAACTGGTAGATGCGGACCTCGGGGAAGATCAGTTTGGATTCCGTAGAAATATTGGAACACGTGAGGCAATACTAACCTTACGACTTACCTTAGAAGAAAGATTAAGTAAAGACAAACCTACATTTCTAGCATTTGTCGACCTAGAGAAAGCTTTTGACAATGTTAACTGGAATACTCATATTCAAACCCTGAAGGTGGCAGGAGTAAAATACAGGGAGCGTAAGGCTATTTACAATTTGTACAGAAACCAGATGGCAGTTATAAGTGTCGAGGGGCAAGAAAGGGAAGCAGTGGTTGGGAAGGGAGTGAGACAGGGTTGTAGCCTCTCCCCGATGTTATTAAATCTGTATATTGCGCCAGCAGTAAAGGAAACAAAAGAAAAATTCGGAGTAGGTATTAAAATCCATGGAGAAGAAATAAAAACTCTGAGGTTCGCCGATGACATTGTAATTCTTTCAGAGACAGCAAAGGACTTATAAGAGCAGTTGAACGGAATGGACAGTGTCTTGAAAGGAGGATATAAGATGAACATCAACAAAAGCAAAACGAGGTTAATGGAATGTAGTTGAATTAAGTCAGGTGATGGTGAGAAAATTAGATTTGGAAATGACACACGTAAAGTAGTAAAGGAGTTTTGCTATTTGGGGAGCAAAATAACTGATGGTGGTCGAAGTAGAGAGGATATAAAATGTTGACTGGCAATGGTATGGAAATAATTTCTGAAGATCAGAATTTTGTTAACATCGGGTATAGATTTAAGTGTCAGGAAGTCGTTCCTGAAAGTATTTGTATGGAGTGTAGCCATGTAAGGAAGTGAAACGTGGACGTTAAATAGTTTGGACAAGAAGAGAATAGAAGCTTTTGAACTGTGGTGCTACAGAAGAATGCTGAAGATTAGATGGGTAGATCACATAACTAATGAGGACGTATTGAATAGAATTTGGGAGAAGAGGAGTTTGTGGCAGAACTTGACAAAAAGAAGGGACATGTTGGTAGGACATGTTTTGAGGCATCATGGGATCACAAATTTAGCATTGGAGGGCAGCGTGGAGGGTAAAAATCGTAGAGGGAGACCAAGAGATGAATACACTAAACAGATTTAGAAGGATGTAGGTTGCAGTAAGTATTGGGAGATGAAGAAGCTTGCACAGGATAGAGTAGCATGGAGAGTTACATCAAACCAGTCTCAGGACTGAAGACCACAACATCAACAACAACATTAATTTCTATCGCGAACAACCTCTTTTACATGGAAATCAAAGTGCTGTTTAAGTTTTGCTGTCCTTCAGGTTTTCCACATCCGTCATACGTATAATACTTTCACAACCACTTGTAATGAATACTTTGAATTTTATATTTCGAGTCTCGGTTCCATTTTATGTTTCCTTATCTTCTTCGTAGAGTCATACGCGAGAAACATATCCCTGCGTGTGTGCCACAATGAGAAAGCGCAATACAAGAAAGTCAGTCAGAAAATTGAATGATTAACTACATCTGT
The DNA here is from genome assembly GCF_023897955.1 of Schistocerca gregaria. Classification (NCBI taxonomy): domain Eukaryota; kingdom Metazoa; phylum Arthropoda; class Insecta; order Orthoptera; family Acrididae; genus Schistocerca; species Schistocerca gregaria. Next base: position 13,093,019 of record NC_064925.1, on the reverse strand, counting down.
TGAAGTCATCATAAGGTAGCGTGTATTCTGCTCGATATCAGCGTCATTCTTGAACGATATTTCGTCAACGTGAGTTGTTATCAGAATGAAATTTTCAGTCTGCAACGGAGTGTGTACTGGGTTTGAAACTTCCTGGCAGATTAAGACTGTGTGCCGGACCAAGACTCGAACTCGGGACCTTTGCCTTTCGCGGTCAAGTGCTCTACCAACCGAGCTACCCAAGCACGTTTCACGACCCGTCCTCACAATTTTACTTCCGCCAGTACCTTGTCTCCTAGCTTCCAAACTTCACAGAAGTTCTCCTGCGGAAGGCAAAGGTCCCGAGTTGCAGTCTCGGTCCGGCACACAGTTTTAATCTGCCAGGAATTTTCAAAAACAGTGCACACTCCGGTGCAGAGTGAAAATTTCATTCTGGAAACATCCCCCAGGCTGTGGCTACGCGATGTAGCCGCAATATCCTTTCTGCGCAGGAGAACTTCTACGAAGTTTGGAACGTAGGAGACGAGTTACTGGCGGAAGTAACACTGTGAGGAGAGGTCGTGAGTCGTGCTTGGGTAGCCCAGTTGGTAGAGCACTTGACCACGAAAGTCGAAGGTCTCTATTTCGAGTCTCGGTCCGGCACACACTGAGTCGTAATCTCCATCGCTCTGTGGCATATCTGCCCTAAGCACGATCTATTTCTGTCAAAACCAGCAGGAATCTCAAGAAGCACAACATCAACTGTGTCCTGACCACTTACCAGAATAAGAGGGCTACTGGGAAATGTGCAAGACGACCTGAGACTACGAAAGAACTTATTATTTACCTTACCAACGAGACACATTGGCTAAAGAAATAGGACAGAGGACATGAGATGCTAATGACATCAGGGGCGAACTCGATTGACGCACGAACTAAATCGGTCATTGCCGAGCATTATCTGGAACCCAATCATTCCATGAATTATGATGAAACGAGGATTCCTGCACAGAGTCCACATACTGTGACAGTGTTATTAGGGAATCTATACAGATAAAGGTGATGGAAAACAGCATAAATCGGGCCACTGGACACCAGCTTATTAGAGCCTGGGTCCCTGCACTGGAGTTGCTGAAACAAAGGGTGAATAAGCATGACCCCACAAAAAGATGGTGATGGTGGTATCTCGTTTGTAGGGCGCCCAACTGCGTGGTTATCAGTACCCCTGCAAATTTCCAATCTTTTCGATGTCCAGGCTCACCAGTGCTTTACCGAATAATGATGAAATGATGATGTCAACACAGACATCCAGTCCCGGGGCGGAGAAAATCCCCGACCCGGCCGGGAATTCAGAGTCAGCAACTAGACCCCGAGCTGCGGACTCCACAAAAAGAACAACTGGGGGTGTGGACATGCGTATCGAAACCCAGACAGACTGCCGGGCGCACGGGACCGAAGAGGGAACGTCGTAAATCATTTCTAATGGAGCGGATCGCAAAGGGAGCACAACCGCAGAGGATCGAAAATGGAACGCCAGCATGCAGTTTGGTGCATGGGACCGGAGAAGAAACACAAGCGCTCGGCCGGGAGCACCAAACCGAAGACGGGACGCTTAAGGACGCTGCCAGCTGGACTGGACCGCAGTAGCAGCGTCTGAAACCGACAGTGATGGCGGGGGGGGGGGGGGGGGGGGGGAGCGCAGTAAAAACTCTGCACACGTTCCACTCGACTCACGTTGTCGAAATTATTGTGCCAGAACGATTCTGATATCCAGAAGAATACCAGACACCTCAAGATGTGATGCCATGACGCGATACGCGTGGTTTGCTGCCAAGCTTTGTGTTGAGAGAGAACCTTATTAGAATATAATCTGTCTTTTTCTTTACAGAAATTTTAAAATAATCATGTTGTTATAAAACTGCGGAGTTGGTAACGTGTGCAAGACGACGATGTAGAATAGCATACGGCCTGACGGGCAGGAGTGATGCTCGGGAGTGCCATTCCGTTTCATGGCAGGGTCTCTTTGGTTGTCACCTGCTTCACCATTATAGCACAGCGCTACGTCGACGATGTTCTGCGACCCGTTTTGTTGCCCCTAATGGGAAGCGTCCTGGGCTTACATTCCAGCAAATTAATACGCGCAAGCGCGCGGAGAGAGTTTCTATTGCTTGTCTTTGTGCTTCCCAACTCTACCTTCCTCCCTGAAAACGTTTGGAGCATTATGGGCAGGGCCCCCCAACCAGCTTGGTATTTTGTCGATCTAAGGCGCCAACTGGACGTAATGTGACACGATACCTCTCAGAAGGGCATGGAACAATTCTGCCAATAACTGCTGACGTAAGGACCAGAGGTGCATCAGTGGTTTACTGACTTGCTCAATTCATCAACAGATTCTCTTGAATCATTCATCCAATATTTTTGAAATTGTAACCATTTGTCTGCCTGCACATGTACAACACCTCTACCGATTTCCGACACATTTGGATAATACCTTCGTGCTGCGTGGGTTATTTATTTAATTTTGTTTTAGGATGTACAAGGATCGAGTCAGTTGTGGCACCCTGTTGTTCAAACAAACGTTCTTGTTGCTGATACCAGATCTGTTATGTAGCTTAGAGTGTCAAATATGATAATCACAACTAATTTTCCCGCTTTAGCTATACATGATAAGTTAAAAAATGTTTCATTTGCACTTTTATTACTATCTTTTTAGCGTAAGGACTTTTTTCTTGTATTATGTCCTCTGATGTTCGCCATGCAAAACCGCAGCTGTGTCAAGTACACCACGAGGAAATTGCTGCAGACCCACGGAAATGGCCGAAAACAAGCGCGCAGAATCAGTCTGTGATCGCGTGAAGATGGACATCGATCGACTGTTTCAACGGTGGAAATTATTGCCAAAGTTATTAATGATTTAAGTAGAAATAATTGTTTTAGTACAACACATTTTAAATCGGAATAAAATGTGTAAAATAGTTTATTCTAGCATTATACAGATTTCTAACCAATTTGAAAGAGTTTTAAGAATTCGTGATTGTGAGTTTTTAATAGCTGCGAAAATTTTTGTAAGACTTCTAACGAAAAACGTGGATCGCATGCAGAAAAAATAGTAAGGAGTGAACTATTCTTGCATCAATTAGGTATCATATGTGCATATTAAATTAAAATTTTATTTCATTATCTTTTTATCTGATAGTATCTAACATTGATCAGTATACTGGTCATTATAATTACTACGCCACAGAGATGACGTGCTACTGAAGCAAAATTTAACCGACAGCAAGAAGATGCTGTGATATGCAAAAGATTCGCTTTTCAGAGCATTCACACTAAGTTGGCTCCGATGCCGACACCTGCAACGTGCTGACATGAGCAACGTTATCAACCGATTTATCATACACAAACGGCAGTTGACTGGCGTTGCCTGGTGAAATGTTGTTGTGATACCTCGTGTAAGCAGGAGAAATGGGTATCATCACCTTTCCAACTTTGATAAAGGTCGGATTATAACCTAACGTGAGTGCGGTTTATCGTATCGCGACATAGCTGCTCGCATTGGTAGAGATCCAATGATTGTCAGCAGAATATTGAGTCTGTGGGTTCAGGAGGGTAATACGCAACGCCGTGCTGGATCCCAACGGCCTCGTATCTCTAGCAGTCGAGATAAGAGGCATCTTATCCGCATGGCTACAACAAATCGTGCAGCCACGTCTCGACCCCTGAGTCAACAGATAGGGACGTTTTCAAGACAACAACCATCTGCACGAACAGTTCGACGACGTTTGCAGCAGCAAGGACTATCAGCTCGGAGACGATGGCTGCGGTTACACTTGACGCTGCATCACAGACAGGAGCGCCTGCGATGGTGTACGCAACGGCGAACCTGGGTGCACGAATCGCAAAACGTAATTTTTTCGAATGAATCCAGGTTCTGATTACAGTGTCATGCTGGTTGCATCCGTGTTTGGTGAGATCGAGCCGGCGGATGTGGCCGTGCGGTACTAGGCGCTTCAATCCGGAACAGCGCTGCTGCTACGGTCTCAGGTTCGAATCCGGCTTCGGGCATGGATGTGTGACGTCCTTAGGTTAGGTAGGTTTATGTAGTTCTAAGTCTGGGGGACTGATCACCTCTGATGTTAAGTATCATAGTGCTGAGAGCCATTTGCCCCATTTTGTTGCGACATCGCGGTGAACGCACATTGGAAGCGGGTATTCGTCATCGCCATAGTGGCGTATCACCCGGCGTGATGGTATGGGGTGCCATTTGTCTCGGTCACCTCTTGTTCGCATTGACGGCGCATTGAACAATAGTTACATATCAGATGTGTTACGAGCCATGGCTCTACCCTTCATTCGATTCCTGCGAAACCATACATTTCAGCAGGATAATGCACAACAGCATGCTGAAGGTCGTGTACGGGCCTTTCTGGATACAGAAAATGTTCAACTGCTGCCCTGGCCAGCACATTCTCCAGATCTCTCATCAACTGAAAACGTCTGGTCAATGGTGGCTGAGCAACTGGCTTGTCACAATACGCCAGTCACTACTCTTGATGAACTGTGGTATCGTATTGAAGCTGAATGGGCAGCTGTAACTGTACACGCCATCCAAGCTCTGTTTGACTCAATGCCCAGGCGTATCAAGGACGTTATTACGGTCAGAGGTGGTTGTTCTGGGTACTGATTTCTTAAATCTATGCACCCAAATTGCGTGAAAATGTAATCACATGTCAGTTCTAGTATAATATATGTGTCCAATGAATACCCGTTTATCATCTACATTTCTTCTTGGTGTAGCAAATTTATTGGCCAGTAGTGCATTATACCTACCAGCTAATAATATATCAATCTGTGTACTAGTTGTTTCCCTAAAACAGTAAACGAAGAAGCAAGAAAAATTATTTTGTATGAGTTTAACTTTCAATGTTGGAAGCTCTTGCGTCCGGAGTATGAAAAGGATTTGGAACGACAGAAAGAACCAGTAGAGACTTGCTGAGCAAGCAGAGGCCATCAACAGTGGCTAACCGAGTGTCAACATGAGAAAAACAACAAAAGGAAAATTGACAACGCAAATGACACAGCAGGATGACAAATTTAAAACGAGTTATCGAAAATCAAAAACACATTTGTTGCGAAATCTGAGCCCAAACCATTGATGTGTGATGAGAATGGTAGGGCAGCTGCTGTGTGGACAGCTGTATAGTGCGGCTGTCAACACGAATTGCCTGGCAAGTTGGGCGTGGACCTGTAGCACAGCAGAGCCAGCGCTGTCAAGGCGGTATTAGGCGGTGACAGATGTAACAGTGCTGTGTAGTGGCCGTCATCGAGTTCCCCACGTACTACATGGAAGGCACTGCAATGCCACCCACGCAACACGCCGACCGTGCAGAGCAGCCGAGATGTCAGGCGTTACCAAACATTTTCACTCTCACCCTTCGAGGAACCTAGGTAGATGAGACGGAGAAGAAATCGAGTTAATATCGCACTGTCATTCAGTTCTTAGTAACGCTTAAAATTTCAAGATTGTAGCTCACAGGGAAGTTACTTTAAAATCAACTGAAAAATTTGTAGCAAACAAAACACAAGAAAGTGACCAAACAAAAAGCGAGTTAAAAATCATTATAAATGAAATACGTAGTTTTGAGTCGTTGCCATGCTTTCTTCACAGTATCATTTACACCTCAACTCTGTACAAATTAACGTAAAGAGTATTTTATGGCGATAACGTTCATGCATGAACAGAGTGGTTCTTAGTACAAAATAAACTTTTTGTTCACTACATGTGATTGAATTAAGCAGAAAGTGTGTCTTAAATTCGATTGTGAACGTGTGTCACAGCAGTGAAAATCTGTGGCAATTATATCTTATTAATTTGGAAACTATTTTATTATGTGAAAACCCTTGCTGCAGAAAACTTGACTCGAGTTTACTAAGACGGCAGCATTCAAAATACTGAACTATTGGTTTATCGAAAATCTCGACCTCCCCTCTCATTAACTGAAAGAACAGGAACTGCCAAGAACAGTTTCTACATCTACATCCATACTCCGCAAGCAACCTGATGGTGTGTGTCGTAGGGTACCTTGAATGCCTCTATCGGTTCTCCCTTCTATTCCAGTTTCGCATTGTTCGTGGAAAGAAGGACTGTCGGTATGCCTCTGTGTGGGCTCTAATCTCTCTTATTTTATCCTCATGGTCTCTTCGCGAGATATACGTAGGAGGGAGTAATATACTGCTTGACTCCTCGGTAAAGGTATGTTCTCGAAACTTCAAAAAAAGCCTGTACAGAGCTACTGAGCGTCTCTCTTGCAGAGTCTTCCACTGGAATTTATCTACCTTCTCCGTAACGCGATTACTGAATGATCCTGTAACGAAGGTCGCTGCTCTCCGTTGGATTTTCTCTATGTCTTCTATCAACCCTAACTGGTACTGCTGAGCAGTATTCAAGCAGTGGGCGAGCAGGCGTACTGTAACCTACTTCCGTTGTTTTCGGATTGCATTTCCTTAGGATTCTTCCAATGAATCTCAGTCTGGTATCTGCTTTACCGACGATCAGCTTTATATTATCATTCCATTTTAAATCACTCCTAATGCCTACTCCCAGATAATTTATGGAGTTAACTGCTTACAGTTGTTGACCTTCTATATTGTAGCTAAATGATAAGGGATCTTTCTTTCTATGTATTCGCAGCACATTACACTTGTTTACATTGAGATTCAATTGCCATTCCCTACACCATGCGTCAAATCGCTGCAGATCCCCCTGCATTTCAGTACAATTTTCCATTGTTACAACCTCTCGATATACCACAGTATCATCCGCAAAAAGCCTCAGTGAACTTCCGATGTCATCCACAAGGTCATTTATGTGTATTGTGAATAGCAACGGTCCTTCGACACTCCCCTGCGGCACACCTGAAATCGCTCTTACTTCGGAAAACTTCTCTCCATTGAGAATGAAATGCTGCGTTTTTTTATCTAGGAACTCTCCAATCCAATCACTCAATTTGTCTGATAGTCCATATGCTCTTACTTTGTTCATTAAACGACTATGGGGAGCTGTATCGAACGCCTTGCGGAAGACAAGAAACACGGCATCTACCTGGGAACCCGGATCTATGGCCCTCTGAGTCTCGTGGACGAATAGCGCGAGCTTGGTTTCACACGATCGTCTTTTTCGAAACCCATGCTGATTCCTACAGAGTAGATTTCTAGTCTCCAGAAAAGTCATTATACTCGAACATAATACGTGTTCCAAAATTCTACAACTGATCGACGTTGGAGATATAGGTCTATAGTTCTACACATCTGTTCGACGTCCCTTCTTGAAAACGGGGTGACCTGTGCCCTTTTCTAATCCTTTGGAACGCTACGCTCTTCTAGAGACCTACGGTACACCGCTGCAAGAAGGGGGGCAAGTTCCTTAGCGTAGTCTGTGTAAAATGGAACCGGTATCCCATCAGGTCCAGCGGCCTTTCCTCTTTTGAGCGAATTTAATTGTTTCTCTATCCCTCTGTCGTCAATTTCCATGTCTACCATTTTGTCATCTGTGAAACAATCTAGAGAAGGAACTACAGTGCAGTCTTCCTCTGTGAAACAGGTTTGGAATAACAACACTGAAAGTAATTAAAATGAAATAGTGTAGAAATATGCAAGCCTGTATCAAAATTGCAAGAGCAATATATTCCTAAGTTTCATAGACTCTCTGAAACGTTACCATAGATTGCTGTGTGGACTTTATACATGACTCAAGACTGAATGAACATTTACATTACTTGCAGCGATTAAAAATTAGCGGAAAGTGGTGAAAGTTACTAAAATCTATTAACAAAATTATGAGGTCGTTTGGCGTATAAAGAAGGGTCGTACTATGTAACGATGGGAGCATTGTTGAAGTAAAAAGCAACAACCATCAACCGCGTACTGTGTCATGAAGATAGTGCCTGTACTTTCATGGATTATGAAAATTTCAATATTAGACCGGCACAGCGCGTGTGTAGAAGCACGTGTTCACTCACAGGAATTACTCATTCACCAGCTCTGGATGTGTTGTGTGTTCTGTAGGGTTCACATCCAAGCATTTATATATTTTCAATCATTGGCGTTGTGGAACTTGAGATTTCACTGAATTTATTACTGGCGACAATACTTCGTAATTTGTGCAAGACACGGAGCAGTCAATCGGAAGAATGGAGCTGACTTAGTCGCACTGAATACAGTAATTTTAATTCAGAGGCGAAATTTTAGTAATGTGGAAAATAATAAACGAGTGTGAAGACGAAGAAAAAAATAAAGAAGAAGAAAAAGAAGGAGAAAAAGTGTGTGAAAGAACATATGAGACTGTCATCAACAGAAGCTAAAAGGGCACAGACTCTGATCATTTAGATATATTAATTTCTCTCCTTCTCTCTTCTCTGCTCTCTCTCTCTCTCTCTCTCTCTCTTTCTCTCTCTCTCTTCCTCTCCCTCTCGGCGCGACGGTAACAGATTCGAGCCGTGTGTGAGAGGACGATGATTCACGCTGCCACCTGACCATCTAGATTTAAGTTCTTGGTTTTCTTTTTTTATCACCCTCTCACTTTTAGCTATTGAGGTAGCACCGTGATAAGACACTGGAGCCGTACTAGAGAGGACGAGGGTTCACACAGCCACCTGGCCGTCTGGGTTAAGGTTTTCCTAAATCGCTTGAGTAGAAGAGTGCAGGGCTGATTTCTTTTCCATTTCCAAGCTTATGGAAGACTACATTGCTCGTAACGTCTCCTTCCGCTTCATCTTTCTCTGTATGATTCAGCAGCACTTTCAACGTTGCAGCTTTTATGACGATGCGACGTAAGTATGGTTATCATGATCGTCCTCTAGAAAAGAAAACGAAGACTGAATGAAAGCAAATGATGTATTACAGGAAACCAGTATCTTCTTTGTATTCAGCCTTTCTATTCGTTAGTAGCTCACTCCCTGCAACTGTTAGATGGTAATATTTTTCTGTACTGTATAATCAGAAAATTCTTTATAAATTACAGCTCGTTCTAAAGATGTCATTTTTTGTTTTCTTCGACCCATCTTCCTTTGTGATGATCCTTCTAGGACGTTTACAAGGAACGTAGTCAGTCAATTCTTGTCTTCTTCGCTCTGATGTTTCCCTGACTAATCTTTCATTGCAAGTTCTCTACAGTACATCCTGGTGGGTGGTTTTCTCGGTCCACTTTCATAAGCGTCTCCACCACCGCACCTCAAATGCTTCAAGAGACAACATTTCAAGTTTGCCTACTGGCAATGTTTCACAATGTAAAATGCCCCACTTGTACTAAACCTCCAGAAACGTCTCAGTTCAGTCAGTGAGCCCAAAGAGGATGGTTTAAGAGGCGTACTGTTGACTGGAAGTGCTTTTGCGGAGATTAAGGGAGTATGCCCTTGGACTGTCTCAGAGAGACATCGTGTAGGATTCTTTCTACCTGTTTGGCGAGAAGCTCTTGAACTTTATGTCGCTCGTAGAAGCCGTCGGATTCTCTGTAAAGTGCAGGACTATCTTAAGTGATTCTAAATGATGAAAATGCAACCTATCTTATTCGGAATAGCGTTCAAAAGAAATCCCATTGTGATGTCTATATTTACTAAAAACCATAAATTGATAATATCGACACAGTTAATAATGGTTAACTGAAAACAAGAATTTCCTGAGTGTGTGGTCTTATGACAGAACTAGATCGGAAGGCATCCTATCAGCGACTGACAGCTATGGGGCACAGCCTATACCTCATTCCTACACTCGTGACATTTCGTAGCCGTTCGTACATTATCGTTAGCTTGGACATTATTCATTTATTTGTGAAGATAACCTTTCTCTCACGTTATAATATTGTGGTAAGAATGTACGCAAGAACTGTAAGCTTCTCGGTGCATCAGGTTTCGAAAAATTGTGTATTATTAACAAATTTTTATTGAGCAAGAAGATAAATTGCTTCGCGCTCTCGTAAGTACCTCGCTGCTGCGTTATCACTAGCCACCACCGTCCACTGGCAATGCCATACGCTCTATAGGCTCTTCCAGCCAGCGTGGGGCCTGAAATCTTACTACCGACTGCGTGCTGTCTCGTGTACTGCTTCACCCAGTTAATGCTGTTATGATTTATGCAGACCCAGACTGTAAAACTAGAATAAGGAAATTAAATGTAATATGAACATAAGTGGTACCTTACCACAGGTATACAGTGGTACCGTGCAAATGCAGCTCTTTCCCCGTATTTCGATGGTTTTGTTATTTGAAGAAGGTGTTTCCTTTTACTCATGATCATTGCTTTCGCTTCTATGATACTTTATTTCAGTCTTCCTTGCTTCCTCCATCTTCAGTTATCTTACTTCGTGAATAATTGTATGATCTTGCGTATTTGATTTTATTTTCAGTCATTTTTTTCTGATTCCTTAGAGCGCACTAGGATTCCTGCCGTTTTAGAGTTGTTTCTATGATTTAATTCGTATTTAAGGTGCATTCTTTTGCGACTAAATCTTTAAGACAGCACTCGCAGAAGATGTGATTGGTAGTAAACAAGACGAGAGTAAAAATAGAGCAAGGGCCAGTAATATTATAGAATAAAATGTGTAGTATGTTCTTGAAGTGCCACGTACGTAACCGCGGCGCCCACAGAAAAAAACTTGATTTTCCAATATTTTTAGTGGATCTCCCGCGAGGAGAAACCGGGAGAGCAACGGCTGCGAGAGACACTCTTGGAAAAAAAAAAAAAACTGGAGCAAAAAGTACGAAGAAGCTAATCTTGGGAATTTATTGAGATTGAAACTGGGATAGCCTGAGGTTGGTGTTGCCGTAAGAAATGGGATAACTTGCGTGAAGAGAGGGGAGGGGACGTGAGGGGAGGGGAGAGGAAGGAGGGTGGAGAGGAGGAGGAGGAGAAGGAGGAGGGGAGATATTAAAACTCGTCGTGCAGACGAGGCGGCTCGGCTGGCCGAGTCCCTGCTTAAGAGAATTAGCCGGCGCGGTCGCTTAGCGTCTTTAATTCGCCGAGTGCGTTCCACGGGGCTGCGCCCGGGACGCAGGCGTCGTTGGTATGGAAAACATGGCCTCCGCCCCCGGGGAGGAGGATGGGGGAAGGGGGGGTGGAAGAGCGCGGGTAAATAAAATTATAAAGTTGGAATTAGGGACAACTTAATTAAAATACTAATCTATTTTAGAAGCTAACTAACGAATATGCCAGAAGAAAATGCTTCTCGACTGAGAGTTGCCCGCTGCCACGCGCAGCAAGTGGGAGGTGGCGCCCCGGTTTGTGGGCGGGGTGTGGCGGTTCGCTGTGGGCTGGCAGAGGCGTATTTTTAGAGGCTAACCCTCGAGACGAGGCGTCCCGGCGTCGTAAATGTTGTTCGGACGCTAACGAGAAGGGCGCCCGCCGGTGGTTAAGAGCCGAGAGAACTTGGCCCCGCCGCGGATGCTGCGCCATCTCGGCGAGAATCCCTAACAAGGCAGCGCTTTTAATCCGACCCTCCAGCGCGCCCGCTCTCTGAGGCCGAACCCAACTCTTGGAGCGGAGGGCGGAGTGAAGTTTTGTACTGTATATTGTGTGGAGAGCTCTCTCACTAAATATCCCGCTCTGTAGCGACGGTCATTTGCGTTCGGTTCGATGCCCACCTACACGGAAGAGGCAAAGAAACTGGTACACCTGCCTAACGTCGTGTAGCGCCCCGACGAGCACCAGAAGTGCAGCAACACGACGTGGCATGGACTCGACTCATGTATGAAGTAGTGCTGGAGGGAACTGGCACAGTGAATCCGGCAGGGCTGTCCATAAATCCGTAACAGTATCAGAGGTTGGAGATTTCTTCTGAACGGCACGTTGCTAGGCTCTGTTAAATAATTAAACTTCGCCGGCCGCGGTGGTCTCGCGGTTCTAGGCGCACAGTCCGGAGCCGCGCGACTGCTACGGTCGCAGGTTCGAATCCTGCCTCGGGCATGGATGTGTGTGATGTCCTTAGGTTAGTTAGGTTTAAGTAGTTCTAAGTTCTAGGGGACTGATGACCTCAGATGTTAAGTCCCATAGTGCTCAGAGCCATTTGAACCATTTTTAATTAAACTTCCTGGCAGATTAAAACTGTGTGCCGGACAGAGACATGAACTCGGGGCCTTTGCCTTTCGAGAGCAAGTGCTCCACCATCTGAGCTACCCAAACACGACTCACGCCCTGTCTTCACAACTTCACTTCTGGCATTATCTCGTCGCCTACCTTCCAAACATTACAGAAGCTCTCCTGCGAACCTTGCAGAACTAGCACTCCCTTAAGAAATAATATGGCTTAGCAACAGCCTGGGGGACGTTTCCAGAATGAGACTATCACTCTGCAGCGGAGTGTGCGCTGTTATGAAACTTCCCTGGAGATTAAAACTGTGTCCCGGACCGAGACTCAAACTCGGGACCTTTGACTTTCGCGGGCAATTGCTCTACCAATTTTTTTTTTTCCACTAGACGTCTTCCACTTCAGGCGTTGGCCCCTATCATCCATCACACTTCCAAAATCCTATCTAAACTACAAATGAAAAAAAAGTAAAAAAATAAAAAAATCTAGTGCCATCACCACTTTCACCCTACCGTCTTTTTTTCTTTTTTGTTCTTTTTTAAATAATATATAAAGAAGAGTTTTGCACGGAGCATAACTTAATCATAGCTAACACTTGGTTCAAGAATCATGAAAGAAGTTTGTATGCATGGAAGAATCCTGGAGATACTAGAAGGTATCAGAGAGATTATATAATGGTAAGACAGAGATTTAGGAACCAGGTTTTAAATTGTAAGATATTTCCAGGGGCAGATGTGGACTCTGACCACAATATATTGGTATATTGGTTATTAACTGTAGATTAAAACTGAAGAAACTGCAAAAAGGTGGGAATTTCAGGAAATGGGTCCTGAATAAACTGAAAGGACCAGAGGTTGTACAGAGTTTCAGGGAGAGCATAAGGGAACAATTGACAGGAATGGGGGAAAGAAGTACAGTAGAAGAAGAATGGGTAGCTCTGAGGGATGAAGTAGTGAAGGCAGCAGAGGATAAAGTAGGTAAAAAAACGAGGGCTAGTAGAAATCCTTGGGTAACAAAAGAAATATCGAATTTAATTGATGAAAGAAGAAAATATAAAAATGCAGTAAAAGAAGCAGGCAAAAAGGAATACAGACGTCTCAAAAATGAGATAGACAGGAAGTGCAAAATTGCTAAGCAGGGATGGCTAGAGGACAAATGTAAGGATGTAGATGCTTATCTCACTAGGGGTAAGATAGATACTGCCTACAGGAAAATTAAAGAGACCTTTCGAGAAGAGAGAACCACTTGTATGAATATCAAGAACTCAGATGGAAACCCAGTTCTAAGCAAAGAAGGGAAAGCAGAAAGGTGGAAGGAGTATATAGAAGTTCCATACAAGGGATATGTACTTGAGGACAGTTTTATGGAAATGGAAGAGGATGTATATGAAGATGAAGTGGGAGATATGATTCTGCGTGAAGAGTTTGACAGAGCACTGAAAGACCTGAGTCGAAACAAGGCCCCCGGAGTAGACAACATTCCATTAGAACTACTGACGGCCTAGAGAGAGCCAGTTCTACCAAAACTCTACCATCTGGTGAGCAAGATGTATGAGGCAGGCGAAATACCCTCAGACTTCAAGAAGAATATAGTAATTCCAATCCCAAAGAAAGCAGGTGTTGACAGATGTGAAAATTACCGAACTATAAGTTTAATAAGCCACAGCTGCAAAATACTAACGCGAATTCTTTACAGACGAATGGAAAATCTGGTAGAAGCCGACCTTGGAGCAGATCTGTTTGGATTCCGTAGAAATGTTGGAACACCTGAGGCAATACTGACCTTACGACTTACCTTGGAAGAAAGATTCAGGAAAGGCAAACCTACGTTTCTAGCATTTGTAGACTTAGAGAAAGCTATTGACAATGTTGACTAGAATACTCTCTTTCAAATTCTAAAGGTGGCAGGGGTCAAATACAGGGAGCGAAAGGCTATTTACAATTTGTACAGAAACCAAATGCCAGTTATAAGAGTCGAGGGGCATGAATGGGAAGCAGTGGTTGGGAAGGGAGTGAGACAGAGTTGCAGCCTCTCCCCGATGTTATTAAATCTGTATACTGAGCAAGCAGTAAAGGAAACAAAAGAAAAATTAGGAGTAGGTATTAAAATCCATGGAGAATAAATAAAAACTTTGAGGTTCGACGATGACATTGTAATTCTGTCAGAGACAGCAAAGGACTTGGAAGAGCAGTTGAACGGAATGGACAGTGTCTTGAAAGGAGGATATAAGATAAACATCAAGAAAGGCAAAACGAGGATAATGGGATGTGGTCAAATTAAGTCGGGTCATGCTGAGGGAATTAAATTAGGAAATGGGACACTTAAAGTAGTAAAGGAGTTTTGCTATTTGGGGAGCAAAATAACTGATGATAGTCGAAGTAGAGAAGATATAAAATGTATACTGGCAATGGCAAGGAAAGCGTTTCTGAAGAAGAGATATTTGTTAACATCGAGTATAGATGTGTCAGGAAGTCGTTTCTGAAAGTATTTGTATGGAGTGTATCCATGTGTGGAAGTGAAACATGGAAGATAAATAGTTTGGACAAGAAGAGAATAGAAGCTTTCGAAATGTGGTGCTACAGAAGAATGCTGAAAATTAGATGGGTAGATCACATAACTAATGAGGAGGTATTGAATAGAATTGGGAAGAAGAGGAGTTTGTGGATGAACTTGACAAAAAGAAGGGACCGGTTGGTAGGGCATGTTTTGAGGCATCATGGGATCACAAATTTAGCATTGGAGGGCAGCGTGGAGTGTAAAAATTGTAGAGGGAGACCAAGAGATGAATGCACTAAGCAGATTCAGAATGATGAGGGTTGCAGTAAGTACTTGGAGATGAAGTAGCTTGCGCAGGATAGGGTAGTATGGAGAGCTGCATCAAACCAGTCTCAGGATTGAAGACCACAACAACAACACATAAAGAAACTGAAAAAATCTTCTTTCCGTGACGAAACTGTCCAATACCCGTAAAACAGAAGAACATGAAATCAATCAACCACTTCTGATTAGTTTTATGTTACGGCTTCTGGCAAAATTTGTTTTCCTGAGGCACTTAGACCTGCCGCACTACAAAAATAAATAAATAAATAAATGCCAACTTAATTATAATGAAGCGCAATTAGTATCGATTCGCTGTAGTGTTGTACACCAACCAAAAATTTGCGCTTCATTATGGCAAAGTGTGAAGTAAGAAATTTTGAAACAAAAATTTGTATTTCCGACTCGTTTTAAGGTTGTAGTGCTCTTCCATTGTATACTGTATGTACTCGTCTATACTCCAATGTATGTTCGTAACTGCAAAATATGCAAACTGGCTGATAATCCAAGTGTAGCTATTGTGTTTTGTTGCAGGAAATAAATGCCAGTCTGGTTGAAGTACATCTTTAAGTGTTATAGCTGGGACTGTAGTTCTAGTAATTATTGCGAGTTTTTTTCTAGTCCAGTTCCATATGTGGTACTGGCCTCGGCAGATGAGAATGTGTGCCAAGGTATCTAGAGTATGGCAATGGTCACACTACGGACTCTGCTTCATTTTGATGTTGTGCAGCCTTTCACCTGTGGTGCCCGTTCCGTTTAAAATGTCATAGCATGTGGACAGTACTTTGGAGTGGAGGATGGGATTGTTAATGTTTTCCCAGACGTTACTCCAGTTGACCGCTGGATATTTCGCTTCCATTGGGTTTTGCCTATGGTGTCTCGTGAGATGGTTATAGGTCTTTCTAGTGTTAAGCAGCTGTGAAGTATCTTGAATATAGCTCATTTCCAGGTAGTAAGTCCGGACGTGATCGAGCTGAGCGCTGATGCTACCAGCATCGACTTAGGTCTTTGCGCTCGTTGGGGCTAACCTGTTGAATAACGTTTTTGTAATTGTCGGATGGGGTGTCTGCAATATTTTGCGGATTCGGTCCATATATATGGCAGTGCATTCGTTCTTGATGTCTTTGACGCTCAAACCACCAGCGGCGCGGGTTCACAGCATGGTTGGCATGGTGACTTTAAAGATGTTTCCGCTCCATATGAACCAATACGCTGCTGCTAAAGGCTTTTGCGCTGTAACCTTGGGTACTGGTAACACTGCTGCGATGTGATATATTTTGCTTAGCGCTTAGCTGTTAATCAAGAGAGCTCTCTGTATCCGATTGAGCGTTGTAGTTTTGTGATCACGGAGAGTAGCCCTGAATATATTTAGTTTATGGTCCCCGTTGGCTGCTGTCATCTTTCTTGGGTTGGCCATTAGAAACATACCTAAGTGGTTCGTCTTCTCTGTCCTCTGTAACCATGTTCTTTGAACGGTGTCCATGTGGGGTCCGACAGGTAAAATTTTCGATTTGTGTTCATTGAGTTTGGCTCCGGAAGAAGTGGCGTAAGCGTGGATTATTTGTTGAACGACTTCAATTTCTGAGTGCGTGTTAACTACTACACTGATGTCATCAGCATAAGGGTGACACACGGTTTTTGTACCCAACACCCGTAGACCTTGTAATCTATGATGTAGGTTTAACAGTAAGGGTTCTACGGCGGTTGCATATAGTGCCATAGAAAGGGGGTAGCCTTGTCCCACTGACTGCTTAATCGGGACTGGTGAACTTAGCTGACCATTAATTTTGATTCGAGAGGAAGATCCGACTATACATTTGCGTATGATCTGAATGAAATGAGCACTGAATCCCATCCGTTGCATTACAGTTAGTAGAAAGTGGTGGTTGATGCGGTCAAAAGCCTTATCGAAGTCTAAAAACATGAGCCCAACATTGCATTTACATACTCACGACAAATATATTATGTCCCTATATTCACATAATGCATTCGACATTGATCACCCTGGGACACCACTCATTTGATAAGGGCCGAGTACTTTCGGCAGTACCGTCTTCAGTCTACAGTTTATGATTTGGGTGAAGATTTTATAGTTGGAATTGAGCAGTATTAGTAGTCAAAAATCCTACAGCGTAGTGCTACGTGGTTTTTTTGGGGATCAGGACAATCAGTCTTTCAGTAAACTGAGATGGCATCTGCACATCTCCCAATAATTCATTGCATATTTTGGTAAATTCCGGTCCTGTGATGTGGCAAATACAAGCACAAAATTCTGTTGGTACGCCATCTAAACCAGCAGATTTTTTTGTAGGCGAATCTTTGATTATGGCACATACTTTTTCCTCAGTTATGTTGGCTACAAGGTCGGCGTTGTCACTCGGATGGACCGTGGATTGAACGTTGGATAAAAATTGAGCTACCCAAGCATGACTCACGGCACGTCTACCCAGCTTTACTTCTGCCAATACCTCGTCTCGTACCTTCCAAACTTCACAGAAGCTTTCCTGCGAACCTTGTAGAACTAGCACTCTTGGAAGAAAGGATATTGCGGAGACATGGCTTAGTCACACCCTGGAGGATGTTTCCAGAATGAGATTTTCATTCTGCAGCGGATTGTGCTCTCATATGAAATTTCCTGGCAGATTAAAACTGTGTGCCGGACCGAGACTTGAACTCGCGACCTTCGCCTGGGGGATGTTTCCAAGAGTGCTAGTTATGCCAGGTTCGTCGGAAAGCTTCTGTAAAGTTTGGAAGGTTGGAGACGAGAAACTGGCTGAAGAAAAGCTGTGAGGACGGGGCGTCAGTCGCCCTTGGGTGGCTCAGGTGGTACAGGACTTGCCTACGTAAGACAATGGCCCTGAGTGAGAGTCTCGATCCGTCACACAGCTTTCATCTGCCAGGAAGTTTCATATCAGCGCACACTCCACTGCAGAGTGAAAAATCTCATTCATGTTCAATAATATTCATGTCTGGGAAAGCTTCTGACTCGTGGAAACGTTTCGTTTCTGTTCCTGGAGCCACTATGTAGGAATTATGGACATGTGGGGTATCTTTTTATCCTGCTGGCATCGTCCAAGTTCGTCCGAATGCACAGTAGACAAGACTGGATGCAGGTGATCAGACAGGATACTTATGTACGTGCCACCTGTCACAATCTTATCTAGACGTATCACGGGTCCCATAGCACCCCAACTGCACACGCCCCACACCGTTATAGAGCCTCTAACAGTTTGAACAGTCCCCTGCTAACATGCAGTGTCCATGGATTCATGAGGTTATCTCCATACCTGTCCACGTCCATCCTCTCGATACAATTTTAAACGAGGCTCGTCCGAGCAGGGAACATGTTCCCAGTCAGCAGTCGTCCAATATCGTTGGGAGGACCAGGCAAGCAATATGTTCAAATGTGCTTGAAATGTTATGGGAATTAACTGCTAAGGTTATCAGTCCCTAAGCTTACAAACTGCTTAACCTAAATTATCCTAAGGACAAACACACACACACCCATGCCCGAGGAAGGACTTGAACCTCCTCCGGGAGCAGCCTCGCAGTCCGTGACTGCAGCGCCTGAGACAGCTCTGCTAGCCCAGGCAAGGAGTACAGCTTTGAGTCGTGCTGTCATCTAGGGTACACGAGCGGGCCTTCGGCCCGAAAGCCCATGTCGATGATGTTTCGTTGAATGTTTCGCACGCCGACACTTGTTGGTGGCCTAGCATTGAAATTTGCATCAATTTGCGGGAGAGTTGTCGTTCTGTCACGTTGAACTACTTTCTTCAGACGTCTTTGGTCCCATTCTTGGAGGATCTTTTTCTGGCTGTAGAAATGCCGGAGATCTGATGTTTTACCGGATTCCTGATATTCACGGTACACTCGGGAAAAATCCCCACTACGTTGCTACCTCGCAGAAGCTGCGTCGCATCGCTCGTGCACCGACTACAACACCACGTTCAGACTGACTTAAATCTTGATAACCTGCCACTGTAGCAGAAGTATCCGATGTAACAACTGGGCCAGGCACTTGTTGACTTATATAGGCGTTCCCAACTCAGAGCCTCAATGTGGCTGTTTACATATCTCTGTATTTGAATACGCATGCTTATACCAGTTTCTTTTGCGCTTCACTGAATTTGGTTTCATTCCTCGGGTTGCCACTGATTTTCGACAACAGTACAGGGCTATTCACAAGTACCTCTCGGGTGTCATATAAAGACTGCGTGAAAACGACAAGAAATACAGAAAGAATACACATATGACTGTGTAGAATATCTGTCCAAGTTTCGAATCGTAATACTCAGAGCATGTCTATAAGGGTGACATTACTCAGAAATCGTTTCTCACTCACAAAGAAACAGCGACAACTTAAGCTCATATTTTAAGGAGAAAACAGCACACATGTAAGATATCAGCCGTAACAATTGATCTCACCCGAAGATTTGGGGTATAACTAAAATCGTATGCTGTTATGACATTCTGAAAGAATAGCTTACAAACTTCAGCGATCTGCATTTGTTTGTCACTCGCTCCGCCTCCCTGCAGCCGGATGACGGTCGAGCAAAAGTTCTGTACAGCGTAGTGAGTAGAAAGTTTGTGAAATACTATTTTGACATTGTTAACACGGTTTGTCCATTGCACTAAACTGCGCGGTTTCTGACCTGTTGCTGCTGTCAGAGATTTCGTTGCGTTAAACATTTTTAAGCGGCCATTCACAAATTGCAGCAGTAATGAATGACACGAATGAGAGTGTCACCATAGAAGTAGCGAAGGACTATTTAATTATTAACACCGCTGTTGTGCTGTTTTTTTATTTTAAAGCTGCCACTGTTGAAGTAAAGTACATTTGCAGGAGATGTGTTATCCTTTAGCGTGATGGACATCATTAAATTGTAGATCATTAACTCCACTTCGTAATATTTTTTCGGTTGCGTATGTTTATTCATTTTCATTTGTAGGCCAGGCATGTAATCTGTATGTCGTGCCCCAGGAAAAGACACCGAATACGCTTAGTATGTTGTGTGGCAAGGTAAACTGATGGGTTTGCGCGCTGGAGGACGAATACGTCTGAATACGGAAGGTATATCGAGCGAGGTGGCGCAGTGGCTAGCATACTGGATTCGCGTTCGGGAGGACGACGGTTGAATCCCGCGTCCGGCAGTCCTGATTTAGGTTTTCCATGATTTCCCTAAGTCGCTCCTAATGCCAGGATGGTTCCTTTGAAAGAGCACCATCGACTTCCTTCTCCGTCCTTGCCTAATCCGATGAGACCGATGACCTCGCTATCTGGTCTCCTCACCCACAACGACCCGACGTCAGGTATACAACCCTTTAGTCATCTATGTGTTACCTAATAGCTTTCCTGCGCGTGCGCTACACTCCTCCACACAGAATGTGTTCTCATCTCGCTGCGGATCTCGTATGATAGTGCATTAACGTTGTCGACAACAGAGCGACATTTACCAGCACAACGATGCGGGAATGACCGACGTGGTCCTTGCGTACTGCAAAGCAGATAGCAGAAGGGTTGCAGTAAGGCTGTTTGCGGAACGTTTTCCAAGCTGACGTACCCCACACCATTCCACGCCGGGTGATGAAGAGGCACCTCAAAGAAGCCGGAAATATGCACGAAGGTATTTTCTGCGTGACGTGTCTACATCGTACAGTAAAGGAGCAGCACTTTGAGTTTGGTATTTGTGAATGCTGTCCCAGTCTCCTGTCTCTCCTCTAGTAGGTGCCGAAACGTGATTGCGAATGTCCACTCTCGGCCCGGAGGAGGACGTGCTGACAACGTTTTGAAGAGGGTCCAGTCACCAGCACTGGTGAATTCCGTGAAAAGATCGCTTCACAGCGAAAAACGTTTTTCTTTTAACAATCTCCACCCAGTCTCGCGTTCCTTATGCGTGACGTCTACTCCCCTGTTTCGCGATATCACAAAAGGAACTGCCCTTCTTTCAACTTTTTCGATGTCGTTCGCCAATGCTACCTGATAAAGATCCCAAACGACGCAACAGCACCCTTTTGGTAGATTGGTGGCATCTACTAAATTATCTGCCAATAGGGAGCGAAAGGCTATTTATAATTTATACAGAAACCAGATGGCAGATAAGAGTCGAGGGGCATGAAAGGGAAGCAGTGATTGGGAATGGAGTGAGACAGGGTTGCAGCCTCTCCCCGATGTTATTCAATCTGTATATTGAGCAAACAGTAAAGGAAACAAGAGAAAAATTCGGAGTAGGTATTAAAATCCATGGAGAAGAAATAAAAACTTTGAGGTTCGCCGTTGACATTGTAATTCTGTCAGAGATAGCAAATGACTTGGAAGAGCAGTTGAACGGAATGGACAGTGTCTTGAAAGGAGGACATAAGATGAACATCGGCAAAAGCAAAACGAGCATAGTGGAATGTAGTCGAATTAAGTCTGGTGATGCTGAGGGAAATAGATTAGAGAAGATATAAAATGTAGACTGGCAATGGCAAAGAAAGCGTTTCTGAAGAAGAGACATTTGTTAACACCGAGTATAGATTTAAGTGTCAGGGAGTCGTTTCTGGAAGTATTTGTATGGAGCGTGTCCATGTATGGAAGTGAAACGTGGACGATAAATAGTTTGCACAAGAAGAGAATAGAAGCTTTCCAAAAGTGGTGTTACAGAAGAATGCTAAAGATTAGATGGGTAGATCACATAACTAATGAGGATGTACTGAACAGAATTGAGGAGAAGAGGAGTTTGTGGCACAAGAAGAAGGGACCGGTTGGTACGACATGTTCTGAGGCATCAAGGGATCACCAATTTATCATTGGATGGCGGCGTGGAGTGTAAAAATCGTAGAGGGAGACCAAGGGGTGAATACACTAAGCAGATTCAGAAGGATGCAGGTTGTAGTAAGTACTGTGAGATGAAGAAGCTTGCGCAGCGTAGGGTAGCGTGGAGAGCTGCATCAAACCAGTCTCAGAACTGAAGACCACAACAACAGCAACAACAACAACAACAATAAAACGCTGTTTGTGATCAGTCGTCCCTAGAACATTTTGTATTTCATGGTTCCCAATTTAAATATTTTTTAAAGGAACACTTGCTACTTCTAAGGGGACTACTTCTGTTCCCACTCTGGTGTACTGGTTTCGACCGAGCAACTTACACTCTTTAAATCCACGTCTCCCTTCAAGCGACCGCGTGAAATGATTGCTAGAAATGTTGTTCTTTCTTCAGCATACTCCGAAAGGAACTTTCTTCAAGTTCAGTCAACATCTGTATACTAGCCTTAATCGTCTGAAGCTGTTTCGGTGTACCGAGGATGTATATAAATTACTCCTATTGGTAGCTTTCCTTCATTTGAATTCTGATATACTGCATCTTCTTTGGGAAAACCATCAATAGTAAATATGCTTAGTGGCGCTCTTGTCGGTAATGTTGCCAGTGCCATCACAAAGTGAAGCCTTGGTTTATTCTCGCACGTATTTACTCTCACTAATATGACAGACCAAATACGAAATGGTTAACTCGCAAGGGAAACTCCCCATCGGTGCCCCCCTCCCCCCATCGGATTCAGTAGTATGATGGCCCAGTGGATAATCCGTTAAAAATTGAACACAGGTGAAGCATGAAAAGAGGAGGAAGGTATACGGAACTATGTATAAAAGAGCAAAATAGAAACAGCGAATGGTCCATGTTTAACAAGAACAACAACAAAAACCGTGACTAACACAAAGAATCTGAGCGGGTGTCATCGGACGTCCGCACCGAACAAATTCAACGAACAATATAGAACAAAATGAGATAAAAAAATGGTGACTGTCTGGGCACAACGTTACGAGCTGCCCGACTGGACACTGAAATGTTCGTACTCTTTATATAGTGTACATGGGTTATAGATGGGTTATAGCTATAATGTGAGTCATGTGGTAAGAATACACTACCGTTGCAAGTAATGTGCTCAACAGTGAGAGCAGGCGAGATACCAGATAGATATCTTACATAAATAAAATCACAAATAAACAGGCGTGAACTATGTTACAACAAAGGAATTCAAGAGTCAAAACTTCCAAAACGGAAATCAACTTCAAAAACGCTATAAACATATGCCTTGCCAGAACAAAGTGAAACTGTTTGATTGTGAAACAGTTGCGTTCATTTGTTGCAGCTTATGTGACAAACTATTATATATTCCTGTTATATCACACACGTACTGTCATTAACGCCATGTATCTCACATCAGACGTGATTTCTGACGGAGGGTTCGCATGACCTGTCGCTTTGTCATCAAATGTTTGCAGTTGCCATTCGAAAGCAACTTCCTTTGATCCGCTAACACGGTCGCAGGTTCGAATCCTGCCTCGGATACAGATGTGTGTGATGTCCTTAGGTGAGTGAGGTTTAAATAGTTCTAACTATAGGGGACTGATGAACTCAGTTGTTAAATCCCATAGTGCTTAAAGCTATTTGAACCGTTTTTAGTGTGCTAACAGAATAACTATGCAGAATCAGCTGTCATTATAGATCCCTTCCTTACACCTCGCTGTTGCAAACGGACGTTATACCATTGCACAGACACAAATTGGAATACAGTGGGAGAAAAAATGAAAGAAGAAATTGGCGCGAGTGGGCTCTGGACACGGCACTCTCGCTTGGTAGTTCAACGCCGTGAGCACTTGACCACCACGCCGCCACCCTGACGCTACTATATGTTGCACTTCTTGTGCTTACACCGTTCACTGTTTCTATTCTGCTTTTTTTCACATTTCAGCACACCTTATTCCTGTTCCCATGCTTGATCTGCGTTCGGTTTTCGACATGCCACAAAATCTGAGTTGAGAGCGATGGCGAGTTTCCTTCGTTAGATGCCCGTCTTACATTTTCAACCTTCTGTAATGTTCCTCATCCTCAACGAAGCTAATGGTCAACAGCTCATGATGGTAACATAGTTAGGCATTAGACAGCTAGTTCAAAAATACTACATTTCCAGCTACTCGAGAGACGTAACATCACCTCAGAGTTTACGCGCCTTCTTTATTAGTCTCTCTAGCCGACATCGCCAACGCATGTTTGCATGGTGACACTCGGTTCGGAGTGTGGTGGGAATACTGTCCATGGTGCATGGCTGCTTTGGAGAGACTACCGTGTAACAATGTCGATGTCCGGCTGTTAGACCAATGCCTTGAGCTATACTCCAAGCACAGTTGTAAGTCACTCACGGAATGACAGCATCTAGCACTGTTGATGACTGACCGTCCCTAGGAGGAATTGCTACGCCCGCGAACCCTACTCCACGTTACATTTTGTTTCGTTCTGTTAATGTGATGTACACATATAACAGCAAAAATACAACACTACAACATACAGGCAATGTGATCAACCAATGAAGCAGTCACCATTTCAGAGGAAGTAATGGGAATCCACATCCAACAACCGGTTGAAAAAGCCAGCGATTGCAGGGCTCCTATTTTCCCCCAACTTCAGTGGTTCTACAAAAACAATGTTGTCCGAATTTTAGTGACGGAAACGGTTATCGATTAGAAATACCCGTCGCTCCGGGAGCAATAATAAAAGATATAAATACATTACGCATCATCGGCTTCTGATAAATGCGTGTGGCAATGTTTGTAAAGTTAAGGCACCTTCAAATCTGTCTAGCATACATTCTAAGTTAAAAATCGTTTAATTATTACATTTTAAATACATTTCATGGCTTCCATCAACTTTTATCTTCTTGGTTCATTATGAGTACAATAGCAAAATTTCAGCCTGAAGCCATCTTAGAGTACACTAGATGTAAATTACTAATGTACCGTCATTTGTTGCGGCAAACATTGCTATGCTGCACTCCTTTTCCTCCCTTTGTTGTTATTTCATTTCGTAAGCCAAGAGGAGCCAGGGCGGGCTGACAGCGGAACGGTACTCTACTCTCTTCAGTCAAAATTTTTAAAGCAAACAAATACTGAAATATTAAAAAAAAGCAAAGACAATTTAATCTACAGTTGCTTTCAAAAATTATTAGTAGACGCATTTCATTTATGTCATTTGCAATGATAGATATCCAAGTACTGTCTGACATTTACAGCCGTGAAAAAGAGCTGGCAGAAAGTTGAGAAGGACATACGAATTTCTCATATAGTTTTTAAAAGGATATAACCGTTAAACATTACCGGAAGAGTCATGATTGGTAGAAATAAAGGCTCCACATGTACTGAACACATTTTCTCAACTCATCAGTACGATATAACATAACAGATGTAGCCCTCACAGCCGGCAGATACTAAGCGGCTATATACTGCTTGAATACTGCTCGGCAGTGTGGGATCCGCACCAGATAGGGTTGATGGAAGAGATAGAGAAGATCCAACGGAGAGTAGCGCGCTTCGTTACAGGATCATTTAGTAATCGCGAAAGCGTTACGGAGATGATAGATAAACTCCAGTGGAAGACTCTGCAGGAAAGACGCTCAGTAGCTCGGTACGAGCTTTTGTTAAAGTTTCGAGAACATACCTTCACCGAAGAGTCAAGCAGTATATTGCTCCCTCCTACGTACATCTCGCGAAGAGACCATGAGGATAAAATCAGAGAGATTAGAGCCCACACAGAAGCATACCGACAATCCTTCTTTCCACGTACAATACGAGACTGGAATAGAAGGGAGAACCGATAGAGGTACTCAGGGTACCCTCCGCCACACACCGTCAGGTGGCTTGCGGAGTATGGATGTAGATGTAGATGTAGATACTGAACTATGATATTATGTTTTAGCCAAGGCTGTGACTTGTACTGTCGCAAGTTATATCCAAAAATTTTATGTGAATAAAACGAATGTCAAAATTTTAAGCAGATGACTGACACCTGTGATATAACTAATCTTAAAATAACAGATAAAATAAAATGTCCAGGGAGAGAACCAACTGACACTTATAATACTAAAACGGTGATGGTAATGATAATAACATGCTGAACACTTATCTAAAAACTAGGAGGAAATTTACATTTTATAACTATTTACATAGTTTTAATGGAATGTGCCTGGCCACCTGGTTAGCGATACCTGCATGCTACCAATTTTTTTAAACAGTTTAGCGCTGGCTGCGGTGGTCTCGCGGTTCTAGGCGCGCAGTCCGGAACTGTGCGACTGCTACGGTCGCAGGTTCGAATCCTACCTCGGGCATGGATGTGTGGGATGTCCTTAGGTTAGTTAGGTTTAAGTAGTTATAAGATCTAGGGGACTGATGACCATAGATGTTAAGTCTCATAGAGCTCAGAGCCATTTGAACCATTTTTTTATTCGGTACGACACTGACTGATACAGCTGTTGGGTGACGTCCTGAGGGATCCTCGGGCTTCTGTCCGTTTGGCGCTTTAGATAATCAAAATCCGTCTGAGGTTGGAAGGCCCTGTCTATAATGCTCCAAAGGTTCTCAGATGAGGAGAGATAGGGCGACTTTACTGGCCACGGTAGTGTTTTGGCAAGTACAAAGGTAAGCAGTAAGAACTCCCACAGGGTGCGGACGGCCTTTATCTTGCTGAAATGTAAGTCCACTAGGATAACTTTCCAAGAAGGGCATGGCATATCGTCGACTTGCTGCTGTACAGTAAGGGGCCAGCGGATTACAACCAAAGGAGTCCTGCAGTGAAAGGAAACCGCATCCCAGAGCCTCGCTCCGGGTTGTAACGCCGCACCGTGGGCGACAGTAGGGATGTGGTCCTCCACTGCCGGGGCACCTCCAGTCATGTCTTCGGCCTGGTTTCTCATTGACTGGACTAGAATTGTGTTCGATGATGATCCCAGCTCCGAACAGAGCCCTGATGACCAGCTAACACCCGCGTGGAGACGCCCCGGATTGTGTTTTACTTTCACCATCCATTAATCAGTGTCTGGTATATAACTACAAAATAAGTAAATAATCATGCCGCTCAAAGTATGACAAAAACAAATGCTAGCCAAAAAATTCTTTACTAAACCTTCTCAAATGCAGCGAAACAATAGCAATTACGAAAACATGATAGCAGCAAACACATACATAAATAATTAACATTGACAATCATATATTATACACACGTTCCATCCACACTCAAGCACTTCCTGACACACTCAACATACTATGTGAGGTAGCAGATTTTGCACCATACACGATGCTAAATCAGTACTAAAACACCGTATAATAATTGATAATTGGCCCACTGGTAGGGGAGAATGGACACAGAAAAAGGAAGTTGTGTGTGTCATGTCAAACTAACGAGATGGCTGCGTAGGCTGGAACACTGCCTGAACTCCTAAGGAAGGTGTTTGTGTCATGTCAAACTAACAGGATGGCCGCGGCCGGACCCCTTTGTCGGCTGGCACTTCAGACCACCAAAGACCTTAGGAGAGGCTGGGACATCACAACAAGAATAAGAAGGAGCTATATGCGAAAGAGAGAATGACGGTTTCGCGGCACAGTGGAAAATTTGGAGAAGACTGTGACGGGCTTGGCGCAGAACGCATAGAGATACGTATTAAAAGTTTGGCGGCAACAGTAACCGTGGGAGAATTATGTGTCGTGGTTGGGTACAAACGCGCACGGATACATGCAGCGAACAACGGCTAGGTTTGCAAAAACTCTGAAAGAAGACTCTGGGGTCGGCAGTGGACTAGAGCAGTCGCGGTTTCTGGCTGCCCTGCTTGGAGAACGTGGAGAGAAGTAGGTTGGAGAATTACCGGCATTGAGTCCAGTCGTTACTCTCCAAGTCTGAATAGCGTAGAGCATACGACTCCACACACGTAGCATTATCTGTTCCTCTGACGAGAGAAACAGATTTGTACTAACTTGTGGTGTTCATATGCAATCTGAAGTGAACCTTTACTGCCGCGCACATTAGTCGACCAGCTACTCTTGGCATATATGCAAGTATCTTGAGTATTGACTCGTGACGGATTACGCAATTAAACACTTGCGTACTGGAGTTTACGGACACAAACCACGTCCACGTTGGAGGTTAAAGCCAAGCACGCTCAGGGGAGAGACGGCATCACGACGTTGGCTGGGCCCATCATCACGGAGAATTACGGTGATATTAGCAATCATCAGCCAAAGTAGGGCACTGTAGTTCTAAATATTCCGACAGCTCTGACTGGAGTTCTCTGAGTCTGTGTACGCTCAGGCAGAACTACAATGGAGTCACTTGCGGGTTCAGTGTTGACTTAAGTAGTTAGGAAAAGAGGATGCATTCTGCCAATGATAGGCTAGTTAGGTTACCGAGTGTATTGGATTGTCATTTCAGGCTAGAAGTATTGCTGATCCTTTTTTCTGAATAAATCTTAATTTGGTACATATGCTAATCACCGCATTATTGATTTCGTAGCTAGCAATCACCACATTTTTGTTTAATAATTAGAATGTATGATATTTTCGATGCAAATGATACTGGCGGCATGAAGGCGCGATTAAACAGAGCCAACTTAAGTCATATAGCAACTCATGGTCGACTAAGACAACCAATAATATTTTCAATACATCCATAACTTTACAATAAATCCCCCGTACGTTGCAACTATATCACTTTCATAACCTTAAGATCTACATAACTTGCTTTAATTGTAGTTACAACGTTATCTCGCTCTGAAACTTGGTCTTCTTTTACCTTCGTATTTAGCTTTCTGTTTCTTCCTACTGCCTTTTTCTTTCTATTAACGAGTCATACCCACAGCTTCACTCACATACCAGTAGCTTTGTTATGATGAATGATGATGATTAAGTAAGCTACTATGCACTCAATAATATCTGCTGATCTCGCGTGTCTGCCTCCTCCGATAAGTATAGCTCGCGATGAGCTCCCTACTGTTCCCTTTCTTAGTTGTCCCAATGCGCTACGTGTCATACAGTGATATAATTTTACAAGTACATTCAGTGGTGAGTGGACGCTTTCTGCAAGTGTGTCGCGAGTACAGTTGGTAGTAAACAAGTAGTGAATTAAAATGTCAGGCAGCATTATAGCACGAAGAGCGAAAATTATGTAACCATTAAAATTTTTCTTATAACAATTTAGTGGGCACTGTAAGTGAAAAATTTTTCAAATTATGTGTAAAGTTGGTTGCAAGTCATTAAGCGCTCTCTCATAATACTGGATGAACGAATTTGGGGATGCTTACCTCGTGGTGGTTCAAATGGCTCTGAGCACTATGGGACATAACTTCTAAGGTCATCAGTCCCCTAGAACTTAGAACTACTTAAACCTAACCAACCTAAGGACATCACACACATCCATGCTCGAGATAGGATTCGAACCTGCGACCGTAGCGGTCAGGCAACTTCAGACAGTAGCGCCTAGAACCGCTCGGCCACACTGGCCGGCACCTCATGGTCTACACGTCTTTTTCACCCCCACCCACCATTACTACGGCTTTGATAGGTAGGAGGTTCTTACCCCCCTCCCTCCTAGTGATTCTTTTTAGAAGGGAAATGATGTGTCTATCAAGTTTCGTTGGACTCGGTGCAGTTTTTTCACAGAAGACGTGGAACGCACGTACATACATTCATACATAATTTTTATAATATGTATGTCTATGCATACATTTTTTTTGATAATCCGATTTTGACTAAGTATAGCGCTTACGGTGACCCTACCTACGTTGAAATTAGCAGTGGAAACCACATTAAAATGCATTTAGTAGGTTTGCAGATAGGTGTGTTCAGACAAACAGAGGAAAAAAATTGTGGTAAAACTTTAAGTCACAGTATTCTTTCTTACGTGATCCGGCTTCGATGAATTAAAGTTCCCAAACTTTGCTCAAGTTACCTGAGAAAATCCTGTGAAATTTCGTCCGCTTTCTTTGCGATTCACGCTTGCAAAGAAAACAGACAGACGCGACAGCTTTAAAGATATATTATCGGTGGAGATAACCTTTATTTTTATTAAAAAAGTATCTTTGTAAGCAACTGTTGGCATAATTGCTATACCAGGTTTTTTTCTAGTAGCTGTATTTTCTAATCACCATCAGATTATCTCTTATAAGCCTCTTTCCAGCATCGGTTTTACCACTCATCCAATTAAGTTCCCTCGCAAACTGGGCACAGATAGGAAAACTCATTCCAATCCATCAGACTGCAGTCCTCGTAAACTCAAGTATCCCCCTCTTTGCTATGACATCCTTCCTACAGAATCGTAACAACTTTTAAAAAATCCTAAATCTTCAATATTTCTGCATCAGCAATAGCCTTTTCTACTTTACTTTCTGTAACATTTCTGTAATGACCTCATATCTGAAGCTATCCCCTTTTGTTTCACAGCCGTGATTGGGGAAAAAATTGTTGATGGACCACCACTTGCTGTTCACTAGCGCAACGGAGCACAAGCTCTGGCAGAGCTGTGGTGAAGACAATCACGGTGACCATCCTGATCGTCGCAGGAACCGTAGTTTACTTGCTCTTCTGTACTTTGTCGGAGAGTAATTTGTTAGACTCTTACTTACATGATCACCCAGACAAATAGAGTAACTACACATAAAGGAGCCATATCTTTTGATTGGGAATGGTTTACGTCTGTTACCATTCCCAATCAGGAAATATTTGTATCCGAAAACATTGCTCTTGGATTAAGCAAAATATCTTTCTCCCGATTTAATATAGCACTACTGTATAATATTAGGTTGTGTTTGTTGGAGTCTTTTTTATGAATCTCCACGTTGTTTTACTTGTGAAATATTAAAACTATAGGCAGACAGAGCACATTTTATATTCTGTTCTCAAGCTTCATTGTCCGGAAGTTTTACCTGCGCACTTGTCAATTTTCAGGCTTTCCTGTCAGCCCATTAAACAAATTACGGAACATTGTTAATCACCACAGAGCAGGTGTTCTGTGAGCTATTCCTTAATTGATATGACATGTAAGTGATTGGCATGGCATACAGCGCCTCAGAGTTTAAGTACTATGTATTAGCATTAAAAAATATTACAGTATACAGCCTTGAGCAGGGTTAAACACACGATTCGTTTTCTGTGGACGGATATTGTAGCCTCCAGCCTGGTAATACCATAGTCACTAGGCAAGGAAGGCGTAAAAATTTCACACATATGCTTGTCGGAAAAATTTATATACACAGTCGGAGTTCATCCACGTTAAACAGACAATACCAATGGACTTATTGCTGTCTTCATCAAAGCACTGTTTTCCTGGCAGTCCCCTTCATTACAGAAGTCTTGTTTTCGTATTAGGTAGTCACAGATTTCTATCTGATTAAAACTCTCAACAAAACCTTGTGCAACGTCGAGGTCCACTATGTAATAGTCGTCTACACGAAGCTGTTGCGATATCTCAGGCAGCTCTTCCATTACAACATCCACTTTAGCGTCAGAGAGTTCTGTCAGACAGCTACATTTTTATAGTTGCTCGATACTTTCAGTGCATCCTTGACAATTTTTTCCAAATTTTCTCTTGCTGCCACAAGTGCCCATGTAATAGAAACGGTGGCTTCACCTTGATGCCAGCCTTGCAGGGATGGATTGGAAAAATTTTCCTCTTGGATAGCTGTTGAGTCCACCACAAATGCATCTTCAAGAACCTTTTACGTCTTCCTTGGTATTACCAGGCTGGGGGCTAAAAAATACAATTCCAGATTGAATCGTGAGTTTGACCTAGTGCCGGATTGTATAAGTGTTTCAGACAATAATAAATACTACTTAAACGAGCTTGACAGTACCCTGTTCCAATTATTTCCATACGATGTCAACTAAATATTACTTACGCAACGGCCACTGTGTGGTAATTAACAGTGGTACGTAATCTGTTTAGCAGCGTTATAGGAAAACCTGAAAATAGACTGGCGTGCAGGTCAACTCTCCAGATTTTAAGACTGCAAAAACATTATAAATTATGATCTGTATGTCTATGATTTTAACGTTTTGTCTGTAAACAAACTTTAGATTCTTAAAACACAACCCAAAAAAGATAAAAAAAAGATACAGGAGCGCCATATTAAAGGAGCAGAAATATATATTTTTCTCAATCAAGAACATTGTTCTCCTCACTACCGTCAGATACAGATATTTCTCAATTGGGAAGTGCTCTTACGAACATTATGATTCCACAGTTCTTAAGTATAAGCAGATTCAAAAGGATGTAGGTTTCAGTAGGTACTGGGAGATGAAGAAGCTTGCACAGGGTAGAGTAGCATGGAGAGCTGCATCAAACCAGTCTCAGGACTGAAGACTACAACGACAACAAGTAAAAGAACCACTGCATTAAACCGACTTAAACCAGTCCCAGTTCTTAAAAAATAATTATTCCTTTAATGTGAGATAATGTGTTATGAGTACGAAACTGGAAATTTATGTTTTTGAAGCTAGAAATACGAAAACAGGAGTTTATGGAGAAAACAATTATAGTGGAGAGCGAATATAAACAGTTGCTGAAAAAAGAGAAAGCCATTGCTGATGTGCATCAAAGGCTTACGTATTACTTTAACACAGTGGATGGAAAGATGTGTATACAATTTGGGAATATAAGATATTAATTTTAAACGTAAACAGCAGTGGTCAGTGGCAATACAGTGGAGTACGATCGAAAACGTCGTCATCGTAGATGTTTACAACATTGAAGGACACACAGAACATTTGATTATAAAGCTCTATTCCCATATGGATCTGCTTAAGAAGGATAGTTACATTGTACCTAAATATGGTGGACTATACGTTGTGCACCTAGCAACAGAAGAACAGATTGCAGATCGTAAACGAATAGAATAACAACATTTAATTGGCTTACATGCATAAAGATCTACGTGGGACTTCTGCAGGAATATGGAGCGGAATAATTGCTAACGTATACGCAGGTAGATGTGGAGTTTTTCAACATTAGTGTTATTCAGGTCGCAAAAGGTGAAATTAAAATCCCCAAATTCTCTCATATAGTGGTGTTTCAGGAAGAAACAGGCTTCAGTTCTAGAACCACAATGGAGATAATTGGAAAAAATTAAGTTTCGCATTGGAGTTCGAAAACATACCTTTTAAAATACTGGCTGGAGAATGCACAACATGATTCAAAAGTAGTTTTAAATTATAAGTTAAAGCTAAACTAGTATTTTTTAAAACTGCAGTTAACAGAAATTAAGAGAGAGACTTTTTCTTTTTGTAAATTTCTATGTAGACATTAATAAAGACTTAGTACCAGAAAATTCGTTTTCTTGTTCTCTACCCTACCAAAAATCCTAAAACAGGTCCCGTAGTTGTGATGATCTATGTATGTGTATGGTAAGTGGATCGTTGGGTGATTTGGTGAAGGAGATGAAACTACGTAGCTTGGAGAAAGGGTAGTAACCATCGCTTCTGATATGAAGGACTAGTCCCTTTGGAGATGGCTAATAATTCAGTGGAGTCACGAAATCATTCTACATCGGTACGTGTGCTCTGGACCTCTCCACACTTAACATGTCCTGACCATACTATGATTTTACGAAGCTAAACATTCCTCATCTCATGTTACTTCATTTGGGCGCAGACAGTATCATATACACAGTGAAAGACCATGACCGTTACACAGTCTTCATGTAATTGACGTGACTGGATATGCAGCTGATAATCCTTATTGCATAACATCTAAGAACAAGAAAGTTATGTGTCTGATGAAGTACAAGGTAACTGGATCGCAGACTGTGGAGTCCGTAGGATTCAGATATAAAATTTATGCATACCATATAGATGCAGGTGCCATCCAAAGGCGGGCTAAAATCGTGCAAAGCGCAGCCTCAGAATCTCTCGTGACTCAGAATTGCCAGCTCAAGAGCAGTGGCAGTGCTTGGCACATGCTTCTCCTTTTGATTGCGAGGTCATCTGCTACATACAACGTTGCAGCTGAAAGTTGACCTCTTGCATCATGATGTCAAATGTTTTATCTGTGCAGATGGGGTTAGGAGCATCCAAGTCTCACCGCGATTCAGAATGTGTGTGTATACTTATTTGTAAACAGAAGTTGTGTGAGAGAGCGTATGCGGAACAGCTGGTTGAACCATTTGACCTAAGTGTATATGTATGTGTGAATGACTGCACATTATGAATACGTGTACGTTATGTGTACTATGTACACAACTGTACATTGTATGTGCATGTATATATGTATTTGTAGTTTTCATTCTGTTGGTAGTGTACCCACTACCCATGTACTGTAAATATTTAATAAAGAGAGAAACATTTGAATTGAATAATGATTCAATGGAAAATATAGTATATATAGATTCCTTATCGGTTTTTGTGTAAATACATTGTATGTCAGTAGCTGCTAGAATTGTTCTGACTACAATGTATATACACTCCTGGAAATTGAAATAAGAACACCGTGAATTCATTGTCCCAGGAAGGGGAAACTTTATTGACACATTCCTGGGGTCAGATACATCACATGATCACACTGACAGAACCACAGGCACATAGACACAGGCAACAGAGCATGCACAATGTCAGCACTAGTACAGTGTATATCTACCTGTCTCAGCAATGCAGGCTGCTATTCTCCCATGGATACGATCGTAGAGATGCTGGATGTAGTCCTGTGGAACGGCTTGCCATGCCATTTCCACCTGGCGCCTCAGTTGGACCAGCGTTCGTGCTGGACGTGCAGACCGCGTGAGACGATGCTTCATCCAGTCCCAAACATGCTCAATGGGGGACAGATCCGGAGATATTGCTGGCCAGGGTAGTTGACTTACACCTTCTAGAGCACGTTGGGTGGCACGGGATACATGCGGACGTGCATTGTCCTGTTGGAGCAGCAAGTTCCCTTGGCGGTCTAGGAATGGCAGAACGATGGGTTCGATGACGGTTTGGATGTACCGTGCACTATTCAGTGTCCCCTCGACGATCACCAGAGGTGTACGGCCAGTGTAGGAGATCGCTCCTCACACCATGATGCCGGGTGTTGGCTCTGTGTGCCTCGGTCGTATGCAGTCCTGATTGTGGCGCTCACCTGCACGGCGCCAAACACGCATACGACCATCATTGGCACCAAGCCAGAAGCGACTCTCATCGCTGAAGACGACACGTCTCCATTCGTCCCTCCATTCACGCCTGTCGCGACACCACTGGAGGCGGGCTGCACGATGTTGGGGCGTGAGCGGAAGACGGCCTAACGGTGTGCGGGACCGTAGCCCAGCTTCATGGAGACGGTTGTGAATGGTCCTCGCCGATACCCCAGGAGCAACAGTGTCCCTAATTGGCTGGGAAGTGGCGGTGCGGTCCCCTACGGCACTGCGTAGGATCCTACGGTCTTGGCGTGCATCCGTGCGTCGCTGCGGTCTGGTCCCAGGTCGACGGGCACGTGCACCTTCCGCCGACCACTGGCGACAACATCGATGTACTGTGGAGACCTCACGCCCCACGTGTTGAGCAATTCGGCGGTACGTCCACCCGGCCTCCCGGATGCCCACTATAAGCCCTCGCTCAAAGTCCGTCAGCTGCACATACGGTTCACGTCCACGCTGTCGCGGCATGCTACCAGTGTTAAAGACTGCGATGGAGCTCCGTATGCCACGGCAAACTGGCTGACACAGACGGAGGCGGTGCACAAATGCTGCGCAGCTAGCGCCATTCGACGGCCAACACCGCTGTTCCTGGTGTGTCCGCTGTGCCGTGCGTGTGATCATTGCTTGTACAGCCCTCTCGCAGTGTCCGGAGCAAGTATGGTGGGTCTGACACACCGGTGTCAATGTGTTCTTTTTTCCATTTCCAGGAGTGTGTTTGCCCTTAAAGTACAAAAAAACTAATTCAAAATAACTTTGCAGCATGTAAATATTTTGGCATCGTATATGTTAGGCTAAATTGTACCACCGATTGGTGACATGTGAAAATTTGTACTGGATGAGACTGGAACCCAGAGTTCCTATTCATCGTGACTTTGGCTATCCGTGAAAGCCCCCCAGGCTTACTCAAACTTCCACACATCACATTGTCTATATTCCAATACCATTGCCCCCTACATTCATCACCTAACGCCAGTAGCTTTACACTGCATTCCAACACCAGTGTGAACGAGACTGTCAGTATTCGAGATACGTGATTCTATCTTGTGCCTGCTTTGGCCTGTAATATTTACTTGGATGTCCAGTTGAACAGACGTAGATGATGATTGACAGCCATCGATCATTATTTCAAAATAAATGGACTGAGTTCGAATACCTTGGCATCAGCTGTGTTATGTATAGATGTGCCACCTGTTAGTGACACATGAAAAACTATTGCTGGACGGGGATTAGAAACTGGCTTTCCTGCTTATCGTGAGAGGTCACCTTAATCTCATCAGCTATCCATGCATGTCACCTGGGCCGGATTACATGCAGAGATATTCACAGGACGGTAGTATTAGGGGCCTCGCTTCGTCATATTCTCACTGGAAGAGGAATACAGTAGCAATATGCTAGTGTTCTGTGATGACTGCAGGGGAGTGTGGTATAGAGGTATAGACAGTGTGACATATTGAAGTTTGGGTTCGTCTGGGAGGCGTGCGTGGATAGTCACAGTGGTTAAGGCGACCACTCGTGATAAGTGGGGAATCTGGGCCTATGTCGTTATTTGTTACAAATTTTCAGATGTCACTAATAAGTAGTATACCGATACCTAAAAGAAAATGATGCCAAGGTTTTTGCATTTGGGAAAATTTTGTCGAAACAATTTGGAATGACTGTGAATGGTCATTAATGTGTGTTCATCCAGACATCCGAGTAAATACAAAAAACTTGTACAAAGTGATATTTCACTATTGTATAGATCTGTATAAGCCATCTTTAAAGAATAAAAAAGAGATTTGTGTGTATGTGAGTATCTAAGTTATCTTTTAAAGTAAACACGACAGATAGTTGAAAATTATTGCCAACAAATATTTTTATTGTTAATAAACCATAATTTTTTGCTGTACCGATGTTATTGTTTATAAAAGAACCTGAGCTCTTCTATATAAGTGCAAAACATAACACTCGTGCGTTTGCTCAAGGAAGGGTGGAAGATTGGGTTTAGCGTTCCGTCGAGATCCAGGTCATTAGAGACGGAGCATCTGGTCAAAAGGAGGAGTTGGGATTAAATTTTTATAGAAAATTGTAAGTGCTGAGATATGAAGGCACACATTCAGTGCCAGATAGCTAATTACTTAAGAAGTGCAGTTACATCTCCAACGCACGTGTCTTTCTCGACAGCATCGGACGCATTTAGACATATACCAGGTACAAACCCACATAAAGTGTTGTGACATGAGGTGTGACATGCATGTGACGTCGTTACGACATGCATGCTACATAAGTACGACGTGTGTGCAACATTAGTACGATGTGCATGTGACCTCAGTACGACATGCGTGTGATGCAGAACAGGATAAAGTATTAAATTTTTGGACAGATCCATCTGCCTTTTTGACATATCCTGCTATTGTTAAGAACAATTAAATAAAATATTTACTTTCCGTTCACTAGAAAGCACAGGCCTAGAATGTATGGCATACTGGCTAAAGACAGTGGGGCCCTGAGGCGATTGGCTCACTCAAAAATGGAATGGGGAGAAGTTGCTGACATTGATATCAAGCACAGTTGCCTCAGCACCGGGAAAGTAGACCGCAGAATGTGCTGACATGTCCCATTCCTGGATTGCTGACACCGAAAAGTAACGATATCATTGCAGTTCCTGGATTGTTGGCACCAAAAAGTGGCGGCAACAGCTACTTTTGTGCCAGAACCGGTTCTTCTATCCTATTTCAGGTAAGGTTATAGATTATTTCTCTGGTCAAAATTTGGTGTAAAAGGGACATATGATAATCAAAATATCCACGGGTGTACTGCCGGTCTATAGTGTCCAACGGGCACAATATTTCGGCGATCAAACATGTCGCTATCATCAGGTGAACTGACGGACTGAGCTCCTGTGAACGTTCCGGCACGGAGATCCGTACGCTATGGCTGCTCAGGGGGAACTGGGTTCGGTCGCGGCGGCGGCCGATTTAAATACCCTCCGCCCGCGGCGCGCTCCCTCCGCCGTCCCCGCCCCGCGCCACGGTCTCGCGGTGGAACAGATTGCGACGGCGTCTGAGATGACGTCGGTGTGATGGCTCTGTCCGCCGTGGTCGTCACAACTATGCGTTTGCTCGATTTACTCTTGATTAACCCAATCGCTGGTTCCCAAGCCTTGCCAAGATTATAGCCACAGTCACGGTTTATGAGGTCGTCATTGGTGCGAATTTCGATGGCCTCTCTAACAACGCTGTCTCAGTATCTCGACGTCTGTACCAGAATCCTCGTGCGGTCATACTCCATAGCATGATTTTCCGACAAACAATGTTCAGCGACCGCCGACTTGCTCGGATACATTAGTCTAGTGTGCCTCTGGTGTTGACGGCATCGATCCTCGACAGTACGCATCGTCTGACCAATATACGACTTGCCACATTGACACGGAATCTGGTACACGCCAGCCTTCCTCAAACCGAGGTCATCTTTGGCGCTCCCCACCAGTGCACGAGTTTTATTCGGAGGACAAAACACAGTTCTGACACGGTGTTTCTTCAGAATGCGGGCGATTTTCCCCGAGAGTGCGCCTGTGTATGGAATAAATGCAGTGCCTACCTCCTCCCTCGTGACTTCATCCATCTCAACAGGTTGTGCTGCAGTGGTTGGGCGGAGAGCACGTTGGATCTGCCACTCTGAGTACCCATTTTTTCGAAACAAAGTTCTCAGATGTTCCAATTCCTGGGGTAGACTCTCTGTGTCAGAGATAGTGCGCGCCCTATGTACTAGAGTTTTAAGTACCCCATTCCTCTGTGAAGGGTGGTGGCAGCTGTCTGCGTGCAAATACAGATCAGTGTGTGTTGTCTTTCGATACACCCCATGACATATGATGTTGTCATTTTACTGAAGTCTCATATTCTCATGTTGTTAGTTCACTTAAGTAGGGAGGTAGGAGTGTTGCGAGTGCAATAGATAAATGTTGGTGTTACTAAATTTAGTTCTTACGTTACTGTTTACACAGCAGTTCAGCACTTCCGCTGGTAGTCGATATGCAAAACACTGTCGCCTCTAAAAGGAATAATTTGCCACTTTGTACAATGGGTGATGGGCGTAGGTGGATGTATCGCTCCGCGTTCTGTAAATGATGAAATACTCGTAACTGTGCACCAATAATTGCGCCACAATATTTCCTGGGTATTCTTACATACTTCGACTCCAATAATTGTTCACAGTTATATGTAGGGTGTTTCTTCCGCTAGGCTTAACTTTCCTCCGCACGTAGGGCTGCAGCAGAATCTTCGCATTTGTAAAAACCAGAAGACTGCAGTCAAAAAAGACTAATGCGCTAACCCCCTGAACAATCCTCGGCATGAACGATGTCGTAGCCACTGGAACTGACCAGCTCCGTTAATCGATAGTAAGTTTATCGACATGAGTACGTTTACAGACCTTTCACTCCTAAGTTCCTTGCTGAAAATCTAGAAGTAAGCAAATAGCTTTCTTTCTTATTCGATAAAGATCTTGAAAGAACGAAGTTTACAGCTACAGACGACTGAGATGTGTAATCGTCCCCTCATTAGACTCCAGCGGAGTAATGGCGAGTGCAATTTGTTGACTGCACCCAGTCCTACACTTTAGCGCTCCTTTCGTATCCTCGTGTATGCAAAATCTCCGTCCAGATCTAATAACGAGGCCTGGAAGTTAACGACTGGTCCGAAGGCTTCTGGAGCGTTTCCAAATTGGCTGCAGTAAAGTTAAGGCGTAGCTGATCGAGCTTACGGAAAACTTCCTCCCGGCATTATCGGCCTCCGATAAATACGCCGGCGTTAAAGAGTGATATTTCAGCAGCCCGCTCTGAAAGTGACATTACTGCAGACGACGCCACCAGCGGTCTAAAAATTACGGATGTTGCCACATAGTTTTTACGCTACGAGGACCGACATCCACAAGTTCAACAGTTTCAACCAATTATGAAGTGTTACTTAGCATCTGTTTGAAGAATTCTTAAACGAAAGCATGAAAGTGTTACAGTCATGCTGCGAGCTAGTGATTCCTTTCAGCAGCGTCAACATAAACTCAAAGTAAGTAGCACTCCATCCTCAAGCCACACGTGGCCCATCGGGACCATCCGACCGCCGTGTCATCCTGAGTTGAGGATGCGGATTGGAGGGGCGTGTGGTCAGCACACCGCTCTCGCGGTGGTTATGATGGTTTTCTTTGATCGGAGCCGGTACTAATCGGTCGTGTAGCTCCTGAATTGGCATCACAAGGCTGAGTGCACCACGAAAAATGGCAACAGCGCATGGCGGCCTGAATGGTCACCCATCCAAGTGTCAGCCACGCCCGAGAGTGCTTAACTTCGGTGAGCTCACAGGAACCGGTGTATCAACTGCGGCAAGGCCGTTGCCAGAAACTCAAAGTAAGGTGGACAATTATTACATTGCATTTCGACGTTCTCAGCAAGTATCTATCTGCCAGTATCTCTGGTGATCTAGGAAAGATAAAGAGACAGTAGTTCTCTAACTCAATGGGGAACTCGAAAAATTTAACTTTTGACTGGCGCATATTGTAGAACCATGGCGAGAGGCATAACTGAAAATTAGTTTCATGTAAACCCAGTAAAACAGTGCATGATCTGAGGACCATATGTGGTATTCTTTCGCTGCAAAGTAACTTGGAAAGAAACAGCGGTTACTGCATAATGGCGCTGCGGGATTCGCCGAGCGGTGTAAGGCGCTGCAGTCATGGACTCTGCAGCTGGTCGCAGTGGGGGTTCGAGTCTCCCTAAGGCATGGGTGTGTGTATTTGTTCTTAGGATAATTTAGGTTAAGTAGTGTGTAAGCTTAGGGACTGATGACCTTAGCAGTTAAGTCCATAGGATTTCAGACACATTTGAACATTTTTGAACTGCATAATGGTGTAAAACAACGCATAGGGTTTATTTGGGGAAATGCTGAATAAAATGCATTTGCCCGTTAAGAGATCAATGGCTATCGTAGCAGAATTTTATTGTAAGCCTTCTCACAAAACCCAAGATATTCTTATCGTGTATATCAAGGGGAGTGAAATGAAAATGAGATATATGGAAAAAAGTAAGCAAATCGCCTTAACTGTTAATACATTCATCCCAAAGTGAGCTGGTCATAACGCTTTCTTGGAAAAATTTTTGACGTTTCCTACGGAAATATGATTGTATCCAGGAATGCACCTCTCTGTCCGAAGCAAATCGACGGCTGTGGTTACCTTTGTTAAGGGCTTCAAAAATATGAGGGTGATATTTCAGCAGCCCGCGCGCAACGTGACATTGCTGTGGACGACGCCCGCGAGCGGTCTGAAAATTACGGATGTTGCCACACAGTTTTTTACGCGGCGAGAATCACCGTCCACAAATTCAACAGTTCCCACCAACACATAGTAACTACGAAGTTATCTGGGCTGCAGGGAGCACGCGTAAGGGCTCCACCAACAAAATTTCTGCAACGTTCTACATGATACATTGGCTGCGTGGTTGTGCACCCACATCCTCTAAACAGTCCTGATCTCTCTCCATGCGATTTCCGTATTTTCCGAGTCCTGAAGAATGACATTCGTAGATGTCGATTTACTTCAAACCAAGAGGTCCACGCTGGGATACAATCATGATTGCAGAGGGAAGCGCAAAAATTTTTCAGTAGAAACACTGACCAACTTGTCTCACAGTGAGATAGATTTATTAGCAGTTACGGCGATTACTTTTGAAACGCTAAACAGTTCATTCACTTTATCCCATCTGTCTCGTTTTCATTTGACTGCCCGTTATAAATGCTCTCAGTCGGTATAAAGTCCGTGTCAAGTCACTCATGGATGATGCAGTAACTCAAATATGTGGTAGCAAACCTGCTCCCTCGGCAAACAAAAAAAAAACAAAAAAATTGTAAATCCACAGTTACCAACTAAGGTGGCTACATCATATGACTTTCCTGTGGCTGCCTCACAGAAATGCCCATTTGCACGTAAGCTGACGTTTCCTTATAATGGCTTCACCAGCGCCCGCTTTCTTTTTTTTTTGTGATGTATGAAGCTACGTGAGCGAAATACTTCACATTTCTAACTCAATGAGATATGGAAGTAAGGGTACGGCGGCAGTGGCCGGCAGTTCCTAGACGGTAAGTTCGGCGGCCAAGTGCATGTCAAAAATTGAGTGCGACGCCACATTGGGCAACTTGCGCGTCGACAATGGGAATGAAATGATGATGAGGACAGCACGACACCCAGTCCCTGAGGGGAGAAAATCTCCCACCCCAGCCGGCCGGACTGGCCGAGCGGTTCTAGGTGCTACAGTCTGGAACCGCGCGATAGCTAGGGTGGCAGGTTCGAATCCTGCCTCGGGCATGGATGTGTGTGATGTCCTTAGGTCAGTTAGGTTTAAGTAGTTCTAAGTTCTAGGGGACTGATGACCTCAGAAGTTAAGTCCCATAATGCTCAGAGCCATTTGAACCATTTTCTCCCACCCCGGCAGGGAATCGAACCCGGTCCCCGAGCGTGGCATTAAAACGTTCTGACCATTCAGCTAATCGGGCGGCCTGAATGAGATTATATACAGTGATCAGACATTACGTGCATAACGGTGTTCCTTTCTGCACTATAGGAAATTTCTGCTCCTTCCATGGGAAAGAAACCGTAGTATACATACTCGTGGTCGACCTATTATCCCGTCCTTTGTTTCGTGGGGTCAGAACTAAGGGCGCGCTGCACTCAGTGTGCGATGAACGACATCTGTAGTGAGGGAGAGAGAGATCGCCTTGAACACATACTGAGACATGGGACGTTCACAGATCTCTCGCGCATCATCAAAAACGAGGTCAGAGCACTATCCTTGTGGGGACTAAGCACTTTAGGCTCACCTCCAATAATAGGCGCTCCCATGGCGCGCATACATCAAAACACCAACTAAAAAACCAGAAAAAAGAGGAAAACAGAGGTATAGATCCTCAGGAGCGTGGCCACGCACATTGCCACAAAACGGAATACCAACCACACTGACTATAAGCGAGAAATGACGAAGTCTAGTCCTTTGAGCTCATATCGAATAATATGCACATCCCTGACGTAGACACAACCGAAGGCACCCACGCCTCATTGGCGTGGCCAAACGCATCGATGAGAAAAAAACACAACGTTATCTCTACAACCAAGGCAAGGCACCTAAACAGTTTAGAACATGGAGTGTGGATCATGGCAACAAATTTTCTCATGCAGCACACAATGTGAGCAAAATGTCATGGTCCACCACATTTTCCTGAATCATATCTCTAGAAAAATAACAAGAATGTTGTCTTATTCTGATTTCTGCAACGTAACTGTTTCTTTTCTCTACGTACAATGGACGATCTAGTTAGACACAATTCACAATTACCGTGCTAAAATTAGTGCAATGGATAAATATACAATTTATTAATGACACAATTGCACACTGTCATCCATAATGCAATGAAAAGGAATCGCAATTTTTTTATCCAATACATGTTTACTAAAGAATAATCTACGCTTCAACGTACCTTAAAAATTTTCATTCTACTATAACAGCAAAAAATCCCATGTTTCACCTTGTCCTTCATTCTGTGAAATGTTTTATGTGGCTCACACAGTGGACGCCTATCGATTTCCTGGGTTTCAGTGTTTCAGGATCAACAGCCTTGTAGTGCGCAATTATTTTGATGCCTACTGTTCCACTGTAGACAATAATGAATTTGTGACATAGCTGCTTCTGTCTGGTAGAGGAGCGAAACGCTTCAAGCAAAACTTTTTGACGAGTGAAAAATTTCGCTCTCGGGCTTTCCTGTCAGTGTGTTCCTTCCTTCTCCTTTCTGTAATCTGTATCTTGCGCACTGAATCCTCTACTATCTACTTGTGCTGTTCTCGAGTTCCTGGGGGGGGGGGGGGGGGGGAAGGGGGGGGGGGGGTCAAGTCAACGATTTCTCTTATGAGGTCGTTAGTGCTGACGATCCTTAAGTACACTAAGGGTGGTGCATTGTTCACTATAATTTGAAAATTTGTCATGAAGATATCCCACATCGTGTGTTGTTTTCCGCAATATATCCGACATAGTTTTCCTAATTCCTTCGTCACGCGTTCTGCGTGGTCTGAGCTCCGGTGATGTGATGATACGTAGATCGAGTCAATCCGACGTCTCTTAAGCATCACCTACCACGTCTTGGATCGATATTGTGGCTCGCTGACTGAATTATGCTGTCCATATGCCCTACGTCAGGCTAGATATCTTTTCTTAAAGCCGTTGCCACCGTTAGTCCCGTTGCACTCTTTAGAGCAGTCAGTGTGGCATATCTGAATGTCAGCTCGGCGACTACCATACTGCAACAGAATCCGTGTCGGTTCTTAGGCAGGGGTCCCACCAACACCGATACAACTAACACTTTTTATTCTTTTGGCATTATCCGATGCAGTGGGAGATGTAACCTCACTATGGTGTGCTTTGCTTTCAGGAAATACTTAGGTATTGAAAATACCTCTCTCATCCTTCTTTCCACGTGGTAAAAATAGCATGGAA
This sequence comes from Schistocerca gregaria, assembly GCF_023897955.1. Taxonomy (NCBI): domain Eukaryota; kingdom Metazoa; phylum Arthropoda; class Insecta; order Orthoptera; family Acrididae; genus Schistocerca; species Schistocerca gregaria. The sequence continues at coordinate 13,048,699 of NC_064925.1, read as the reverse complement.
TCAGTAGCTTTCGGTAACACATTCTTGGTCCGAAATGGCCATAGCTGAGGTGCATATGTCACGTAACTTTGCTTATCTACTCCTCTAGTATACTGAGTCGTCAACGTTGCTCCGTTGGAACAAAACCCCCTTCCTCAAAAGGTAAAACTGCCGGATTATGGCTTGAGTCTTGTTCTTACACTTTCGTTTCAATGCTAGCACCGCAAGGTCTCTGTACTGCTCATTCTTATTATCGTTCATGCTGTTAATCACGTAGTTCTCAAATGCAACTTTCTACAAACAGTACAGACTAAAATGATTTCCTTTTGCGTCATCACTGCCGTCTACAACAAGGCCAACAGGCGAACGAGACAGTGCATTCGAAGCTAAGCTGCTTTTGCCCGGTACATGCGCGATCGTGATGTCGAATTCCTGGGGCACGAGAATCCACCATCCCAATCGCCCATGTGTTAATTTCGCAGTGAGAAGAAATTCCAACGCCTTGTTATCGGTATATACCCTTGTTTTTCTCCCAAATAAAAACAATCGAAATTTCTGAAAGGCCCACACGGTTGCTGCACTTTCAGTTCGTTTACTGAGTAGTTCTATGACTTCGTCAGAACTGTGATACCGAATGCGATAGTTTTCTCTACGATGTTTGCTTCGTCTTCGAAATCTTGGAACAATTCCGAGTCCCAAATAGGTGGTATCATACGCCGTATAAAATTTTTGGAAGATGTTGTGGGAGACAAACTACCGTGAAATTCGAAGGAAGGTCAGCGTTGGCCGTAATTTCGATAGTTTATTGACAGCAACATCGAATTTCAATCACATAATGATCATCTTCAGTGCTGTAGTGTACAAATTAAAACTCATAGACACTGGTATCAAGTTAGTATCAGCAACCATCACAACAGTAACTGTGATCGTTTCATAGTTTTGATTATTGATAATAACTTGCCTATAAGTTTTAATTTGCACACTACAGCACTGAGGATGATCATTATGTGATTGGAAATCGATTTTGCTATCAATAAACCATAAAAATTACAGCCACCCCTGACACGTACTTGTATATCGTCGTTGTGCACACAGCACTCTATGGAGTCGCTAATCAACAAACTACCGTTCTGCATATTTGCCTCAGATCGAAGGGGCTCTGTTCTCCGTTATTATTTTCCATGCCACACCTGTTCTCTTTTGCATTTTGGGATTTATAGGTGTACTCCAGCCTTCAGATAATACTTTTGAACGCATCTGTGTCGTCTCCGCCTCTGCCTTCTACAACTAGATCGTACTGGATGGGGAACTTCATATAACAGAATCGTATAACGTCATTTGAGCTCCACACTGAATCTAGATTCTTCTTTACCACTGACTCAAAGTTTCACTGGGTTTTAGAATCCTGATAACTCCACGTACCTGTACATCAGTATATCCTGTTTGAACTTATCCTGCGTCTGTTTAGACCACTATATAAGAGGTAACCTTTCTCTGAATTCCTCATACGTTCGACATGTGACCGCAGTATGTCGTAGTAGCCGCCAACGAACCATCCAAGTGTCCGGAAATAAATTCAGGCTTGTAGCTTAATGGCTAAGCAGGATGCAAAGATTTGTCATATTGAGCTATCTAAGCTTTAGGATAATGTGTGTCTCCACTACCCTGAACGTTCTGAAAATTTTGTGCGGATATAAAATGTTTCTTGTTGAAACCCATGTTTTCAGTTTCATGTGCACGCATTCCTGACGCTCATACGTTCGATGTTCTGTGAAACATCGTCCCGTCGACTGTTACGCCCATGCGCTTCACTGCTCCAATCATACATTTGCGCACTGGACTCCCTAATTGGCACGCAATTAGGTGGCTGCTCCGCTACTGTGACGAGGCCTGCCGTTTTCGTTGCACGCGCTCGTGCTGAGCAATCATAAGTAGATCTCTGCATGATAGGAAACGCGTTAGAGGTGGTCCAATTACATATTTCGTTATACAGCTACTGACCTGAAACGAAGCTTCAGAAATGGTTGGCGAATGGTAATAAGGGGATTTGTCTGCTTAATGGCGCGTGTTTGGAACATTTCATTGCAAATGCAGCAAAGAATGATCTTCCCGGATGTCATGTTGCAAATCGAATTTTGCCTGGTAAGGTCAAAGGGGTATTGGCATAGGACAGTGCATTGCATGTGGAACTGAAATAAACCGTCCCTTCTAAAATTAAGTTGCGCTTGGGTATGAATTTGAAGCTAGTTACAATATGAACAATGCACGCCGCACACTAAGGAAGAAGAAGAACAATAAAATGAGGAGAGAAAAAAAGAAGAGGAGGCTTCAGGCATGTTTAAAAAAACTCTATCCTGACAGTGGTGTACACAACTAAGTACTCCCTGAAACGTAAAGAAGTGCGAAGACTGACATAGTCGCCCAGTGTCTACATCTAGGTCTACACAGATATTCAGCAAGCAACCGCTTGGAGGGGGTTCCACTGTTCCATTACTTGTCATTTCCCCTCCTGTTCCACTCGCAAATACAGCGAGGGTAAGGCGACTGTCTGTACTCGTTCATATGAATCCACGCGTAATGTATGTTGACGACAGTAGAATCGTTCGGCAGTCAGTTTCAAATGCCTGTTCTCTGAATTTTATCATTAGCGATTCTCGAAAAGAACGTAGCCTTTCCTCCAGGAACTCCCATTTCAGTTTCCGAAACTTCCCCGTAATACTTAGGTGTTGGCCGAACTTACCGGTAACAAGAAATCCCTCCTCTGAATTGCTTCGGAGTCTTCCTTCAGTCCGACCTGGTACGGATCCCAAATACTGGAGCATAATTCAATAATAGGTGGCACCAGCTTCCAAAATGCAGTCTCCTTCACAAATGAACCACTATTTCCCAAAATTCCTCCGGCCAGGGTTGCCGAGCGGTTCTAGGTACTACAGTCTGGAACCGCGCGACAGCTACGGTACCAGTTTCGAATCCTGCCTCGGGCATGGATGTGTGCTATGTCCTTAGGTTAGTTAGGTTTAAATAATTCTAAGTTCTAGGGGACTGATGACTTCAGGAGTCGCATAGTGCTCAGAGTCATTTGAACCCAACATTCTCTCAATAAACCGAGGACAACGATTTGTCTTCACTGCCACAGTTCTCACAACCTCGTTCCAGCTCATATGACTTTATAACTTTACGCCCTGATATTTAAACGAAATGACTGCGTAAAGGAAAACTAATAATATTGTATCTGAACATCACAGATTTGATCTTACTACTCATTCGCGTTAACTTACGTCTCTCTACATCTATGGATAGTTGCCATTCATCGCACCAATTGGAATTTTTGTCTTCATCGTGCTGTATCAACCTACAATCATTCAATTTCCATACCTTACTGTACTCCACGGCATCATCAGCAAACAGCCGCAGGCTGCTGCCCACCCTCTCTGCCAAATAATTTATGAATGTAGAGAACAAGAACGGTCCTGACACGTTTCTCTTGGGCACTCGTGACGATAGCTGCACGGGGTAGCCGTGCGGTTTAAGGCGCCTTGCCACGATTGGCGTGACTTCCCCCGTCGGAGGGTCGAGTCCTACCTTGGGCTTGGGTGTGTGTGTTGTCCTTAGCGTAACTTAGTTTATGTTAGATTAAGTAGTGTGTAAGCCTAGGGACCGATGACCTCAGCAGTTTGGTCCCATAAGGTCTTACCACAAATTTCCAATTTACTCCTGACGATACCTTTGTGTCTGATGAACTCTCGCCTTCGAGGACTACATACTGTGTTCTAGTACTTAAGAACTCTTCGAGCCACTCACATATCTCTGAACTTATGTTGTTGTACCTTCCATAACAGCCTGCAATGGGGCCCCGTGTCAAATGCTTTCCGTAAATCTATAAATGTGGCATCTTCCTGCTGCGCTTCAACCACACTTTCTCAGTATATGATGTGAGCGAAGGGCAAGGTGAGTTTCCCACCAGCGATAATTTCTAAAACCATGCTTATTCGTGGACATAAACTTCTGACTCAAGAAGATTTATTGTATTCGAACTGAGAATATGTTAAAGGATTCTGCAACAAACAGAAGTTAACGATATTCGTCAGTAATTTTGGGGGTCCGTTCTTTTACCTTTCCTTCATTCTAGTCAACTGCGCTTTTTCCAGTCGCTTGTAACTTTGCGCTGGGTGAGAGATCCACGATAAATACAAGCTAGGTAACGGGCCGTGGCGTAGATTATCTTTGTAAAATAGAACTGGGTTTCCATCTGGACAAGTTGATTTATCTGTTTTCAAACCTTTCAGTTGTTTCTCTGTCGTCTATATTGTAGTCCGTCGGATATTCAAAGGACGATGTTCTTGTATGATTCTCCTGTGTGGACTGCTTCTTGAACGTGAAATTCAAAACTTCAGCTTTCGGTTTGCTATCTTCAGCTGCCACACAAGACTAGTCCACAGGGTACTGAATGGAAGCCTCAGATCCGCTTAGCGGTTTTACATACTACCAGATTTTTCTCGAGTCCTCTGCCAGAGCTTTTGCTAAAGTGTGATGGCGGTAGAAGTTCATGTTTCGCGTACAGATCTTTTCGCAGACGCACGAGTCTCTACTAATCTTCGCTTGTCGTCGTTTATGCATTTCCTTTTGCACGGAGAGTGCAACAGCCTCTGCTTCCTTAGCATCATCCGTATGTCCTTATTATAGCATGGTGGGTCTTTTCCATCCTTTATCCGCTTACACTTCAGACCGCGATTTACATTCTGCATTAACTTTGACTATAATTCCTCTACATCCATCTTACTAGAAATAAATGATGCAAGCTCACTGTCTGACATGTTAACAATTGCTTATCTGCTCTGTGTAACAGAAAATTCTCCTAGCATTCTTGACTTATTAACTTTCGTTGCTATAATGGCATCATGATCGCTAATCCCCGTTTCTATACTGTCAGCATCCGAGACGTCAGATGGAATTATGCCCTTTCTCATTCCAGACCTCACAAGTCTCTCAGCAGTGGGTTCACTGGCTGGCGGTGCTGCAGATGTTCGCAGGATAGTTTAGAATGTACGGAGCTCCCATGAGCTAGATCTCTTCATGGATAAAGAAACCCCTTAGCCATCCCACTAGACAGAGCGTTAACAGATACACATCTGTCTAAGTATGTAGTAAAAATCAATATTCTAACATTTTGTGATAGTGTTTATGCACGACACATTACCGAGGACTATATGGATATCCATAGAATGTGGAAATGTCAATTTAGATGTTGCTGGAGGGGCTGGAACCCACTGTGTGGCGTATGTTAAAAAAGTACGAATAGCATAGTTTTGACTGATTTGGTAACCTGCAACCTCCGAAAGAACTGTAGTGATACTTCAACAGCAGAAATCCTGTATTCTCTAATTTTCAACGCCATCAAGACATTACCTGTGTAGTCGCCTATGCATCATGTTCCTCCTGGAGTTTATGTGGAATATATACAAGGTGCAGAAAAATGTTGTTACAAAATTTTAAGCCTGGATAGCTGATGCCAGTAGGAACCAAAATTACTAATGTTGTATAAGTCGATAACGCGCAATTTTTAAACTACGGAAAGGGGCGCCATGCCCTCCGATTGGCCGCGGGACTGCTCTGTTGCCGGATGCTCTGGACAACGCCTCACCGCGACTGCTTTGCCTGCCGAAGATCGCGATGTATCCACGGCGGCCCGCACGCTCTGTGGTAGCGCGCTAACATTCCACTCTGGGAGCCTGGGGGCGAATCCACCGTTGTAGTTCCATGATAACATGTACCGGGAACAAAACAGTCGACAGCTGTTACTTTTCATACAGAAAGTCTTTTACAAAATGTGTCGACCCTGAAGAGGGTCCTTTTTTGTAGCTAGGACACTGTTTACTTAAAGTAGGTGCTGGAACTGGCGACCCTCTGACGTGACACAAGCTTCATAATGTCAAACGGTGTTTTGCCAAACTCTTTCAAAAATTACTGGCATTGCTCTGATGTGATTGGCGCGATGTTGAATGCGATCCATTAATTCCTCTTCGATTCTAGGTAAGGTCTGGTGATCGCAGGGGCCATGTCCTATGAGCACCTCTGCCAATTACCCTGCCGTCGAAGAGTTCATTTAAATATCCACACACTCCACGACCTTATGTGCAGGCTCCCCATCATGCTGCAGCCACTTGCATATGTGTGAACCGATAACCATAGCACTGTCCATCAGTGGACGAATGGCAAGGGCAATCCCACGGCCAATAGCAGCGCGTGGTGCAAAGTTTTCGTAGTTTAAAAATGGTGAGCTGTCGACCTATTCACCATTAGTAATTTTGGTTCCTACTGGCGTCAGATATCCAGGGTTAAAATTTCGTATATACTGTAAAACATTGCATCTGCGCAATAATACGAAAATGAATGTAGGTAAAGGTTTTTAACAATATTTTGTGAGTAGACTTGAAGTGTTCTGGCTTAGAGCAACTGAATCCATGAGCTTATAGTGGTAGCAAGATTTAGCAAGAACCAAGTTGGCATATTCTATGGCGAACTAGGTAAGCTGAAGGTCAAGTCCAAATTTATAAACATTACTAGTTAATTAAAAGTAATTGCTATAAAAATGTCTTTTTGGACATTGTAGTTCCATATCCATTAAGTAGTTAAGCGATGAAATTGCAAAGGGTGTGCCCGCTCTGCCGCTAGATCCGCGACACAGCTGTACAAACAGAGACTGCAACATGGCTAGGCCAGGCTCAAGTATTGCGCTATATAGTTTTGGCCAGACGCCATAGAGGACGCTCATAGCGGACCGTATCACAGTTCCACCATACATAACTGATGTAATCCTATCCATCCGACATATTGAAACGTCCCCTTAGAAAAATTATACAACACTGTGCTTAAACTGACACACAATATGTTTTACTGAAACGCAATCTGACTTCCAAAAATCCCTACGAAAGAATGGCCCTGACTAACATTAACCTATACGTATCACAAATCACATACTTCACAAAAATCTTCGTTACTCAAGCTACTGCAATACAGTGAGCGCCACTACTGCCAGCTAAATAAAAGATTCAAACTACTGAAGGCACAAACTACTGATAGGCATAGTTAGCAAAAGAAAGATTTTAATACAGAACAAACAATGTATTTACCTTACTAGTCAAAATATATATAGTAGTTCATGACATCCAGTCTTACAAATTTCAAAACTCCGCCATCTCTCTCCCCACGTCCACCACTGCTGGCGGCTCACCTCCAACTGCCCAACCCTACGTGCTCCTAGCATCCACCTGCCGCTGCCCAACACTACAATGACAGACAACAATGCAAACCAGCCACAGAGTGCACACGGCACAGCCAGTGATTTTCATACAGAGCGCTACGTGGAGGCGGCGTTACCAGTAAAAAACCTAAACAGCCTACTTACATAGCCCCATGCCCCCCATAAAAAAAATTTACAATTTGTTTTGGGCAGTGGCCAATACAGATTTGAAAACTTTTTTCATAATTACAATAACAAAGAAATGAATTAACACACTTATCGATACAATGTTGGTCAAAAGCTAAAATTTTCTCACAGTCCATAAAGACAGTCCTCATCATTCATCAAAATAATATTGGAGTGTTTTTCTCAAAGTCTGAGTAGTAAAAGAAAATGCACATGGAAGAAGTGGATTTCCATGCAGTCTTGAAGAAGTAGTGTTGTCCTTTCAATGGAAAGACAGTGCTGACTCTTGACATGCAGACAGGTAATGGGCCACAACAGAGCAAACCCACAGCAGAGTCAGTCGAAGTTTTGAAGAATATTGGTAAATAGGTCAACACAGAGTAGACCCATTGTAGTACTAGTAGATATTATGGTATTGTTGGGCACCAGAGGTGCAGACCTACTGCAGTCCTTGTAGAAATAATGGTATTGGTGAGTCATCAAAGGTGTAGACCCACTGTAGTTCTTGTAGAGATGGCCAGCAGCCATCTGTTTGACTGTGCAGGCGCACAATCACCATTGAAGAGTCTTGCAGATAATATAGCAAGTCCATAAGCCACCACTTGTCCACTCACAAAGTTTTTGGAATTGTCCTTAGAATCAGCAATGCTGTTAACCAGTCCTTTGCTGAATTATCAACATACTTGCAAACACTATCAGTCCCTACTTCTCACATATTGTCCATATACTATGAGCAACAGAAATGTGTGCAGTGAAATGTATCTTACAAGTTACTTAATTTGATGACTGATGTCAATTACAATTTTATAACATGAGAATACAATAACAAAGGTACAAAATACATCATTAAAGAAAATAATAGTACAGATAACATTTGCAGTAATACAGGCTTTACAAAAGAATCGAAATAACAAATACATAAGTGTTAAAAATATTACGACATAAGTACATACATAAAAGATCAGAATAACTTTTGAAACATCAACTTCACACATGAGCATTAGAACAAAACAGAACAAATAATGGCTAAACATCTTTACAAAGTAAATAACATATTATTAATGCAAATTATATTTGAGGGTAACAGTATTCCTCATCATAGTGAATGTAGCTTAGTATTAGAAGAGAAAAAATTATATGAAACAGTGCACAGAGACAGGAAGAAAATAAATACACAAGGTTACACAAACATATAGTGGGATAACACAAAAGGAAAGGACAGGGTTTGTTTTCAGGGTAACATTTGGTACTGCAGTCCAACCCAAAACTTCATTCCATAGATCGTCTCTCTTATTTCACCATTTGCTCCAGCCAAAAAAAAAAAAAAAAAAAAAAAAAACCTGTATTCTGTTCACATTCTCTTTCAAAAATATTTTTTCTCCACTGTACACTACTTTTTTGGCCAAACCAACTTCTTATAGCTTCTCAATGCTTTTCTTCCAATTCATCATAGTTACTTTCTTATGTAGTCTACCCCCTCTTAGGCTAACTTAAACCTACTGAGCTCAGATGCTAAACTAAGGGACGACGCAATGCAGCAGCACAAAACCATGGCAATGGGCAAAGCAAGCTACAGTAAATCCAAATTACCAAGCAATGAAACATTACAACTAACATGTACCAATGTGCAGCGACAACAAACATAAATCAGTAGTAAAACTAGCTTAACAGAGTAATACGAAGTGAAATTTAGTAGCACTATGCCTGGCAAACAGCAGCAACAAATACAGTAACTTATATCTAAACACGACAAAGCTCAAGCAGAAAAAATATTACACTAAAGACAAGAATGCAGATAAGGGAAATGTATATTCACATCTTAATGTCTATATCATTAAAGTGGTGCACCACAAAAAACTTATTGTAAAAGAAAAAAATTACCATGTACTTGAAAAGAAAATTCTGTATGCAATTCCTGCCAAGGGAAATGTCTTTTTGAGCTCCTTCGTTTTTTTTTAAGTACATCATCAAGTTATTATTTACTGGATCTCTAGGCATAAAACATTTATATTAGTACATCCATTAAATTTTATAGTAACCAACGCTGCAGTGCAGCTAGAAACTAGATATTAAACAAAATAGCCAAAGCAAGGCGTGAAACGTCATTCGCTAGCCATATGGCGTTTCATAGTGCAGTAAACAATCTTTCAACTAGAAAGACAATAGACATGAAACGTTTCTCATCATTTCAGTAAACATCATAAATTAAGAACTCTACAATGTAATCATGTTTTCAAGTTTGAGGGTGTCGTATTTACGATGCTTTCTACAAAGGAATGTCAATAGCGAGGATAATGGCCTCTTTTTTTTTCACTCCACCTGTGCCTCTGACAGGCACACACTAATAGGTTTCTTTTGTCAGATGGTTGTCCCGCAGCTGGGTGCCCACAACGCATTACGTGCAGGTGGTCACTTAACTGTCTTATCGAAATATTTACGACACCAGTTTCCGCTACAGTGGCAGTCTCATATAAAAAAAATTCACAGGTCAAGAATTTGCGTTACAAATCTGTAGAAACAAAATCCTTTAAATATAATAGTGTCCAAAAAATTTTTGTCGGCATTGTAATACATTCACGCATGTACATACATTTCATAACTCTTAAAGTACGATTCTTGGTTTCCAACAACCTTTTCCACAAACCAGAGTCCCTAACCACTACTCATTATTCTTTACCTTATTTATCGACACTTCTTCAATATTTCATCATAACAGATGCATAGCATAATCAAATAACTCATATAGCATCAGCTTATTGATCATAAACATACCACAACAGCATAATACACATCGTCATCATAACGTCATAAAACCTCAGCGAAATCTCAAAACCGTCGTAGCTTCCTCCAATAATTTCAAAACGTAAAAAAAATTCTCTGCTCATGTCAGAAGTGTCATCTACCTCAAACGTACTTTAAAAATCATGATATTATACCAAATATGTCATTCAAAGCTCTCATAGTATCACAATGGTTCCGAAAAAGTATGAACACTTCACAAAGTACAGACAAAATTTAATTTCGTAAGTGTGAAGTTATCCAACTGTGTAGTTACGTAAACATCTGTCACTAATGTAGTAAAATGAATGTTTGTCTTTCCCAGTTAAATGATCACATAGCTGTGTAATTAATGTGCTAGAGAAATATGGTACCGATGTGTAAAGTTGTATAAGCAAATACCATATTAGCTAGGGCTCCTTGTGCTTGCCAGACACATGGTACACAAAGTAGGCGTGTACCCACCTGAGGATTAATGTAATTATATCCTCAAGTGTTACAGATTATAGCAATGGAATGAAATGTATCACAGAAAACTTTCTTTGTAATTCAAATATGTTGAAAAACAAATGGCTTAAGTACAAACTTATCACTCAAATGCGTGTCCTGTAGCGCTAAATGTGCGTCTTGCTGTAAGACAATCTCTGTGGAAGTGTCGTAGTTATTGTCCTCCGAAAGCTAAGTTCTGCAGAAGTCAATGTACTTACCTCATGATAAACGAAAGTGAAATGCTATGAGTACAGATATCTTAGTTATTACGCTTATTGCCGTGATGAAGTAAGTACTGTACTGTACGTTTTGTTCTGCTACAGAAAAGGCTGTCGCATTGTAGCTATACCACAAACGTTACTACTAAAACATGTTTTACTTTCCAGAATAATACAGAAAAACTGTGTAGATATAAAACAGATACACAGCAAAAGCAACAATGTAAATTGTGTCACATATTTGTAGTGTCGTGATATAATCGTGTAGCTATCAGAGAAACCAAATGCTAAGTCATCTTTAAGCTCACCAAATGTACTTCAAATAAATAATGTATTTTCAAGTAAACCAAAATGTTGCATTAAAATCTCATTAGCAATACTGGTAAATGTTCTAAGAATGTAAGCCTTATAGTTGTTACGTAATCGTGAAACTAACAAGCACGAATGGACACTCACAATAACACTGTGACGTCTGTTCACTATAACAATGCATTCGTAATTTCTGTTTAAATAATTGTTGCGTATTAACAGTTTCTTAAGTCTGACAAAGCATGCTAGAAATGTGAAGTGAAAGGTTATATGGCAAAGACAAAGTTAAAAAGCAGATTATCTCTCAATAAACGGTTTTACATGTGAAATATGGTGCAATCCTTTACTCTTCATAGTACTCACAGTTTCAATTTGAGCGCAATTATCATGCGGTAAACGTCGGTAAAGAATACTGGAGTTTTTCTCAAGGTCAGCCCCTATGTTATTTTTCTTTGAGCCAGCTGGTGGTACGTGGCTGCCTGTGGGGCGAGTCATTGTCTGCTACCTCTTTGTTGGCGGGCGTCGTTATTGGGATTAGGAGACCTAACTTCTACAAATTCACCTTACCGAGAGGGACCAGCTCTGTTTGAATTCCGCCAGTTCTGATGAAAGTCCGGTCTGTCGTTACGATCATATCGTCTGTCGTCATGTCGGTAGATTCCATAATTTCTTTCTTGTCGGTCACGTGGTGGAGAATTTCTCCCTGAATCGTAACTGCGCGCTGGACCGTTGCGTCAAAAGTTATTCTGTCTCCTGTGATAATAATAGTTCCGGTTGCCATATTGTCTGTTTCTATGATTGTCTGTGTGATATTCATTACTACGGAAATGCGATCTTTTTCTGTAACTATTACTCTGCCAGTGGTTGTCATGTGGGTGGTGTCTGTTTTGGTCACGATTTGTATTGTGAGACTACCCTTGTCGTGTCCAATTATTATTTCTTTCATCCCGGAATTGCGGCGGATGTGACCTGTAATTGTTGTGTTCCTGTTTTCGCGTTCCGCGATTGTCATTGTCAATTTCTAATTCTTGTAAGAGTCCGTGAAAAGTTTCAATGTCGTCTTTGCAACGCCCTGCCAAAGTAATATGCCGTAAATGTTCCGGTAATTTGATTAAGCAAATGCGGATGAGTTCTGAGGGGCTGTATGGGTTTGACAGGTACTTATTCTTGTGCAACATGTCTTCAAAATATTTCACAAGACTGGAAAATTCAGATTGTTCGAAATGTTTCATCATTATGATGCCATGTTTTACTCGGTCTTGTGTGGCTTGACCAATATGCTGAGAGGAAGGCATGATAAAATTCTCCTTCACTATGACAATCGTGAGTGACCGATCGCATTCTTACAGCTGGTTCATTCTCTAAGTAACCACACATAAATTCTAATCTGTGCTCTAACGACCAGTTGGGGGGAAAACAATGATAGAATTGATGAATCCACGCTTGTGGATGAATGTCGTTGCCAGAATTCTTAAATGTTTTGAATTTACGTGTAGTAATGAACATCTTATTGTCAAAATCATCGTGTCGGCGGGTAGCATATCGGTCATTGTTACATCGTGTCGGCGGTTCCATCTCAAAATTCGGTGCACCTTGCCAATTTCTTTCATAATTTCCGAAGTGTCCTGTGTTATTATTTTGTGGTTGTTCTGTATTTCTATGTCACTCTTCCCGTACTGGAGCGCAAGTGTCCTCTGAAATATGTAATTCTTGTATTACTTGAGCCAACTGATCTTGTACTTCCCGCGTTTCTCTTTTGTACTGTTTGTTGATTTGATTTTGATTCTGTTTGAATTTTCTAATTTGTTCATACTCTCCAGTGTCAGTGAAGGCTACAGGTTTTGTGTCATTCAGATCATCATCTACCTTTGTAGATAAGTTAGTGAACTGATCTGAAAGTTCGGCTACTTTATCAGATAGTGAACTAATTTCCTCCATGTGTCTTTCTGAACCAATTTTCAGAGTATCTACTGTGTCCTGTAAGTTCTCTTCAGTTTTTGCAAGTTGCGTAACCGAATTGGTAGATGCAACTGAGTCAATTTTAGCTTGCAAGGTCTCATGATTTTCATGAACAATTGTTTGCAGTTCTTTTATGGCTGCTTCGTGATTCTGTAATGCATTTCCATGCCGCGAAAAAATAGGTTGGAAATGCTCACAAATTTGTGTTGTTACGTCATTACAGACTTTTTGACATTTCGATTCGATTTTATGTAATTCAGTAGTTAAATATTCACGTGTTTGTTCAAGGGTATATTCCACTGAGTCTAACTTTTGAAGCTTTTGTTTCATTGCGTCTAACTTCTGAAGATTTTGTTTCTTTGTGTCTAACTTTTGAAGATTTTGTTCCATTGTGTCTAACTTTTGAAGCTTTTGCTGTGTTTGTCTCTGATTTTGTTCCATTGTGTCGAACTTTTGAAGCTTTTTGTCCCACTTGTTGCATTAATTGTAATAACAATGCACTGGTGTCTGAAACATGTTCCTTACTGCTATTCGGCAATGCATTTGAACCGGCAATATTCGCAGTTTGAAAAACAGAAAATGTGTCTTTACTTATTTGAGAAAACGGTGAGGACGGGAAATCTGAATCTACAGTATTTGCAAGATTGTGTCCTGTCATTTCGGAATCCTGAGGCGAGCTGTTGCCGACCGATCGATCGATAATGCTTCCCTGTTCACTAATTGTTTCACTGCCTACACCATTATTTGCAACCCACTCCATTTCCCTATGCACAGTTACCAAATTACTACTTTCAACATTAGTTAATTCATTACATGGTGACGCTAAAACACTGCTTTCGTCTTCACTGTCATTTCTCAGTTTACTTTGGAGCCTAGTATTACATTTTTCACACGCCATTATTGTCACGATATTTCACACGATAACACAAAAAAGCACAATTTGAAGGCAAAAATAAGAGAACACATTAACATAGCACTGAAAATAATAGCTAGTTAATTGCAAGCGCAGCTGCGAAATACTTCGTGCATAACTACATGCTTGCCACAACTATTTTACTGTACAACAATGAAAGACTGAAACTACAAAGAAAATTCTCTCTATGATTACACGCTAGCAATAAACAAAAGCTACACTAATTACACAAACTACAAGAAAAAAATCAGAAGATTCCAGTGAGGTATCCTCGGCTAAATTGTGGATTTGCTTGTCAGTCAGGCGTTGTGGTCCACGCAGTGGCTTTCTATCTTTGAGTTTTACACCTTTTTGCTCTCGTTTAAGTTCTAGAAGTCTCCCGCCCAACCTCTTCTGAATGTGCCCCACATACTCTAGCTATTCAATGTTGCATTCATTTCCATATGATTTGCCTTTTACAATGCATTTGAAAGCACTATAATGTCCATCACCAAGGTATTTCACATATATAACTGCATGCCTCCTTTCGCTCCGATGAAATTTTAATTTCTTACTGTCTCTCTTCTTCCATATTGCCTAGCGTCTTCCTCTGTGCACAAATACAGCAATATTTGGATATCACCTGAAAAATCGTAAAATTTTCCTCCAACAACACTTATAACTGATGAAACACTGTAAATGGAGGTGTGGCCCCTTTTCATCCATGTGCTATCACATGAAACATATAGATCTGTAGAAGGTAAAGGGTTTTTTACTTCTGTCTGAATGTCTTTGATAAATAAAACAGCCTCTTTCACTGCTGCTGCTAAACTGCTATTGCATTCTGTTTCCAAGGCGTACAGAAGATTGTTTAGTGTTGAGTACGAAGCAGATGGAGATGGCCTGTTCATTATTGCACAAAACAAACTGCTACCTGCCCTTCCAGCGCCAACACATCTCTTCCCATAGCAGAAACTTATGTTGGCTTCGTACACCTAATTCTTAGCAGCTGATGTTTTGAACTGAATGTCAGTTTGACTGCTATTAAAAAACAAGTGCCTATTACTCACAATACCATCTCTGTCATTGCTGTCATATAATTTAAACATTTATTGCCAAAGTTACCATATGTATACGAATTTCAAATAATAGAACACATAATTTCTAAATCAGTTATCCTAAAACCCCTATTCCCTTCGTCGTTAGTGGACTGAAACTCCGCACCAGTTCCAAGTTTCTTCTGTGAACTGCTCGTCGTTGTAGTTTCACAGTTATCTTCCTCTGAATTATGTTTTACTCACTTGTATAAACTGTTTGTTCACACGTAAATGGCGAGATTTAGCCACTTTCTTGAACACTTTAGCAATATATCTTGGCATTTTAAACGGTAAATCTTACAAAAATCTTACAGTCATAATTCTGACACTAACAGAAGATCTGAAATGTTTATATTTCAGTACCACAGACTATAAGATCCGCCAAAGATAGCTAGCGGAAGGCAAAGATAACACGACGTAAACGGGCCAACAGCTTACTATACTCTTCCTATGATTTTATGACAGTAGGAAGTAATAAGGAAACGCAAACAAGAAGAGTGTCGTCTAGAAAAGTGGGCGTGGCGCAGCGCAGTGGTTGAAACAAGACAGCTTACAAGAGAGCTTTTTTGTCATTTGTAAGTTTGAATTAATCTGTGAAAATTGGAGAGAGTATTTCTAACATTGTACAGAACTATTTGGTGACAATTATTTTTATAATTTTTGACCAATTTTGCCTACGTCGCCCGTTAAGTGAACAGTCATCTCCACTCAGCAGTCAGTGTCTTCGGGTCCACAATGTCTCCAGAGCCTGATCGTGTCTCGGCATCAGCCGACTATCTCAGTGTGCGCGAGTGACAACAGGCGGAGGTAGGCACGACGTACTACTAGTTCCGTCAGTCATCGTGTGCTGGATTCAGGGATAGACAATTGTTCACAGTTGAACAATTCACAACTTTTTCATACGTCATATTCATATTTTATTACTAGTATTTCTATTAATAAATTGTTATTCAATTTTTCTTCATGTGTGTTGCCACAGATTTCTGATCACGCCTACTTTACCCGTGGCGGAACTGATTATTTGCTGTGTGCTTTACCAAATCAACTCAGTGCCTCAACTGCTTTCTGATGGTGAATAGCTCCTTCCTGCCTCCTTTCTGAAGGACACGAAACTTATTTGATGAACACCAGATAACTGGAGACGAGGGAAATAGTAAATAAATAAGAATAGAAAGTAACATAGTGCGACGAACTTTGAACCATACATATAAAGAATTTTCACAGACGTTTCTTACAGCAACAGGCCAGTATTTTCCTTTGAAAGTGATTGGAAAGTACTGTGCAAAACAATATGGCGAATTATGTTTGATCTGGTAAAAAGGCACTTTCCCAGAATATCTTTGGAAGAAAAAATGAGAGTTAAATAGTTAAGTAGATCGTATTCCAAATTTAAATGTTACAAGGGAACGATGTGGTACGGTCTCTCATTATTTCAAACTATGTGAGTTGAACCAGGTAGACACCACTTTCAAATTTGTACAATGTTTCACCGGAGTGGGCTGTAGGAAAATGTAGGAGGGTGATTCAATTGAAAACTTTAAATACTTTTTTTTAATATTGTTTATGGTGCAGAAGTGGTACAAAGCTGTATCACTTTTCAACATAATCACCCCACGCTCAATGCAATTCCTCCAGCGCTTACAAAGCGCATAAATTCCTTTAGAAAAAAATTCTTGTGCTAGTCCGCGCAACCACTCAAGCACTGTGTGACGTAGCTCTTCATCAGAAAGGAACTTCTTTCTTCCCATTGCGTCTTTGAGTAGTCCAGACACATGGAAATTACTTGGGGCAAGGTCTGGTTAGCATGGTGGATGAGGAAGACACTCAAAATGCAGGTCTGTGATTGTTGCAACTGTTGTACGGGCAGTGTGGGGCCTTGCATTGTCATGTTACAAAGGGACACCTGATGACAGCAATCCACGTCGCTTTGATTTAATTGCAGGCCGTAGATGATTTTTTAGATCTGTGTGTGATGCACTGGTCACAGTGATCCTTCTAAGCATGTAATACTCCAAAATGACGCCTTTTTGTCCCAAAAGAGAGTCAAAATAACCTTTCCTGCTCATGGTTCTGTTCGAAATTTCTTTCGTTTTGGTGATGAGAAATGGCGCCATTCCTTGCTCGCTCTCTTCGTTTCCGGTTGGTGGAAGTGAACCCAGGTTTAGTCCCCAGTAACGATTCTTGCAAGGAAGCCATCACCTTCTCGTTCAAAGCACCGAAGAAGGTCTTCACAGGCTTCAACACGTCATTCTCCCATTTCAGGAGTCAGCTGCCGTGGCACCCATCTTGCAGACACTTTGTGAAACTGGAACACATCATGCACAATGTGGTTTGCTGAGTCATGACTAATCTGTAAACATGCTGTAATGTCATTCAGTGTCACTCAGCGGTTTTCCTTCACTATGGCTTCAACTGCTGCAATGTTCTGTGGAGTCACAACTCGTTGTGCCTGACCTGGACGAGGAGCATCTTCCACTGAAGTCACACCATTTGCAAACTTCCTACTCCATTCGTAAACTTGCTGCTGCGACAAACAGGCATCACCGTACTGAACCTTCATTCATCGATGAATTTCAATAAGTTTCATACCTTCACTACGCAAAAACCGAATAACAGAACGCTGTTTTTCCCTGGTGCAAGTCACATGTGATGCGGCCATCTTTAAACTGATACTACGACTGTATGAGAGCGTCTGCACGATGCTGCCACCTACAGGCCATTCTGCAAGCTGTTTGTAGCATGCTTACCAACTTACAGGATAACGGCATGAAATTTCGATTTGTTATTAGAAATTTAAGGCTTTCGTTTCACACATCCTCGTAAAATGCTCTCTGAATATTTAGAAGTAGAGTATGAGGGACTTTGGAGCAATATTCGACATATCGGCGCCACGATGATATGGTCAGGCGCACAGGATGTCCATTTAGCTGCCCCTGTTCAATTCTCGCTGTTACAATAATTTTTTCAAATTATCACAGTGTTAAACCATTAATGATAAAATTTAAATATATTTAAACAGATAATTTAAACACATAAAACTAATTTATTCACTTCAGGTAATAACACGTTAAGTAACAGAGATCGGTGAAATTTGAACTCTAAATAATTACGCAGTGAGGAGGACAGAAACGACACTTCTATTCAAAGACAGGAGTTACCGTGATCTATAATGGTCCATGGACGTTATAAAATGCAAGGCACGCATATGTTATCATCATGGATGGCAGTGCATCCTCTGTAACATGCTCCCATGCTGTCCACAAGTTGAGTAATGAGTCTTGTGTAAGGGCGCACAAATGCTGCATGAGTGCCGTTGACCGCTGGTAATCGTAGCAGGTGCACGCGGACGAGTTGTAATAATCCGTACGTGTCTCCAATGCATCCCACACATGCTCTTTGGAATTTAGGTCGGCGGAACGTGCTGGTCAGCGAATTCGCCAAATATCATCTTTCCCAAGAGCAGCAGCACCTGCACCGTTGGATGAGATATCTGGAGATGGAGAGCAGGGTCGAAAACAGGGTTGACCGGTGAGGGTATCGTTTCCAAAGTTGTGGAGTCCAGAATGCCCATGGGACAATATGCCTATCCACACCATAGCACTTGGGTCACCAAAACGATGTTCGACAGTGTTCCTTGTTGCACTACTCCCTCTCGCTGCAATAGGATACGTCCAGAATCACTATTGAGAGTGAATCAGCTCTTTATCCGACAAGAGCACGGGGCCCCACTTCTCATTGGTCCTGTTTCTATGTCTTCACACCAGCGCAAGCGGCGCCGCCGATGCGCGGGTGGCAAAATATGCTGGTCATCGAGTAAAAAAACCACCCCCATGTAGTCGCGATGTTTCTGAGGACTTTGTCATTGCGTGCCTTGCAGTCCTGTTAAATCTGGTTACAACTGCATGCACCCTTTGACGTTGGTCCTTCTTACTTCTTGTACAGTGAAGCGGTCATCTTCTGCTGTGACTGACCGCGCTCGACCACGTCCTCTCATTCGGGCAGCGCTGCCATCTTCCCGCCCCCCCCCCCCCCTCCCCTGCCCACCTCCATCACTCCCGCTGCGCATGAATTAATGCTGTGAGCAATACCAAACTCCTGGTGTACACTCGTCAAACTTCGCTCTTCCTGCAGTTTGCCCATGATTTTTCCCCTTGTGAAGTCATTCAAATTTTGGGTTCTAGCCTTGCTGTAATGAAAAACACCACCCCAATGCACAGTAACTGCTCGCTCATTGACACACATTGTCTTTTTCCGTTCCTTCCACTGCATCGCCTTGCGGGGCAACCCCGTGCTATCCTCAAGCTTACCTCACGCCACATGACGTGAAGCAGAATAACTCTGGCAACGTCGTCAAGCTCTTTGATTCATTTCCACCGTTTTGTTAATACACTACTGGCCAGTAAAATCGCCAAACCAAGAATAAATGCAGATGATAAACGGGTATTGATTCGACAATTATATTATACTAGAACTGACATGTGATTAGATTTTCAAGCAATTTGGGTGCACAGAACCTGAGAAATCAATACACAGAACAACCACCTCTGGCCGTAATAACGCCTTGATACGCCTGGGCATTGAGTCAAACAGAGACTGGATGGCGTGTACATTTACAGCTGCCCATGCAGCTTCAACACTATACCACAGTTCATGAGGAGTAGTGACTGCGCATTGTGACGAGTCAGTTGCTCGGCCACCATTGACCGGAAAGGCCGGTACAGAACCTGCAACATGCGGTTGTGCATTGTTGTGTATTATCCTGCTGAAATGGATGGTTTCACAGGGATCGAATGTAGGGTAGAGCCACGCGTCGTAACACATGAGAAATGTAACGTCCACTGTTCAAAGTGCCGTCAATGCGAATAACAGGTGAGCGAGACTTGTAACCATTGGCACCCCATACCATCACGCCGAATAATACGCCAGTATGGCGATGACCAATACACACTACCAATGTGCGTTCACCGCGATGTCGCGAAACACGGATGTGACCATCATGATACTGTAAACAGAACCTGCATTCATCCGAAAAAATGACGTTAAGCCATTCGTGCACCCAGGTTCGTCGTTGAGTACACCATCGCAGGCGCTCCTGTGTGTGATGCACCGTGAAGGGTAACCGCAGCCATGGTCTCCGAGCTGATAGTCCATGCTGCTGCAAACGTCGACGAACTGTTCGTGCAGATGGTTGTTGTCTTGCAAACGACCCCATCTGTTGAGTCAAGGATCGAGACGTGGCAGCACGATCCGTTACAGCCATGCGGGTAAGATGTCTGTCATCTCGACTGCTAGTGGTACGAGGCCGTTGGGATCCAGCACGGCGTTCCGTATTACTCTCCTGAACCCACAGACTCAATATTCTGCTGACAATCATTGGATCTCTACCAACGCGAGCAGCTATGTCACGATGCGAAAAACCGCAATCGCGATAGGCTACAATCCGACCTTTTCAAAGTCGGAATCGTGATGGTACGAATTTCTTCTGCTTACACGAGGCATCACAACAACGTTCCACCAGGCAATGCCGGCCAACTGCTGTTAGTGTATGAGAAAACGGCTGGAAACTTTCCTCATGTCAGCACGTTGTAGGTGTCGCCACCGGCGTCAACCCTGTGTGAATGCTGTGAAAAGCTAATGATTTGCATATCACAGCTTCTTCTTCCTGTCGGTCAAGTTTCGCGTCTGTAGCACGCCATCTTCGTGGTGTAGCAGTTTTAATGGCCAGTAGTGTTATATGTCTTTACCTATCTCTCCCGTATCTTTCGCATACCAGAGTAATTTGATTTCTAGAAAGCTCCCTGCTATCCATGATAGAACAGGCGCCAGTCAGAAATCCTCCTCCATTCGGCCAGCCGTGAAGCTGTGCCCTGCGCCCCTCGGCTCACGGAGTGCAAGCTTCACGGAGCCCCGGCGCCGGCGGCACCGCCGGGCGGTCTGCAGTCGCCTAGCCCCACCCACTGCCCGCGCGCCACATTTCCATCTAACGCGCGCATTTGTCTCGGCCGCGCACGGTCCGGCGGCCCGTGTTCAACAAGGGACGTGACGCGCCGGAATGGGCCCCCAGGCTCGCTCGCCGGCCGAATGGATGGGACGCATTTCCCGTCCCCGTCCCCGCTGGCCCACTCAACAGCAGTGCCGGGAATGATTCAAAAGGCTGCGGCGAGGTCCCGCCGAGCCAGCCGCTGCCGCTTTCCGACACGTGACGCTCCTGCTGCTGCTGCTGCTGCTGCTCAACAGCCCAATTTGCAATTTTCTCACAAGGCCTACTGAAAGTTCTGGGTCAAGTATGTCAGGCAACTGCAGCACTTCTTTATTTCCGAAACAAACATTTGACTCAGTACCACATCTACTCGTATTGAAACTTCCTGGCAGATTAAAACTGTGTGTCGGACCGAGACTCGAACTCTGGGCCTTTGCCTTTCGCGGACAAGCTACCCAAGCACGACTCACGCCCCGTCCTCACAACTTTATTTCTGCCAGTACCTCGCCTCCTACCTTCCAAACCACTTGCCCGCGAAAGGCAAAGGTCCCGAGTTCGAGTCTCGGTCCGGCACACAGTTTTAATCTGCCAGGAAGTTTCATATCAGCGCACACTCCGCTGCAGAGTGAAAATCTCATCCTGGAAACATGCCCCACGCTGTGGCTAAGCCATGTCTCCACAGTATCCTTTCTTTCACGAGTGCTAGTTCTGCAAGGTTCGCAGGAGAACTTCTGTAAAGTTTGGAAGGTAAGAGGCGAGGTACTGGTGGAAATCCAGCTGTGAGGAGTGGGCGTGAGTCGTGCTTGGGTAGCTCAGTTTGTAGAGCTCGCCGGCACGGTAGCTCAGCTTGTTCGGTCAGAGGGTTAGCAGCCCTCTGTAATAATTAAAAAAAGAGTGAATTACTCAAAAATGAACTTCAACGGGCGTCAGAGGACGTCCGCCACGAACAATTGCAACGAACTATAACGAACAATATGAGATTACAAAAAAAAAAAAGGTTGGTAGAGAACTTAACTGCGAAAGGCAAAGGTCTCGAGTTCGAGTCTCGGTCCGGCACAGTTTTAATCTGCCAGTAAGTTTCACGTCACCGCACACTCCGATGCAGAGTGAAAATCTCATTCTGAATCTACGCGTATTGTCTAAGGTACAATTATACAGAGTGCGTTCCATTAATAATGCGAGCATTTTTTTTTCCGACGCCGCAGTACGCCACAGCGTGTTGCAGCCGGCTGGGCTAAGTGGAGCGGGGTGTTAGCTTCAAAACGGTCTTTGTCTCTTTTGGCTGCCAGCTTCCGGAGAGTCAGGTCGTGCGTTTCCGTCAACTCCGTTTTCAGTTTATGTAACGCGGCACAGTGGATCATTCTGTAGACCAACGGTGCGCTATCAATTTTAAGTTAAACTTGTGAAGTCCGCCACCGAAACGTATCCATTACTTTAGCATGCCTCTGGGACTGATTGCTTGTCCTAATCACAAGTTTTCCAGTGGCAAAAGTCGTTCATGGACGGCCGAGAGGAGATCACCGACGAACCTCGCAGTGGGCGCCCATCAACCGCGCGACTCGACGGAAATGTGACACGTGTACGCGACTGTTTGAACTCTGACAGACGGCTGAGCCTTCAATTGATAGCACAAACTCTAAACATGCCAAAAACAATCGTTTTCTGCATTGTGACCGAAGATTTGAACATGAGAAAGGTGTGTGCCAAACTCGTCCCAAAAGTGATGACCGACGAACACAAGCACATTCGAGTGATTCCGGTGCCGAGAATGTTTCGAAATGTGTGAAAATGATCCTCATTTCTTAAACGCAGTTATCACTGCTGATGAGTCGTGGATTTTTTAGTACGACCCTGAGAAAAAAAGGCAGAGTTGAGAGTGGTCCACCCCATCGTCGTCCCATCCCAAGAAGGCACGCATGAGCAAGTCCAGGATCAAAGCCATGCTCGGTGTCTTCTTTGACGCCAGAGGTATTGTCCACCACGAATTCGTACCTACCGGGACTACAGTGAACTCAGCTTTCTACTTAGAGGTGCTTAAGGGACTTAAAAGGAGGGTCTCGCGCTGCCGAAGCGACAACATGGATACGTCGAAAGTTCACCACGACAACGCGCCGAGTCACAGTGCCTTCATTGTCAACGACTTCCTGGCTACGACCAAGACCGCATTGGCTCCCGCTCACTTTTTTTCTTGTTTCCTCGGTTAAAAGGAGTCATGAAAGGAAAGCTTTGGGACACGATTGAAAGCATCCAGGCGCGATGTACATCAGCTCTAAAGGACATTCCAGTAAAGGCATTCCAGGATGCCTTCCAGGCATGGAAACACCGCCTCCAGAAGTGTATCGATGCCAGAGGGTGCTATTTTGAAAATGTTTGATTATTTGTACGAATATATTCAGTAAATGATTTTTCATGAATTTGGTCGCATTACTTACGGCACGCACCGTGTATGTGCATCAAGTGAAACTTGGAATGATGACTTCTTGGTTGGAAGGGCGCAGCACGTTTTCTTGGATGGAGATACGTCGTCAGATGTAGAAGTAACGTCGAGTATGCCCCAGGGAAGAGTGTTTTGACCCACTCATGTTGCATATTAATGACTTTGCAGACAATATTATCTGTAACTTTAGACTTTTTGCACATGATCCCCTTATCTCTAATGAAGTGCCATCAGAAAGAGAACCAAAAAAATTCCTCCCGAACATGCCATGAAGGCCCAACGTTACCGACCAGCCGCCATGTCATCCTAAGACCACAGGCGTCACTGGATGCGGATACGGAAGGGCATGTATTTAGCACACTGCTCTCCCGGCAGTATGTCAGATTCCGATACCGGAGACGCTACTTCTCCATCAAGTAGCTTATGAGTTTGCCTCACAAGTGCTGAGTGCACACCGCTTGCCTACAGCACTCGGAACACCGGATGGTCACCCACACAAGTTCTAGCCCAGTACTACAGCGCTTAACTTCGGTGATCTGACGGGAACCGGTGCTACCACTGCGGAAAGGCGGTTGGCATCTGAAAGAAGCGGCAGAAATATTTCGTGTGGTCTTGGCAAGATTTAAAAATGGTGCAAAGACTGGCAACTTGCTTTAAATGTCGAGAAATGTAAAACTGTAAACTTCACAAAACGAAAAATCGTTGTATCCGATGTCTGTAACATCAGTGAGTCACAGCTGGAATCGACGAGTTCACTGGGTGTAACACTTTGTAGGGATATGAAATAGAATGATCACATACGCTCAGCCGTGGCTAAAGCGGGTGGTAGACTTCTGTTTATTGGTAGAATTCTGGGCAAGTGCAGTCATATACAAAGGAGATTGCTTACAAATCTCTCGCGCTACCAGTTCTAGAATATTGCTCAAATGTGTTGGACCCGTGCAGGGCATATTGAACTAATACAGCAAAGGGCAGCATGAATGGTCATAGGTTTATTTGATATCTGGGAGAATATCACAGAGATACTAAAGGAACTGAAGTGGAACACTCTTGAAGGTAGACGTAAACTATCCCCAGAAAATCAACGAAGCTTAAAGAACCGGTTTTAAATGATGACTCTAGAAATATACTACGATCGCCCACGTATTGCTCACGCAGCGATCATGGGGAAAAGATTGGAATAATTACTGCGCACACAGAGGCACTCAAACAATCATTTTTCGCGCGCTCCATGCGTGACTGGAATGGGAAGATACCCTAATAACTGAAACAATTGGACGTACCCTCTACCATACACCTCACGGTGGTTTATACACTGTAAATGTAGATGAAGAGAAAACGCAGTGTTCACTGATTCAGTTGAGTGGTAACGAAAACCCCTACAGAATGAGAATTTCACTCTGCAGCGGAGTGTGCGCTGATATGAAACTTCCTGACGGATTAAAACTGTGTGCCGGACCAAAACTCAAACTCGGGACCCTTGCCTTTCGCGGCCAACTGCTCTACCAACTGAGCTACCCAAGTACGACTCACGCCCCGTCCTCACAACTTCTGCCAGTACCTCTACCTTCCAAAGAGGCTCTCCCGCATCGATTCGACAAAAAATTAAAGGTAAAACTTTACGCTTTCTCGCTTGATGAACGGACTTGTAACGAAACGCGCTGTTCTTCTTTTGATTTTTAGTCCTATCTGACACCGAACCCAGACCTACGAGAAGTGCTAGTCAAACGATGGTTTTGCAACTTGAAACCTTTGTGGGTGGACTACACTTCATGAGGATTCTTCCAATAATTCTCAGTCCCGCATCTGGGTTACCTCCGATTAGTTTTACGGGACCGTTCCACTGTGAACCACTCCGAACACGTACTGCTAGATATTTTATGTAAGTGACTGCTTCTAGCAGTAATGGGTCCATATGTCTGCTTCTGCTCAATGTGTTGCATATGTCCATGTTAAGTGTCAACTGTCAGTCCCTCCGGCAAGGGTCGACCCTCCGCAGATATTTCTACATGTCCCTACAGTTTTCAAGCGTTGCGCCTTCTCTGTGTACAACAGCACCACCCTCCAGAAGACTAATGGAACTGGTTGCCGTTATACACTACGTCAATTATAAACAATGTATTTAAAAAAGATGTCACATAGTCCTATAAAATGTATTATTGGGGAAAATTCCCTATAATGATATATCCGAAATTCCGTACCTGTTGAGATATGGGCCTATTTCTCCTTAGATTCCTATTTGCCTGTTACACAGAAGAAGGCACAGTAGATAATGTTGCATGTTGTTACCAAGCACCCTGTCATATACTTCAGCGCTTGTTCGCAGTGAATCACACACTCTGCCATATGCACCAGGTAAAAGGTAAGCGTAGAAAAATTTTGTGGACAAAGTGCCGGAATGGAGAGACGACTACAGACGTTAAAGTAACCTCTGGCGTGCAATAGGGAAGTGTTATGGGACCATTGCTTTTTACAACATATATAAATGACCTAGTAGATAGTGTCGGAAGTTCCATGCGGCTTTTCGCGGATGATGCTGTAGTATACAGAGAAGTTGTACCATCAGGCAATTGCAGCGAAATGCAGGAAGATCTGCACCGTATTGGCACCAGGTGCAGGGAGTGGCAACTGACCCTTAACATAGACAATTGTAATGTACTGCGAATACATAGAAAGAAGTATCCTTTATTGTATGATTATATGATTGTGGAACAAACACTGGCAGAAGTAAAATATCTGGGAGTATGCGTACAGAACGATTTGAAGTGGAATGATCATGTAAAATTAATTGTTGGTAAGGCGGGTGCCGCGTTGAGATTCATTGGGAGAGTCCTTAGAAAATGTAGCCCATCAACAAAGGACGTGGCTTACAAAACACTCGTTCGACCTGTACTTTAGTATTGCTCATCAGTGCGGGACCCGTACCAGGTCGGGTTGATACAGGAGATAGAGAAGATCCAAAGGAGAGCGGCGCGGTTCGTCACAGGGTTATTTGCTAAGCGTGATAGCGTTACGGAGATGTTTAGCAAACTCAAGTGGCAGACTCTGCAAGAGAGGCGCTCTGCATGGCGGTGTAGCTTGGTGTCCAGGTTTCGAGAGGGTGCGTTTCTGAATGAGGAATTGAATATATTGCTTCCCCCTACTTCTACCTCCCGAGGAGATCACGAATGTAAAATTAGAGAGATTCGAGCGCGCACGGAGGCTTTCCGGCAGTCGTTCTTCCCGCGAACCAACACAACTGGAATAGGAAAGGGCGGAAATGACAGTGGCACGTAAAGTGCCCTCCACCATACACCGTTGGGTCGCTTGCGGAGCACATATGTAGATGTAAATCTTTTGAACAGACCTCGTACTTACTGTCTTAGTGTCTTAGGCAGTGGGCAGGAATTACGATGTGGAACACCGAAAATGCAAATAAAATACTTTCTGCACCATGCAAAAATTTTCGGCGTTTAATATCCTTGATAACTTGTACTGTACTTATGAACCCGAAGCTGTGAGCTGTATTAGAGAATCTATATTTAATAAGTAATCTATGTAATAATGTATTTATTTCTTACTTTACATAATTGATAGTAATTATAACGAAAATATTGTAAATTGCTGGATAGTAGCCAAGGAAACTTCATTTAATGTATTGATAGCAACTACGAAATGGCAGTAGCTGTGCCGTTGTTTAGCCTTGCATATGGACACTCTTTTGTCAATCTGCGAGCAGAGAGGAAGCAGAGCAGTGTGAGTGGTGAAACAGTGCGGAAGTGTTTCTTGGGCGCTCCCGGCGACGCAGTTGAAAGGCCTTGTTAAATCCGCAGGACAGAACAGGTACCTGGAATTGTGGAAAGGGGCCAAAAATGAGCGGCAGTCAGTTGCAATTGAACACATATAACTTCATTTAGTTGCCCAAGCATTACAGCGTAAATTTCCGAGCTGAACCATGGACTGAATATGTCACATAATCTTATGGCTGAAGGGCACACCGTCTTTAATTTTTAAAACAGGTGAAGGCCCATGATTTAAAACACAATCCCAATAAATTTTCAAAAGGCTGGATGTGCAAGGTTTTATCCTTAAATAATATTTCAAATGTGGCTGAAGGCCCACACAATCTAAGACTTGACAAGTAAGGAATTCTAATTTTAAAATGGCTGAAGGCCCATTATTTAACCCAATTAAAAGCATACAAATTGAAATCATCGGCTATGAGATTAAACTACAGAATCAAACACCAATAAGAAAAGGCTGCACAGCCAGCGGCGTGGAGAACTTTCCGGGGGTTGGTCTGCACTTGAAATATCAATGTTCGCTTAGGGAAGACAGGTAGTCTGCCCAACTGTATCCGATCCGCCGGCAACCCAATCAAGAGACAGTCAACGGATCCACAGAGAATACGACTTGCTTTCCACCCGACCAGTACACAAGGACCTCCAAAGCCAAAACGTAAAAAACATAGCCGCCCACAAACAAATATGCATAAGCTTATCAAAACTACACACACGTGTTCGACAGCGACAATACGGTGAGGAAAGGACAGTTCCTGAATTTTACGTCAGCGGCCAGGGCAGGTAACCGGAACGCTAACGGCCACAAGTCGGAAAATTCCGCTGGTGCACTTGGACATCAAATACCCAAGATACAATTAAACTCCACCGGATGGTGGCCAAACTTTTGCCAACTCGAACACTCGCTGTTGATCACGGGAACACCCTCAACAGCCAATCATAAAAACCAACGGCACAATGTGAACAGACAGGCTTCGGTAATTCCATCACCACTAAACTTTGATGTCATGGGTCGGTGAGCCACGAACCTCGTAGGAATCGGACACGCACACATTACGACATTCGTAGAGACCGCCAGCGGTCCCGGCCCATTGCAACGCGCGGAGATTTCCTGGTTGATCCACACCAACCGACCTACTACCGCACACCGGCTAGCTGGTAACTACAAGCACCAGAACAAAGATAGAAGGTGCGAATATCGATACACACCGGTGCTGCCACACGCAGGAAGAGGAAGAACCATGGCATAGCCGGTCGTCCGCACTGGTAAAACACCGATAAGACTGTTAACTCACAGATATACAATGTAGAGGCCATACCCAGTTACATTTCCTTCACAGAGCATGACTAAGTATTATTCAACTTGAAATCCTCAGACATAATTACCTTGCAGGCTTCCTTCCCTTTCCATGCAATCACTGAGTGTCGTAAGATTATCAAAACTGAATAACTATTTACTGCCTGCTTTGTGTGTTTGCCAATGACAAATTTAAGTCTACATTTTCTGCCGCAGTAACTGTTCAGTCTTATATTGCATAACAGAGACTAAACTAATTTGCAATTTTTGTATGAACGTAATTCACTTGAAGTAACGTAAAATTTCGCTGCCAAAACTAATAACTAAAGATACAGCAGAAATTAAGTGTGCACAATTTCAATTATTATGTATTTAGCTTAACGAGTTACTTCTGCTGGCTTGGTATGCATTTTATTGTCGTTATTCAAAGGTAAAATCAGTTACTCATTTGCGTAAATTAAATTAAATTCAGTCTTTCAATAATCAAAACTAAATTTTGCATTATGTTACACTGAGGTAACTGGAAGTCATTTTTTACATAACAAAGTTTAAATTAAGTCAGTCATATATTTAACCAGCAACCCCATGTAACTTTATATTCAGAATGTAGTAATTCAAAATAAGTAACTGCAAACTCAGTGCTTTCTGATTCGTTTATTTACTGCTGTTCTGTGGGAAAGCGTGGCAACCTTTTGTTGCCAAGACAGTGATAACGTGCTTAAATTTCATTGCCATTACCTTTCTTAAGATTCTGGAGATCCATTGCCCTAGCGAGCTGTCGACCGTTTAATTATCCCATTTTTAGCTAACCAGTGATTTCCTTGTGTTATCTGGAATTTTTGTTGTAAATATTACGTGGTCCCCCTTTTCCCACTGTGTCGTTCGTGAGCAACCGCACTATATTCCACCCATTTCAAAAGTATCATCAGTATTTAGCTTACGTTTGGAATAGATTCTTACCTCACAAAAGTGTTGTACACTTTCCTCCAAATAACCGGTGTTATTTTCCTTCGGCAGCGATAGCATTGCTCACTATAAAATTTCATTTGGCCTATGCGATCACTGTAAGTTACATCGAAGTCCAGTAGGGCGATTAGGAAGAGGATGGTTACAAATGCATCGGTCTGCTGCCACGTGTATTTGGTATAATACGTGTTTCTCTATGGACAAAAGGTGAAGGATGCGTCAGGATGTATGGCAATCATATGCAGCGCTGGCTATAGCGTCCACAGCCATGTAACAGATGGTAATAAAAGAAGAAATTGGTCCATATCTCAACTGGAAACCGGGGTAATGCAAAACTTTTTTTTTTTAATGTGCATGTAGAGAACAACACCGGTTCTACCAATCTTCCCTGGGGCACTCCTGACGACATCCTAGCCTCTGATGAACACTCGCCATCGAGGACAACATACTGGGCTCTATTATTTAAGAAGTCCTCAAGCTACTCACATATCTGTGAACTCATATGCTCGTACCTTCACTAATAGCCTGCAATGGGGCACTATGTCAAATGCTTTCCGGAAACCTAGAAATATCGAATCTGCTTAGTCCCCTTAAAGCATAGTTCTCAGCACATCATGTAAGAAAAGGGCAACCTGAGTTGCGAGCGAGCGGAAATTTCTAAAATCATGCTGATTTTTGCGCATAAGCTTATCAGTCTCAAGGAAGTTTTGTGTGTTCGATCTGAGAATATGTTCTAGGCGCTACAGTTTGGAGTCGAGCGACCGCTACGGTCGCAGTTTAGAATCCTGCCTCGGGCATGGCTGTGTGTGATGTCCTTAGGTTAGTTAGGTTTAAGTAGTTATAAGTTATAGGGGACTGATGACCACAGCAGTAAAGTCCCATAGTGCTCAGAGTCATTTTGAGAATATGTTCAAGGATTCTGCAGCAGACAGGAGTGAGGGATACTGGTCTGTAATTTTGCGAGTCCGTTCTTTTACCTTTCTTATAAACTGGAGTCACCTGCACTATTTTCCAGTCGCCTGGAGCTTTGTGCTGGACGAGAGATCTACGATAAATGGAAGCTAGGTAAGGAGCCAATGCCGTAGAGCACTCTTTGTAAAATGGGACTGGGATTCCATACGGACAAGGTGACTGATTTGTTTTCAAATCTTTCAGTTCTGTCTCTACGGCACGTATGCTTATTTCTATGTCGTCTATATGGGAACCTGTCCGATGTTCAAATGATGATATGTTTGTACGATTCTCCTGTGTGGACGGTTTCTTGAACGTGAAATTGAAAACTTCAGCTTTCATTTTGCCATCGTCAACTGCCGCAACAGACTGGTCAGCAAGGAACTGAATAGAAGCCTTAGATTCGCTTAGCGATTTTACATACAACTAGCATTTTCTTCGGTTCTCTGGTAGATCTTTTGCTAAGGTTCAAAATGGCTCTGAGCACTATGGGACTTAACATCTGTGGTCATCAGTCCCCTAGAACTTAGAACTGCCTAAACCTAAGTAACCTAAGGACATCACACACATCCATGCCCGAGGCAGGATTCGAACCTGCGACCGTAGCAGTCGCACGGTTCCGGACTGCGCGCCTAGAACCGCGAGACCACCGCGGCCGGCCTTTTTGCTAAGGTGTGGCGGTGGTAGCAACTGGGCACATAGCGCATAGATCTTTTCACAGACGCACGAATCAGTGCTAACCTTCGCTTGTCGTCATTTATGCATTCCCTTTTGAGCCGAGAGTGGAACAGCCTTTCCTTCCTCAGCATCCGCTGAATTTCGTTGTCAAACAATCCAAAACAGAGGCAAATTTGTTTATGGTAATACATTTGCTTTCTATCACATGCTCTTCCTTAGCGATAATATCTCCTGTCTTCACTTAGCGGTGTGTCTGCCTCGGACTCGGACCATATTTCTGAGAGGTTACGCCTCTTTCACACTGTGTGTACCACTCTTACACTTTCTGCATGGATACACACGAATCCTCAATGTACAGAAACTGACCCAAAAAAGAGTCTGAGTATCCCTCTCAACCCGTGACGAGGTAGACGGAGAAGAAACGGCAATTCTGAAACTCATCAGCCCCGCTCTGCTCAGGACTCGACAGCACTAACGGGAGACGGACCTCGCATTGTTACGTCGCTCGATCCGAGGAGAGCATCGGGGTGGAACCGACCGGTGCTTTTACACATTCTAATACAAGAACCCTGACTGAGAATTCCATCTCTAGCCGCAGCAGTGGTTAGCAGCCATGTGGAAGGGAGTCGCTCTTTCATTGGGGTCGGTACAGTTCCCCGCGTCTCTGCCGGTGGCTCCTGCGGCAAACGGGGACAAAGTAGTGGGGGTAAGGCTGGATGTCGCTGTTTCTGTTTCTGTTCTTGCAGCGCGTGGGCGTCGGGTGGTGCTCGGTCCAAAGTTTTCTTGCCGCTCCCTGGGCGCCCGCTATCCATTATATACCTTGCAACGGCTGGGGAAGGGGGGAGAAGGGCGTGGCCGCTTGCCTGTTGATATTTTAGTTTTTCGGCGCCGGCTACAGACAGTTGGAGAACCGCCAAAAGCCGGCCGTCTCGTACGGCACAAAAGGCGCTGACGTCATCAGCTAATGGCGTTGCAGGATATTGTTGTAGCGGAACAGGCTCCGGCTTCTGTTGTTTACGGTTACTGTGTCGGAAAGGGTTTTGTTTTCCTATGGAGGCGTCCGTCTTGCCTCACTTTCTGCTTCCGAGAGGATAATTATACTGTGTTGTTTGAGAACTTCGATACGAAAATTGGAGCTCCGAACGGACGCCGCAATACGGTGACAAAGCATCGTGTCATACAACACGTGCGGTGGCTCTCTGCCATCTCCTCCCCATTCCTCCCTACCCCCACCTCCTACAGTGCAGCACACCACACAATGATTAATCGACCACAGAAAATAAAGAGTGGTTGACTTTCTATAAGCTACGTGCATTATCATCTCACAGCAAAATAGTCAGTTCTATAATCCTTAATATTACGCAACGCTTTTTTTTTATCCACAGAGCCAAAAAGGAAAACCACATATGTCGAGTGATCGGATGAGCTAATGTCTACCACGTCATTTGACATGAATATTGAATGAATACTATTATTAATTATACAGGGTGTTACAAAAAGGTACTGCCAAACTTTCAGGAAACATTCGTCACACACAAATAAAGAAAAGATGTTATGTGGACATGTGTCCGGAAACGCTTAATTTCCATGTTAGAGCTCATTTTAGTTTCTCCCACCTACGCTCAATGGAGCACGTTATCATGATTTCATACGGGATACTCTACCTGTGCTGCTAGGACATGTGCCTTTACAAGTACGACACAACATGTGGTTCGTGCGCGATGGAGCTCCTGCACATTTCAGTCTAAGTGTTCGTTCGCTTCTCAACAACTGATTCGGTGACCGATTGATTGGTAGAGGCGGACCAATTCCATGGCCTCCACGCTCTCCTGACCTTAACCCTCTTGACTTTCAATTATGGGGGAATTTGAAAGCTCTTGTCTACGCAACCCCGGTACCAAATGTAGAGACTCTTCGTGCTCGTATTGTGGACGGCTGTGATACAATACGCCATTCTCCATGGCTGCATCAGCGCATCAGGGATTCCATGCGACGGTAGGTAGATGCATGTATCCTCGTTAACGGAGGACATTTTGAACATTTCCTGTAACAAATTGTTTGAAGTCCCGCAGGTACGTTCTGTTGCTGTGTGTTTCCATTCGATGATTAATGTGATTTGAAGAGAAGTAATAAAATGAGCTCTAACATGGAAAGTAAGCGTTTGCGGACACATGTCCACATAACATGTTTTCTTTCTTTGCGTGAGAGGAATGTTTCCTGAAAGCTTGGCCGTACCTTTTTGTAACACTCTGTATATTGATATGAGAGATAAATATAAATTTTCATCGCTTTTCCGATTTTTATCAAGTGCATATTAATCAGTTCCTTATCGTGAAAACGAATCTATCCAACGTGAGAATTTTCGCTGGGTACTAAGACTGAAACACAAAAAAATCTGAGCATTAAGAAAAAAAAGAGAAAGAGAGAAGTTGTCGCCCAGTGAGTTAATTCAAGTATTGAAAGTATTTCAAATATTTTTCTAAATGGGTCCATAAACGCCCGGTATAGTGCGATCTCAGACTGAGGAACATCGATCCATATTTTCAAAAATTATCGTGCTATTCTGTAAATGCCATAGCTTATTATTTCCTCTTTATTTCGTAGAAGAAGTAGATTGCTGTTAGATTGTCTTTCGTCAACTGAACTGTTTCCATTAGCTTACATTATGCTCATAGAGAGTCTAGAGCTACACTGCTCGCCACCGACATTTTAGCAACGTGAAGGCGACAAGCAACAAACGTCCATTTACCTTCAAGTAGAGACAGGAAAAAGCGACCGGTTAAAACGATACCGCTATTTTAGTTCGGAGTAACGAGTATGTTTCGGTATTGGTTTGGTCTTGGTTGCAACAACTTTTACTAAAAACTGATTTAAAAACCTGTGTAACAACTTGCCATAACTGTGGTGCTAAAATTTTTGATTTTCAAACAAAACGTTTTTAAAGAAATACTAATATTTATTCGTAAATTTTCCATTGCTTTGAAATCTTGTGTTGTTACACAAATGGGAGAAGCTAGCAGTGCTGTTTTAGTAACAATGCTGACAGGTAGTAACAAACAACATACACATAAAATGAGACTCGTTACAGCATTGATGAGACGGTAATGCAGCAGTTGCCGGTGAAGTCACGTATCAGACAGCAAGCGTTTGCGTGCAGTGCCCCCACATCGTCTATACGGTAGTTCCTCGCTGTGGTAGTTGGACATCTGTTGTATTGCAGAAGGGCACCATACTTAGTCTAATAGCACTGACGTAAATTCAATTGAAATGCTGGATATTCCAATCACCTTAGATGAGGGTACAGAGGAAGAGCATTGCAGGAAGCATCGTTATTCCCCTGGTGACTTTTCTCGAAAAGGCATTAAAATATTTATAAGCATGGATCAGCGAGAGTCCCACCTCTAAAGATTTTAAGCAGCCTTAATTACGTAAGTGCAGAAGTATTTTATAGCTCTCTGCTCCCGAGTTCTGTATGATCATGTCCGCGGTTTAAACAAGTGCGCATGAACCCGCGCACTGCCAGCAGAGCCGTTACAAATTTGGCCCTAGAGGTAATTAACTACTTGGAAGAAATTCCCCTTTACTTCGAAGGGAGAGTCAGGACAACTGAGAACTCGCTTTGGTCATCATATCATCAGGAAGTAACCAGGAGTGGTGTAATGGAACCCCAAACTTTGTCTCCGAGCGAAACAGAACTTTAGTTCAGCGATCCTTTCGTTATTTGGAAGCAGAGTAAGAGGTCCATGCCAGGCTTGTCATATGTAGTCCAAAATATTTACCTTTTATGTGAAATGACAGGGGTGACTGACAGATACACAGATGTGTACGTGCGAACAGACGTGCAACTATTAAGGAACCGGCTGCCCAGATGAACCCAGCTGCATCTCCTGAAGGCCCTTTTAGCGGTTGTTGCTAAAAATGGGCCTCCACAGCAGAAGCCTGATTCATGTGCCCTTGCTGACTGCTCTTCATCGGCTACGAAAGCTGGAATTTACACGCCATTAATGTGGCTATTTAACTGGACATCCACTGCATGCTGATAAGTAGCCTTTTCCGATGACTCAACGTCTTATTCTCCATTATTGGCGTGTACGAAATGAAACACCTGGAAACAAACATCCTAGAGCCAGGTGGGATTATGGTCTGGGGTGTGTTTCTGTACCATTCCATGAGAGATCTCGTCATTCTGGAAGACACAATGAATCACCACAATTACGCATCTATGGTTGTGGACCATGTCGACCCCTACATGAAGCTGTTTTTTTTCCTGAACACTATGTCATCTACCAGCAGGACAATGCAACGCGTCACACAGCTTATGGTACATGTGTGTTGTTCGAAGAGCACTAGGATGAGTTTACCATACTCCCCTGGTGACCAAAGTACCCAGGTTTAAAACCAATCAAGTACCTGTGGGATCACCTTAATCGAGCTGCTCACGCCATGGATCTTCAACTGATAACCTAGCGCAGTTGGCCACAGCACTCGAGTCGCTACTTTCCAGAAACTTAGTTTCTCTCTGCCTAGGGTGGTTATTCAGGCTTTAGACAGGTGGTCACATTAATGCGACTGTACAATGTAATAATGAACAATGAGAAAAAGGTGTATCCAAAATGAACAATGAGAAAAAGGTGTATCCTTATATTCAACTGTGCGAGTCTGTTCTTTCCGTCTTCAGTTGGAAGATCTCTGGTGAACAGAGGTGTACAAAGCCCATCCTCATGGACAACTGGCTAACTGATGATGGCCAATTCCTCAAACCCTTCATTGTACTACTTCTGCGTTCATTGAGCATGGTTTACACGTAAGTACCCGTGGGGTTGCAGTGAAATAATATAAGGAGATACACAAAAAAACCGGCTGCGAGTACAGATTGTTCGCCAATTACGCGCGATTTGTTGAGCGCTACTAGCAGAATAGATAAACATGTTGTAGTTGGGCAGTAAAGAAATAACAAACAAGCTAATGCAAACATCAACTTCGAAACAACAGATGACGATTGGTGGGCGACAGTGAGCAGTCTACTACTCGGGGCCGAATTTTCGTGGGCCACCCTTTACCACCGAAATAATATTGAAGAAGATTACATTATCTTTACAAAATATGACACCAGACACTCGATTATGGAGTGCGGGCTTCATTCGGTTGTACGTCGGTGTGCCTTCCATAACAATGTAGATGCTGTTGTACTTTATGAAACCTGGTGATAGTCAAGGGAAGGCAGGATTCGGTTACGATTGAGGACGGGGCCGTAATCAGTTACTATTGGTTGCCTGTTACAATTACACACAATTTATTTTAAACCAGTATTTCCAAACTCAACAATAAATAAAAATACCACACGTTATTAAAGAAGGAATAAACAACAGTGCAAATAATAGTGTTTTCAGTGAGTTACAACTTAACAAATCACCATTAAATACATATACAACAGATAATGTTTTAAAAGCAAGACACTGTGATCCGGGCAGAAGGCCTTGCACGTCAGGAATGGCAATAAATTAAGAATTGTTTAAAACTAGATGCAACTTACAAATTACAGGTATTGAAATATTATGGTATGTCGCCACAAACACAGTAGAAGGCATTACACGCCAGAAATGGCAGTAAATAAGGTTTTCAGGCTTACTGCTAAAATACAAATACCAAATTAAAATTTTAAGGCAAATGACCACAATCACGGCTGAAGGCCTTACACGCCAGGAACGGCAATAATTTGATACCTGTTGTAAAACGGCAAACACAATAGCAAAGTTAATAAATAAAGGCAACTGATCCAGACTGTGCTCCAGGATTCGACCTCTGAGAAGGCCCAGCAACAAACATTTCCGCAAGTGATGAGATAGGCAGCCAAAAGCTCCATTCACTTCACAAGATGGTAACTCAGACTAGTGGCAGTCTAACAAATGACTAATAATAATCTGGCTGAAGCTACCTGCTGGCCTGTGTGGACAAGCGGTTCTAGGCGCTTCAGTCTGGAACCGCGCGAACACTACGGTCGCAGGTTCGAATCCTGCCCCACGCGCGGATGTGTGTGATGTCCTTAGGTTAGTTAGGTTGAAGTAATTTTAAGTTCTGATGACCTCAGATGTTAAGTCCCATAGTGCTCAGAGCCATTTGAACCATTTTTTGAAGGTACCTGACGTCCGATAAACCAAATGCAACGATGTAACAATACACCAAAGCCGGAATCTGCGGTCTGCACTACGTTCAGAATACTGTGTTTAGCGTCCCACCAGAGTAGAGGAATCACCAACTGGCCTACAACCAAGAAAGCTGTCAAAACTACATGCCTTACCGGACAGCAGCGGCAAGGCGAGGATATGTACACTGCCGTTACATATACTAACCCCCAAGTCAGGTAACATGGGCATTAGCGGCCACCAGGCAAGAAAAATTACCGCTGGTTCAACTTAACAAATTGTAACAAGTTGAACGCAGTAAACAGTAATAAGAAGTCGAGGAAAGCTAATCAGATCCGCCTTCCCCAAGCACTCCACTCGCTGCTCTTCGCCTCGGCGACACTACAAGCAGCAACACGAACCAAAGTCGCTGGAGAATCGCAGGATATCACAATGGTGGAGGTTTCCCTACTTGGACTGGAATGCGCTTGCTGAACCCGGTTTACGACGAGGTCGTGCACCCTCGTGACCTACAGCCCTTCCATCCAGCAGTCCGTGCGTGCCGCCAGCGGTCACGGCGTGATCCCGCACTGCGTGGACCTGGCTTCTCCTCAGTCCCCAACCGAACTGGCCCCCTCACACGACCCGCAAAAGCTACGACGTCGACCCAAAGATAAGGCAACAGTTACTACAAATAGATTACTGCCGCAGCTGCCACTAGTGAACAGGAAACGCTTGCAAAACCGAGTGGCGCCTGTCAACAAGACAAGAAGACAAACAGCCGTAACCATGCCAACTAAACGATACCGTCTGGCCTCCAACAGAGGGCGGAAACCTACAAACAGCACCAACGCGAGCCGCAGCACGGCTCACCTTACATTAAAAAAAAGACAGAAAATGTCCTCTCGTGTGTGACGTGCAGACTTCCTTTGCAAGTGTAATAACAAAAAGATTGCCTTTTTATAAGTATGTCTTCTGCTGTTAGTAGAAATAATGAAGTAAGCTGATATGCAACTTTGTTAAATGGAAAAATGTATGTATTACATACAACGTAATTTTTAAGTAATTTACGTAATTGTAAAGTACATTTTTACTACCGGTCATGGATGCTGAACAGAACACGAAAAGAACCAGACGTCCAGAGTTCAAAATAGTTTGAAGCATATCTAGAATGGGCGAGCGAAGCGATCGAAAGAAACAACTCGATACTGGCCTAACTAGGAGCAGTCGACAGTGGAACTGCGACGAGTGGCCACGCAAAGAAGGACGAGTCCGGCCGAGGGTGAGCGAGACCGAGGCAGACGGCAAAGGGACGGAATCTGGAAAGAGACCGGCCGACGTGCTGTTGCGGGGACGAGACCGATCGTTTCCCGTTCCCAGGAAGCATAAGTTGAAAGCCAGACAGAGACCGAGACATACAGGAACAGGACCAAGGCCGGAACGAGACCTATCAACGTGCCATTGTGGGAACGATATCGACCGTTTGCCATTCCCATGAACTATAAGTAGAAAGCAGTGACCTAAGTGAACTTTCAAAGACCGTTCCTTAGGATTCGTTCCTCGCTCCTTCCGTTCATTTTGGTGAATCATTCCTTTGGACCCGTCAGTTCGCGAACGACCCATCTCTGCTGGTGATGCTTCACAATGTTCAGCGGCCTATCAATATGTCGCAGAGAGGGTGAATGCGGAATTCATGTGATGGCTACAAGCCCAGACACAGTCGATTAATGGTGGTGGTACATGACGGCAGTGGTGTGCAAACTGGGAAAATTACTTTGGATTAACGGCGGGGGACACATCCTTCAGGATGGTCTTTTATGACGTTCAAGTGTTCGGCATCTTGTGCAGCCGCCATTTGGTCTTCTGCTATTTTGGATCGCCATGTTTGATTGTAATATCACAGTGGGAGGTATATTGTAGTGATAAGGATCCTAAGGGAACAGAATTATTTAGAAGTACAATAAATTATGACTACAAGGATCCTAGAGAAACATACTTATCTGGCAACCAACCTACATGTCAAAAGACTGCCGTTTATACATAAGGCAGTTGACCTAGAATGGTTGGGGAAGGGGTAATAAATCAAGAGAATGCGAGGGGTGGTAAGAGTGGCAGATCATAAACTGCACCAGAAACTGTTTGTGCACCATAGTAAGCATCACTACAGAAGCGATCAGCAGTGATAGCTATCAGCAACTGTCCTCCCCTCAACCATGATATCTGAAGCGTCGACAGAAAGCAGGTTGTCTAAACCCAACAGCGTTAATATGTGACGGAATGATATGGGCAAACTCCAACAGAGAGAGCAGAACATGGGATTAGTATTTTTCTTATTTAGAACTTTTTTTGGGATATAGCACGTGGTAGAAACTTATCTGTGGTGTACACCTAGGTTTAGCATAGGTTAAAACATGACGGTTTCTTTCTTTCTTAATGAAGCTAGCAAATGTGACACAAAAACTAGTGGTGACAGGTCGACCTGTTGCGAAGATCAAGCTCTAGGTTACGTTCAAACCTGGCCTTTGGGTTGTGAGTTGGTAAACTAGTGAATTTGAATACGAAATCTTAATTCTGATAACGTACTGATTTGCGGTATAGCCCGAGTTCTAGATTAGGTTAAATGGTAGTAGTTTCGTTCTGAGTACACGAGGGCAACGCATGATGGTTTACTTCCGTCGTGAATCAAAACGGACGATGGTATTGACAGTACTTCCCAGGATAAAAGTCGCGTTTTCAGTCCATAACAACCCACATTACTTAATATAATACACTCCAGGAAATGCAAAAAAGAACACATTGACACCGGTGTGACAGACCCACCATACTTGCTCCGGACACTGCGAGAGGGCTGTACAAGCAATGATCACACGCACGGCACAGCGGACACACCAGGAACCGCGGTGTTGGCCGTCGAATGGCGCTAGCTGTGCAGCATTTGTGCACCGCCGCCGTCAGTGTCAGCCAGTTTGGCGTGGCATACGGAGCTCCATCGCAGTCTTTAACACTGGTAGCATGCCGCGACAGCGTGGACGTGAACCGTATGTGCAGTTGACGGACTTGGAGAAGGGCGTATAGTGGGCATGCGGGAGGCCGGGTGGACGTACCGCCGAATTGCTCAACACGTGGGGCGTGAGGTCTCCACAGTACATCGATGTTGTCGCCAGTGGTCGGCGGAAGGTGCACGTGCCCGTCGACTCTGTGAGGCTTCATACAAAATTTCGCCTCTCACCTCAATATGAAACCATTGTCGTAGTAAGCCCGCCGGTTAGCCTTGCGGTGTAACGCACTGCTTTCCGGGCGGGAAGGCGTGCCAGACCCCGCCACGAATCCCCTCGGGGGATTAGTGTCGAAGTCGGTTGTGCCGACCAGTTTGTGGATGGTTTTCAAGGCGGTTTACCATCTGCCTCGGTGAATGCGGGCTGGTACCCCTTATTCCACCTGAGTTACACTATGTCGGCGATTGCTGCGCAAACACTTTCTCCACGTACGCGTATACCGTAATTACTGTACCACGCAAACATCGGAGTTAAAGTCGTCTGGTGTGAGACGTTCCCGGAAGGGTCCACTGCGGACAGAACCACACAATAACCCTGGGTTCGGTGTAGGGCGGCGGTGGGGTGAGTGGACTGCTGTAGCCTGATATGGGTTTGTGTACCACAGCGGGCTACCGCGGGAACGAAGCCTCTCCGTTGTGTCTAGGTCCCCAGTTCATACAATACAATACAACTGTCTTAGTAGACACGAGAGAGCACAACAGTCCAGGTTCGTCAACGATTTTAAATAACAAGTTTGTAGGGTTGCAAGCTGTCACTCACTTTAATCACAGATATATATCTGAGTAAAGCTATTCATGTACCCACTTTTCATATCCCTAGAGGAGCCAATAAGCGATTCCAAACCTCCCTTTTCTGAAATAAGAAGATTTTAGACTAGGGATGCGACGTTCTCATATTAAGCATAGCCATATTCTGAGAAAAAACATGTATCCAGAATGGGGCCTCAGTCCTTCATTTATGGAGAGATCTAATCTTACCAAGATGACCAATTCCAATTTCTGAAAGAAAACTGGTAAGCTTCCCAGACAATCATGCCCGTGTAATATGTTTTTTGCCTCTCACTAAAAGAGCCTGGCGACTTCCTGGCGTCATGGAATGTGGACTACAGTCCTACCTCCACAAGACACATGCACTGGCTGCTCTATTCATATCGTTCCAGCTTCTACCATGACAATGCACAAAGTTTTATGACCTTCCTACCGTTTCTCCAAAAGCTCAGATTATAATAGTCTCCAGAATGAGATTTTCACTATGCAGCGCAGTGTGCGCTGATATGAGTTTTATAGTAGTCTCTCTTACATGGCTCTTTCCTCCCACATTCAGCCGTCCAGCTATCTTCCGTGATGGATTGGCACCAGACTCAGATAAAATGTTTTACAAACTGGTACCCTTCTGTCCGACCCTAAGCGGAACGAGGAGAGAGCTTCGGCTGTAGGACCATCTACAGGTAAGAACCATTGAACAGTGTTTCCCAGAATCACTCGCATGGCTATGTCGCTACGCTCAGTATTTATAGCCCACAGTTCATCTTGTTCCCTGTTCTTGGTCGCCTCCGCTACGCTCCCCAGGTACAAGTCCTCTACAGATTACTCATGCAGTTGCAAGAACATTTTGCCCACAATTTCCTCACGTAAAAAAAGTCGTTAACCACATGTAGCAAATCTAGTACCAGGGAACAGGGAGATCATGCCCTAAAATATGAATATTAATCTGACTGACGTTGTTGTTGAAGTGAGAGAGTGGCATAGCATCTCTCACGGTTCGCAATTAACTCCAGACAGAAGACCTTAAGAAAACCTTTTGGTATATACATGGCTGCCCATTCTGACTTACAGACAGCACTACTCCAATGCTAAAGTAACTTGAGAAATCCATAGAAAACGTAAATGAAAGCGTTCGAAATGTGGTGTTATTGAAGGATGATAAAGGCTTCATTACTTGGATACGGAAGTACAGTGCTCAAGTGTTACTATGAATGGGTAGAGAACATAGTCTATGGGAAGCCATAAAATGCCAGATAAGGGACACATTCGCTGGACCGTTTGAAGAATATCCAGAAACAAATAACTTGGTACTGGAAGCAGGAAGAGTGAAAGGCAGATTTGAAGTCAGCGTCCTGTCAACAATGAAAGCATTAAAAGCACAACACAGTACCGTGCCTCGGTGTTTGTAACATTGGCAGAGTCAAAATAATAACTCTGGCTGCAACAAATCATTGAGCGAAGTCCACGAGTGTCCACAATATAAGGGGCAATGAAATGAAAACAACATCGATGGAAAAAAGTAACTAACTTGTTTGTTATTTCGAAAGTAATCGCTTAACTGTCAATATATGTATCTCACTGTGTGACAAGACAGTCAATGCCTTCAAGGATAAATGTTCGCATCTGCCCACGGAATCATAATCCCACAAGGGCTTGCGCCTCCTCGTCTGAAGATAATCGACGGTCATGAATGTCTTTCTTCACGTTTCCAGAAGTATTGAAATCGCACGTGGAGAGGACGGTACCCTATGGAGAA
Source organism: Schistocerca gregaria (assembly GCF_023897955.1). Classification (NCBI taxonomy): domain Eukaryota; kingdom Metazoa; phylum Arthropoda; class Insecta; order Orthoptera; family Acrididae; genus Schistocerca; species Schistocerca gregaria. The sequence goes on along the minus strand of NC_064925.1, from coordinate 13,005,766 downwards.
TGTGTAAAAGCTTCCCAGCGAATCTTGTGCTGCGTACTCGAAACAAAATTCGCCAGAGTGGGATACATGTACTAACAGTTATGGCGATTATTTTTGAAATAAAAACAATTTACTTACTTTTTCTCATCTGTCTCGTTTGCATTTGATTGTGCCTTATACATACACGAGAATTATCGATGAAAGGTGGGCGTACACAGTCAAGCTGCAAACAACCCATTTCAAAGTCTCATAATGTACGTCAATCTGAAGTGCACTGCTTGCAAATAGTTGACATCAATTGTTCAGTGAGAAGTGTTGGAGGTAGTGATGACATCGCTTACACGCTAATCTTAGACCTCACGCTTCACAAACATTAGCCACTTCAACAGGTGCGCCTCACCAGTAATTTCACTTACTCTGACGTTCCCATGGCAACGTCTATGCAGGCCAATGTGGCCCAGCTGTTCTAGTGGCTTCGGGTATGGATGTGTGTGATGTCCTTAAGTTACTTAGGTTTAAGTAGTTCAAAGTCCTAGTGGACTGATGACCTCACATGTTAAGTCCCATAGTGCTCAGAGCCATTTGAACCATTTGAGCAACGTCTGTGTCCTCGGCTGTCGTGCTATCAGCTCTGGCTGTACTGTGTCGTTCTAGGTGTTTCTCCACGGTATAAGTGTTACCTTTGACGTTCTAACACTACGCGCAACACCGGAAGACGCCGTCTTCTCTTGTACTCATTGCATGCAAATGTAATTCTCCGGGCGCTTCTTTTTAAGATGCCGCACACAGAGCTACGATACATGTCTAGGAAGACTAACATTACGCTACTAATCTGGTAACAGCAAGCAAGTGGTTGCACATCGTATCCGCTGGCCAGTGTTCCATAGCGTTCAGCAGTATTGTAAGAGACACAGTGTGAAATAGGTGCTAGCTAAGAAATGAAAGTTATATATACTTACTTCAAACTTGTAGATACAGGGCGTTTCAAAAAGAATATACGAATTACAAAGTACTATTTTGTTCAAACTATCGATCGCTGTGCCTCAGCTCGGCTATTGGAGAAACGAATACGTTGTAAGTAGGCTGTTTAGGTTTTTTTTTTTTGTAACTACACCTCTGTATGAAAATCACTGGCTGAGCTGTGTGCAGTCTGTGGCTGGTTGGCATTGTTGTAATATTCGCCATTGTAGCGTTGGGCAGTTGGCTCTTAGCGGCGCGTAGCGTTGCGCAGTTGGTGGTGAGCCGCCAGCAGTGGTGGATGTGGGGAGAGAGATGGTGGAGTTTTGAAATTTGTGAGAATGGATGTCATGAACTGCTATATACATTATCACTTTTGAACACTATTAAGGTAAATACATAGAAAGTTCTCATTAAAGCTCATACATTGACACATAAGAAGAAACACTTGAGTCGCAAATTCTTTCTAGTTTACAATGGACCTTACAGAATCCGACGTATACCACATGATAAATGCGTTGAAGTTGAAACTCTGCGTATTAGGAAGAGTAAAGGTTTACACCTCATTTCACATGTAAAACCGTTTATTGAAAGATAATCTGCATTTTAACTTTGTCTTTGCCATAAAACATTTCACTTCACATTTCTAGTATGCTTTGTCACACTGAGAAACTGTTAACATGCAACAACGTTTTGAAGTTAACTATCCAGTCTAGAACCTAGGGAACATTTTTAAATAGAAATTACGAATGCATCGTTATAGTGAACAGACGACACAGTGTTGTCATTTGTACATTCTTGATTGTTAGTTGCACGATTACGTAACGACTATAAGGTTTACACACTTATAACATATATTGTTAATGAAATTTTAATGTAGCATTTTGGTTTAGTTGAAAAGACATTCTTTATTTGAAGTACTTTCTGTCAGATTAAAGATGACTTAGCATTTGGTTTCTTTGATAGTTACACGATTATATCACGACGCTACTAATGTGTGACACAATTTACATTGTGCTTTTGCGGTGTATCTGTTTTATATCTGCACAGTTTTTCTGAATTCTTCTGGAAAGGAAAACATGTTTTAGTACTTACTTTGTGGTATAGCTACAATGAGACAGCCTTTTCTGTAGCACAATAATACGTTACAGTACAGTACTTACTTCATCACGGCAATAAGCGTAGTAACTACTATGTCTATACGCAAAGCATTTCACTTTTGCTTATCATGAGGTAAGTACATTGACTTCTGCAGAACTTAGCTTTCGGAGGACGATAACTACGACACTTCCACAGAGATTATCTTACAACAAGACTCACAGTTTAGCGCTACATTACACGTATTTGAGTGATTAATTTTGTACTTAAAACATTTATTTTTAAAGATATTTGAAGTACAATGATACAAAGGTTTTCCGTGATACATTTCATTCCATTGATGTAATCTGTAACTCCTGAGGATATAATTACATTAATCCTCAGGGGGGTACACGCATACTTTGTGTACCATGTGTCATGTGTGTGGTAAACACAAGGAGCCCTAGCTAATATGGTATTTGCTTATACAACTTTACACATTGGTACCATATTTCTCTAACACAGAATTACACAGCTATATGATCATTTAACTGAGAGAGACAAATATTTATTTTACTACATCAATGACAGTTGTTTACGTAATTACACGGTTGGATAACATCACACTTATGAAATTGTATTTTGTCTGTACTTTGTGAAATGTTTATATTTTTTCGGAACCATTGTGATACTATGAGAGCTTTGAATGATGTATTTGGTATGGGATCATGATTCTTAAAGTACGTTTGAGGCAGATGACACTTTTTACATGAGCAGAGAACTTTCTTTTTACGTTTTGAAATTATTGGAGGAAGCTACGACGATTTTGAGAATTTGCTGAGGTTTTATGATGTTATGATGACGATGTGTATTACGCTGTTGCGGTATGTTTATGATCAATAAGTTGATGCTATATGACTTATTTGATTACGCTATGCATCTGTTATGATGAAATATTGAAGAAGTGTTGACGAATATGTATATGTATAATAAGGTAAGGAATAATGAGTAGTGGTTAGGGACTCTGATTTGTAGAAAAGGATGTTGGAAACCAAGAATCGTACTTTCAGAATTATGAAACGTATGTATATGCATGAATGCATCACTATGCTGGCGAAAATTTTTTGGACACTATTATATTTAAAGGATTTTGTTTCTACAGATTTCTACCGCAAATTCTTGACCTGTGAAATATTTTTATATGAGACTGTCAGTGTAGCGGAAACTGCTGTCGTAAATTTTTCGGTAAGAAAGTTAAGTGACCACCTGCACGTAATGCGTCGTGGGCACTCAGCTGCGCGACAGCCACCTGGAAATAGGCCATTAGTGTGTGCCTTTCAGAGGCACAAAAAAAGAGGCTATTATCCTCGCTATTGACATTCCTTTGTAGAAAGCATCGCAAAAACGACACGCTCATTACTTGGAAATATACTTATTTACATCTGCACACCTGATAATGACAAGCGTCTTTCTACGAGAGTAGAGAGAATTTGTACTAACTTATGAAATATCACATGACTATTGAATGATATTTTTATGCTTTGCCTTTCATAGATGCTTATTTCATTTGATATCTGGTTTCCAGCTGTGTTGCATCATTGGTTTTATAAAATAAAATTAAATGGGTTTGCTAATGTGAACACTTTCTGTCAACAGATCTATAAATAATCATTTTATGATCCATGTTCTTCGAAAAAAGAGCAACTGGAAAGGAAAGAACAATAAGATGGGATTAATAACAGTTACGGCGTACTTAATTTTATTTTCAACTACTTGGTAACATCTTTTGTAGAATTAGTTTTGTGGTGCACCACTTTAATTACATAGATATTAATATATGAATAGATATTTCCCTTTTCTGCATTGTAGTCTTTACTGTAATATTTTTTCTGCTTGAGCTTTGTCATGTTTAGATATAAGTTATTGCATTTCCTGCTGCTGTTTGCCAGGCGTAGTGTTACTGAATTTCACTTTGTATTACTCTGTTAAGCCAGTTTTACTACGCATTTATTTTTCTTGTTTGTTGCACAGTGCCTTGTATTAGTTATAATATTGCAGCTGCTTTGCCAATTTCCATTTTTTTGTCATTGTTATTTATGTTAATATTTTGTGCTGCTGCATTGCGTCGTCCCTTAGTTTGGCATCTGAGCTCAGTAGGTTTAAGTTAGCTTAAGAGGGGGTAGACTATATAAGAAAATAACTATGATGAATTGGAAGAAAAGCATTGAGAAGCTATAAGAAAATGGTTTGGCCAAAAAAGTAGTGTACAGTGGAGAAAAACTTTTTTTGAAAGAGGATGTGAACAGAATACAGACAGCATGCTTGGATAGGAATTTTTTTTTGCTGGAGCAAATGTTGAAATAAGAGGGACGATCTATGGAATGAAGTTTTGGGTTGGACTCCAGCACCAAATGTTACCCTGAGAACAAACCCTGTCCTTTCTTTTTGTGTTATCCCACTATGTGCTTGTGTACCCTTGTGTATTTATTTTCTTCCTGTCTCTGTGTACTGTTTCATAGAATTTTTTCTCTTCTCATACTAAGCTACATTCACTATGATGAGGAATACTGTTATCCTCAGATATAATTTGCATTAATAATATGTTATTTACTTCATAAAGATGTTTACACATTATTTATTCTGTTTTGTTCTAATGCACATGTGTGAAGTTGATGTTTCAAAACTTATTCTGATCTTTTATGTATGTACTTATGTCGTAATTTTTGTAACACTGATGTATTTGTTATTTCGATTCTTTTGTAAAGCCTGTATCACTGCAAATGTTATCTGTATTATTATGTTTTTAATGATGTATTTTGTACCTTTGTTACTGTATTCTCATGTTATAATATTGTAATTGGCACGTTCATCAAATTAAGTAACTTGTAAGCATTCATTTCACTGCACACATTTCTGTTGGCCATAGTATACGCACAACATCTGAAAAAAAGGACTGTTAGTGTTTGGACGTGTGTTGATATTTCAGCAAGGGACTGGCTAACAGCATTGCTGGTTCTAAGGATAATTCAAAAACTTTGTGAGTGCACAAGTGGTGGTTTATGGACTTGCTATATTCTCCGCAAGACTCTTCGATGTTGATTGTGCACCTGCACAGTCTACAAGGACTACAGTGAGTCTACACCTTTGATGACTGACCAACACCATTATTTCTACAAGGACTGCAGTGGGTCTGCACCTCTGGTGGCCCACCAATACCGTAATCTCTAACAAGACTACAGTGGTCTGCTCTGTGATGACGTACCTACCAATATTGTTCAAAAGTTCGACTGACTCTGCTGTGGGTTTGCTCTGTTGTGGCCCATTACCTGACTGCATGTCAAGAGTCAACACTGTCTTTCCCTTGGAAGTACAACACTACTTCTTCCAGACTGCATGAAAATCCACTACTTCTGTGTGCCTTTTCTTTTACTGCTCAGACTTTGAGAAAAAAACTGCAATCTTACTATGATGGATGATCAGGACTGTCTTTATGGACTGTGAGAAAATTTTAGCATTTGACCGACATTGTATCAATAAGTGTGTGCATTTGATTTCTTTGTTATTGTAATTATAATTATGAAAAATTTATTCAAATCTGTATTGGCCAGTGCCCCAAACAATTTGTAAAATTTTTGTGAGGAGCGTGGGGGCTATGTAAGTAGGCTGTTTAGGTTTTTTATTTGTAACACCACCTCTGTATGAAAATCACTGGCTGTGCTGTGTGCAGTCTGTGGCTGGTTGGCATTATTGTTATACTCGCCATTGTAGCGTTGGGCAGTTGGCTCTTAGCGGCCCGTAGCGTTGCGCAGTTGGTGGTGAGCCGCCAGCAGTGGTGGATGTGGGGAGAGAGATGGCGGAGTTTTGAAATTTGTTAGAATGGATGTCATGAACTGCTATATACATTATCACTTTTGAACACTATTAAGGTAAATACATTGTTTGTTCTCTATTAAAATCTTTCATTTGCTAACTATACCTATTAGTAGTTAGTGCCTTCTGTAGTCTGAATCTTTTATTTAGCTGGCAGTAGTGGTGCTCGCTGTATTGCAGTAGTTGGAGTAACGAAGATTTTTGTGAGGTAAGTGATTTGTGAAAGGTATAGGTTAAAGTTAAACAGGGCCATTCTTTTGTAGGGATTATTGAAAGTCAGATTGCGTTGCGCTAAAAAAAATATTGTGTGTCAGTTTAAGCACAGTCATGCATAATTTTTCTAAGGGGACGTTTCAACGTAGTCTTTATTAATAGCCGCTAGTGGTAAGTTCTATTTTGCTTGGTATCCGTCATATGTAAAATGGCTACTCTGTAGCAGATATCATTTTGCTTTCTCGAGTTTGCGAAGTGCAGTTCCGTGATTACGGTGCAAAGACGTTTCAGCTGAAGTACTAAACTAATCCTCCGAATGGGTGGAACATTCACAGATGGTATCAACAGTTTCCAAATACACGATGTGCCCGTAAAGGAAAGACTCCTGGGCGCGATATCCCGATCTTCTGTTTATGGCCCATTCTTCTTTGATGGAAACGCGCTTAACGATCAGCAGTATCACGCTATGTAACAAAACAGGTTGTTTCCGAGGCGGCACGAAGACTTCATTTCTCAGCACCCTCATTGGAGTCGCCAAGTTTGTATCTGAATGAAGCTCTACGGGACCGTTGGGTTGGAAGGTTCTGGCGACTTAGCAAATGTCAGCTGGGCTCCACTGTCACCGGATTTGACACCCTCTGATTTCTTCCTCTGGGGTTTCGTTAAAGACAACCTTTATGTACCACCACTCCCACAGAACCTGGAAGAGTTGAAGAAACGGATCAGTACTGCCCTAACATCAGTGGCGAAGGACATGCTTGCCCGCGTGTGTGAGGAATTTGAGTATCGATGTGATATTGTTAGTGTCGCTGATGGAGGGCATATTGAACATCTGTTATCTTAACGTGAGGGTTCGTAAATATGTGTGCAAGGTTTCATATTCGTATGTCTTAAAGTTTAATAACTATATGCATTCGATATACATATATTCTTTCTGAAGTTCTAGTGTCACCTTACAGCACTATCGACACAACGTTTACGGTGGACTTTCGAGGATGGCAGACACACAAGAAGAACTTGGAATGGACAAGGTTGAAAAAAAAAAAAGAAAGACACCAGTGTCACTTTCCAAAGAAACCACACCAGTAACTGGGTACAGTACATACATGTAAATAACTGAAACCGCACTGTTTGTAATTCTGTAAGGCTGGAGGCATAGTGTAGTCATACACCTCTCAAAAGTGCGTCCGCCGTAGTAAACACTGTTCCAGACCAGTACTCTCGATTTGGAGCGAGCAGGAGAGTACGCAGTAATCACTGCAGTATCACCACAGAGGTAGGCGTTCAAAGCCATTAGCTGATTGACTGTTCTTTGCCTTAGGATATATTCTAATATCCTATACTTTTTTTAGAATGATTTTTGCCATAAATGTCTCTTCACTCTGACTCCATTCAGTAATTCTTCAATCATCAGCGGAGCTCCCCACAAACTTGTGACTTTCACGATCGAAAGGTGGTACCGTACAGCTGAGCGTTTGTCCCGCAATTTAGCGGAATCAATTCTTTTTGCTCTCTGTCTCCACTTAGGGTAAGTCTGGGAAAGTTGGACCACTCAGTGAGAAGGACCAGTGGCGTATTTCACAAATACAACGCTAAAGAGCAGCCCCCATTAAATGCGAGTAAACTGTTTGAACAAACGAAGTGCACAAGTGTTGCTGTCATTGTCGTGTTAGTCGCGCTGGATTAGCCGTGCGGTCAAAGGCGCTGCAGTCATAAGCTGTGTCGGCTGGTACCGGCGGATATTCTAGTCCTCCCTCGGGCATGGGTGTGCGTTTGTCCTTAGGATAATTTAGGTTAGGTAGTGTGTAAGCTTAGGGACTGATGACCTTAGCAGTTGAGTCCCATAAGATTTCACACACATTTGAAAATTTGAACATTGTGGTGTTAGTTGTGTAAGAAAATCACATTCCGTTCTGCTAAAACGAAACGTTTTAAGTGTAGTTACATAATTTTAGTATTATGTCTTAGTATGCACAATAATGACGCAGTATTTTTACTGCGAGCTTGGTAAATGTGTAGGCATGAAAGTAATCTAAAATGGCCATCGATTTCGCTGCTTAAAAATAGAAGTCGGGGTTGTCTAAGTCTACCAGCCCATCGGAAGAGATGAGCCAGTATTTTTTTGGGAATATGGACCACGTATTTCAACGTGAGAGAGCTGTAGTACAATGAAAGTTTGGCTTCGAAATACGTGCAGTAATCCTACTGAAAATGATGGCAGTCTAAGACCATGCTTGTTCGTCGGAAGACGTGTCTGTGCCAACAAATGGAACAGCAAAATCTCGCACACAGGCTGATCACCCACTTCAAAACTCATCCAAATGGTTCAAATGGCTTTGAGCACTATGGGACGTAACTTCTGAGGTCATCAGTCCCCTTTATGTACCACCACTTCCACAGAAGCTGGAAAAGTTGAAAAAACGGATCCGTACTGCCTAGCTAACCTAAGGACACCACACACATCCTTACCGAGGCAGGATTCGAACCTGCGGCCGTAGCGGTCGCGCAGTTCCAGACTGGAGCGCCTAGAAACGCTCGGCCACTCCGGCCGGCAAAGCTCATCCCAAGCACACAAAAAGAACAGATATATCTGTACAAATCAGATTCCTTCATTGGTACAGCTTCGGACTCCACTCCTACAAAACCTAAACCTTTCAAGATTACCATCTCAAAACTGACTACTCCTAAGACAACACAAATAAAACTCTTGGAAAAATATGACTGCTTCCTTCTATGGAGAAAATATTGAAACTGTAAACAAAAAGAGGGATAAGAAAAGAAAGGAAACAGAAAAGAGGCACAAAAATATAGCCAAAGGGAAATACTTGTGAGAGAAAAACAGACTGAAGAAGCTAAAAACGAAAAATACTGCTAATAGGTCGCTGCGTTCATCAGATTTCGACATAGTAGAAGATTACGTAATTAACTTCGATGCATGGGATGAGGATGGATGTGTTGGGATTACGTGCGTTTCCCGTTCACGATGGTTAAATTAATACTGTTCCACATTCTGTAATAAGTGTAACTGCTGTGTTGAGGGAAAGACAGGCTAATGCTGAACAAGAACAAAAACTCATTACAAAAGCAAGTTTTAAGTCAAAGTTTATAATCAACAGATAAAAATGTTTTGGACAAACATATTTTATCGTATAGTTCTGTTTTCATCACATCTTATTCTAAATAAAAATATGAAATTTTAATTGACTCTTCTCTTCATGAATATAGTCATTTTGATAAGGTCAAACTCATCAGTACACTGATCCATCTCACCCATAGACGTATGGGTATACTCATGCATACTTTAATTTTATCATATCTCTTGTATTGGAAGTGGTAGTGCCTCAATAATGTATTGTACTAAAGTTTATGTGACACTCTATACGAACATACTGCCGGAATTCAGACAAGTTGAAAAACACACAAATATTAATTGTGAAGAACAAAAGTGGACAGACTCTCCTGGACTTACGCTAACGTGATCGTGTTCTTTTTGACGATGGAGGACCGCTGTCTTATGCCAATGTGAAGTGTTGTAGCCAATGTTTTCTCGGTCTCGCTGTAGTCGTTTATTCTCGACTGTCAACGAAAATCCAAATTTTCCTGTTGTATCTTGGTCTCCTCCAAGTGCGTGTCCGAATCGAAGCATTGGGTTTTCTTTCAGTCTCTCAACAGTTGGTCAGGTGATTATAAAGTTTCAGGCCATATGTCCTCCGAAGCATTTTTGTTTCCATGACAGCTAGCCGTTATTGTACTTGCTTCGCAGCGGGCCAATATTCCGCACCGTAGAAGGCAACTGGACGGATTACAGAGCAGTGTATTTTCGATCTGAGTACGTCCGTAGTCTTGTTATCTCAAACCACGTTTTCTTCATAATTGTGGTGCAACGTAAGAACAGGTTACTGAGAAGTAATGCAAAAGTCATATTAAAAATTTGGAGAAGGTAGGCTCGAAACCAGCTGCCTGCTCATTCCGCACTTTTATTTATTCCCATTATATTCTATTTCTAGTAGATCGCAGTGTTTATCTTTGGAACACTGTGCACGTTCTACTATAATCAGTTAGTCGATACAGACAAAGCAGGAAACTCTTGACACGTCATCGAAGCAGTTTTACGTATTTTAGGAGTCAGTCTGCTTTCGATCAACGGGAATCGTTCACGGGTTGAACCCCTTGTCGTTCCTCGTCTTTGAAGAAGAATTTACCATTATGTACATTTCAAAAATGGCTCTGAGCACTATGCGACTTAACTTCTGAGGCCATTAGTCACCTAGAGCTTAGAACTAATTAAACCTAATTAACCTAAGTACATCACAAACATCCATGCCCGAGGCAGGATTCAAGCCAGCGAACGTAGCGGTCACTCGGTTACAGGCTGTAGCGTCTAGAACCGCACGGCCACTAGGGCCGGTTATGTACATTTCATTGGAGTCGATGTGGTGTTCGTGTTGGTTGGATGCTAAGCATGGAACTGTACTGGAGAGAAGACTGCCCCATTCTAGTGTAGGTCCATGCTGTCGTGCAGACCCTTTAACGACTGAATAATTGGGTTAGAATATTTTTGTTTTACTTGTCTTGGTCAAACTTAGTTATTGTGGCGCACTTAACGAGACGAGGTTAGATTGGCTTTGCTTGGTTATGATCGCTCCACGAGTAGGAATTGCACCGTGTGCTAACGAATATTAAGCTGGAAGCTTACAAGTTGCTCATACGTAATTGAATGGAAGTTTATTATAGTGTTCTACATTACTTTTTCAGTTCCAATGTAAATGAAAAATGTTACCCTCTTCTGAAACATTAAGTGGTATTTACTTATTCAGGAAAAGTAAGATAAGATATGATGTTATGCAGCTTTTCTATCACATCATTTTTGTCTTAAGCCACTGGAGTGAGCTGGAGTGTTTGGACGCCATCTTGTTGAACCTTGTGGTATAGCTTTACGACGCACAACAACCTATGGCGTACCGGTATCTGAATACCGACTTCATAAGACATTTATAATAAGTGACTTTACTTTAAATTCTATTAGTATTCAGGTTCAGACAAAGTAAGTGAACAGATGCTGTTTCAGTGAATGATGTTGATTATATGTAATCCAGACAGATTTCGCACATATTATGTTTATACTATGTGAAAGTGACTTTCATTAATTACTTTTTGAGTCAGATGATTTAGAGATTCTTTATATTCTGTTACCAAATTCAAAATTAAGGAGACATCGTCAACGCAGAGCTGGCCTCAATAAGCAATGTTCAATTCAATTCTCTGTCCTTCACGAGTACGGCACTGAAGAATGTCCTGTGCGGGTCGTCTTTATTAGCCGTTATGCGGAATTTGTGAGTGTACGTTTGTGTGTGAATATTTGTGTTCATCTTGCCGAGTTGGATAACGTTTCTAAATCGTTTTTGTGAGGCGTAACAATTATACATCTTGCGTAGCTCCTATGTTTCAGGACTTGATTACCAATACTTATGCGACTATTCTCTTTTTATCACACTCACACGTATCTATCACAACGGTGTAAATATTACGTAAGTGGTGTACAGTACGTAACTGACTTTCTTCTCCATTCGTCGCTCCTAAGAAGTTTAGTACAGTAATGAAATAATCGGGTTCGGAGCGATGTGGCCCATGCGAACGTAGCAAATGGTTTTAATTTGACAATGTCTAAAGATAAAACTAAGATAATGGCATGCCATGGTAAGGAGCATTTTAGAACAAATATACTAATTGGAGGTAAACCGTTACAACAAATAAACTTTTAAATACCTGGGATGTCAGATCATATATGAAGGACTTATTTCAATAGTGGTACAAATCCATTACCTCCACTTTTCTGCCTTTCTGAAATTAATGATCCAAACAAACGGAAAGAAAGATTCATCCCCAGCAAGAAGCCATATGCTAGAATATTTCTAGTATCTCAACTGCAGGTTTTTCAGAGCTCATTTAAGTTTAGGACTCTGTATCTCAAAATGAACAAAAATGGACTTGTACCACAATTGAAATGAGCCCTTCATATATTGGATCCAAGGAGCAAGTGTTTCAACTGCAAAAAATTCTACAGTTGATAGCCTCTATAAGTCTTACTCCGCTAAAAATAAGTTATGAAAGAGACAGTACCAAAATTTTATATTGTGATGACAGTATCAGTTATAATGTGTGGTTCAGAAACACCGCCAGTCAACGGAAGACGCTTTATCCAGAAGATGTTTGACTCCGAACTGACAAATCGGAAAAAAATCATAAAATTAGAAGTAAACTGGACGTTAAAAGCAACCTTCAGCAAATAGAGGAGTACAGAAACAAATGACATGACTATATTTAAACGCTGCCAGACGGATACCTAAATCAGTCTTCGATATCCGATCAATAGATCACCTAAATTAATATACAAATATGCACCTCAAGAGAAAATAAATGCCTGGCATCCTAATGTCCTAAGAAGAGGTGAAAGATCGATTGCAATCTACTTGAAACAGGAAAGGGTGAGTGTATCTAAACCAAAACTGGATGTTGTTGTTGTTGTTGTCTTCAGTCCTGAGAATGGTTTGATGCAGCTCTCCATGCTACTCTATCCTGTGCAAGCTGCTTCATCTCCCAGTACCTACTGCAACCTACATCCTTCTGAATCTGCTTAGTGTACTCATCTCTCGGTCTCCCTCTACGATTTTTACCCTCCACGCTGCCCTCCAATGCTAAATTTGTGATCCCTTGATGCCTCAAAACATGTCCTACCAACCGATCCCTTCTTCTAGTCAAGTTGTGCCACAAACTTCTCTTCTCCCCAATCCTATTCAATACCTCCTCATTAGTTACGTGATCTATCCACTTTATCTTCAGTATTCATCTGTAGCACCACATTTCGAATGCTTCTATTCTCTTCTTGTCCAAACTAGTTATCGTCCATGTTTCACTTCCATACATGGCTACACTCCAAACAAATACTTTCAGAAACGACTTCCTGATACATAAATCTATATTCGATGTTAACAAATTTCTCTTCTTCAGAAATGCTTTCCTTGCCATTGCCAGTCTACATTTTATATCCTCTCTACTTCGATCATCATCAGTTATTTTACTTCCTAAATAGCAAAACTCCTTTACTACTTTAAGTGTCTCATTTCCTAATCTAATTCCCTCAGCATCACCCGATTTAATTTGACTACATTCCATTATACTCGTTTTGCTTTTGTTAATGTTCATCTTATATCCTCCTTTCAAGACACTGTCCATTCCGTTCAACTGCTCTTCCAAGTCCTTTGCCGTCTCTGACAGAATTACAATGTCATCGGCGAACCTCAAAGTTTTTACTTCGTCTCCATGAATTTTAATACCTACTCCAAATTTTTCTTTTGTTTCCTTTACTGCTTGCTCAATATACAGATTGAATAACATCGGGGAGAGGCTACAACCCTGTCTCGCTCCTTTCCCAACCACTGCTTCCCTTTCATGCCCCTCGACTCTTATTACTGCCATCTGGTTTCTGTACAAATTGTAAATAGCCTTTCGCTCCCTGTATTTTACCCCTGCCACTTTTAGAATTTGAAAGAGAGTATTCCAGTCAAACTGGATATGATGATTAAATTTTTAAATTCTTCAGGAATGATTGCGCTTTAGAATAGGTAGGACGTAGGAACCTAAATTTTGTAGAGATATTTCGCAGCCCATCGTCTCCATACCATCCTCATTTTTTTTTCAGGATGTAGGCTCATTAGAAGTGCAGGGGACAGTGCTGACTGTGACGTCGAAGGGAAAGCTCTGCGTGCGAGATAAGCCCCTCCCGGCGTATGCTGTACTCGGCATGCGTCGCATAAGTACGCAGCAGAGCGGCGCCGGAAACAAATACAAAACATGCGGTGTGTAGCGACGAAGCCCCGCACGCCGACACTGTACCGAGGGCCGGCGACACCACATGGAGGGACACACGCCGAGATGGGGTCTCGCCGCGCCTCGCCTGACCTCGTACTTAATTAAAACAGGGCCCTGCGAAGCGCAGCGCAGAGCGGGCGAGGTCGCAGATAGCACGGCGGCACGTTGTTCTCGTCGTACGAGGCCTCCGCAGCTCATCACAAGAGAACTCTTCAGCACGAGAGCTCGTGTGTCGGTCGAGTCGGGACTGGAAGCTTTGACCCGAATGATCGCGTCACCAGCAGTACATGTGGCTTTCCAGGTCGAGAAGAGAGTGAAAGCATCTGCTTGTTGCGCTGGTCTTTGAAACCTGACAGCTAATTTTGAAAGGATAAATTGGATACTACTGGCCTCTCTCCACGTTAAAGGTAAAATGGTCAATATTCTGGAAGATGACATGAACGATCACTCGAAGCAAACAAGTCAAGTAAACATGGGTTTTAAAATACATACTTTAAAAGCTATGAGCACTTCCTCATCGATATTGTGAATCAAATGTCTTCTACTTCAAGCTATTTGCTTTCCATAGTTTGGTAAGGAGTTAGCACGGACCAAAAGAACAAAAAAAGTCCAGTAATCATATGCACTTAAGTAGGTACCTTAAGAGATATGAGCACTTGTTCTGTAATAGAGATGTGTTTCACAGTAGCGAAGATGAAAAAGTGCTTATAGCTCTTAACGTATGCAATTTGGAGTCCACTTTTACTGGACATTTTTTCTTGTTTTGGTCCATACTGCCGTCTCTAAAAATATGAAAAGCAAACAGCCTGTAGAAGGAGAGGTGTGTGTCACAGTATCGAATATGAAGAGGCCGGCCGGTGTGGCCAAGCGGTTCTAGGCGCTTCAGTCTGGAACTGCGCGACGGCTATGATCGCAGGTTCGAATGCTGCCTCATGGATGTGTGTGATGTCCTTACGTTAGTTAGGTTTAAGTAGTTCTAAGCTCTAGGGGACTGATGACCTCAGATGTTAAGTCACATTAGTGCTCAGAGCCATTTGAACCATTTGTTATGGGCTCTCTGCTGTTCCTAATCTACATGAACGTTTTAGGAGACAATGTGAGTCACGCTCTAAGATTACCTGAAGTTGATGCTGTCATTTACCGAACACTAAGGACGTTAGCCTATCACAACCAATTCCAAAATCACTTAGAAAAGAATCTGTATAGTGCGAAAAAGGGCAGTTTGCTCTAAATAAGGAAATGTGTGAGGTCATCCACATGAGTGCTAAAATGAATCCGTAATATTTCGGTTACACGAAAAATCACACAAACCTGAAGGCTGCCGTTGAACTAAATACCCAGGAATTACAATTACGAACAACTTAAATTGCTATGGTCTCATAGACAATGTCGTGCAGAAGGTAAACCGAAAACTAGGTTTTATTCACAAAACATATGGAAGATCGATCCAATGAGAGTACTACAAAAACTGTCTACGCTATGGTTTTGAGTCCTATGCTAGAGTCCTTCTGTGTGATATGGGATCCTTACCAGATAGTATTGACTGTGGTCATCCAAAAAAGTGCAGCTCGTTTTGTGTCTTCGCAAAATAGCGGAGAGATTGCCACGGATATGATAAGCGAGTTGGGATGCCCATCATTAATGCAAAGGCATCGACTATTACGGCCAAATATTTTTACAAAATTTCAGTGACAAACTTTCTCCACTAAACGCGTCCGCCCCCGTTAGGTGAGTTGCCATTCCCGCTTCGTGCGTCGGGCGATTTGGTTGTGCTATTTGTTCCGCCTCCGCCGTAGCGCTGCGTGTTTCCCTCGTGTCCATTTAGTGTCGCGTTAGTCTCAGCGCGCGGCGCATCGCTGGTTGTCGGCTAGTGTTCGGTGTTCGTGAGGCCCTTCCTGTCGCGGCGTCCTCTCGCGCCGTGCTGTCCACCGTGGTTCCCACGAATATACCGCGTACAGGTACTGTCAGCTTCACCATGGACCATGGATCCATGGGGAAGAGGAACTGGATGTCGTCCTGTTACAGCTGAATAGTATTAATCCAAGAATTCAATTCACCATGGAGAAAGAAATCGATGGTCACCTGAACTTTTGAGATGTGACTGTAATCAAACGAGAGGACGGATCATTGTGTCATAAGGTTTTCAGAAAAGACACTCACACTGAAAGTTATCTGCAGAAAGATTCTAACCACCACCCAAGACATAAAAAAGGGGTGATTAAAACACTAATAGACAGGGCGCACAAAATATGTATACCAGCTCGCTTACATGATGAGATTGAACACCTCAGAGCGACCTTCAAGAAGAATGGGTATTCCAACAGAGAGATAGATCGTGCGCTACGCCCTAGGCTGACAACTAGGACAGACGAGGATTGACACCAATCCAAGGGGAAAGTGTTCTTACCTTTCACCAGTAAGCTCACTGATCGAATTGGAAAAATTTTAAGCAAGTAGGATGTGCAAACTGTTTTCAGACCTACCACGAAAATAAAAGAATGTTGACGATCCGCAAAAGATGAACGACATCCTCTAACTACACCAGGTATCTATAAAATTCCGTGCAGTTGTGTAAAGGTCTATATAGGCACAACAATAAGAAGCGTCAACACCCGTCTGAGTGAACATAAAAGGAACTGCCGCCTCGGACATATTGATAAATGGGCTGTAGCGAAACATGTGTTTCAGGGAGGTGATCACGAAATAAAATTTAGTGAGACGATCGTCGTGGCAAAGACGTCTTATTATTATGCACGAATGTACAGAGAGGCCATCGAGATTGCCGAACAGTGCGATAATTTTAATAGAAAAGATGAATGCATTAAGCTGGATATGGATGTCAACATTGCAGCAACAGCGTGACAATCGGTTAATTTCAAATTAGAAAGTTGGCAATATCAGAGATCACAGCACAGCCGACGTCACATGATTGACTGCGGCGCAGTCTGGATGGCTTACATATACGGCGCTCACTCTTGCTCTCGTTGCAGTTCGCCGATTTTCCTCGGAGGATGCCTTCCGCAGTCGAAGGCCAAACATCAGGGGGCAGTCTTATGTACCGACCACGGCACCTCAGCAGGGAAGTTTTAAGTGACGACAAAACCTGCTGTGGGAGCCTTCATTCTAGGAGCCTAAAGATGGTTCAATAAACCCTCTGCCAGGCACTTCAGTGTGAATTGCAGTTATGTAGATGTAGAGGAAACCGGAAAGGTAGCAATCCCGATCAAGAAATCACGTTGACCGTATTTGGACACTGAGATCACGAGCTGGATTACTGAACCCCAAAATAAGTTTAGATGATACAAAGGCCAGACATTTAAGTATTAAAAAAACTGAAATAGACCACGAATGGGGAAAACGAAGAAGAAACGCTCAGCTCAGTAGAACGTGGGAAGAAACAGTAATGACGAAAACATGTTGTGGGAAACCATTATGTTACACAACGCCATAGGTCAAAGTATGTAATTGTATTTTTGTTACAGTACGGTTCCTTCCGAATACACGTTAAGTAGAAGAATCAGTCTGTATAGAGCACCTGCTAACTCTTGAATATTTAGCAAAGTATTGTGTTTATAAACTCATACGTCTGGATACATGGAAAATCAACAGTTCATTAACCCGAGTATTTAACCACCGATAACTGTTGTTTAAATACTTCGACAACAAAACTGGCAGCTTGGAGGGGGAGGATTTTTTCAGTGTCTCTTGTGGAAAGGTAGACACGCCGGCGTGCGCAAATCCACACACAGTGGCAGAGGGGCTAGATGAAACATTTGCTGCGGCTTAACGGGCGACAAGTCCATTGGTTCCTCGTAATTGTAGTTTCCGTCTCTCGCACAAACGTCTCACGATTCGGCAGGTCACTACGTTGCCTGGACTGCGGTTGCCCCCTGTGCTCCAAAAATTGCGAGTTTCTGTCTCTGAAGAAACTTATCGTTTGGTTATCCGGTAAACTGCTGCAGTCGAAACTATGTTCCCGCGTTCAGTGAAAATAACGTGTTGCACCATATGTAACATGCTCTACTGCGCTTAACTCTCTGAATACTCCCGAATTTATAACGGAGACGAAATTTCCACCCACTGCTGGTACTGAGCTTTTAGCTATGATTTTTAACATTTCCCTTTAAAAAACGCGCAGTTTCCCCGTTAAGCATATTCTTCTTTAGGCAAATAATTGCAGCAGTTAAAACGTCGTTTCATATTCGCAGAAACGATTCGTATTCAATATTTTTGGCTGTCATAGACGAAATGAAATAAAAATAGATATGTTCAACAGCGCACTAGTCCCATCCAAAGCTGAAAATAAATTTTATCTCATATTTTACATGCAGGCGATACCTAGTGAGGGCTTGGTAAAGAACGTGCTATTTTGTACGCCAATCAAGTTACTCAATTTTTGAAGTTGTATTATTGCAACGGGGTGAAATTCGCCATATACAAATGAATTAAAACTAGTGTAGGATTTCAGTGATCCACGTAAGAAAGAAATTGTCTAACACGGCCATTCAAATGGAAAAATCATGGAGAATTGCTTGGTGGCACTGCCTTTTCTTTCCCTGAAATACTGAAATACGTACTGTTTTCTTCGTAAAAAATAGTTATATCAATTATAAAAGACTTAGCATACTTAAAATGAAGTATGTGTGTTAACAATTGGTGGATATTGTATAGTACATGTGTACAACTTCATCCACGGAGAATATTTTAAAAGAAATTGAAAACTATGTGTGGTTAATCGAGAAAGTATTAGACAGCAACAAGGAACAGCAAAAAACACTAGTTAATATATTCATAAATTCCTCTTTCAGACAGCTTCATTTGGCATCATGTACATTCTCCCTTGAATCCGTATCGTTCTCTTTCATTGTCATGTTTTCATCAAATGTTTTAGGACTTTTGGCTAATCATTAGTACCTTCTTTCGGAGAGAAATAAAATCCTTTCTCATAGATAAGTGTCATGTCTGAGCTTTGAGGCAAGAGGTCTGCCAGCAGTATCCTCTGTGATTCATAAGTTCTTCTTTGCTGGATAGCCTTACACTTTCACAGAAATTCGCAAGTACTGGTTCATAATGAAGCCATTTCATTTTCTTCACCTGGTGTGTTACACGTGAAGTTTCCCCTGCTTTGAAATTCAGAGGAACTGATGAGAACATTAAACGTATGCTTCTCGAATCGCATCTTCTCGGAGTTTGTGGTTCCATGTTCTTATTCTTCCTCGGCGAAATTACCTGAAGTTGATAGGTACGTTTATTGATGGTAAATATTCCTCGTGTTGCGGCAGTTTGGTTTACTCTCATAGGCAGCTGCAAATCACAGTAGTCTAATGGCTGCTCACTCAGCTTGATAATAATACCCATGTTATCTGCTTAGTGAACCAATTATACCTGTTGAGTCAAATAAAAGCAATAACATAATTTAATAATATAATTGATTCATTGAACAAATCCTCCAAAGCGTCGATTGTAATTTCTCGCCAAACAGACGATGTATTGTTCGTCTGAGATTCCTCGCCAAAGATATGATGTATTGTCCGTCTGAGATTCCTGCCTGCTGTCTCTTGGACATAAATTACGCGATGTTTGTGACAGTCCATGTGCAACTTTAAAGTGTAGTTCTCCACTAAAACTTTTTAGTGGCAGAAAGAGTCACCATCAGTAAATCTAAAAGCGTATCAATCGGTTATTTCTTCATCATTTACATAGTACATTACCCTCTCAATACGTGTGTGTAAAAAGTAGCGATTTTAAATCTCATTCTGGTTTATTGTTTCATTGAATCACAGTTTACTGAGAAGTTAATGGTACGAAATACTCCACCGCTTGGTCTTCTCAATAGTTTATATTTTTATGTCATTTAATCCTGGGGCACCTAACAAAAAGTTTTTAAACCTAAATTGTTGTTTGTGCTTCGTGACTATTTCTTTTACAATGGGAAGTGTACAACAGCTATGTTCTCTGGATACACAGTGGAGGAGACATGTCACGTGCTGTTCCAGATCACAGTATCTCGTTTCAGTCTGACACACGTTATCTTTGTGCGAGTTCATTTTTTTATATACAGAAATGAGCAACTCGGACGAGGAAGAACTCCTCCTCGCACTAGCTATACGAAATGGCACCAAGAAGAGGTGATGTTGGGTGCACGACATTAATAACAAGACTGAAAGCTTAGGAGAATACCATCGTCTGTGTATTGAACTAGAGTCTGACGAAGATAGATATTTTCGTATGTCGCGAGAATGTTTCGAGGAATGCCTCGCCTGATAAAAAGGTAGCACCGAGAAATGCACAACGAACTAGACAAAGCCAATTCATATAATGCACAGACTAGCCATTTGTTTGAGATAAGTTTTACCACTTGTGGCATCTTTGTGGTTCATACAGAAGTCATATAAATTATTCCATTTCAGTTTTTCTGTATCATATGAAAGGTTCGGCGGAAGAAAGTGCAATCCCACAACGTAGTTACGAACTATGTGATAAATTTATCTGCAGTGTTTACGAATACAGCAAACGATAGTAAGATCTAGTTCCGTATGACCCGCTAGGAAGAACTTCCTACTAAATAGATTGTATCGTTTCATTGTATTCATAACATTGTCATTGAATTTAAACTTATCTATACGTTCTATCGGCGTAATTTATTTTAATCGTTTCCAGATACTTGGCTACAGGCGACAGTCACCAGACCATAGATTTTTCTTTTCGCTTAGGATGTTTAACAGTCTCAGGAATTGTGAGAGAAGTGCGACAGGCAATATGGACTGTTCTCAGCCCAAGTATTTACCTACTCCTACAACAGAGATGTGGAAGAAATCGGAAGAAGGATTTCTAGAACTTTGGGGGTTTCCCAACTGCCTTGGGAGCATAGACGGAAAGCATATCAGGTTAAAATGCCTGAAGGATAGTGGATCCCAGTTCTCCTAATATAAACAATTCATTCCCTAGTTCTCGTGGCGAACGTTGATCCATACTACAACTTTACAGTATTTGATATTGGAAGTGACAACACTATTTTTGAGAATTCAGCTTTCTATCAAGATTATATCGAGGGCAAAAGTATTCTGCCTGCAAATTAGGATCGTGTGTATCAGACAAAAAGTTGTATTCTCTCACCTTAGTCTTTCTGTGCCCATGATGCATGCGCTACGAGATGGAAGACAAAAACTACCTCACGCCGCTGCTTCGAGTGTGACAGGAGAGCAGTTGAGAGCGCCAACAGAGGCAAGCAGCCGCTCTGGCTTGCGTCGAATCTGTAATCTGTGACAACACGGCAGCGGCCGGTGCGGCAGGCCGGTTGCCGGTGCGTCAAAGCCGCACTCTGTGTGACCGCCGCCATACAATAACGAACGATCCGACAGTGCGGCCTGCCGGCTGCGGTTCAAGGTTCAGAATGGTGCAAATGGCTCTGAGCACTATTGGAGGTCATGAGTTCCCTAGAACTTGGAACTACTCAAAAATAACTAACCTATGGACATCACACACATCCATGGCAGAAGCAGGATTCGTACCTGCGACCGTACCGGTCGCCCGGTTCCAAACTGAAGCCCCTAGAACAGCTCGGCCACTGCGGCCGGAGTGGTTCAAGGCCACAGGCCAGGCCTTTACTGCGACCTGCGAGAGTTGTGGCTACTAGTATACCGTTGCTTTGCCACACATCACTCTTCTACAGTCGGCGATCCAGAACGGAGCGGGTCAGCTACATGCTGACACTCTTATTATGCGCTTCTCCTCGTGAAACCCAATATCTTACTGCTAGATTCACCATCAAATATTTCCGTGATAGCCAGCCACAGTCAATACAACTTCATTTCTCCTGCACACAATTTTCACTTTGCTTTCTGCAGCAGCAGCTAATGGTGGAGGTAACCTCACCATCTTTTCACAGAACTGCGGCTGGTAGGTTGTCTGCCAGCTAGTCGACAACACAGCTGATCTGCTCAGGGGAGCACAGCCATCACTGTTGAAGCACAGCTGAAACGACATCAGCCAAAACCAGCAGCTGGACCTGCACCCGCTATGCTGATCACTGCTCTTCCAGGTCGCATGCCAGTGGTTCAGGAACAACGATGTTGGAGAAGGTTAGCCACCATCTGTCGAGTGTGGTAATGTCACAGCGCAATAGTCAACTCTTTGTGGACTGTAAAGGAGTAGAAGGTCCGTTTTTTGTCCTCTGCACCGCGTCCCAGCGTAGCTACACGCCCACGCTGCAAAGGTCAGCAAGATGGCTCCATCGACTATTCTGCATAACCTTCCCAACTAAACTCTTGTGTAAGTGAACCAGTGGACGTGTGACATGTAACAGAAGAGTTCCAAGGAAAGGAATTTTTATTTTAATATTTCTAAAATGATTACTTTCCTTATTGACCTTATATTTTCACGAAATCCATGCCTCATTTATATTTTGTCTATGAATTGTACTGAGTGTGCCAAATTCCAAAGCGTGGATCACAAGGATACCACAAAACCACACCACTGACTACATCTCTGTTGTTGTTGTATATGTCACTAACACTCACCACGTTTGTACAAATCATGTAATTGTGAAGTATACGTATCGCATAGGATGTACTACTTTCAATATTCACAGAATTATTTAAGTAATGTGGAAACATGGGTAGTCATAAGAAACTCCTTTGATGATTAATTAATATCATAATCGATGTTTAACAAGCCTAAGGCCATTTTGTGTTTTCTTTTAGTCACTGTTGCAATAAATTCACTCACACATAAAGGGAGGCAATGTACATATTTTCATTACGATATTTTCACAGTCAGTCCAGGAATTACAGTTTACACAATAAAGATTTCTTGCACAGAAATATAAATGTCATTCAGTCAGATGATCTCGTTAAACGAATGGCCAAGGACCCAATATAAATGTCTGGCAGAATAAGTTTTCAAGATATGCTGTTTAATATTTGCTTTTCATTTGTTTGTTGGTACACTGGTCCTTATTTAAGATGGCAAAAGCTCAAATGGCGTGCCTTCTGCACACAGTCCAGCAGTAAATCTAAGGTTAGGGTGGTCTTCTTGGATTTGGATCTGGTTGTGTGAACGTGGTACCGATGATCAGATGACACACTAAGGATAGAAGTGTCTCACGAAGCTTTGTAAACTGGAATATCCTTCAGGCCTGATGAAGAAACTAGTCGAGGTATTGAGGACAAAATTTTGCTTGTGGCTGTCCGACGGACTACCTTACGAGGGTCACCCTCTGTGGAAATTTTTAGATAGAGCTGCGGACTTTACAAAACGTGGCAGGCAATTCGGCATGCCATTTACGTGACAATTAGAGTCTGACTTAGTAATTCAGAAAATGACAGTATATCAAATCGGAATCAGAACTTTTATTGATAATATGGAGTCATAAGGAGTAGCTGTACGATGCTATATGTAACTTTTATCGCTTTCCCTTATTAACGCGGTAAAGGGCGCACTGGTCTGTGAGTGTTTTTCGAATGTACGCGAATGTCTGAGATGGGCGATGAGGGTTTACTGAGGTTCAAATGGTTCAAATGGCTCTGAACACTATGGGACTTAACTTCTGTGGTCATCAGTCCCCTAGAACTTAGAACTACTTAAACCTAACCAACCTAAGGACATCACACACATCCATGCCCGAGGCAGGATTCGAACCTGCGACCGTAGCAGTCGCGCGGTTCCCGACTGAGCGCCTAGAACCGTTAGACCACCGCGGCCGGAGTTTACTAAGGCCATGTGGGACTGGTGGAGAGCAAAGACTGGAAACTTGATGGTGGATACTTACAACTCAGGCTAGCCCAGCTGCCCCGGAGGGCAGCAAGCTTTTGTCCATCTTTGCAACTGCACAAACTAGTATTCGGCTGGAGGACATTGTGGCGCCACATACAGCAGTCGTGGGTGCCTTTCCGAGTTTTTTCGAGCGCGTTTAGAGATCTACAAACTGTACAAAGCGTGGGCTACATTAAACAGTCTAGCATCGTAGCAGCTCTTTCTTGGTTTCTCAGTCTCTCAGTTGTGAGGTTAATGGCATTGGCGTAATGGTGTGTGACCTCAAGAGTGCAGCGCTGGTGTCAATATCTTTTGGCAGTAGGGGAGATTTTCAAGTTGTGATTGGCATCTAAATATAATGTGCTCTTTTGGCGGGATTCTCTAGATGGAAGAAAGCCCTGAGTTTGCGTCACAGTACTTCTTAATTTTGCAGTTGGTAACTGGCACTGCTTGGCGAGAAGGAAATAGCAAGGCATAAGTGAATGTCACAAGAGAAGCATCAATTTCGTTTTAGGATGCGGAGGTGTCTGCAGCCACTTATGCATTTTTTTAAATGTTGCTGCCACCATTTGACGGTAATAAGTTATTTTGTTTTTATACCATCCAGATTACGACTTTAGGCCACTTTGAAGTACAAAAGACGTCAGACCGGTATGAAATACAAGTTCTAGGCTGAAAACAGTATCTAGTCACATAGTCGAGATCTGTGATAAGTGGGAACATTTCTAAGATGCATAAACAAATTTTAGGTGTTTTAGAGGTGTTCTCACTTTTACTAATAATAAATGTAGACTGTATGAAAAGATATGCTTTTCTGACAAGGCTTTGTATTTCATACAAGTCTGAAGTCTTCTGACATATAAATAAAATTTTGTACTTGGAAATAGCCCAAAGCCAAAATCTGGATTGTATTACAATAAAATAAAAATTATTACTGTCAAATGGCGGCAGCATCATCCAAAAAATTCACAGTGGCTGTGTCTCCAGCCAAAATACAAATTATATCTTATGGATTGGTCGCGGAGATGTCCACATCAAACCCGGGTACAGTAGCAGTAGAAGATGGATCGACTTGGTGTTGTATCGTAGTTGACACGCAACTTCATAGAGTTGCGACAGGATGCTGACGACGTTGCCTTCATGAAGGGGCCAGTACATCAGCAGTATTAGCTTGGCACACCACAAGAATTTTTATAGTGAAAATAATTTTCAGCACCAACAGAGTAGCTCAATTAGATGGCACACCTGTGGAATCCACTACATTCACTTGTCTAAGATTGAACATATGCTGAATTTATGACCTCCTGAGGATAGTCAACAAATTACAGTCAAAGCTTTAGTCAGGAATTTGCAGGATTATATAGATTTCGATTAATTTTATCTTTATTAGAGTGTAGATTCTGAAATGGATAGGTAGTGCATTCATAGATGTGAGAGGAACACTGCTATTCCCTTAATCTTCGACCTGACGTTATAGCAGCAGAATTCTCATAGTTTACATTGCTTAGCCTTATGTTGGTTTCAATTGCTTTCATTTGTGAATAACTTTGAGTATTTAACTAATTAGTGTTTCTGTTTGGTACCTTCTCTTACCGTAAGTTATATGCAGCCAACCAATCATCAGGCAGGCACTTTCAATCACATTAAATATTATCCTTATATTTAATGTTACAATTAGCGAGTGTCAATGAGATTAAGTTTCAATTCAGATTGAACATTTTAGTGTCTTTGCTTAGGGCTATAACTTCACGTTACTCACTGAACTTCGCGCATAGTTAAAATTTAAAGGATAGCTCTTAAAGACGTGACACATGGCACATCTCAGACCTGGAGGATGCTCTGGGAGCGTAAGCTCATAATGTCCCAGTACCTTCCTGAATTTGTCTTAGATCTGACCCTCTTCCAAAGATTTTTATTTCGATGGAAATATATTTTTGGAGTTTAGTTAGAGAATTGTAATCTGAAGATCCTTCAACACAATTTTCAGTTGGCTTAGACATTCTTAGAAAGTCTTAAAAGACGACTCTGTGATCTAGACAGCAAAGATACCTCATTTTTTAAGGTGTAGAAGCTGCTAGTCAATCATATGTTCAAAGCTGACTGGTGTGGCATAACTAAACTCGTGGAGGGCGTCAGGAGGTAAGAGTGCAGTCTTATCCTGGTTAGTATCATCAATATCGGTTTAACACTTGGGTTTCTGCTAGTCAATAGTTGAGTAATACTTTCCTCCTTTTAAGTAGTCTATGTACCATAAAAGCACAGCAATGGATAGCCATGTTTCTTCATTTTTTCCTTCAGCCGTCGTGGTCGACAGAGAAATGGCATGTGCCGTCCTCCTTCTTGAGAAGGACCACAGCAGAGGACCAAGAGCTCTCTGAAGATTCAGTGGAGTTATCTTGAGCGTTTTCTTCACTTGTACTCTGATTATCCGTCGTGTAGCCGGCGACACCCTACACGAGCGCTGGCTAATTGCTGGACGATCCACATCGTTGATATCGTATTTTTCCGTGTTTTCATTACTACTGATTTAAAAACATTTGAAACTGCCGCAGGACAGCTATCACTATCCCACGTTTTTTTATCGGTCGGGCCACATTTTATTGGCAATTTGATAGTAGCTTCCCCCCCTGCCTTGTCTGTAGTGGTAGTGGAGCACAGTTCTTCCTTGATGGCACCAAGATGACCTTCCTGGACTGGTCTGGATGTCCCTCAGCATATATCGTAAAGCCTGACTCGTGGCGGCTCATGAGAATTACTGATTCAGAGTTCTCATTGTCCAACTACAATGCTTATGATCGTCACTGAAAAGTTCATTTCTTTTGGAAACACGAGAAGCTCTTTGCAATCAACAAAACATTCACATTGTAACTCAGTATCTTGTTTGGTGACAGGAACATGTCTCAGTATCTTGACGGTGACAGGCACACGTGTTATTGATGACGGTGGGAGAACATGTTGATGGCAAACAACCGCCAAGAGCAAGCTTTGTTACGTGTGTTTGTTGGAATAATTTCGTTAGCCAGGAGTTTCGATCTCAACAGTCTATGACTGCTTTCGATGCCTTCAAGAAGTGCAATCCAAGATTAAGATACTGACAATATTCTGTTAAAACAACAAAGTCGACGGGCTCTGTCCTGTCATTGACAGCTATTTCTGCAATATATGTTCCTGTTGGCTGGAGTATATTCCATTTCCCACGTTCAGCGCAATGTTTTTCATGTCGCTGAACATTTTCATATTTAGCTGGCCACGATAGTTATCCGACGTTGCAGAAAATGGAAGTCAATGAGTCGACTAGCTCCCGGACAGGTTGGTCGTCGATGACGACGTCCATGAGACTTCCTGACATCCTGGTGAATGTCGTCCATGGACCACATTTGCTTCGGTGGCGGCCTCAACTCCGAAGATGGTCACCTCGCTTCATTTTCCTAAAGTCCGGAACAACATGAGTGCCAGGTACCGCTTCACAGTGACACCTATGGTTTGCAGGGAAGAAACCCCGTCGATGATACGACGATAAACGTCATCACACAACTTGATCATAGTAGCTGATAGATGACTGACTTGAATAAGACTGCTGTGGTGGTTGACGTCTTGCGATGTAGTAGTCTTCTCATTCTCGTACTTTTTATGTGCTGCACCATGGAATGTATCCAGTGCGTCCACAGTGGAAACATCTTGTGGTGTTGTTTTCCTTTCTCCCAGCGTCTGTTGCTCTATTGGACGCTGTACTTGGTAGACAGGTTTGTTGAATCTACCCTGGTCGGATTCTGTGTTGTCGTCTGACAGTTGCGGCATAAATCTGAGTTGGCCTAGAATATTATCTCTGGTGCAGTCATCTGGTGGCCGAGATTGGTGATAAATATCGTCAGGCTCTTCTTCGGTATTCTCTCTTATCTCTTTACGTACGGACTTGAAGTTCAAAGCTATTGCCTCTTCTGTACTCGGTCCAACAGTTAGGCTGCCATACGCTGCTGTATCTCTTCTCAACTATCTGGCGTATGGGAGGTAAGACAGTGGTCATTTAGATGTGTATGGGGGCCACATTCGATAGCCGGTCATATTTATTTCATCCGAATCTAATTCTCTTGCACTTCCTCAATTCACTGACACCCCTTGCTGAAGTCCTCTGTCATTGTGGCATCGTTTACCGGAAGACCTTAGTAAAAACAGTGCGCCACTTACCAAGTGTGAGAATGTGTCGGCTTCTGTCATTAGACGCCGAATTCTGCTATCCAGTTCTTTTTCCTCCAAGCAGACTCGGCCAGGAATTTGCTCCAGATATTGAGCTTTTCTTCGTCGTTCTCTGTGCCGTCCAAGTAGAAATACACATTTTCCAAACACATCATATAATCCCACATGTTGTACTTGGCAACTTGTTCGATTCCTTTCAACCATTTCGTCAGGTCCCGGCAACCGCAGCTGACTTGCTGCTGTTTACGAACCCATCTCTGTCCTGATCATATGGATCTTAGGAACGATGTTCTCTTGTATTCCGTCTCCTGTCGATGTAGCCTCTGGGTCCTGTGCTGGCTGACTGGAACAACGGTGACACGGATATTTTGGTCCACCCAGTTGCTCCACCGAACATCACGCCGGAACCACAGTCAATTCCAGATCAGAAGTCAGGGTCGTCAGTGAAGTTCAGCACTTACATTTGAAGGCACACGTATTACTGGCACCAGCCTCTAGCCACAATGCAACTGACCTTCTGGACATAGTTACACGAAGAGTGAATTTTAGAGACTAAATAACCCTTACAAACGTATTTCAATAAGTTTTCAGGAAAACAATACAAGAAATAACTGTGGGTGATCAGGGGTGAACTGACGACTTGCAGCAAGCAAGCCAGCGATTCTAACCACTACGCCTCACTGAGTGCCCTTGAGTTGGTGCTAATAAAATTCAATAACTGCTATAATATTGAGTCGTGCTGTCATAAATGTGATGACGTTCTCATAAAATGAGACACATAAAGCTCCGCCAGACGCGAAAGACAAACGAGAGCAATATAGGCGGAGAAATAAAGAATATATAATAAAATTCAAAGCATGTCCCCATCCCTTTCGTTATATCAGTTCAGGAAGTGTAGTTGGATTCTTCTCTGAGAGACTCGTATTAAACACATCAGCTTTAAATATCTTTGATTCTGTAGCAGCATACACAACTGTTTGACCAGAGAAGTGGAAGACTCTTCTGACGAAGTTTGGCATTAACGAGCTATCGGTAAAAGCACACGAGGTTAGAGCCGCCAGGGGACCGAGGGGCTTCGGCAACAGTCAGAGGACACTTATACTTTAGAAAGACTTAAGGGCGGACGTACAGGTAAACTGTGGCCCAGTCTGGGGAGCTGTCGTGTTCTCTCATTGTTGAGTTCGGAGCGCTATGCAGCTCTGTACATTATTACAGAAATCTTTCGATTGTGGGTTACATACGCATGTACTGATCTAAGTAACGAGTTAGCTGCTCCCGACTGTTGTACACCACAAATGCCTACCTTCGTGGCCCACCACCACATCCTGCAACCAACGCTGCTGCTGGCCGAAAGATCGGGCCCAACCGGCAGGCCGGCCGTTGTGGGTGAGCGGTTCTAGGCGCTTCTGTCCGGAACCGTGCTGCTGCTGCGGTCGCAGGTTCGAGTGGATGTGTGTGATGTCATTAGGTTAGTTAGGTTTAAGTATTTCTAAGCCTATGGGACTGATGACCTGAAGTCCCATTGTACTTAGAGCCATTTTGAATCATCCGGCAGCCTCGCGACGTACACGCAGATGGCCGAGAAGTTTCATGACACGTGACTCTCGTTGTAACAAATCCGAGAGGCTCCGGTGTTGGCGACCATGCAAAACGGGAGAGCACCCGTTTACTGGCATCACACAGTACGTGGCTAAAGGCTGGACACTGCGTCGTCACAGGACGATGCAGACACGGACGCCTTCATTGGGTCTTGAGAGTTAGCACGAATCGCTTCTCTTTTGATTTAGGTGCCGGATAATCCTCGGCGGTAGACAGATATGGATACCCATGCGAATATGACACAACGTGCTGACCGCTACCAGATACGACGGTCCATGGGGAGACCTCGACAGCAAAAACGATAGTCGAGACTCGAATAATTGCTGTAGTTGTCGCGGAGGACAGTTTTTCCATTTACAGAAAATTTAACAATTTATCCAACACCAAAAATCACACACTTTCCAAAAACCAAACCGCCAAGTCGACTTTCAGACTGTCCGAAGAATTTCCGAAGCTGGACTGGGGCAAAACTGACGTGGTTGTGCACTGTGCACCGCGTTGGCTCACACATGGTATCTAGTCTCGTGACCGATCACCAGCCTGTTGACATGTCACTATGCATGAGCCTTCATTCGAAACATACCCAGCAACGATCTTCAATAGTGTGTACCACATGTCCCATAAAGCTTGTATGAGGAAGAAGCAGACCCCATGCAGCTACCACATAAGCTTATTGATCATAGCGTTGTCAAAAGACTACGGCTAAATTCGCTTTGAAACGAAGCTATAATAGTCTGAAAATGATATGCAAATATGAACATATTTTAGGAGCGTGATGAAAATGTTTGTTTCTTACTAGCCTTCCGGGGACGACTCTGGTTGGCGATTGTAGATCAGTGTCGCTAGGTGTGCTATTGTAGTTGAGTATTCTCTTTGGACAACGAGGAAGTTGTCATGCCTACATGCTTTTTGGATCAGTTCCTGGTCAAGTGATAAAGAAATGACACTTAATGGTTGAAGTAACCAATAAATAAATTGTAAAATGCAACTCGACAGTAACCAACTAATTTTGGCCCCGTTTCCCAGCTGGGGGTTTTCTTTGATTAATCGTAACACCCGTCTCAAGCTATGAATGGCAACATACAATGGAAAGACATGGGCGGCCTCTGAATTACCTCACAAGGTAATCGGAATTCCTACCACTCTGAAAAACAAAGATTTGCTGGAATAATCGAAGAAGAAGAAAGAAGAGAAAAACATCGAAAAATTATGAGAGAAATGTGGAATAAAAGTAAGGGGAGAAAGTTGAAGTAAACATAACCCACAGTTGCTTATGCGGAAAAGAAGGAGAATTGCCGAAAAGAAATTACGAATTCCCTCGGATAGTTCTGTACCATAGCTACAGTACACCAGTGTTCGATCCCAGCATGTCGCAAACTCTTCCACGACTACGGAATAGTTAATGCTGGAAGGAGGACCCGCAACGCCGGCCGTGGTGGCCGTGCGCTTCTAGACGCTGCAGACCAGAACCGTGGGACTGCTACGGTCGCAGGTTCGAATCCTGCCTCGGGCATGGATGTCTGTGATGTGCTTTGGTTAGTTAGGTTTAAGTAGTTCTAAGTTCTAGGGGACTGATGACCATAGATGTTTAAGTCCCACAGTGCTCAGAGCCATTTGAACAGGACTCGCTACAAGAGGCGACGAACAGTGCCCGAGAGCCTCCGGTGAGCACACGACCGATAGCCGCCGCCAGTAGGCAGCGCACACCGTCCTCCACGTACCCGCCGGCGGCCGCGTATTGATCGACTGCACCAGCGGCGGCGCCTCCAGCAGCAGCTGCAGGTGGCCAGCGGACTCCAGCCTGGAGGCGCCTCTGGCGCACCGGCCGCCCTCAGAGGTACGTGCGCCGAATGCCGGACGCCGCGGCCGCTGCTGCTGCCGGGGCGCTCTCGCTGTCTGCACTGAGCCGTCTCTGCGGCTACTCCGGAGGGAACCGCTTCGCCGTGTTTCTCTCTCCACACCCCGCAGCCAGACCTCTTAGCGGGAGTACCAGCCGCAGTCTAGTAGCGGAATGTGCTCCACTGAGTCGATTCTGCACGTACCGGTTATTCGCCGAAATGTGTCTGCTCTCTCAGAAAGTTTGGTAATTCTGTTTCGTACCTTTCCGCATGCCACATTCGTATAATTGTGACCTCTATTAGTTACTTCCTATTTCAACTGTCTTAAAGGGGGTTGAACGCCAAACGGGCCAACTGGGAGCAGGAGAGGCACCACAGGACATTTTATTTTCTTATGTCCATACTTTTACAAATAAATTGATAAAACTTTGTCAGCATGATCAGGAAGGATTTGGGATTCACACTCATAGCAGCGGAAGTTCAAAAACCTAACAAAATAATTTTTTTTACATGTGAAATTTCATCATTTTTTCGCTTACTATTGGCTGCATTTGTTGCTATAGGTACATTTTTCTTCACAAGTAAGAGAGATTCTTTGATGAATTTTGCACAGCATACAAACTATTCTTACAGGTCCATGAAACTCTAGAATTTTCGAAACTATTAAAAACTGTGGTAAAAATTGAGATAATTAACTACAAAATTAGATTTTTTTCTAAGCTAAAGTTTAAAACGTAACAGCTCATTCATTTTTTCATACATTAAATAGATCCTAGAGTTTCAGACACCTGTAAGTATGGTTTGTATGCTCTGCAAAATTCATCGGACCGTCTCTCTTACTTATGAAGAAAAGTGCACCTATAGCAACAAATGCAGCCAATAGTAAGTGAAAAAACGATGAAATTTCACATGTAAAAAAAATGTATTTTGTTAGGTTTTTAAACTTCCGCTTCTACGATTGTCAATCCTGAATCCTACCTGGTCATGCTGACAAAGTTTTATGAATTTACTTCTAAAAGTATAGACATTGTAAATTAAAATGTCCTGTGGTGCCTCTCCTGCTCCAAGTCGGCCCGTTTGACGTTCTACCCCCCTTAAAGGAGACCAGAACTCCACCCCCCGCCCTCCCCACACACACCGATTACTTCAACAATCCTATGTATAAAACAGTTTCAGACTTCTGATTACATTACAAATGTGTCAATATATTTATATAAAACACTAGTGGTTGAAATCTCAAACCTTAATTATGTTAGTTTAGTTGGTTCTACTTAATTCACCCACTGACTAATGAAACAGTTTACAGTAGGTCTCAAAGAGTGTTTAAAGCTTGTAGGATGTCTTTAAGTGCTCTTCATTATGAGTAACTCGATGAGTATATTCTAAGTAATTCTAGCTCAGTCTTTAAAAAACTGCTTTCATACCTCAATATTAAGGTCGCAGGTTCGAATCCTGCCTCTGGCTTGGATGTGTGTGATGTCCTTAGGTTAGTTAGGTTTAACTAGTTCCACGTTCTAGGGTGCTGTTGACCTCAGAAGTTAAGTCCCATAGTGCTTAGAGCCATTCTATGACTGCATGATGCACAATGATATGATTATGCAGTTACTTTTAGAGGCATATGTGGATACTGTCTGCAGTGTGTGCTGCATATGGAAATATTATTAAAACGAGAAATGTAATTTAAAATAACATGCTAGATTCTGAAATTTTAGTGCATAAACGCAAAAGTGTAGTAAGCAATATACTTCGTTTCTTCCCTTATTTCGTGTTTTTGTGTGTATGTGTGTGTGTGGTTCAAATGGCTCTGAGCACTATGGGACGGAACGGTGGAGGTCATCAGTCCCCTCGGACTTAAAATTACTTAAGCCTAACGACATCACACACATCCACGCCCGAGGCAGGATTCGAACCTACAACCGTAGCGGTCGCGCGGTTACAGACTGAAGCGCCTAGAACCGATCGGCCACACTGGCCTGCTTTGTGTGTGTGTGTGTGTGTGTGTGTGTGTGTGTGTGTGTGTGTGTGTGTGTGTGTGTGTGTGGATGAGTGGGCGAGTTGATGGGTGTGTCGGGAGACGGAGCGACAGGGGTATAAGCGAGGGAAAGGTTCGAAAAGGCTTGTAATTATGTGTTATGTTCGTTGGAAGCCCATATGTGCGCTCACTCTCAAATAATACATGCTTATGCTGTGGCTCATATTCATCCTGTGGGGTACGCTGCCAGAAGATATATGCAGTTCCTAGCTTTAACAGTTATCTTACTGAAAACCTTTCTATCAGCGGAACACCGCAGCAGAGCATTATCTCAGAGGTTCAAAACACCGCTTCGTGCTGTGATCCCGAGCGTCGCGGTGCACGAGTACAGGACGCGGTGTATTATCGGCGAGCGCAGAGCACGGCGTCTCCGGCGAACTATCTATTAATTTAAACCCCTTAAATTAGATTATGTCTCTGAATGTGTAGATCTTGAAACCATTTTAAATTTTTAAATTCAGTCAGTGGTTACATGAAACATTGAAAATCAAATTTGTTATTTGTTTGCCCCTGAAGCTGCCACAAAAGTTTCCGTAATACAGAGTGTCTCAGAGGAATGACCAATATTCAGGGAGGCGACAGGAGCCATCGTTCGAAGCAAAAAAGTCAAGTAAACATGATCACTACAACGCAAAACTTACGAACTATGAGCACTTCTTCATCGCGAGACAAATCTCTTCTACTGCAAGCTCTGAATGTTCCACATTTTGGGAGGAGGTAGTGTGGACCAAATCAAGAAAAAATTAAGTAAATGTGGGCTGTGAAATGCATTGCTTACGAGCTACGAGTGCGTCTACAGCAGAAAAGCTGTGTCTCACAGTATCAAAGATGAACGAGTGATGGTAGCCCTTGACCTATGCACCTTAGAACCCATACATCCAGCCTGTATCTCTTGGTCGTGCGGTAGCGTTCTCGCTTCCCACGCCCGGGTTCCCGGGTTCGATTGCCGGTGGAGTCAGGAATTTTCACTGCCTCGTGATGGCTGGGTGTTGTGTGATGTCCTTAGGTTAGTTAGGTTCAAGTAGTTCTAAGTTCTAGGGGACTGATGGCCACAGCCGTTAAGTCTCATAGTGCTCAGAGCCATTTTTGAGCCATACATCCTGGGCATGTTTTCCAATTTGATCCGCACTGCCATCTCTCAAAATATGGAAAGGAAAGGGCTTGCTGTAGAACTCACTCGTTTCACAGTAACGAAGATGAAGAAGTTATCCATTTTAGAGCTCATATATACTAGCATTTTTTGCTTTGAATGATCATTCCTGTCGTTTCCCTCTGCAGGTTATCGACCGCATTTGGTCAAAAAATACGTCAGAGCGGAAGTGAATTGCAACAGATCTAGCCGCACACAGTCAACTGACGTTGCGAAGTGGAGATAGCTAGGAGCGATATAGCAACGGCCGACGTTGCAATACGCTGGCAAAAGGACAGAAGCCTTCCCTCACTTGCCACCACGAAAGTGTTTAGAGTACGTAGCTTAAACCCTAAATGAACATAGTCTGGAGCGTACTAGTACTCAGGCATTTGTTACTAAATCGTTATCTTTTCAGTATCATAACTTACCCCACGAGACTGCGTCCTCCCGGAATGCAGTACGGGGTCCGCTGTTCGACTACGACACAGGGCAGCTCACCTGAGTCACGATGGAGCCACCCACTCGCTGGACGAAGTTCACGGCCATCGTCAGCTGCTCTACTGGAGTGTCATCGCGGTCGCATTGTTTCACATGAGGGTCAACTGGACGCCTTCCCCAAGCTGCTCCTGCTCTGATGTACTATGACTGAGGGACAGAACAAGAATTTAACTGAACAAATCTATTATCATCCTGACATTTCACTCTCCAGGGGTGACAGTCAGTCAACACTTGAGAATATATATATATATATATGCGAGCCACAGCAATGCAAACTTGTACACATACCTTCCAGTTGTGTGGTATCCGTGCGATGAGTCGATATAGATACTTGAAAGAATAGTAGCAAGCAGGTATATATATATATATATATATATATATATATATATATATATATATATATATATATATAGTGTTCAATGAATTTGAATGAATTTTAGATTGTCACCCTTGGAGAGTGAAATGAGCTGTCAGGATGAGACTACTGAAATCACGCAGTTTTCTTATGCGTAGTCGAGGAAAATATCTCATTTCACTCTCCAAGGGTGAAAAATCAAAATTTATTCAACACTTGAGTAATATACACCCAAGTGTTGAATGAATCTTGGAACGTCGCCCTTGGAGAATGAATATATACATATTTACCCAATGAATCGCCACAAATCCATTGTTCCCAGTTTATCTCCATATAATCATTGCCATTAGCTCATTCAATAATTTATTTGTGTTTCCCTCGAAAGAAGCTCGCTTTGCAGCGCTGTGGGTGGCATGAAACTGGTACCATGCAACCGTGTGACTTCCCATTGCTGATGCGAGCCACAGCAATGCAAACTTGTACATATACCTTCCAGTTGTGGGGTATCCGTGCGATGAGTCGATATAGATACTTGAAAGAATAGTAGCAAGCAGGTAATATATCTGGAAATGTTCATGACCATACTGTGAACAAAAGTGTCAGAATTGTTGTTGTGTAGAAACAGGCTGTTCAGTAAGTCAGGAATGCTACCATTGGAGGAGATGTCGCACGCTGTACGGGACGTAGTAAAAAGATCATAACCAATAGAAGCAAAAGATTACTGTCACACCTTGACAGGCAGTTTAAAACTTGGCAGAAAATGGTGCTGCTACAGAGTGCACGTCTGTCCTAAGCAGCTTCGGAGCGCACACTGTGAAATGACAGTCGGATATGTTGTAAGCGGCCATTTCTCACAGCAGCATTTACAGGTGCATAACTTCGGTGTGCCTGACATCACAGATAATGAAATGTAGCTGACTGTACTGGTGTGACGGGCGGGGTGGCCGAGCCGATCTGGGCGCTACAGTCTGGAACCGGGCGACCGCAGGTTCGAATCCTGCCTCGGGAATGGATGTGTGTGATGTTCTCAGGTTAGTTAGGTTTAAGTAGTTCTAAGTTCTAGGGGACTGATGACCTCAGAACTTAAGTCCCATGGTGCTCAGAGTCATTTGAGCCAAACTGTACGGGTGTGTTGTGGTCAGAGGAGTAACAATTTTACCTCGTTTCAAAAGATGTAAGGCGCCAAGTGCAGTGGCACCACATGGT